>NC_048292.1:21803817-22403817 GCF_009762535.1 Notolabrus celidotus
ATGCAGGGGTGTGTCCACAGGGTGGCCGGGGGCTGCATCCTAACAGCATGTGATGTGAGCGATCGTCAGCGATGTAATCAGCTTGACTCCATTGCTTCCTGTTTTGAGTGTCCTAGCTGGCCTCGAGCGATGCAGCACTTAGCAAGGTGCTTTACCCTGGCGGCCTGTTTCCTATTTTCAATCCTGCCGCTCACATCGACATGGAAGAGGAGGAGATAATTCCTGAAGTTTGCATGAACAGAATCTCCTTGTTTCAGTACAAAAACTTGAATAAAGTCGCAGCTGGCGTGAGGAAGATCGCCAAGGCGCACGTAAGAAATTGTTTATGACTTAAGAGCTTGTTAGCTTGTTCAACAAAAGGAGCTAGTGGTGCATTGCTAATTTTGGCATCCATGTTTTAAGGGGTAGTCTCAGCTTGTGCAAACTCCAGGGTCTGACTTGTTTATGTGTTTATTAAGTGCAACAATAGAAAGATAGATAATAGTCTTGCACCTTAGATGTCTGCAGCTGGTCTCAAGCGCACCGCTGATGGTTAAGTCGTTAATAAACATGGCGTAAAAGAAGAGTCGACGGCAAGCTGCTACGTGATGCGGCACAATATCAGACACTCACATGATGTTTGAACTTTAAGCAAACTTACTTGGTTGTCTTTTCAATGAGACACATTTTCTTTGGTGACTCTTTTTTACTTTAATTTCAACGACACTAACACTAACTTTATTTTTATCGCCACCATTTCAACGGTTAATCCTGGAGTCCAAAACATTCAGAGTCACACAAAAGAAAACCTTCAACATCTGAAAATAAATAAAAATGACCAGAAGTAGATTTGATCTTTTTCACAGTACTGCAATCTACAATCCTGATGCTCTATTTCCAGTATTTAACCACTCTACCAGTAAGTGTAACTCCACTAAAGCGATGCTTCTTAAACTGAACACTTCAAATGACTCAGCAGGTCACCACCGCACTGACATTGAGACACTTTTAGCTGATTAGTAAAATGTGACAGCAGCAGAGTATGGTTATGAGTCAGGTTCGGGTCTCTAGTTGAATCAGAGGAATAGAAGCGAAAGTTCACTTTAGCAAAACACTGAAAGCATGAGCAGCCTCTAGTGTCAGGAAGAGGTACTGCAGTTTGTATTCCTATTTATAACAGCTTCAATCTGTCATTAATAGAAAGCTTTACACTGTTTCCATCGTGAAGTATGCTGACGCAGATAAAAGGCTTGTTTAATCCTGCAGTTTGTCCAGTAGGGGGCGATGTGTCTGCAGCATCATTAAGAGTTAATTGGAATTTGCATGTTTGTCATGTAATTCGAGCAAACAGTGTGTCATCAATGTGTTCTGTGTTGATATTTGCTGTTGCACACACAAACACGCATGCATGAATTCAGGGCACTACGAGTTCATACACCAGGCTGCAGCAGTGTCATGCACGGTGCTGCACTCATGAGAAGCACAGCAGCTGTCAGTAATGAAATGTGTGTGTGTTAATGAATGTGTGCATGTGTGTTTGTAAATTAACTTGTGACACATCAGGCAGCTTGAGGGATGAACAGGACTGTGAGGCAGGGAGGACAGAAACAATAAAATCAGGACAGAGAAGATGAGCCGGGCTTTGTGAGTATCCTGCTGCTCTTCAATGAGACAAATCACAGCTACCAGTGTCTGCAGCATTGAAGCTCATTCACAGTCCATCACAGATCCAGGACCAGATGTCCATGTTCTCTGTAGAGATGCAGGAGAATGATGTAACTATATATAGTCTAAAAATCCTCCCCTGATGCGGCTCTGGTGACCCAGGTGGCTGTGGAGGTCGTGGAAAGAGCAGTCGGCCAAAACACATATCAGTTGGCGGGAAGCTGCTGTCAATATTTTGCTCTGGGACAAAACACTGGCAGGACTGTTTGTAGATCCAACTCTGAACTCGGCAGACAGTGCACAACACTAAAAAGGTGTGTCATGATAAAAAACAGTCCTTGATAAATGTTAAACTGCTTACCTTGTCTGTCCTGCTCATAGACCCCATTTAAAAGATAGACGATGTGACAGCTGCCCATAATGTTATGAGCTCCTCATTCTAACTGGCTGCAGTTTAGATCATAAACCTAAGTACAAGTGTTCATTTTTATGTTTGGTTTTAATTCGTTATTGTATGCCATAGAAGGCGAATATAACACTTTGATTGACAGCTGAGTTGACCAATGAGGCTCCTGCATCGCTGTGTTTCCTGAATTATCAGAGTAGAGGAGGAACGGTGAGAGGAACCGTAACGAACACTAACACAAGAGGCTTTGAACTTTCCATAACCGTGCCTTCTGTCCTTTGACACGTACGTTTAACGTTTTGTTTTATACTGCCCCCTACTGGTCATTAGCAGCATTGATATACAAGGAGTTAACCCCACTCAATGCTAATTAAGTGCTGCAGAGCCAGGCTGTCGCTGATTATCCTCCTGGCACCATTTGTTTCTACGTAGTGTCGTTATTTGACTTGATGATGGCAGAATGGATTATTACAGCTTGTTTAAAGACTTTTTAATTCTGTCAGTTTATAGCTAGCATAGCTTAAAGCTAACGGCTAGCAGTATGACTAAGCAGATTTTTGTTTTGCAGATTGTAGTCCTGTTTTGCGCCTGATTACATGTCTGTTGGTTTTAATTTCTGTTGCAGTTTTAGTGTTAAATCTTTAATAAATGTCAAGAAATGTTACACCTTGTGTTCGTTCGTGGACTTGTAGACCGAACCCAACCAGAGTCCGGCCCTGCTAGTAGTGTCTTTTTGTGCACAGAAGCAGCGTGTAGGTGACAGCTCAGGCGGGAACACTCCCATAGACAGAGATGGATTCAGTAAGAGAGCCGGATCATGGGATTAAAGATCTGCAGATTGATTCTTCTGCTGATCAGCTGCAGCCGTCTCATGTGTGTATGTGTGTTTCAGTAATTCATGGCTTCATTTCTCGCCTTGAGTGTGTTTATGGATGCTGAATGCCATTTATGTAACGTCTCTCTGTGCTTTTTATTTTTTCCTCCGGGACTGTGAGGCTGGCTGGATGACTGGATGGCTGTTGCTCTCCAGGGGCAGGCGGTAAAGAGATGCTGTCCATTTCTCAGGGACTTCTTATGTAACCATGTGCTCTCTCTCTCTCTCTCTCTCTCTCTCTCTCTCTCTCTCTCTCTCTCTCTCTCTCTCTCTCTCTCTCCCTCTCTCTCTCTCTCTCTCTCCCTCTCTCTCTCATTCTCTCTCTCTCTCTCTCTCTCTCAGGATTCAGTGGAAGTTAATGTATGCAGCTGATGACTATGAGCTCCAAATTAGCACGAAGGACCAGGATGACGCACTCCTGCACAAAGGTCTGAATTTCTCCTCTTGTTTTCATATGTCGTACTCTTACTACCTCTTTGTGCGGCTCCCCTCCTGACCACATTGTTTACCCCACTACGGCATGAGAAGAATGCATGTGTGGGCGAGCAGCGTGATCCTACCTGTCATAAAAGGTGGTGTGTGTGTGTGTGCTTTTCTGGCCCTTACACATCATGCCACTCCTTCTTGTTGTGAACTTTGCCTCCTTTCAACACCGTGTGGCCTTTACAGCCCCGTGTGTGTTTTGTCCCTGACTATGATGTATGAAGGCAGTGCCGGATGTTGAAAAAAAAAACAGAGTGATAAAAAAGAGGGAGGATGAGTGAAAGGAGGAAATGAGGCTCTTTGTGTTTTATTGGAGCGAGTGTTTTAGGAGGTGTTGTTTGATCTGAGCTGATAAAGAGACAGGAGGCGGTAAGATAATGCAAACAGGGTCAGACTCTTTTCGTTTCTTTTGGTCAAGTTAATCATCAAGTTTTGAGTCTTTTAATGAAAAATAAATGTCATTCTCTTGTGATATTTATGATACAGGAAGCTAACTTTTTGGGGAATGGTTATAAGATATTCTAATTATACAAGCAATACGTTTAATTTCCATGATTTTAAAAACATCTGAGTAAAATGTTGAGATGAGAATTTGGGCATTCATTAACAAACAGATGCGTATTGTGAATGTGACTTCCAGTGTTGTAACTAAAATCAGAAATGCCATCACTTCTTGGTTCATTACACTGCCCTGAGTTTTGCCCTTTCATTTGGGTCTCAGTTTCATTGTAAAGAGTGAGTCACACAGAGACTTAACTCCGTCTTACTTCAGGCTTTCAACTCCTCACTTGCAAATGATGAAGGTTAAATAAACGATGAAAGAGTTACAGGTCCATAAAACTTTATTTACTTAATTCATTTGTTACATGGTAGTCCGAACATGCCATATTAGCCATTGTTTGATAAGGATGTATCCCTCGGGGAACGACAGCAACTGCTCTGTATTTGTGGTGAAACCAGCAGTTAGCAAAGAACAACATTTAACAAAGGCTCATTGTTGTGTGTGCTGCATTGTTTACAGTCCACTTAGCCACCTCTAAAGCCATCGTGCATTCAGATTGTAATGGGAATTTTGTTTCATTTTCCTTCAGTTTATCTTCTCAACTGTCCAGACATTTAAATATTTTAGACTTTTATGCCCATATTTCCTTCTCAATCATCCACAATCGGTCCCACCGGAGTTCCAAGGTCGTACTCGAGCATGACTATTACAATACAGACGTCTATGTAAGGATCACTTTGTTTACGCTACGTAGCAGACCTTTCGTGGATACCATGAGAAATGGGAATGTTATGCCAAATTAAATACCAAAATTTGAAAGAAATGTCAATATTTCATTGCTCACCAGAGGAATTTCGCTGAACTGCGTTCACTGTAAATAGTAAGTTATACAGAGGCTTCACTCTGGCTTACTTCAGCAGTGTGGACCCAAACAGAATCTGATTGTCTTTGGACTTTCTTGCAACATCATGATGCAGATAAGTAAAAAGTAGAAAGTCAAACTTTGTCACGTCTGTTGTCAAGAGGTGAAGGAACTTTGAATTTTCGGGTTTGGAAATCTACATGCTGATTCGCTTTTGCGACACAGAGTTGAGCTGATTTATTGCTCAAGTTGAATTTTTTGATTTACAACATTGTTACTTGCTCATGTACACGCCTGGATATATCTTTTTACAGAAGTTAAAGCAGAACTCTCGTCAGTTTATCAACAAAGGGAGTCGGTTTGCCATTTGCATGGATTGTGTTGCTCCTGCTTTTGCTCTCCATACTGTCTGTTTTTCCCGCTCACACCTGAATTGGTTAATACTTCTTCTACTACAAAAATACTACATGTGGAGACCAGAACACTTCTAAAAACCAAAGTCTGTGTCCAGGTTTATTGACTCCCTATTTTTATGTAGAATCTGTAAACAGATCAACTGACTGTGACTTGGCAGATTGAATCAACTAAAAATGATGGACTCCTTTTGTGCATCACAGCACCCTGAGAATGGGAAGTTCCTAATAGTAACATAATCCACTCCACTTCAGGGATATTTCTTCAACATGAGACAGAAGCAGGAAGTAATATATTATGTGTAAGCATGGAATTGTGGGTGAAAATATCACCACAATATCCAGTGACTTGGTAAAAGGATAGATGATGCTAAGTAGGTGAAGGTTCAGAGGGGTGGTCAGACACACACACACACACAAACACAAACACACACACACACACACACACACACACACACACACACACACACACACACACACACACACACACACACACACACACACACACACACACACACACACACACACACAGGACCAGTGTTGACGCATAATGATTAACATATCCTGTAGTGTGCGTGGGCGTGTGTGTACAAATTACCCATTGGCGTTTTCTTTGCCATCGAAACTGAAGGTACTTCTCTGAATTCTTTTACTGTAACTCACTTCCTGTTTTGAACTAGCACCTGTCACACACTCACACACACACATGCTGTAGTGAGTGAGGCTACACCACAGGCATGAGTTTAATGTCTTGTGTGTGTGTGTTTTCGTGTTGTGCTCTGTGGTTTGGACTGGGGACGGGGGGCTTGTGATTTTGCCTGTTGAGTCAGAGCTGGTCTGATGACACTTTTAATAGTGTTGCAGTATGAATGACAGTGCAAACTCTCTCTCACACACTCTGACACACACATACTTATGTCCGGTGGCTGTGTTGGACTCAGTTGTGTTCAGTGTAGCAGGAAAGAGGACAGACTGAAGAAGCCTGGAGTTTGACTTCTCCTTTTTCTCTCTTTGAGTGGACAGCAGAGAAAGTAGGCACCTTTAAAGGATTATTATAAGTGTAGTCATGTCTGTTTCCTTTCTGCTTCTATTTTTATCACTGGTTTTATTTGACCAGGTTAAAGTGAGGTCTTTAATCCCAATTAACTTAATTTGCATTTACGGATGCTATTCACTTTTCTAAAGTAAACTAAATATCTACTTTATTTTTACCTCTATCTTATTTTATTTCATTTTGTAGGTATTTATCTGATCTTATTTTATTGATTTTATTGTAATATTTATATTTTTAAATATTTAATTTTACTATCTTCGTCTTTTATGAGTTTACCTATTGCTGCTATTTTCTGTCTCTCTGTTCTTTTGTGATGCACTTTAGGCTGCATGCTTTAATTTATGAAAGATGCTGTATAAATAAAGATGAGTTGAGTTGAGAGTACTGTGACAACAAAAGATGCATGATCAATGCTTGGAAAGTTACCGTAAATAAGTAATTAGTAACAATTACTAGCTACTACTATCAAAAAGTAACTGAGTTACTGGATTATCAAAGTGACTAGTTACCCTGTTAAGCAACTTTTGTATTACTTCTTTTTGCTTCAGTCCAGCAGTCTCAACAACCGATATGTGAAGTGTGTCTTCAACAACATACCTTACAGTCAGTCCCTTAAGCAGTCCTTCTTGGCTTACAGATTGTGAAGCTGGTGGTGATTTAAAATCAAGCCTTGGCTGTAGAAGAGTGCTGTTTGATTAGGTGCTCTGTGAGGTCAGAGATACTGTTCTTGGCGTCCTTTACCTTGTGGAGAGCAAAATAATGTAGGTATTTCACTGACAGGGAGCTCACGCCTGAATCATGATCTTCTGTTTACTATGTGAAATATTCTCCCAGGATGCTTCTGTGCTGACGTAACCTCGCTGCAAAGTCGCAAGAGTAATCTTCTGTAGTTTTCACCTATTTGACATAGAGTTACGAGTCATTGGTCCTTTCAAATTATAACAGCATTTCAATCAGGAGAGACACAGTTTGAAGATTAAATGTTATTCATTACAACTTAATGAATAATGAAACTTGACAGAAATCTTTGGCGTAAGGACTCTATGGGGATAATTTTGTGAGCGTAGGATGCATGAATTTGGCAGCAGAAGAAAGCCCCCTAGAGTCCAGACTCTGGTGGTGGTGTTGGTGGTTGATGAATTCCAGGAATTGAAGACTTGCAGAGACCAGGTGGAGGTGGTGAGGTGGAGGGGTGCGCGCCATCAATGCAGGAAGGAACTTGCTGGAGAGAGAGACACATTTGAAAAGAGAGCAGAAAGTTGATAGACTGACGATAAGGGCGTGCCACTGAGCTATTGGATGACGCCGCCGCTGATTAACCAATGACAGCTCCGGAGCATGCAGCTGGAAGCGGGTGAGCTATTGAACGGGAGAGAGGAGAGTTAAACAACTGCTGTGATTGCTTTTATAGTCTTCCTGTTTGAACTTTTGCTAGAGCTACATTACTGAACTGAAAAGGTAACTAATACACTAATACCCCAGGGCTGCACGGTGGTGCAGTGGGTAGTGCTGTTGCCTCTCAGCAAGAAGGTTACTGATTCGAATCCACGGGCAGGGGATTTTGTGTGTGTGGAGTTTGAAAGTTCTCTCTGGGTACTCTGGGTACACTGACTCCTCCCCAAAACATGCTCAACATGCTCAATTGGTTACACTAAATTGCCCATAGGTGTGAGTGTGTGTGTAAATGGCTGTCTGTCTCTGGTGACCTATCAATGCCTTCCGCCCGAAGTCAGCTAGGATTGGCTCCAGCCGGGAGCTGGATGGATGGATGGATGGATGGATAGACAGATGGATGGATGGACGGATGGACGGATGGACAAATTACTGGCTGCAGCAAATAGTTGTGGAGTTACAATAACCCCTTGCTCATGATGCAGCATTTATTCGATTTAAACCAAGCTCCTTGCAGCCTTGCATCCTCAAATGTGGATGTTAGACCATTGATTGATACAAAAATCACTGTACACAACTCAGGTTGCAAACAGGATGACTTTATAATGTGTCGGAAAAAAAGAAGGTTCTTTTTGTGCATTATCCTTTAAATTTCACCACATTCATCTGACATTACACTCAGCTTTGGAAGCTCAAAACTGATATGGATCAATAGTCTGGCAAGTTCTTAGAAACTGAGAGCTTTAAATTCTGCATGAGGCATGAGTTTCAAGTCACTGGTTCTATGGAAAAGAGGTCAGTCACAGGTGCAAGTTGCAAAGATGTAGAAGATCTATTCAAACAGAAACAGTGTTGTATGTTATGTAGTAAGGGCTTATTTGTAAGGAGCTGTTTGTATATGTATGTTGTTGAATTTGTTTAACCTTGGACACATCCAAAATCTTTATTCATCCTCTTCTCATCTCTCCTCTCTCTCTCACTTTCAGACACACACATCTGTACTTCTTATTACTTTGCCTCGCTCTCACTCAAACACACACTCTGGCGTTGACTCAGCACTTTTCTGCCCTGTGTTTCTCTACCGTTCCTGGAACCTGACCAGGGTTTGTGAATGGCTGCGAATGTTGGGCGTGGCACTGCTGTACCTTTGCCCTGCACTGCAACAACATCACGTTTATAAGAGCTTATCTTCACACTCAACACACACATCTCACATCTTCATCTGGTACGCTGACAGGTAGGGACTGCTGTGTCGTTGTTCATGTTCTACTTTGTTGTAGCTCTACTTTATGTGTTCCGATTTAACCTACTTTCATAATGAATGTGCATCTACGTCATGTCCCCAAAACTGACGTATGGACATGTGTGCCTGCAGGTGTATGCGCTCTGATTTAGCCTACTTTAGGGGAAGGGAGAGTGAAAAGTTAACAGGGACCATTTGTCCAACATGGTGCAAAAGTTCAGGAGGCTTAGGGCAAGTCTTTTGTGAACAGACGAGGCCACTTGAGACGGACTCAAGTGGCCGTGTGAGGAAATGCAATGTTTCGACCTTGGAGGTTTCTGCTAGGTTCATCTTGAAGGCAAGGAAATGATAAATAAGACTTTGATTTCCAGACAAGTGACAGAAGAAACCTTGTGTGTATGTGTATAAGTTAGTGTGTGTGTGTGTGTGTGTGTGTGTGTGTGTGTGTGTGTGTGTGTGTGTGTGTGTGTGTGTGTGTGTGTGTGTGTGTACGTGTGTGTGTTCTTATTTAGCATACTTTCCAGGACACTTGACCAGCTGATAAGGGGAACCTTGTCCAACTTGGGATATAAGCTTTATTATTAAAGGCGGATTTAAACTTCTGCGTCAAATGGACTGCGTAGCCTACGCCGGAGGTCCGCGTGGCTACACAGAGCATGTAGCTGACGTGCACCTCCTCCAAAATGTAACAACCCGTAGAATCAACGCAGACTGCAAGCCCCATGATTGGTCCGCTCGGCGGCTTGTATTTCCTGCATTTACAGCACTTCCAGGATCCCTGCTCATCGGCCGACGGCCGCACATTGGACATGTATTTCATCTCCTCCTCTCTATTCTTCATGTAATCATGTCTGTATGATAAACAGCAACATGTATCAGCTGTAGATTAACATAACACGCTCTGAAACTCTGTGGAAAAGTAAACAGAGATTGTAGCAGGGCCAGAAGCAGGCGACCGGCTATCAGAGAGACCACACTGCCCTCAAGCGTTTCTGCGGAGAATTGCTGCACGACACGGACACATCGACACACCGAGACGATGCAGAAGTATAAATCAGCTTTTAGAGTGAGTCTTACGTAAATGAATTTGCATCAACATCATGTTCCCAAATGTTGCGTCCAAGTGCATGTGTGATTTGTTCTGATTTAGCTCACTTTTGGGGACCTAAAGCCAAAAAAAGACCAGTTGATTAAGGACCCCTTGTCAAACTTGGGACAAAGATTGTGCCGGGTTCAAGTTAAGACCCCAGGAAATGAATTTGCGTCTATGTAATGTCCCCAGAAGTGATGTAAGGAGATCAGCGTGTTCGAGTATGTGTTCTGATTTAGCATACACTAGGGGACACTTAACCAAATGTGCAGCTAACTGGGGACTGCTTGTCCAACTGGTGTAGGGTTACGTCAATCTCCAACAAATGAATGCGTGGCTATGCAATGTCCTGATGTGTTTCGTAAGAAGACGTCTGTGTGCAGGTGTTCTGATGAAGCCTTCTTTTGGGGACACAAGAGCAAAAGAGAACAGCTAATTGGGGGCCGTGTCTAATGAGGGGTAAAAGCTATTTAAAGGATAGGGCAAGTGTTTCACAAATAAATTTGCATCTGCATTTTGTCCCAGAAATGTACGTATGAAAACATGTGTGTATGTGTATGTGTTCTTATTTAGCATACTTATGGGGACACTTAAATGGGGGCCGCTTGTCCAAGGAGGACACCAGCTTCGGGGGTGTTATAGTAACTTTCCAAGAGATGAATGTGGGTCTACTTGATGTCCCCTAAAAATGATGCAAGAAGGCGTGTGTGATTGGTGTGTGAGCATGTGTGAGTTTATGTGTGTGTGTGTGTGTGTGAGAATGTGTGTAAATAGGGGCCTCATTCTGTCAGAAGGTGAATCTCTGCAGGGGGTTAAAGAGAGTTCAGCCTCATTAGCAAGAAACCTGCTCATCGCTCAGGTTACACATGTGCAGTCCCCCTCTCTGTTTTACACACACACTCGTAAAGGTTGGACCTGGTGTGTGTGTGTGTGTGTGTGTTTGTGTGTGTGTGTGTGTGTGTGTGTGTGTGTGTGTGTGTGTGTGTGTTTGTGGCCATGGATCATTCTCTCTAATTGGAGGCACTGCTCCTGTTCTGCTGTCACCTTCTCTGAGCAGCTGTATTTATGTTTACTGCCGTGACCCAGATACTTCCGCTGCTCATTGGAGACGGATCACTGTGGTCCTTTTTAAAGGGGTAGTTTGCCCAAATAAACATTGACACACATGTTGCCTTGCACTCGAATCAAGTAAAAGCATGATGTGTACTGTGGTGTTTATTTTGTGGTACTAAATATAATATTTGTCATAGGGCTGTAGGACTGGGAAAAATATTACATCTCAATACCTTTTCCTGGACATTCATATATTAATATCTATGACGATATATATTTTAATGCAGCTGCCCATTTGACATGTTCCCTGATAACGAGAAAAGCTTGTACAGAGTAAAGGGTTCATTAGTGAAACTTCAGAATTGAGTTCATTTACATGCTCCACAGATGTGTTTCACATAATAAAGTTAAAGATTACTAAAACTGTTATGAAACTAAAATGTTTCCACAACTCTCTCCAGCCGACATACGAGGTCAGAGAGGCTGCAAGCTGAGCTGCCGCTAACGTTAGCTCTGCTTGTTTTAGGGTTCAGAGTTCTTCATTGTTTACAAGGTTTTAAGCACATGCCCAATGTGGTCTTCTCCCATTCAGAATTAAAAGATTAAAACAGTTAACATAAGGGATCAATGTAGTCTAATCTATGCCCTGCATTGGACACAGAGCATCCGTTAAAGAGGCTGTGGGCTGAGCTGGCTCTTATCGTTTCCCTCGATAGCTTTTTTGCTGTGTTCCTTTGTCCCGCTCATTTTCTTCCACTATTCGTATAACATCCTTTTTCTTCACCGTGATATCAAATCACTTTTTGGGGTGCAGAATGGGTTTGTAATTTGACTCTCAGATTTATTTGTTGATGTTTCTTCATCTCATCAATCCAAGAATAATCTTTTTTATGATCTTGCTTCAAAACAGAAGAAGTCAGTTCCATCCTGCATTTTGATGAGTAAAATGACACTTTTACACTGTCAGTGTAAACAAGTGTACTGTCCTTGACCTTTGACCCTTGGGCGATGGGAGGAATCAGGGTTCAAAGTCAAGAGAGTAAAATCTCCTCCTTATTGTGACACTCAGCGCTGGAGTGTGACGTTGATAAAGTCTGAGACCCCACTGGGAGGCCATGTGAACTGCGTTTGCTTTCCCACAATGCTGTGTGTGTACAGAGAGAAGGTGGCAGCGAAGGGTGTGTGTGTGTGTGTGTGCTGGGGGGAGTCTGCGGCCACTCGAACAGAACGGTTCTTTGCCTCTGGCATCGCCATGGAGACGAGGGCTCTTTTTATAGAGTTCCTCCGCTGCTCTCATTCTCCTGCTGTTTACCATTCAGTTCATATGTTGGAGGCTGACAGAGCAATTTAGAGCCAGAGGAAATACATTTTTTTTTTTATTTGACCTCAGAGCAAAGATAGTCTGTGTGTGATCCTGTGAGATTAGTCTGTTTGAGTCCAGAGAAATGGGTACAGTGTTTCACTTTCTGCAGGCCCAGCAGTTCAAAAGTAATGTTAGTAGTAGTGCTTGACGATAATTTGATAACGATCATTATCGTGATATCATTTTTCTCAATATAGATCTAACAAATGTTTGATAAAAATGTTACATTAATAAACCTGTAAGTACACCTCCCCACTGGAAAGGGAGGGGGCGCCAATGTGCCATAGACGCTAGTTGCCACCCAACATTAAGCAGAAAAAGAAGAAGACGGCATTGAACAGCCAAACATGTTGCCGGGTGAGAGGTAGGCGGGGCTTAAAGACATTGTGAGCGGAATGTAAACACAGCTGAAATGAGCGACAGCAACAGAAGAAAACTCAAAACCCACCAGCTCAAAGCAGAGTCGTTAGTCTGACACTGTGTCGACTCTGCGTTAACTATTAACTCAATACACTTCATTAAATATACTTTCAGGATGTGGGTAAAGGAAGAGCACTGAAGCAACTACTGCTGTGTATTTCTTACATGTTTAATGTCCACCGCGACCGTGGGACAACTGAACACTGAATAACCATGATGCATTCACTGCACCTGCTTCCTGTTAGCACCGTCAGAAATGATGGATTCAGCAAGCTTATCAGAAAACTAAATTCCAGACACCAGTTTACAATCCGTCTTCAACTTTCACTCAGGAGCAAAAATCTGACTTTAAATATAAATGGAATAATTATTTGATATTTAACGTGTTAATTATCGATACTGATGAAAAATGTTATTGTGATAACATCTTTTTCAATATCGCCCAGCTTTAATTATGAGTAATATTATCAGAATATTATCATCATATTACTCAAGTATTATTATCATGTATAACCTGACTACATGGAATCTTAAAAGCAGGCTGAAAGGAAACTTGTCTTGAACTCAGGAGCTAAATGTGTACAGCACATGAGTACAGGACACATTTTCCTACAGGGACAATAATGTATATAGTATCCTACCATATCATATGGCTACTTCATTAGCTTGCTAAGTCAGCTACTTAACCGTGAAACTTCCAACACTGGTGAAGGAACAACAATCACCACATACACAGTCAAGAGGGGAAGTTCTCAACTGAACCAAGGTGACACATAGCAGGTGGTAAATCAATGTGTGACCACATCGCAAACAATGCTTAACTTTAAATATAAATATGATATAAATGGGTGAGTTGTATATTACATAAATTGTCCCCTCGTTCAGTTGCTGCTAATAAAATATTAGCTGTGGAGATCAAATCAGTTTCCATATCAGGCTGTATTTAATTTAACATTTTAACATGGGGCTCTCAGGGGATTAACTCGCTTTTGTAGCCAGCCTCTAGTGGTCATGAGAGGAACTGCAACATTTCTACTTTGGAAGTTGCTGTCTGGTTGGTCCCGCAGTCAAGGACATGATAAAACAGAAACAGAAAAAGGGAAAGCTGTGGCAAACACACACTCCCAGGATGACGCACACACACATGCACAGTCACACCCACTGTGTGCGCACACATGTAACAGATCCAGAGACTGCATGCACGTGGGTGTGTGCTTCCTCCTTTTTACTCACATTTTTTGGCTTGTTACAGAGACACACCCACCTTGTTTTGTAGGCCAGGACACACACACAAGAGGAGGGAGAGGAGTGTATAACTCTGTCACTGTCAGGACATACAAGAGGCAGGAACTGAGAGCTCAGTTTTAAGATGGTTTGAGACTGCTGAAAGTAAAACAAGAGGAGGGGGAGACTTAGTTTTGATGATGCTGTGATTGTGGACAAATTCTGAGGAAGAAGGAAGGTTCTTCTTGTAAATGTTAGTCATGAAGGGAAACTGGGAAGAGCAGCGGAGAAAGCAAGAACACACTTATCAGCACGCACATGGCACAGGAGACGGTGAGTAAAATGGACTACAGAAAGACTCTGATGGTATTTGTTCATATATAATTAGTTTTCGGCTTAATTACAGGACTTTATATGTAAGTGGGTGTGTGTGGGTGTGTGTATCACGCCAGCCCCATGCAGCACCCGCCTGGGTTTGTTTACCTGCCTGCGTGCTTTCCCACATGAACTCACGTCAGTGGAAGGTAACTTGATCTGCCGGGCTCGGCGTGATCTGCCCCTCCTGCCAGGTGGACAATTACTGAGCTCCGGCTCTATAATGCTCTGCTGCCATCGCACAAACGGCAGAGAGACAGGCAGAGAGAAGCTGTCAGACAGGCGGAGGTGGTGTGTGTGAGTGTGTGGAGGTTGAGTGGAGAGGTGAAAGTCTCTGAGATTTGATGAGATGCCAAATGTAGGTAGTGAGTCAAACATCATGTGATGTTTTTTCCACTAGAAGATGAAGCTGGAGGGCAGGAGGCGGGCAGGTTGTTTAAATAGACTCTTAACAGTTTGAAACAGCTTCTTTGAATCCTTTTTATATTTCATATTAGTGCCAAGAAATAACAGCTAGTCTCTGCCACTCCCCCTCCTGTCTTTAAACATCTGTTGAGCAAACAGTGGCACTAACTAAACCCTAGATCCCTCGTTTTAGCTGAAAGCCTCTGTGTATGAGTATTTACTAGTGTTGTAGATCAATCTGGGTCAAGATCTCCATATTTAGCACAAATAATTATGTCATAAATATGCAAAGTGGCTGCTCTGTACAGGTTGAAACCCGGCTCCTGCAATTAAAATGTTCTATTGGCTGATCTGGAATCAGGTGATGTGCATGGTGCCACCTTTCGTAACCAAGCCCTTTAAAAGCTACGCCACCTGACTCAGCAAACTGTGGAAAGTGAAGTAGATTAAGAGGATTGCACAGACTCAATTTAACTGTAACTTTAGTGATTTAGAAGTTAAATTGTTCTGTTAGCATCGATTGTTTTAATGTAGTTTTCAAAGTTGGGAGTTTATGTAATTTAAGAAGTTAGTTTGCAGTTTCTAATCTGAGGCTAGCTGGTAGCTTTAGTTGTAGGTTAGCTTCTTCTCATGGTGTTTATTAGCAAACTTAGATACTTATTTGAATTAGTATCAGTTATTTAGTAGAGATGCACCGAAATGAAAATTCTTGGCTTAAACCAAGAACTGAACCAAGGCTGAAAACCGAAACACCGAGATAAATTATTATGCCAATTATTAGTAGGAAGACCAGGGACAGTTGTAACATTTCATTCCTTGAATTTGAGATTAAGCCATGCATTTTCTTTTTGTGTTGCACAGGCATTTTCTAGGCCATGTATTAGCAGACACTTGAAGCTAGTTTGTATAGCAGTTTGAACACACTGGGTTAAAAGAGCTCAAAGTTATAGACAGAAATGTCAAAAGCGTTACCCCTGTCCCCGCTCTCCCCTATTGAATTTATGGCTATGACTTATCCAGACAAGTGCATACTGGCTGCGGGTTTTTGCTTGCGTCATCACAACATTCTTTTTCGGCCGTGTTGTTTTGGTGATAAAAGTCTTTCGGCCGAAAACCGAACATGTACTTTTTGGTCGTTTCGACTCTCTGCTAGAAGCACATTCATAACCTGAGACTTATACCCCTGGATCACTGGCTGCTTATTCTGCTGCTCCACTCTCTGTGGATGCCAGCTGATGAGATTTTGCTGTAAATGTTCATTTTATCAGTCCACAAGCTAATTAGCTAACTAGCTGACATGCTCACTGTGGTGATACAATGATATAAACATCAACACACACAACAGCTCGCCATAGGTTATCCTCCAGAACAACAGGTGGCGATATTTCCTCCTTGAAAAATGTTCTCCATTGATTTGTCTGTCGAGTCAGACTGAGGGATCGACGTATAGATATATTGAAAGCCACTACGATTCTAATTTTTTTGGAGAAACATTACAGTCATAATCACCACCCACTGGTGTTTGTGTTTGTGTGTGTGTGTGTGTGTGTGTGTATACGATTCATATGATGTTGTGGTTGATGCAGGTGACCGCACAAATGAGTGAGGGGGCGTCTATTCTCTCGATTTGATTATGAGTCTGCACTGATGTCATCATCGGGTGAGTCTTGTCCGTCTGTGTTTTTTCTATGAGCTCACTACAGAGTTAACTACAGAGAGCTCCTGAAGTAGGAAGCTGGGAATGAGTGTGGGATTTCCAACATGTCATTAGTCACTGAAGTTATCCTCTAATCGGTGTTTGTGCAGGCTTTTGAAGAGATTTCAATGCCAGTGAAATAAAAAATCATGTAATTGTGATAATATGCAGTAAGGATAATTAATTTGGTTTTCTGTCTTTGGAGGTGTTATAGTGTTTGGTTGGGACTTGGTTAATTTAAAGTATTTTCTTTTGAGGAGGTATTTGGTTGTGTTGTTGGAACCTGGTGATGCTGTAGTTGCTAGTTTGTTACAGTTTTTAATCATATTTTTCTATTTAATTTAATTTTGTTAGATGGTTTTTCTTTTGTATCTGATTTTGTCTTTCGTTTTGTAGTTCTTGGTCACTCTTTCATATCCGGTTTTGTCCAGATGTTGTCCACTTTGGTCGTGCTGTGGTTGTGCTGTAGAGTATTTGGTTTTTATTCTCATGATGTATTTAATTTTGGAGAGGCATTTGGTTGTTGTCATGCATTCTATTTTGGAGAGGTATTTAGTGGTTATGTATTTTATTTTGGAGAGGTATTTGATTGTTTCCATGTATTTTATTTTGAAGAGGTATTTAGTTGTTTTCTTGTATTTTATTTTGGAGGGGTATTTGGTTATTTACATTTGTTTTATTTGGGAGAGGTATTTAGTTGTTTCATGTATTTTATTTTGGAGAGTAATTAAATTGTTTACATATATTTTATTTTGGAAAATAATTTAGTTGTTTACATTTATTTTATTTTGGAGGACTAATTTAGTTGTTGTCACTTTCATGTATTTTATTTTGTTCCAGTATTTTATTTGTGTTTTACTGGTGTGATTATGGTGTATGGTTTGGCTGTGGTAGCTGTTTCATGTCGTGGTTGTGTTGTTTGGTTGTGTTTTAGTAAGCGTGGTGTTGTGGTCAGTAATTGTGTTGACATATTTGCCTCTGTTTGATGTGAGAGCTCTTTTTTCAAAGTTTTCAGTCAAGAAAAGATGCGAAATTAACTCCCCTAAAGAAGCTGTAAAACATCTTAACGAGGCTACAATCACCGAATAGTTTCAGATACATGTGACGTTAAAAGGTAGTTGCTCACTACTGACGGTTAGAGTTTTCAACTTTACTTTGAAGGCAACATTTCATGGCTTCATCAAAAGAAGTCTCCCACAGTTAGTCTCTTTCTCTTTCTTCCTTTTCCCTTCACATAACTTCTCCTCTCACTCTGCTCGTTCCAATGTCCTTCAACCGTTAGATTTATGTCCTCTTGTCAACCAGCTGCCTTTAGAAGATACATAAAGGCGTGATAACTCCAAGTGCGTCAGTGTGCACAATAAAGTGTCCATATTGCTTTTCAAAGTTGAAGCACAGACTTTGTATTCAGTAGGATACGGGACGTGTTCAGTGTTTTTTCCATATTTGTATTGTGCGCCTGCAGGTGGTTATTTTTTTATCAGTCACAGCCATGCATGGCAGATATGCACTCCTGTTTTTTCTGTATTGGTTAGAAACTCTAGCATCAATTTCAGCAGGTAGAATAAGTCTAACATGTTGATCTTCAGAGCAGAGGGTTCATCTCTCTGGCGTCATGAGTCGACTCCAACTTGGATCTTAAAACTAATATTGCCCTTTCATTTATCAAACATTCATAAAGAGGGAATTTCCACTGGCATCATATTGAGCTCATCGCTAATCCCTGATGCCTTCGTGTGATCGCCCAACCCTCATTCCTTTCCTCTACCTGCTCAGCCTGAAACATGTTTCATCCAACCCACAGCCACATTTGACACCTGACCATTATCAGGTGTCAATGGATCGCCCTCAGACCGGAGCCAGAGCCGTGACGCGAGCCAAGCTTACATAATTTCCTGCCGGGTCGGGATGTCAGGCGATGACCACGCCAAGAGGTCTGTTTGGGTTGGACGGAGTGTCGGAGAGCCCGTGTCACAGCGGGGTTTGTTTACGTGTTAGAGTGGGCGTAAACGTGCTGTGAGAGAGCCTCTGACTCTGAACGCCACAGAGGAGCTGTGATGTCATCCTGCTGTTTGATGTTCTCTGTGTGGTCGTAGTCGTAGTTTGGATCAGAGAAGTTATTGATGAGGGTTTGAAGAAGATCATTGTGTAAATCAGCCACAGCGATGTGAAAACAAGCTGTTCAAATAACATCAATGCTTTAAATGCTGAACCTTGGTCATAAATCTTGAGTGAGTACGACTCCCCAAGATGTCACAGCCCATCAGAGCAATGAAACCTCAGAGAATCCTGACAGGTGCACATGTTTTCTTTCTCTGACATCTGTTCCTGTACCATGAAACCAGGAAGTAATGAATACAAACTACAGGTTTCACATCTATTAGTGAAGGCACAATGGTTTACAGAGGAACATTAACACTAACAGATCTGTTCACAGCCCGTTCACAGCCTTCACTGAAATAGAAACAGAGATTTATTCACTCCTAATGAATATTTAACTGTGGCTACATTAGCCCTTGTTCTGTGGAATAATATCAATCCTTTATCTGTGACAACTTTTTTACAGTGTTGATAACAAGATCACAAAGCATGCTCTCCTTATGCACGCTGAACCATAGACTGTATAATAAATGGACATAGTCTCCATGAGTTCACCAATCTGTTTTCTGAAGCCCTGTCTTGGAGCCAATCATTGGCGGGTGCCTCTTTTGAATGGATGTATTTGTGGTTTCTGGTGTTTCTACAGCTAGCCTCTAGTGGCGCTTGATGAACTGCAGTTTTTAGCACTTCCGCACTGGCTTCATATTTTCAGACCGGAGGTAGCCGCTTGCTCTGAACCTAAACAAAACACTTGCAGAGATAGTCTTCTTAAATGTTGCATTGCATGTACATTATATAATTAGCATGATGGAAACTTTGCATGTCTCATCAGAGTCCTGCTTTCGCTTCGTCTCTCCTCTGGAAACATGTAGTCCAGGAGACTAGACCCGGGAGATTACAAAAACATTTGAGAACTCCATAAGATCACGTCATAATGACAAAGTATGCAGAAAACAACGTACTAACAGCAGGTTATGATTCCTCTCCCCTCTTTGGATATCAGCCTGTGTTTTTTGTGCTTCCATGGATGAGTCCATCCATCCATCCATTATTTTGATCGCTTATCTCATTTGGGGTCACGGGGGGCTTGAGCCTATCTCAGCTGACTTTGGGCGGAAGGCAGGGTACACCCTGGACAGTTTGCCAGCCTCTCACAGGGCTCTATGGATGAGTACCTGATATAAATAATTTTTTTTTCTCAGGTAGAAGTGAGCTTAATGTTTATAATCGTGTTAGGGAGGACATAGCTAAAACTAGTGATTAACGAGGATCACAGATTTGGGGCTGATTTTTAGTTTTTTAAAATATATCCATATCTATTTGATCTGATATACAGTCGGGCGTCTAAACCTGGTATTTTATTTTGAAACTGACCTAATGCTCAAAGCCAATTCTGTGACTTCCTCTCCGTGTCGTTCTGCTCTAGTTAGCTTGTCGTGCTCAGGGTTTGAGCTTCGTTGAAAATAGACTTTGCCCTTATCTTTAGCAGAGCAGAACGAAAAGACGCTGCGGGGTCGGACCTGAAACACACGCTGACAAAACCGGCACACATGCTTTCTGTTGAACCGAGACGTTACACAAGTTCTGGGGCACACAGCTTCGAACCCTGGAACATGAATAACACATAAATGAAGAGGCTCTGGTGGCCAATTACACCAGACAAGATCACACCACCCCATTCTTGGCGTCACACTCTTGGCGACTTGTTTGATTTATCCTTAATTTCCTGATTTTAATGATCACTTTTATGTCGGAGGCTGGCTTCAGACTACATAGCAGAACTGTTGACACCATATGAGCGAGTCTACTGGATCCTAAGGCTGGGCCCTTTGGGTCTAAAGAGGATTGAGGTTTGGCTATCAGGGTCCCTCAGACTGGAAGGATATGAATCAGTCACTTTATAAAACCCAGTTTACAGACTTCCTGTTGTGTTATACTGAGTCTCTCTTTATTTTGAATTGCATGTTTAGTTTTTATGATTCTGACCCTTCGATCTCCTCTCTTCTCTCATCCCTCGTCCTCTACACCCTGACAGGCTCTTGACATGGTCCTGCTTCCTTTAGCCTCGTTGTTTGTGTTTCTGTTTTTGCATTGCCATCCGAGTGTCCTGCTTCTGCTTTGTTAGTCAAAGCACTTGGTGAGCTCTGTTGTTAAAGTAGCTGAATAAATACACTCTTGTTATAGACGTGTTGTTAACAGGCCGGTCCAACAAGGGTGAGGCTAAGGATAGCAAGGTCCACCCCTGACACCAGCTGATGACGACTGAGTTTATGTGAACAGGCAAAATGGCACAACGTGTGTGACAGCTGACTGAACAGGACGTCATGTTGGCGTGTCCGGGATGTGGTGAGCTGCAGTTAGCCGGCTAACTTTAGCATTATTAGTGATAAATCAAATACAAAGGATCAGGACTTCCTGTGTTAGCTGGTTGGAGTCTAACTTGTTGAGAACTGAACGCTCACTTCTTGAGAAATGAAAGAGGATCAAACTTTGGTGTGGCTGGAGAAACAGGATTAGGTGACAGCATACATTGAAATCTTGATTGAGGTTAATGTTTTTAAGGCTTGGTCAGCTAACCAGCACAATATCTGTTTTCTCCACCCACAGAGAACAAAGAGAGGACCGAAGCAGAGGGAACATTGCTGAGCCAGCTATGCGGAAGCTTAAACCTGTAAGTCATCTTCTTTAACTTTCACACATGTTGATATGTTTGGTAAACAAAGACGGGTAAACGACTTTAAAGACGGCTATTGATCAGGGTTGTGTTGTTTTCTGTGCAACCCTAAAGTAAGAAAAGGAGACGACTCTAACTCTGGTTTCTTCCAAGTGATGCTAACGTTGGCATCTCTCAAAGTTGACCCCTCTGGATGAATTTTGTAGTGTTTTTCTGGGATGAAGACTACGTTTACTATTGTAAAGATGTGTCTCATTTGTTGAGGAATCAAAAGATATTCTTATAAATCCTTCTTTTCTTTGTGGAAGGGAACTTTTTGCAGAGTGCGGAGGTCATGTAACATAACAACGACTAAACTTTGTAACCTCTGATGTATCAGCGTTAGTTAGCTTACAAGCTAGCCCCGGTGTCATGATGCGAGCTCCAGTGTCCTAATAAATGTCTGTAAATATGCACATGGTTAAACTCTTTAGTCCTCAAAGATCAATTAAGCTTTTTACATGAATTAAGTACTCTGTGCAATAACCCTACAATAACCGTGGTTGCAAAGGGGTGGAAAATTTCCGGTAAGTTTCCGGTAAATTTCCATTGGAAGTTAAGCTGTGGAATTTTGGAAATAGAATAGAGTAGAATAGAATGCCTTTATTGTCATTGCAACAAGTACAACGAAATTGAAAAGGTGCAGTCATCATTAGGTACCATTTAAAAGAGACAAAAACAATCAAGGTATAAAAAGTAATAAATGAATACATCCAAATTGGAAACTTTCTATGGGAATTTATGGGAATTAACTAGGAATTGAGGGTAATTTAATGGAAAGGTATCATATTAAGCATATATATTTGTTTTGTTATAAGCAGACATCCATCCAAAATAATACAATTAAAACAGATTTATTTGTTAGTAGAACTTTATCAAGTGTTCAATATTTTATTGAACAATCAATTCTTTCATTGAAGAACAAAAACATGAATGTTCCCCCAACCCAACCCATTCAAAAATTAACAAAAGTGCAATCCCATCAAAGTCCCATTCAAAATGTTAATGAGAAGAGCCCCTCTCCCTCCAAAAAAGTCTGATTCAACATGCAAATAAAAAGCATCTTCCCTCAACCTTCTCAAGCCTAACCTCTGCAGGATTCTAGAAATCATCTGTGCATGTGATTGAGGAATAGCATAGATATTCAACTGTACTTGCATGAAATCTGGTTGTTTTAGTCAGGATTATGCTACAATATACTTTGCAATTTTTGCAATATCCTTACCACGTTAAAATCCTTGTATATACTGTATATCTCCTTCATTCCCAGCACTTTTAGACATAGGTTTTTCTAACTATTCTGCGCTTCTGTATATACTTTATTATTATTATTATTTTATTTTACTGTATTTTATTTCATTTTATTTTACTTAATTTCTATTTATATCTTATTTTATTCGTTCTTCTATTAATATTTTGACTTTTTTACAAAATGTTTATAAGAGCTCTGTAAAGACCGAATTTCCCTCCCTGGGAGGAATAAAGTATTTTTGATTCTGATTCTGAAGACCGACCTCTTTAGAACCATGGTGGTCTGTGTTTATTAGTGTAGTGTTAAACATTGAGTGATCATATTGTTGCTAATGTCACCTGTTAAAGCCCTTCAGCATTTCTAGCTTTACTTCTGTTTTCTAAGACTCTTTGTTCTCACTGTTTTATTTGTATTTAGTTTGTAAATAGTATTAAGGTCTGCTGTTTGATGCTATGTGTGTTAGTGACGTCCCTCTGTGCCTATCACTCCGTCATCAGCACCCATTGTTGTCTCCAGCAGAGTCGAGGGGTCAATAACGGTGCTCAGAAAAAAACCCACAGTTCCTGTTTCCATGCAACAAGAGAAAGCCTTTTGTTTGGTAACACACCCTCGTGTCTCAATTTAGACTGAGCCGTGACGTTTGGTAGGGGCGCAGCATGACACTTCCTCCAATACAAGGCGAGTAAAGGAGAGTTGATATCGACTGACAGCCCTGAGTGTGACATCAGCGTGTCAGGCTTCAGTGGGTGTGTGCTGCTCGGTGTAGGTTGAATGACTCAGCAATACGCATACACGGGATGTTTGTTGCTGGTATAACACCTACGATTGTTTCTTATGGGAAGTTTCTTTAGTGTTTATTCTGAGGGCTAAGACCTCAAAGTCAAGACCAGCAGGATTAACCACCTAAAGTACCCAGGACTTTGGACTACTTTCAAGAGTTTTAAGTTAGGATGCTTTGAAGCGACTTATTTCCTCGTCGTTCAAACAGACATCTAAATTCAGACTAGCCTGAAGGTAAGAAACTCTCAGATAACAGTCCAATGAGTACAATGTATTTAAAATGGCTAAACATGGGATCACAGAAAATATTCATTATTCAGTTAAGCAACTTGTAGTTTTGGTGTGGTTTAACGAGGGTGACGTTTGTTTAGGTCACTAACATACATCCCAGTTTAAAGGCTAGATGTCTGTGTTTTTTCTGATTTCCTGGGAAGATGAAGCAAATTAGTTGGGTTATTCGTAAAAGAATAATCTCAGGGCTGCAAACTAGAAGTATTTGACACTACATGTCTTATCCCCAAAGTCTCTGTATTGTCTGAAAGTCCTTCTAACTCGTAGGGACCATTTTAGCCATGAAATACCGTCTTCATTTACAACAGTTTTTGCACCACAGTCTCTGCTACGGGAATGCACCAAACACCTCCCATAGTCCTGACTCCCCGATGAAGTCTCTGCAGCAGAGAGGTTGCGTTAGTGTCAGAAAAAGTGCTGTGTATGTTGGTTTCAAACTCTTTGAAGGGGCGTGTGCCTATGTTCCCACATTTCCTTTTTCATAAAGTTGTATCAGATTTTATCTCCCTTTCTCGAAATTTGGTAGCCAATTACACCCAACCTATTATCCAGTAGCAAAGGACTACAGATGGTGTGTAGCTTTTAGGTAAATCTGGTGAGCTCTGCTTCAGCCGAAACCTTTTTCGATCAGGCTGTTTTATTTTTTCTTGTAATGATTGTGATTGAACGATTTCTGCTTCAGCTGATCAAAGTAAAATTGCTCAATCATTTATTCAGCCATTTACTATAAAGTGCTTCCAAAAAATCTTGTGGGGGGATAGGGCTTAAATTGAAGGGAAATGTAGGGACACAAGACCTAATTTTGGGCTGGGGAAACATAGGTATGACCCCCTCTGAAGCAGGTACATACACTCAACTCGGTCGAGGCAGAAGGCTGTCTAACATGAGTCTGGTTCTACTTGAGGTTTCTGCCTGTTAAAAGGACGTTTTTCTTTACCGCTGTAACTAGCTAAATATTGGGAGGTGCAATGTTCATGGTGGATTAAGGTGGGGTAAGACTGAGTCTTACCCTGTCTTGGTGTTGGGTATCTGTTCATAATTTGACATAGAGTAGTCTAGACCTCCTATGTTTGTAAAAGCATCTTGAGATAATGTTTGTTGTGATTTGGTGCTACACAAATAAAGATCTATTGATTGATTGATTGACATAGGTGCCCAACTTGTTGAGCTAAAGACCTCAGTATGAATGTCATGAATGTCACATTGGCAAACAGTGTCTAAGACAGCATCAGAGGGTTTCCTGGAGGAAGTTGAGGCAGGATTATGACTGCAGGCCCTTCACACGTTAGCATTCAAGTCAAGCATGAACCTTTTTGCCACAAGATGTGATTGGACAGTAAGTTTTAAGAACAATATACAGTGTGGGGTGATGATAATACATTTATATAATAATAATAATAATAATAATACATTTTATTTAAAGGCGCCTTTCTCGGCACTCAAGGACACCGCACAGATAGAAATATATACATACACGAATTCACATTAAAGGAAACATATATATAATAATATATGTTTCATGAAACATTTGCTTTTCCTTCCAGCTGCTGTTTTGTGCAGCTTAGTGTCACACATATTTGCAGCTCAGCTGTATTCCTCTGTTTGATATGCTGGAATAAATTAGTTGTTCTTGTGTTTGTAGTTCCCACGAGCTGAAGGCTGACTTCACAGAGGATAATGATTTTCCTGTGGCTTGCATAACTGAAGCACTTCCAGGTGACTGAGGACAAAATCCTCACTTTTATTAACACCAGTTTACGCTGCTGTGTTGTAATGTAATCTGTGTCTGATTAGAGCTCTGATGTTTTTAACTCTCAAGGCAGCATTATTCAGTACTGTAGCTAAAATTTAACAGATTCGTTCTGAATAACTTTTTTATAACTTTTAGATTTTTTTAACTTTCAGATTTATAACTCATGATTGTTCACAACGAACCTCAGAGGTGCATCTCCATCTCAGCCTCACTTGTCCACATACTCTGATGTCTATCCAATTACAAATGATTCACACTCAGCTAGAAGTGTGCTTCAGACTGAACAGGTAAGAGGGCTCTTAGTCACAGTTTTTTTGCCCTAAATCTATTTGTAGTCCGAGTAGTGCTGACCGATCACGTATCAGCAGGCGTTGGCGTCTGCAGGAGAAACAGTCTGTATTGAGAGCAAAAGCAGGAGGAACATAATCCAACGTAATCTGAGGAGGACTCCATTCTCTCTATAAACAGATATCTGCATGAAGAGCAGCTAACTATCTGTTCTTCAAACATTTACACTGAGACACAAATCTGCTTGATGCTGTGTCACTAAAGACAATAAGCATTTAGATTTCCTGACTTCCTGGAATGCATCAAAAATGTAAATGTATTTTTCTTCTCCTCTTGAGAACAGACCTGACAAAGCTTTTTACTTTCAACTACAACTGACCTGTAATTACAGATTCTGATTCAGAAACATGTTGAATCTGGATCTCAGGGTCTGGATTTTAGTCTGAGAAGGGTTCTGGTCTCTGTCTGTAGTCTGAGTAGTATCCACCAATCAGGTGTCAGCCGGAAAAACGGTCTGTATGGAGAGCAACTGCAGGTGTTCTAGAATTCTGACATCAAATAATTCCAGAATTCTGTCTTTGATGTCAGAATTCTGAGAACAAATGGAACATTCCTTGAAGAAGGTCAGAGCTAAAAAAAAAAACATCAGTGTCTCCAATCCTCTTTCATAGACCCCCATTCAACAAACAAACATTGTAAAAGTAGTTTTCTTCTCCTCTTGAGGACAGACCTGACAAAGCTTGACCCATTCTGTTTTGTTTGTTCACATCAGAGTTTGATTGACAGCTTTCACATGAGCCCACAGAGGTGAAAGCATCCCAGCTCAATGCTTTAAAGTTTAAAGTATCCCTGAAACAGAGACTTATCTCTGTACATAATAAAGAGAACCAAACATTCAGAAGTAAGACCCTGAAAGTTTAATTGGAGGAAACAAACCAAACCACGTCACCATATCTAAAACAGAGCTTCTCTTGTTACAGTACGCTTCTATGTGTCCTTGCATGCTTTCAAAATGTGTTTTGCACTAACTAATGTGTTTGGGCATGCCCTCAGTTAATGATTGATGGCTCAGTTGTGCTCAGTTTTAGCTCAATTATTTTGTCCTTAAACAAAACTGCGAGTACTAACATTTGAGTCTCTCAGCTGGTGATCACTGAGCCGTTTGTAGGTCATGTTTGTCTTGGCTGTTTTCCCCCTGACAGTAAAGAGAAGCTCTGCTCATTCATAAATCCTGTTCTGGGTCTGCTTTCTTTTAACGTGTGTGGTGAAGGTTTAGTGAGGTTTATACAAGAAACTGTTTCAAACTGGGTATCTGAGATGATGCCAAAAAGCAGAGGCTGTTTGTAAAATACAGAATGAATATGTGAAGAATTGATCGTTTTCTTCAAGGGCAGTTCCGGTGTTTTGAAACCAGGGTCTTATTTCTTCATGTTTTGGAGTGTAAACAACTACTACGTTAAAAAGTGTTGGTATTGCTCCAGTCTCCTGCTTCAGTTAGTAGCCAGGAAACAGGTTGTGGTGGCTGCAGTGTAATCCTTGTGGGCAAATGTGGCTCAGACTGTTTAAGGGATGCATACTGAGTCAGAAACAGTTTCATGTCAATACAGAAACATGACTCTCTTCAAGGCCACCACACTCCAGTGACTCAAATTTGAATTATTGTGCAAAATATGGGAATTGGTGGTCTACTGCTGCCTTGAATCACAACGTTTTTTCTTTGTTTTTTTTGTGGTGCTTTGGTGGTGTTTTTTTTGCAGCTAACAAAGCTGATAAACCGCAGAACCCCTTGAGGGTCCACTTGGGACTGGCACCAAAAGCCGATCAGATTTTATTTTATTTTTTTCAATTTTTACAGCAGAAATACACATGATTACAGTCTGGTATAAAGCCAGTTTTAGTTTCTATTTCTCATGTCTGTATTTGGAACAACTGTATAGGGGTTATATCTTTTCAAAACTGTTCATTTAATAACAATAACAATAATAATAATAATAATAATAATAATAATAATAATAATAATAATAATAATAATAATAATAATAATAACAAATGTACGACAATAAGGCAAGATCAAGAAATAAAACATTTTAAAAGACATACAATTCCCCTAAAAGAACTCCAAAGGATTACAATTCTTTTCAAATATATTTGTCAAACTCAAGTAAAATAAAATACAATAAAATAAAGTTCAGGTAAAATCTGGAAAGGTGCTGCAGTAAAGGTATTTTTTAAGAAGAGAGTTCAAAGATATAATTGTCGACACTGGGTAAGAGAGGTCATGTACTATGTCCAACTAGAAAAGATAAGATACACTATGAAGGGGTCAGTTAAGAATTTCTTTGACACTTGGCAACCTTTCTTGACTTTCTTTGAGACTCTAAGTGCTGACGAAATTGATCTTAGTGTGTAATGTGTAGATGTATGTGTATGTGTATATTGTGTAGGTATGTATGTGTATATACAGTATATGTAGGAGTGTTTATGTTTTATTATTATTATTTTTACATGTATGTATGTTTTGTCTTTTGATTTTTGGCAAGTATGTTCTGGTACTGGTAATGAGACGTGGGGGGGAAGGGGAGAAAAACGAAAAAAGTTTGTACGATGAAAATGACTGTTTACTTTTCTTGTAATATATTAATAAAAAGACCTTGATCAAAAAAAAAAAGATATAATTGTCTCAGCAGGCCAGATCTATATTATATTTAGCCTAAATGTCATGCATTACTTTGGGTATTGCTGATTCTACTAACAGGTGGCCCTTTAACAGTTAAAACTTAAATTAGTTGGGGTTATTATTTTCAACATGACCACTGTAATCTTTGGCCTCTACAGAAACCAACTGGTGACATCTGAGACCAAGTCCGTATGTGTACCATACTCAGGCAGCAGCAGCTCAGGTGTTCTGCAGGTTATAATGACTTCCTTTGTCAATGAAGTCTTGTTGTTTCAAGTTGTATCCTTAAAGGTGTGTCTTTGAAGGGCTCCTTTAGTCACGTCTTAGACATTTGGAAGAACATTCTAAGCCTGTCAACGGCAAAAAGCAAGCTTCGTGAATGCACTTTGATTTGGTTCTTTTGCCTCAATGTTTCAGCCGTTACTTCCTGTCTCATGACCGCTGGCTGAAGCCGTCTATCAGAGTAAATCTACAAACGATAAAGCCTTTAACAAACCTGAACATGCCAGAAAATACCCAGAGTTAAAAAAAAAAAAGTACCCAAGTTCCCCTTTCTCCGTCATGCAGCCCTCTCTGTCTGGTCTGATCGGTATCTTCTGTCTGGTTTTGTAACCTGGTGTGATGGGACTGACAGATTTAGTCAGCTTCCTGTTGGTATTGATTTCTTCAGAGGAGAATGGCGGGGGATGCTCGACTCTGTCATCCATTGAAGACAGAGAGAGTTGGCTCCGGCTCTCAGGGGTGCAGTTCACTGTGATCGGAGTAGCTCTGATCAGTGTTTGATGGAAACTGCTCATGTAAGGAGGACATGTGCTGACAGGGGACATTCATGCTGCAGGGTGGTCCTCTACACTGGATAAGGTTGAGGATGAACAGCCTTTTGATTTACTCTACTCAATTTTGGTGTTAAAATGCTGAAACTTTGTTTGCATCTTTCACTCAAAGTCAAGGTTTCCACTTTGAAAGAAGGGTTGTATTATAAACTAATAAGAGACCTTGAATTTCAAAGTGTTAACCAGCTGCTTTTCAGTGTATTATCTGTATTATCGTCACGTTTGAAGTCTGTATTTCTAATAAAGAATTCAAGCATTGAGGATTAATGAATCTTATCTTGCACCCACTGAACTCACGCTCAAAAGCAATAGAATAACACCAGAACAAGAACCTCCCTGCACTCGGGTACATTAATACTTCAAACACAGACAAAAATAATATTAAAAATTAACAGACGCTCCCAAAGAAATCCCCATATCAGTCTGAACTTTCCAGCTCAGTAATCCCAGAAACAATGAACAGTCTGACAGTTTCACAATGAATGTAGATGACTTAACTTAACTTTTAAGACGTCTTTAGTTCATCTGTGGAAAAAAACAGACATAAATGGAAGTTATTTATCTTTACCATGGAGTTAAATCACAAGTCTTGGGTTTGCAAAATCTTAAAGCTTCACTCTGTCAAGGACATGAATGACATCTTTGGAAATGTTGTGGAAGGGGTTCTAAGAGTGTTTGAGGAGCAGCTATGTTATTTATGTTATCGTGCCTAAAGCTTTAGTATTGCATGTGAAATATAGTTAAGTGTCATAGAAGCTGAAATTTTGCTCTGATGATGGGACCATGCATGTCAGTTGCTCCCCATTTAGCTCAGTTGTAGTTTACCTCTTCTATCTGCAGCTATGGAGTGGTTCTCACCTTCCTAAATAACACTCTGTTGGTTTTTCTGATGTGGTGATTTGCTGATATCAGTCTGATCAGCTTCACCTGTATGCTTAGCTTGTAGTGGAAGCTCAAATTCAGAAAACGTCTTTGATATTTTGATTCAGTTTGACACAAAGTGCAGATTACTTTTGACTTTTTAACTCGTCGCCAGAGTTTTGAATTGAAGTGTTCCCTCCCATAGCGCTGTGGTGTCATCAATCTATGTCACTGCTGCAGCCTAACTATGGTGTGCTTAAAGAGACTAAATAGCACAGGATTGTGAAAGAAATTGCGCATTATTTTTGACCTTAATGGCCACAGCAATTAAACCATGCCTACAGCTCTAACTTTAACATGTTTTTGGATTGTATGAGGGAGCTGGAGTATCTGTAGGGAGCCCACAAATTCATAGGGGTTCAAAACCAGGAGCTTTCTTGTTGTTGGGTGAGAGTGATAAACCCTGAACCATCGCCAATCCACCTTGGACATTATCCTCAGGAAAACATGGCATGTATGTCTGTGAAGGTTCTCAGTCATTTCTACCAGTCCAGTTGCTTTACGGATTAAGCTTTGGATTACCATGGCATGTATGTTCTTTGAAAGTATTCAGTTGATTTGATTATCTCTGAACGAACCTCTTACAGGTTCACTGGAGTTCAAAGTTCATCCTTTTGATTCAGTGGAGATCTGTTGTTGAGAATAAACATATCGCTCATTCAGTTTAGTTCTTAATGCTTCATTGTTTAACAAATGAATCCTAAGATACAACAGGAAATGAATCCAGTGTGCATAAAGAGCGGTGATGACATCTGAAAGCAATATTTCCTGAAGCATGATGAACTTAAAATGACAAAACAAAACAAAGCAAGTCTCAGCAGCTTGTATTGATGCTCATATCTGGCTGTGTCTCTGTTTAATCCTAACCGGTATGAACGTTATAAAAAGGTGAATAAGGACGGGTTGACGGATCATCAGATTGTCTCTTTACGTCTAATGACCGCTCGCTGTGAGCTCTTCGTAGCTTGTTTACCAATCGGAGCTGTGATGGGAAATTGGTCAATTTGAATGCAATCTCTCTCCGAAGCAGCTTTTGGTCGTCGGGGATAACAAATAATAACACATTCACAGATATTGAACGCTGAACCGCTGCAAAGGTTTCTGAAAGAGGACTCTTCATTTGCACACAGACTGTTTACACTCCTGCCAGCAGACTCCAAGTCAATCTTTCACTCGTAGTCGATTCGCCTACACTTTCTTACAAAGTACCCGCATGCCCGCGGCACAATCAGATGTCAGAGGATGTCTTTTGGAACCAGATGAGAGGATTTTTTCGGCTCATTGCGGGGATGTGTCGACAGACGGGATATCCAGGAATGTTTCAGCTCTTACTGTAACACGGCGCTCATGATGGGAAGCTGTGATGGCACAGAGCCAAGAGGGAAGCAGAGGGACGTTGCAGATTTACAATTTGACTGTGGTTAGTGCTTTGCTGACTAACTCTGAGTGTGTGAGTGTAAGTGTGTGTGTTTGTGTGTGTGTGTGCGCAGGCTGTATGCATCCATCAAACTGCTGTGTGTTCTCCTGGCAGCAAGGCCAGAGTGTTTGAGTTACGTGACGAGGTGCTTTTGGCAGCACGTCGCCACTAAAGGCTGCTCTTTGTGATTTAAGAGTGTGTGTGTTGATGTGTATGGATGTGTGTGTGTGTGTGTGTGTGTGTGTGTGTGTGTGTGTGTGTGTGTGTGTGGTGTGTGTGTGTGTGTGTGTGTGTGTGTGTGTGTGTGTGTGATTTCTGACTCATAGCTTAGTGGGCTTTAGGAGAAGTGTGTCAGACTCGAAAACAACTGCAGTGTAATCCAGAAAGGTCTCAGGGTGTTCTGAATGTGTGTGGGTGTGTGTGTGTTGTTTGTGTGTGTGTGTGTGTGTGTGTGTGTGTGTGTGTGTGTGTGTGTGTGTGTGTGTGTGTTTGTGTGAGAGAGAGCGCGTTAGAGGTTTGGGAGATGAGTAGGAACTTTTATTGGCAAAGGAATGACTAAATATCTCGCTTTAACTGTAAGTGGGTGATGTGTCAAGTTAAAGTCATGACCTTTCCCCCCCTTCCCCCTCACACACAAATCCCTCTCTCTTTAAATCTGAGAGGCTAAAAGCAGCAATCTTCTCCACTCTGATACGAGCCCATTCTTTGGGTTGAGTGACTCACACTGTTGTCGTGACAGAGTAACAAAGGAGGGTCGACCTTCATCACATCACCCTGAACATCCTACATCCGTCTATCTGATACAAGCCTACGGTTTATGCATCGACGTCCTCCTCTGCTGTCAGCGTGTGTGTCTGTTGAGTAAGAGGTGAAGCCCTCCCTCCTCTCTTCTCCTTGAGGCCTCTTTTCCAGTTAACTTCAAAAACCACGAGCTGCAACACTCTGCTATTTTTACCCTCGCTTCAAACCGGCCTGTTAAGATTGTTTATCTGTGTCCAGGGAGGAAAGCCTCTCGGCAGGCCAGCCGCCACAGAGCCGGGAGTGGACCTGAGCCGTGATCTGTTCCCGGAACTGAGCCCAAACAAAGCCAGATGTTTGAAATTCTCCAGAAGGAAATCTTTTAGTTTTGGATGGAAAACAGGGTGAGGAGAGCGACGACGTCAGCCTTGTTTGTGTTCTCAGGAACAGGAGCGCCTGAGGCTTATCCCATGATGTGGGTTTTGTTTCAGAGAAATATTGATGGCCTGTGGGCAGTTTAAAGTTTACTCAGAGGATAATATCTGTGTTTGGTTTTTGCTTTAGTCATTTGTGCAGATCATGCTGGCTCTCTGTGTTTCAGCCTTTCTTCTTACAGGTGTCTTTACACTGCGCTTTGACTTTTGTACCACATGCAGGAGGTCCTCATGACGTCAGTCATTCAGTAATCTGGTTCATTCAGTACAGAACAGACTCTCAAAGATGAAATATCTCCAGGGCTAAGACTGATCAGGATTCAGATCATCCTGCATCGCTCTTTTTTGTCCTGTTTCTTTTCAAAGACCAGTCAAATCTGAACCAGATACAGACTAGGGATGGGCATTTCAAGACAAAATACTATTCGACAATCATTAGCATCTATTCAACCATTATTGGAATACATTTCACAGCCATGCTCAGTCTTTGGAAATACTTGTGTAGTAGTGTGAGATTCAGAAACGGAGCCAAATTGCTGCGACTGTCGCTCATGTTTTTATGCGTTTGCTATTTAATGAATTTAGCATTATTTTTCTTCTTCTGTTACTTTATGCGGTTAGCAAATAGCTTTAAGACGCTCTATAGCCACCGTCTGGCTGGAATACCATATTACGACCAGGCACCCTGTAAAATGATGAAAATTGTACTTTTAACAAATTTGACAAAGTGAACGAATATTTGAATAATAAAAAATCATTGCCCATCCCTAATACAGACTCTCTAAGATTCTGCTTCCAGATATCAGTGCTCTAATTAGTATACTGTGTCCACAGGGGGTGCCAGAATCCCCACAAACAGAAGATTGTCAGAGCTGCTTTTAACCGAACATTTAAAGTTTGCAACAACTTTTTTTAGACATCCCAACCTTCTGAAGATGTCACAGTTTAGGCAATCCATACTACCCCCAAGCATTTTTCACCCCCAAAGTCCAGCGTGTTTGACTTCATTGGCCCTGGCAGAGGTGGGCTTCGGCATGGTATGGTGCTCATGCAGGAGCAGAACCACAGGTGTGCAACGTGGACATGATGTAGAAGTCCTGGTAACCTAACTCACCGTAATCATCGTAAACAATGGAGGCAAAGAGTTCACGTTGGTGCGATGCAGAGGTTGAGTGTTTACTCAAAGCTTGGGCAGACGGCATATCTATATAAAGTATAAAGTATAAAGCCATTTTTTACTTTAAGACCAACAGCAAAAACTGAAAAAAATGTCTCTGTATTTCTGTTCTTGTATTTGTTTTGAATTATTAAAACTAGAGAATGATCCTTGTCCAGTGTCAGTTATATCAAAGAAACAGACGTACCTTTATTGCAAAGCCATGTATATGTCATATTAGCACAATGTGGCGTTTGTAAAAGATTTTGCAGGCCAGTTGGGGACTCGAAATGGGGATTAACTGTGTCTTGTGCGAGTGTTCCCTTCGTCTGAAAATGAGCCCTTGTCAGCGTTAAAGATGCACATCGCTTGCAGCTTCTACGAAAGTCAAATGTGAAAATTCAACAGAGCTACAGCCTTTAATTTCCAAGCCCAAAATGTTATCAGTTAACCCAGATGTGCTTTGCATCAGAGTTCAACTTACAGGCTAAGTTGGATGGGTTTCAACATTGCCTGTTCACTAATATTTGGCAAACAGTCTTGGGAATAATAAATTCAGGAAATTACTCAGAGAAATATGAGGATCTCAGGAAGGCCAGCAGATACGGACGGGGCTTTAGAGACAGCTTTGAGAGGAAATCTGACATACACATTACAGCCTGATTCGGCTGAGTCAGAGTGTGTTTCGTGCGTATTTCATTGTACCTTATGTTGCGAATCGCTGGTGTGTTAATTTACACTCTTTCTACTGTCACTCAGCTCGGATCCACGCAGGAGAAGAAACAATGCGTGCCCTAGTTTTCATAACGCTTCACAAACACGCTGTCTAACACACTTTGTTGTCACATTCACGTCATCTGGAGTGTTTTTGTTTTCCATGACAGCAGTTAATTATAAGCTGCAGTGGGTTTGAACCATGCTGTGAAATATGGTTAAGGAATATGCTAATGGCGTGAAATGCAGGATGGCAAAGTCTGCAGTGAACTGAAACACACACTGTTATTCTGAGTAAGAGTATCTGACTGGGCAGTATCTTTGATAGCTGTGTATTTGAGTGAGTGTGTGAGTGTGTGTGAGCTGCCACACTGACTTAAAGTGTCGTCATGCTCCCTTGATAAGATTGATGCTCTCTGCTGCAGCCATCAGGAACGCCTCCATTAGCATAAGTCTGCATGCCGGAGCTCATGGCCGCCTCCCTCTGGGCTCTTACTCTCCACGACCTCCGCCTGAACCGCATCGCTGACGCACATTAACACACACTTGGACCCAGAAGCTATACACACTACTTCAGAATGAGCCGCTTTGTGGTAATGTCACAGATGAGAGAGGAACAGCGGTGGTCTGTTTCAGAGCGTGGCATTTATCTATAAATCCAGGCGTTGGTTAACAGCATTAAATCACTCCATGGCCGAATTAAATACAAGATAACAAAGTGTGTCCAGAGAAATCATGTCCACAAACTAATCATAGGCTGAGATGGTTTCTCATGATGTAGTTTGTGCAGCAATCCTGCCACAAAGCATGATCCTTACGTGATAGTGAGACTTCTTACATCATAGTACTGTTCTTACTGGCCAAACTGGAGCTTCCGATTACATAAAGAACATTTTAAAGACAGTTTTGACACTTTGGAACCAGGAAGCAGATTTAGCCATGGCTAGAAGTCCGGTATACACTGAATCTGTTGCACCTCAGGTAGATGTAACAATGCCTTCACGTATTGTCTGTAAATTGAACCGATATGCATTAACCCTTTGACTTCATTGCTTGAAGTAATTTGACCCGTGTTTTCATAAAATTCATCCTTAAGTTTTGTTTGCATAAAACCATACTCTGTGAATATTGATGCACTCTAGAAATTACTGCATCTGAAGCTCTTGCGCTGCTTTTGTTTGGGAGCAAGGGTGTAAATGAACGGTATCATCAGCATAGAGGTGTAATTGTGCTTTGATGTCCTTGCTCCGGTCATCCACGAAAATAGAGAACAGAAAGGGTCCCAAAATAGAACCTTGGGGGACACCTTTAGTGATCTCTGTACTTTCAATCAATCAATCTTTATATGTTAGCTCCAAATCACAACAAATGTTATCTCGAGGCTTTTACAAACAAGAGCAGGTCTAGACCCTTCTATGTCAAATTATGAACAGAGACCAGACACCAAGACAGGGTAAGACTCAGTCTTACCCCACCTTAATCCACCATGAGCATTGCACCCTCGCAGTATTTAGCTAGTTACAGCGGTGGGGAAAAAACTTCTTTAGACAGGCAGAAACCTTGAGCAGAACCAGACTCATGTTAGACAGCCATCTGCCTTGACCGAGTTGGGTCTGGAAAGAGGGATAGAGGAGAATAGAGAGAGGAGGGAGCGGTGATGGTGATGAGACGAGTATTAGTAGTAGTAGCTGTTGCTGGCTGGAGTCCAGCACGTCCTTATCAGCTGGAGTCTGGAACATCCACAGCAGGAGGACGTCTACGGCAGCTCAGAGGAACCTACAAGACAAGGGAGATCAGGGACTCCAGATAGGTCTATGGTTAGTAACTTTAATGGGGACAGGCAGAGTTAAAGTAAGTGAGGAGGGGGTTGGGGGGAAGGGGGTGAGATAGGTTCCCAGTGTGTCAGTGCGCCAGTTCCCCTGGCAGTACTTCTGTAACGACTGTTTTTATGAGTGCTACATAAATTAGCTTTATTATTATTACCCTAAGGTCACCATCAAGGAAGGAACACAGGAATATACCTACAGTAGGTAACAAGTAAGGGGACACAGGGGAGATCAACAATGCACAGGTGTCAATCAAAAAGGAGGGAAAACACAGAAGTAAAACTAAACTTAACAACACCGGAAGATTATTCTACAAAATCAACAGGAAGCACTAGACAAAAACCCAGACAAGGAATACACAGACATGAGGGTATACAAAAGGAAGGAGAACATAAAAAAACACACAAATCAACACATGAAATAGAAGGCACTAGAAACTAAATAAACCTGAACGGAACAACATGCTTCAGTCGGATCGAATAATCTGACTGATGCAATCCACAGTTAACCATTTAGGATCATTAAAGTACACCTACCTACCCATCTATACCCATCCATCGTAACTGAGGCCACAGTCAGACATATAACATCCTGCACATTGTGGCATCAAGTACCTCAAACAGAAAGAAACTGATCCGCCTTACAGATTCATGACTGTACGGGACCAAGAAAGTTCATCAGTTGAAGAGACTGTAATCTCTTACTACATATGGCAATTACACAAAGTTAGCACCATCACAAAGTTCACCATCATTACTGCTTTATATACTTACACGCTGAAGCCTGCATCGGCGTCATATTGTGTTCCAGTGTGCGATTTCAATCTTGCATTATGAGAGGCACGGCTAGGTAAACACACACACACACATACAAACACACACACAGTGCTGTTCTAGCTCAGCCATCGCCACGCATTCCCTTAGGGAGGATCTGAGGCAGAACGACTTTGCCCCACCATTACGTCCCTGTGCGTTACACATGGCAGACGAGGCGTAACGTGCAGAATAGCAGAACGTTAGAGTCTTCTGTTTATCTCACTGAAAACAATTTGGTTGATTGTAAGGTCTTTAGAAATATATCTACATGCAGTAGAGCAAGCACTACTTCTTGCATTAGTTAGTGCCTCAAACAGTTTCACATATTTAATTGCATCATAGACGTTTTTTAAAGATCAGGCGTAGCCACCATGGGTTCAGAGCATAGACTGTATAATAAATGGACGTAGTATCCGTGACTTTGCCCATCTGTTCCTGAGCGCTGTTTTGAAGCAAATCGTCGGCGGAGGCCATATTGGAAAAGCTTAACTCAACCAAATTTAGTGTTAGGTAAAGAGGCGGGTTTTGAGCCTCCTAGCCAACAGCTATGTGTCAGTCAAGTCAGTCATGTCATCATTTTGGGGAAAACTGGTAATCTTAATATCTTCTGAACCGTCGCGTTTGAAAAAAACTCAGCACCCGTACAGTGTGTGCCGATAGAGAAATTAACTACGTAGAGCCAAGCCATTTTGGAACCAGGCTGTAAACATGTTTATTAATGCTGTCAAGACCGTCTTTTTTGAATGGGTGTGTATGTGGTTTCTTGTGTTTCTGCAGCCAGCCTCAAGTGGATTCTCGATGAATTGCAGTTTATAAACACTTGCGCATGTGCTTCAGATTTTGAGACCAGAGGTTGCTGCTTGGGTTTTAAGTCTTGTTTTTAGAATTTTAATTAACTGATGTTGTTTTGTTTTTGGACCCAATAGTGACTATTTGGTTGGTAATCACAGGGAATGGTGGGACTCTGTCGGGTCAAACCCTCTTCCTACCCTTCTTTATCATCTAGTTGACTCTAAATGGGACCAAAAATGAACATAAGTTGGATTGAAAAGACTTCAAACTTCAGATTAAGAACCTTAACTTGTTTGGAAAAGGTTTACCAGAGGAAGAAATTAGGTTAGAAGTTGGCTCATTTTGCTGTTGAGTCTCCCCCTGCTGGCCATAGAATAACTGCACCACCTCCGCTGTCTTCACTTCTCAAACCAAAGGGCGCTGGCTCCCTCTCATACCAGTGTATGGATTGAATGCTGTATTGTGTTTCTGTTGTTACTGAGGAGGCCTTCATCATTCCTGCAGGATGTTATCATTTAATAAAGAGTTCATTGATTCGAATACAGAGCCGACATTTGAGGTGGGATAACAGAAAAGATAGTTCATTCTACACACACGTTAAGCTGAGCATGCACACACTCTCCCCCTCATTGCAGTCACCTGAATCTTTGTGCTGGTGGTTCCCCGGCGATGAATGGCTGGGCACGTGCCAACTTTCACTCCCTATTCCCAGGGAACAGAGACAAAAACCATCCTTGACTGCATACAGTACACAAGGACCTGATAGGGGAATTTAACGGGTTAATCAATAGAGACAGTCGAGCTGTGACTGCTCCGTGATTCGCTGTCTATCAAGCTCTGCCCTCGCCCCTGTCGCTGACAGTAAGCTCCATTTTTCCTGGAAGAGATACATATGAACACGATGTCTCACAGGGGGGAGGTTTCCTGACGGGAAGGATGGATCAGAATCAGGCCAGCGGCTCTGAGGTACCAGCTCCGTCTGAGGCTGCCTGCAGGAGCGCAGCAGACCACGGGGAGAACTCAGAGGAGTCACAAAGCAGAGGATGATTAATGGTTTTTATTACTGTACAACATCCAAGGCTGTCTTCTCACTTACAGGAACAATTGAGGGGATTCATTCCACCCAACTGCAATGCGTACCTCCGTAAGGGAATAATGTTCAAACAAAGACGAGAGGTACACACGAGTCCAGGAGCCTCCAGTTCTTGAGAAATGGTCTAATTTTGCCAAACGATCTGATTAAACTGGTTTTGTTTACCCTCCAAATCCAATATCAACTTTAAATTTCCTTAAACACTTTCACAGCCAGATTTCTTACCAAAATTACCGTTGTTCATGCTCTCAGGTGTCTCACACACTGGCTGACGTTTGATTTGTGTGTTTCATAAACACTCATCTCTGCATGCTAGCTTTACAGCCCAGCTCACATATGCTGCACGGCCTTGTTATTTGCTTCAGTGTAATGTTGAGGTCACTTGTACAACTTTAAGGGGGGTTGTGATGACCACAATCTTACCGACGATACCCGACTTCTCCAGAAACACAAGATTAACGTTGTCTAACAGCAGCTGATGTGTTATTAAATATTTAATCCCAACAAATGTTATCATCAGACTCTTTCCAAACAGAGCAGGTCTAGACCGAACTCTATGTTCTATTATTAACAAAGACCCAACATCAAGACTGGGTAAGATCCAGTCCCATCTTACAGACAGGACTCAGTCTGATCTCATCTTAATCCACCATGAGCAGAGCACTTTGCAGCATTTAGCAAGTTACAGTGGCAAGGACAACTTCCTTTAACAGGCAGAAACCTCCAGCAGGACCAGACTCATGTTAGACACACATCTGCTGAGACTGAGTTTGAGAGAGGGATAGAGAGAGAGAGAGAGAGAGAGAGGGGAGAGAGAGAGAGAGAGAGAGAGAGAGAGAGAGAGGAGAGAGAGAGAGAGAGAGATGAGAGAGATGATAGGGATGATAGTCTGGCACGTCCAGAGCAGCAGAGATCCAGAGCAACCTACGGGACAAGGGAGCACAGGGACTCTAGAAAGGTCTATGGTTATTAACTTTAATCGGATAGGAAGAGTTAAAGGAAGTGACAGGCAGAGAGAGGAGAGAGAGGGGAAGACAGGATCCCAGTGCGTCAGTTCCCCCGGCAGTCTAAGCCTATAGCAGCATAACTTGGTCTCAGCAGATGTGTGTCTAACATGAGTCTGGTTCTGTTCGAGGTTTCTGCCTGTTAAAAGGAAGTTTTTCCTCGCCGCTGTAACTAGCCAAATACTTTGAGGTGCAATGCTCATAGTGGATTAAGGTGGAGTAAGACTGAGACTAAGACTGAGTCTTACCCCTTCTTGGTGTTGGGTCTCTGTTAATAATTTAACATAGTTGTGATTTGGCACTATACAAATAAAGATTGATTGATAACTAAGAGCTGGTCCAAGCCTGATCCAGCTCTAACTATAAGCCTTATCAGAAAGGATATAATAATAGGACACTACGAGCTCTTTGTCTATCTGTTGTCTTTTTAGTTGCTTATCAATCAAGAAGCAGTGAATGATGCAGATTTAGCAGGTCACGATGACGCACATCAGCCTGCGGGTGAATTCATGATGGACGTGTGATTTTTATTATCACGGCTCAAGTGGACAACTGCCCAGGTGTCACGTCATCGCACAAAGAGGACAATGATGCTCTAATCTTTCCAAGTCAGCACACCTTGGAGGAGAAGTGGTTCCAACAATGCTCTGATAAGTCGTCATCGTGTTTGTCACAGAGACTCATCATGCCTGGACAACAAAACATCCATTTCTACCAGCGTCTCACCCACACACACCACACACACACACACACACACACACACACACACACACCACACACACACACGCACACTCTCTCTCTCTCCTGCACAGAGATCCCATTTCTCACCTGAAGGTGTGTGATGATGTCGCAGGAGCTTCAGGCAGTCTGACTAATAGTTGTTGCTAAATGGTTTGAACATCCTGCACATTTATTGGATTAATGCTGCTCCTACACTCCCCTCATCATCCCTCCATCCATTTATCGCTCCGCTCGTCTGTCCGCTAATGCACACAGATCTATAGTTCTTGGATAGGTTGATGACTCAGACAGGACATGTCTTTGACCCTAAAAATTGGCTTGTTATGAAAGAAACCTAATTATCAGCGCCGTTGGATCTTTTTTTGCACCATGACTCAGCAAAACTGGAACCAAGGGACAAAAATAAATCTTACATAAACTTGCAATCGTCATCATTAACGTCACTTCTACCGCTCTGCTTCCAGGCACAGAGGCAGCACGGACGGACAGATGCAGAGACAGGGAGGATGACATCACCATCACCCGTGGGAGCCAGGACCTGCCTTCAGTGCCAGGGGTGTGTATATCTCTGTGTGTATGTGTGTGTGTGTGGGAGCCTCTGTCTCTGCGTGTCACTTCCTGGGAGAGAATAGAACAGGAAGCCAGAGTGAGAGCCGACAACAAGTGCTCGCCTCACCTCCACAAGGAAGCCTTTCTCCCCAGAGAGCAACACGGAGGGACGTGTGTGTGTGTGTTTGTGTGCGTGTGTGTGTGTGTGTGTGTGTGTGTGTGTGTGTGTGTGTCCTGCATTCACACTGCAGAGGGCCTTCTATTGGTCCAGGGTTTGTGTAGGCTCCTACTGTTTCTGTTTTCTTTGAGTTCAGTCTGACTCTTTTAAAGCCTTTATACAAACTGTGATCACTTCTTCTTCTGGGCAGGGGTGTAAACAGACTCTTTGAGGATGGGGGCGCCTGACAGGGGGACTTTACAGCCAATTAGGGCATTTCAGGCAACCTGAGGGGCTGCTGCAAGTACGAATTAAGCATCCAAGGTTACATATGTGCTGATTTTCATTCTAAATCACTATTTCAAACTGAAAACGATCCCTGTCCTGACAAATCTGAAAGCCCTGAACACATCCGATCACTCCTGCCCTAGAAGTTAAAGCACTGGTATAAACCAGGGGGTCCCAACCCACACTTTGGGAACCCCTGGGTCGTGGGACACAAATGGGGGGTTGTGAGGTGTCTTCAAGAACAGTTTTTTTAATAAAATTGATCTAAAATTGGTACATTTCACCCATCATAGTAAAAAATATCGACAAAAACAGTAGCTACACTTTAAATAAAACCTTGAAATTAGAAAATGTAATGAGTTTTCTGCCTTTCTTTGCTGCCAGATGACTCCTAAGTTTAGGGTTAGTGAACAGTTGTTTATCAAAAGCATCAGTAGCAGCAGGTTAATTCATAAAAGCACAGGAAACACAGCCACATGCTCATATAGGTAGGGTACTTTTCTCCAGACCAGCTAAATTAAGCCACATTTAATCACTTTGAGGGACAGTGGGGGTCGCAAGTTTTTGGCACCGATATTTTGGGGGTCGCTGGCTGAAAAGTTTGGGAACCCTTGGTGTAGACAAGCAAACTCTTACTGGTCCTCTCATCCAGTGCGGCTGTGCTCTATGTTTAGCTGATAATGTCTCTGTTTGATAAAGTTATTAGAGCTCCTGTGAGGAGTCTCGGGCTGGTGATGAAGCTGCAGCTATTTCTGTATCATTATTTTTAACGTCTGAAACTACAGGTGGAGGAAGGTGTCGCACAGAGTGATTAACACGCTGCTGGTGCATCCTTTTTATCACATGCTCTGCAGCACAGATCCTTCATGAGTGATGCATTTGATGGTTAAAAGAGAGGAGGGCGAGATAACAGCAATTAATCAACACTCTTTCATCAACGTGTGGTCAGCTTTTAGGGTGGTGTCATTTAAAGCACGTCTCAATTTGAACCTTCCATCTGAAGGTGTTGCAGCCTTGCAGCAGAGATGCTCAGCAAGGGCTCCATGTCTCCATGATGGCTTTGCTTTTGGGGGAGCACTCACAGGGGGACTTACGGGACAGAGGCTGAGCACTTTTTACAGGACGTTACGCCACCTCTGGATACAAAGCCGCCTTTGTTTATGCAAACCAGCAACATCAGCTCCTTCTGAACGAGTGTTTTGTGTCCTAGTTGTGTCCCGGCTGACTTTAGACAGTGTGGACATGCTTAGTGAGAACAAGTAGACAGAAAACTGGATGCTCCGTATGACTATATATCCACAGTTTTCTTATTTCCCATACTAAAGTCATGCTTCAGGAGGTTTTACCACTCTGTCCGACTAAGTGTGTTTTTATAATGTCCAGTAAGAGAAAACATCACAGTAATTATGCTCCTGATCAATCCTCTGATATCTGCACCAGTTTCATATATCTGTCTGCTGCTGTGCCACACACCCTGACCTTTGACCTCTCTGAACTGAGGGCAGGAGGGATGAGAGCTCCCCCTCTGTGTCTGCTTCCTTGTACAGTAACTGCTCTGTTTCAGGGAGCTCTCAGATGACACGTCCCCTCTTGCGGCTGAAAGCAGAATTACAGGCTTCAGGAGCCGTGTCTAACCATATGCGACAGCTTGGCAAAATATTATGTCATGACTTTAAGTGCATCTCAGTGTGAGGTATGATGTGCTTCACTGCTTTTGGATGTGAGATCATGTTCAGCTTCCTCTCCGTCCTCACTCACACACAGAATGGGCGGGATTTCAACCCCAAACAAAGACTTACTGCCCCCACTTACACCTCCTCATCACAGGTCACCTGACGCTCATTTATCACAACACCTGTAAGGGCCACGGGGACAATGCAGCTTTTTACTGTGAGCCCTGTTGTCATGACGACCTGACCGGTTACATAACCGCTGATCGCCGTTTCCCACAAATGACAGCGTTCAGCGGTCTCTGTGCTGCGACACGAGACACCAAACACACAATTTGTGCATTCCTGCAGCCACAGAACAGAGGTGTGAGGGCGGGAGAGCCTACACAGCCTCTGTAATCAGCAGTTTGATCCGCTGATGAGGTTAAATAATCTGATGTTTCCTCAAGTGAGCACAGAGAGACGTCAGCCGATCGACATTTCTCTGATTCGGCTCAAAATCTTAGACTTAAGATTTTGTGACTTAAAATCCAAACAAATGAACTCGGTAATCTGAAACTGAGCAGATTCTTGAGCTTCTATTTATCCTACACTCTGTTTTTAATCTCAGGATGCAGGCTGCAATGCTGCAATTCTACCTGCAACCACAACTAACACAAACACTGTCTAAGGATCTGGATTTGTCCCGAGGATGCTGCCAGTTTGATCCGTCTGTTTTGCAGCTCAGTGTCTGTGACTAGGCACACATATTAAAGGGTTCTGGTAATCTAAAAACAAGCACAGGTGATCTTTTGAGAGCCATCCTGCAGGGAACCACAACATGAAACACCTGAAGCTGCAAGACAGCCAAACTAAATCTCAGACGGACAGATCTTGTGTCGTTATCTTCCTAAAACTTAAAGGATGCATGAGTGAATATGCAGCTTTGTTGAAACGGGTCAGCGTCGCTCACTGCAGAGTTAATCCACACTGTGTTTGTCTTGTCTGCAGCAAGCCTCCAGGGTGTGCATCGATTTCTGAGGCACTTTAATTGAGCGTTGAGAACATGTTTATACAACCTCTCAGTTTGTCATGTGAGGAACAACAGCACAAAAACAATTTGTTAACATCTACCCACATTGTAAAACAGTAAGTGCACAAAGCAGATGATTTAGGAGGTACATCAGATTCACAACTTTCAAACAGCTCCTAATGAAATTATTATTTCTTTAAGAGGTGAAAGGCACCGATGGTTGATTCCAGACGTTCTCCATCGATCAGGACGCCGCCTCTAATTCTGCATCCCACAGCTGATGCTCCTCTATCAGCTGATCAATGTCTCAGCAACAGTAGTCATGCGCTGCGTTTATGAGCCCTTGTGGTGAAATGTTCCACTTCTTGTGCCACAGACTCTTCTGAATCTTAATGTTGGATTAGCTGTGATCTGCAAAAACAGCAGAGGTGCTGTGTCACTGAAGAAAACTCGATACAGGCGGAGCATCAGGAACAAAAGGAGGCAGACTTAAGAAAGATAGCATCAGGATTTACTGTCAGCATTAAAAACATGATAAAAAGAGAACATAGGGACATAAAAGACAACAACAAAGGAATAAGTCATTGCAGTTTACAGGTGCTGTGAAAAGGCATCAAGACAACTCTTTCAGTATTTACAGAAGAGAGAAGAACACTTGGTGTCACTCAGTGTGGGCTGAGGTGGTACATCATGATTTCATTCAGAGTAAGATAATCTGCATCTGAACCTCAGTATGAAAGGCTGGAGTATCACTGGAGACTAACAAAGTGTCTCTCCAGGCCGTTTTAGTTATACGGGCTTTGCGCAAAAGGCTGGATAAGAGTACAAATTTTCTTTACTGAAAATTCCTGTGACCTGAGAAATGTTCACTCAGATATCGTAGATTCAAATTTTAAGAATAATGAAGTCTGAAAAAAATACGATTTAAAGATTGTAAGATTTACATTCCTCATGTATTTGAGGTAATGTGACTTTTCAGATCACCTTCTTCACCTGCATTAAAAAAAAACTAAATTAGGGTCACATAAGTTAAGCTATTTTAGTGTTTTGTCGTTGAGTGTTAAAGTATTTATCAAAACTTGCTAGACATTGAAAAAAAGGTATTGATTAAAATGAGATTAAAATTGTGTTATTTGAACTTTCTCCTTGTATTTATTTTTTGGGGTTGTGTGTCATGTGCACATCTTAACCCAATGCAAAACTGGATATTACTGTTTTAATTCAAGTTTGTATTACTGAAAATTCAGTTAAAAAGTTAAAAATGTACTCAGATATGCTTGAGTTCCAAAAGAATAGTTTTGAGAAGAACAATATCTTATATCTTGGTTAATATCTCATTTATTATATATATAATATAATATAATTTTTTTGTGGTTATTTATCTTATTTCTGTATCTACTTTATTTATATATTTTATTCATTTATCTATTTTTATTTTTACTTATTGAAACTTATTCTTGATTGTACTTATGTCAATGTTGCTGCAACAACCGAATTTCCCCCCGGGGATCAATAAAGTATTAACTTATCTATCTTAATATCTAAAGTAAAGATATAATTACTGTATTTGTGGGGATTCTGTGTGTTGTGTGATCAACTGCAGCAAAACACTGAACAAGAGGGTCTTTGAAGTAAAGTATCAAGACTTTCTCTTTGTTTGAAATATCACCATGTTTGGGTTTGTCTCTGATAACACAGCCTGAAGCAGTTTCTCTAACACGGGCGCGACTTTCATGTGCTGTTTGTGAGCCGCTTTAATTCTGTTTAAAGTCCTCGGTGCTGCTGGAGGCACGTTTTTATCGTACCTGTCGTGACAACCACATCCACGAACCACGAGCAACACCGAGAGAGAAATACTGCAGAGAGGAAGAACTAACTTTACTACCAGGGATGTTCAGAGCGTCAGTGATGTGCATCCCAAACAAGAATTTATAAAGCACCTGGAATAAAACAGTGAAAAGTATTGTTAATGAAAGATGTCAGTGACTCCCTGCAGTCCGTCCCCCCTCACGCTGCAGCTGTGATCCGACTCCAAACTGGTCTTCCCCCAGAAGCTGGTTTCACATGGTGGTTTAGATGTGTGTCTCTGTTGTCTAGCACCATTTGAAATCAGTGTTCTTGGGGACAGGAGGACAGCTCCGGCAGTGAGTGAGCAGCGCAGCACCCCTCTCCCTCCACCTCCACCTCCACCTCCACCTCCTCCTCCTCCTCCTCCTCTTTCTCCACCAACAGATAACTGATTTCTCCTGGTGCTTAGAGCCAGCTGCAGCCTTCTAGCACCATTTGAAATCGGTTATAAAACTGTGGATCAATACGTTTAGGAGACTTCAGCAGAAAGAAGGAACTGCTGGATCTTTTGTTTCCTGCTGGCAGAGATCAATCAGGAGTTTGATGGATGAACACACATACCTTCAGGTTTTTTGGGATGATCTTCAGTCACTCATATCTGTTTCAATATGGGTATGGTTGGTATCAATATCCTGTAATTCAAACATATTAAACAATCCTACTTGTTGTTTTTTCAATGGTGACTCTGCCCATGGGTGCAAAACCAAGTTAGGTTGCAGGAAAACTCATATTTACTTGTTAAACTTCTGATATTGTGTCACTTTGATTAAATCTAAAATATCGAAACACCAACAAGTTGTCTGTGTTTTTTTAAGGAAACTGCATTATGTGTTTGGTATATTTGGTTGCTTGTTCATGCTTCCCTCACAGCGTGAAGTCTCTCCTGTCAGATGAGGAAGGTTGTGGATGGAGAGCAGATGAGTCTCAGGAAGCGAGACATGACATCAAAAGCACGCTGTGAAAGCCACAATGTGATGTTTACAATATGATGGAGGACGAAGCAACAGAAACATACACTATGATGACAGTTTTAATGCAGCATGTAAAGGGATATGCATGCATCATCACATGTTCTCAGATGTATTTATCCATCCTGGTATACCTGTTACTCTTCCGGGATTTCCTGTTGTGCACTCTGACATCGTCCCACTGCAACTTCCTGCAGATATTTTAAAAGGGGGCAGGATGAAGAACAGATTTGCATTTACACAAGAAGTTTTTAGGAGTTTTGTGTGTGAGTAAATTCATCTTTAAGAATGAAAACCTGAAGAGAGAGAGTGTTGCTCTGGAGAGTCTGAAAAGGGGACAATGTCATTATTACTTTGGCCACAGTGATATAAGCAGCTGTGCATGTGTCCAGAACATTGTAGTTACAGATCAAACAATAACTGATCATATTACAACAACCGCAACAACGATAACTACAACATATTTGTATAGCTTAGTTAAATGTAATATGCAACTACAAGTTTTTACCCTTTCCTTGTTATTTTTTAATCATTCACATATTTTAACTGCGATAAAAAATATGATTGAGGGATTCAACCCCCTTCTGATTGTCATCAACACAATGCACCAGCTCAGTCTGCGCTATTTATCAGACTACATGTCACTCTATAAAGTGTAATTTATATTTATGATACATGTGTGATTCATGCTCACACACATATTGATATTTTATATAAATGTTCCCACTTTCTAGGAAGTATTCAAGCAGTGAACCTTTTCAATTTAATACATTTTCTGAGAATATTAACATGAATGTAAATTAGAAAGTCAGAAGATTATAAAGAGACTTTTACTTCAATCAATCAGACTTTATTTATTATAAAGCACTTTTCACACAATGACATTGTAACACAAAGTGCTGTACATAAAAACAACTTAAAATCAAATCAATTTGCAATATTTAAAAAAATAAATAAAAAGACCCCCCATTCTAATCCAAAACCCACAATCCTAAAGCTAAGAACATAATGTATGCAAAAAATAATGATAATAATAAATTAATGAAAAATAAAAAAGAAGTTGAACGAACTGAGGAAACACTTTCATATAGATATCTTTCATAGATATCTTAATGAGGAAACACTGGAGGTAAAATAAGATGATAAAACTCAACACAGGAAATTAAACTCACCAAAATGAAATAAATTACTAAAATAATAAAAAAAAACTAAAATATTAAACCAGTAAAAGAAACTAAGGTCCTATACTTTCAAAAAGTACACAATTTAGTGAATTTCTATTTATTTATTTTTTTGTTAATTTCAAACTTCCGGTGTAACTGTGGATATACAAAATATGTATATTTGTTATTTTATTAAACTGTTGTTTTAAAAATAACAATTTGATGCTGCTCTAGCCCCGCCCACTCAGGAAGATATCCTAGCAACAACTTCCGGTCTCCTCCTCTCTCATTGGTCGATTTTTTAATTTCCGCCATATTCAAACACAGTCCCTCCCTTGTGCTGTTTTAGCTTCATTTGTTGTGTTTGTTGTTGTTTTCTCGTTAACCCTTTCGGTGACACGTAGTTAAATCCCCTCCCGTCTGCTTTATCTCAAATGGGTGAAACTGTTGAAGCTCCCATTTTAGAGAAAACTTCATATAAACGGAACAAACAGCCGAGCTGCAGGGACTTAAAGAGGAAGAGTTCTGCTGATGGAGAAGAGTCTTCCTCCCTCGGGAGTAACGGGAGGAGTCTGAGAAGGTAAATCCACATCACAGTCGAGTCTAAGGGTTTTAACAGAACCATGAGACGCGACGCATACAATGTTATTTATCAACACGAGCTAACGGTGTCTAGCATGTTAAAGCTAACAGAGAGAGCACATCAGCGTACATGGAGGCGTGTTTTCTTCAATGAGGAACTTTAAACCTGGAAATAATTAAAATGACACTATTAGTTATTATTTATACATTTACTAAACTATTTAAATGCATGTTATTATGTGTTTAATACCACTTTAATGTCTGTCCATGTTGTTGTTGCATTATATGGCCACTAGGTGTCAGCAGAGGACAGAGAGAGGAGTGTAGCATGTCACCTTCTCTACCCTTTAAACCCATTTAATTTGACATATCTGTTGTTTTAGATGTAAAACATGTACTTACAATATTTTGTATATTGTAAATAATTCTGCTAATTTCAAAATATGAAGTTTTTCTTACTAAAACTAGTCGTCTAATTTCAGTCTAATTACCCCTTTATCTTTTCCAATAATCACATTATTTTTCACTTGGATGTACTTTTTATTTTTGATACACTGCAGTAAGCTGAAATAAAATGTAAATAATGTACAGATACACATACCAGATAGTAATTAAGCTAATTAATATTTAAAAAAGGGTTAATTAAAAGATATGACCACTTTTTCTTAAATCTCTGTCTCAAAACATGTCCCTCCTTCACTTTTTGCATGAAAACACTGATTTAAGAAGGAATATTGTACTCAAAGGTATTATTTTTATCCACATATTTCATAACAATATATCAAATCTTTGGTCTCTAGAACATTTTTATATTAATATCACATAATATGCTGCAATACAGTTCACCACAAGTTCCAACATGCCTAGGTGAAGGCTTGTTTATCATGATATAGTTGGATTTTTTAAATTTTGAGTAGATTTTTAGATCAATAAAAAATAGTCTTCTCTGAATAGACTTGTATCAATCAAGCTTTATTTATAGAGCACCTTTCATACAAATCAAATGAGATTAAAAATAATATTAATGATAATAAAACTATTGTAAAAATCTAATAAATCCTGACTAAACCTAAACATAAAGCAAAAATTGGATATCAAAGTGCTGAAAGCAGCATCACTGGAAGTTTTTGTTCTGTTCAGAGGAAAAGAGAGGAGCTGGAGGATCTGAGAGGCCTTTCTGGTTCATACACTAAAAGCTGAGATGTGCTCCGGTGCGATGCCGTGCAGCGCCTTAAAATACTATCTCTGGTTGTCCTCTAACTTTGTAAATATCACCTCGCCATGGCTCCTCGTTCATATGACCCTCAGATCAACATAGAGCTGATGTTTTGCATAGTAGGGCACATTTGGTCATTTATCTCTATATTGTAGTGTCCCTGGAGGCGTTCATGTTCCTGCCATGAGGGGGCAATGTTTACTGAAGCGTTTAAATATTTCTTTTGTGATGGCATGTCAGAAATATTCATAGACAGACTGAAAAATGTGAAGTTGTTTTAAGTAAAACCCTTAAAACTGATTCCAGCTCCACAATAATCTGGAAAGAGAGTATTTGACTGATATAATCAATTTCTCTATGATCCTCTCCAGGTACGGGGTGAACTTTGAAAGTCCCGGGGCAGTGCTTATGATCAAAAACCTAGAGTCCCTGCAGGTTTTATTGAACCCTGACTTTGTTCAGAGCTTCAAAGATGAGCAGAAGACAGAAGTTTACATACATTACCATCTTGGATCACAAACATTGTAGTTGAGTAGTGCTCCAAAGGTCATTTATGTCAATACAGTGAGATTGATCTGGTTTGAGACTCACAGCCAAGCACATAAAAACAGTAATCAGTATGTTTTTGGACAGTGAACCCCTGAGAGTGTTTATGTTGGACTCTTTTGAAGGCCTTTCCATGTTGTGTGCCAGTTTGCCCCGGCCCTGCCCAGTGCACATCAGGCTCTGCAGACAAACATGGAAAAACATCACCCAACATTTGACCTCCATAAAAAACAACATTAGCTATGAGTGAGAGAAAATAAGGTTTGATTTCCCGAGTGAGATTGGCATTAAAATGTTCGACTGGCAGCAGAGTTTTTCACACTGCCAAACACGTGCAGACTTCAGCCGACAGAATACAACACGGCTGATCCAAAGCCCCTGAACTCGGCTCTGTCCATGTAAAGCCCCCCCGAGGTCAAAACATCACGTTGAGTGGGCGAGTCTGAGTGGTATTAATGTTCTTAGACGGCTGTTTGTGTCGCCGGAACATGATAAACTTCATGCTAAACTTCTCACGAGTGCATATGTACAAGTTTGCAGACTTTCTTATCAGCTGCACCTTTACTTGCTTCCACAATCAAAGATCTTACATAATGGACTGAGTGAAATCTTGATTCTGATTTGCTGCTGAGTGACAGTTTATCTCTCAGTTAATTCCCTATTCCTTTTTTTTATTAGAACTTTTTTGACATAATTTGAAAGTTGTGTTAAACACTTGTAAAAAAAAGTGTCATATAATAACAACAATAAGTCAATAAAATCCTTAAATAATAACAGGAAAATAAAAATAAATTAACAGATAAAATGTAAAAAATAAAACAAACAAACAAAAACTTAATAATTAGGAAAATAACTGTAATTATTATTAAAATTACAATTCCCTATTCCTGCGAAGGTTACGTCAGTCTCAGTCATTGGTTGCCTCTTGAGAGTTTAAGGTACAGTGAAGTAGTAATTAACGGCATTTGTCAGATCAGACTCATTGCAAATGGAATATAATTGTCATAAGTGTGTCTAAATGAGTGAAAAATCACTTTAAGATAAAGACAGTTATGTTTTTGTCAACTTAAAATGATCCTTTTACATCTAAATAAGGAGCAGGCCCACTTCCACACACTGTACCTTTAATACTGAAGCCTTTTTGTGGCCTTAAAAATCAAACCATCAGCATGAAGGTAGATTATTTCTGCTTCACTTAGTTCACTTTCCAGAACGCAGCAGCTCGGCTTCTTACTGGTTTTAACCATAGACTGTATAAAATATGGACATAGTATTCGTGACATCACCCATCTGTTTCTGAAGAGCTGTTTTGAGACCAATTGTCGGTGGGAGCCATATTGCTTCTGTCGAGCTAGTGTGACGTAAAGAGGCGGAGTTTGAGCCTCCTAGCCAACAGCTACAGTGTTCCCACAGGCAGCTGTGCCTCTCATTGAAAGACTCGTAATCTCAATATCTTCAAAATTGCCGCGTTAGAAAAAAATTCACCCCCCTCACAGTTAGAGCACATCAAAAAATGAGCTATCCCGACTACACTGGTCTTTTGTACCAGGCTGTAAACATGTTTATTTCTGCTGTAAAGATCAGCTTTTTGCCATTCATGTGTATGTGACTTCCGGTACTTCCGGAGCCAGCCTCAAGCAGATGAACTCCAGCTTTTAACACTTCTGGATTGGACTCATATTTTTAGACCGGAGGTTGCTGCTTGGTTTTAACAGACAAAATCACACAACTCCCGTTCTCACTTCTCTCTGCTGGCCTCCTCTGAGTTTTAGAATTGATTTCAAGATTTTACCGACCACTTTCAAAGCTACATTGCTGAAATGCTAACATCTTACGAGCCATCTCGCGGCCTTAGATCCTCAGGTTGGGCCTTTTTGCTCGTTCCAAAGTCGAGGCTCAGAATCAAAGGGGATCAAACTTTCTCCATCAGAGCCCCTCGACTTTGGAACGACCTGCCCGAGGAGATAAGGCTCGCAGAGAGAGTGACATCTTTAAATCTCTTCTTTAAAACTAATTTTTACAGACTTGCTTTTATGTGACATCATCCTTTAAACCGCTTTTTATTTGTAATTATTATTTAATTTTTTTTATCAAACACATTAATTAATTGTTTTAAATTTTATTTGATTATTTATTGCTCTACTATTATTTTATTTATTATTATTAAAAGTTGTTATCGAACTAATTCATTAATTGTTTTAGTTTTATATGATAATTGTATTGGATTATTCATTTATTTATTTTTTATTCATTATTTTTTAAACTTTTTATCTAACAAATTGTTTTGATTTTATTTGATGATTTTATACAATAATTTATTGCATTATTTCTTTTTTATTTATCATTATTTTAAGTTTTTATCTAATTAATTCATTCATTGTTTTTATTCCATTTGATTATTTATTGCTTTATTATTTATTTTTCATTTATTATTTTAATGTTCCTAGTTTAATCTTTTCCATTTTCTATTTTCTCCGATGTGATGTCTTATTCTGAAAACCGTTTTATTGTCCTTTAATGCTTTTATTTACTCATCTATTTTTATTTATTTATTTTTGAAAACCTTAAACTTTACATTCCCTCTGCAAGTCTTGGTGGACGATGCATTGGACTATGTTAGGAATGTAAATTGAGATTATAAAGCCCTTTGAGGTGTCCACATTATCGAATTTATAGTTGCACAACATTTAAGATGGTTCTAGCTTCCAAGTTGTCCATTAATTTCCTCACCTTGTCAGGTATGTTCTCTGTGGTATGTGAGTCTTCCTCTGTGTCTCCCACAGTATCAGCAGTACAGATAAGGAGCGCCGTGTTCACACAGGTGGGGTCAGTGCTGGCGTGATTCAGTTTCAGAGCTACCCAGCTTCAGCAAACAAAGGCAGGGCCCGCTGAGAGGCTGATCCACTGACTCATGAGCCACACTTCCCTCCACACATCAGAGAGGGTTCAGGACTAGAAGAGACCTTTGTCCCCTGCTGGAGGCATCAATCATAGAGTCATGACAGAGTCACACACGCAGGGGGTGTCTGCTTTCAAAACATGTGTGGGAATCATGACATCAGATAGCCCCGCTGCAGTGAGTCACTTTGGACTGAAAGAGAGTTGATATTTACACCTGATTAGGATGTCATCAATAGGAGTATATATTCTGTAAGTTACACACACAGAAGGTGAGGAAGTCAAACAGGTGCTCTTGCTGTTATTAAGAGTCCTGATGATCACACTTCTGTACCTGGAGGCTCACAGAATGATCTCACCCTCAACAACCAGGTCGACGCTTGACCTGACGTCTTTACCTTATTCTCAAGTTCATGAGTTAAAGTGAGAGTCAGATCAATTTTGGGGCTGATTCACTTCTTTTTGAGGTACATCACTATATATCTTAACATGCATTCATTTGACAATCTATTCTGTATCAAAGTAGCACCTGTTGAGCTCTCAGATCTCTTTATAGATCTGGCTGAGTGGATAGTTTATGGCCAAGGATGTCATAAACCTACAAACACGTCAGTGTTGCGTCAGATAGGAATTTCATTGTCACAAATAATACACAATATCATCCCACACAGGAAGCCCAGTAGATGTGAAGACCTTGAGGAGATGCAGCTGTTGTGCCTTTCTGTATTTAACTTCTTTCAATCAGTCTGATTGTAAAATATATGATAGATGTTTTTGATTGTTCATAAGGTGGTGCAAACTCCACCTCTTGATCGTCATTGCCTTCATGGATAGACTAGAACACTCTGGATTGCTTTACTGAGTTGATAGAAGGTCTTGTGACTCTATAAGGTGTTAGCATTTGTTGGCTGAGTGATGCTCGGTTGATAAGATATCCTGAGTGTATCAATCTCCTTTTACATCGCCTGTTAAAGACAGAACCTTTATTCTTTATTCTAGTTACGCTTTCAAGTCAGTTGGCTCTTACACATTTCCAGTTCAAGCTGGGATATTTACGCCTCTGTTACGGCCAAATTCCACCAGATCCGTGTCCGGTCTGTCTCAGATCCGTCACAACACAATGACTAGAATAGAAACCTATCAGATCCGGTGCTAATTTCCACTGGATCCACTCCATTGCATTACGACTGCGTCTCTGATCCGGCAGGTCAGAGCTTCTGGTTAATTTTCAGAATAAAACACTCTGTGTTATCACCAGATCGTATTTTACTTACCTACAACAACAAACCGTCATGATGAGCGGAGCCAGGCCTGGAGTCAACAGGTCAGAGGTTTTCAGAGGACCAGAAAGACAACATGGATGAGGAGAGGAGGAGAAGAATCCTTGATTCAGTGATTACTGCGGGAAAACCTCGATCACATGACTCCAGCTGTCCGGCAGTCCTGCTCCGTGCTGCGTTCTGAAAACTCAGCTGGTGGGTGATGACAGACGAGAGAGCACGGAGCAGGACCACAGCGGATCAGAGATGGATCTGGTGGAAGTCCTGTGTTACACATCATCTGGAGCAGTGAAGTAAATCTGATACCCCGTTGTAGGTAGTAACCAAGGTGTATGAGGGGGAATACTGTCAGGGCCGGCAGGGTGGAAGAGCGCTGGCCAATCTATCCGGTGTATCAGACGACCGCTTGTAGCACCTGCTCCTGAAGTTCATCTTCTATGGTTGCTGCTTTGGTTGCTTTTTGACTCAATTAAAAGTCATTGTTTTTCTGCCGTTTAGATAAGCTAGCTCTACTGCTTTCTGCAACCTCTACATCTTAACCTTTCATGGTGACATCTTTCTGGAGAAATCAATCACATCCCCTCATTTTAGATAACTTTTTCATACAGTTTCAGACAGGTTCCTTAGCATGCGTTGTGTCATTTTCAAAAGAAAAATAGTTTATTTCATTTTACATACACTGGACAAAAATATTGCTCTGCCACTTCATAATTTTTCTGCAGTGTTTGAAAATTCCTATCACCCCCACATAGTCATTTTGTACATTTCTGTGTTGTGTAGTCCTGGGCCATGGTTTAGTAAATGTATCCGTGCTTCGGTTTTTGTTAAACCTTAACATTTCTGGTCTCTCTAAATTTATATTTCATCTTCTACTAACTGTTTGGGGTTTTTTTCAGTCTGAACATCTTTCTTTCTCTCGTCTGTTTGCATGCATACCTAAGTGCAGTCAGACGCTGTGTGTGTTCCTCTACCCCTCCAGTAACAATCCACTCTTTACATTCCTTTATGACCGTCTGGTGACCTTCTCCTCGACGAGCTAACTTCCTCGAACCTCTTCTTCTGTTGCAAATATTATTGCCTGTTTTGGCACAGCGAGCTGCAGCACATTTGTTTGGTTTCAGCAGAGATATTAAGTCAATGAGCGGAAGAGCGGTTATGTTTAATTGCTGCAGGCTCTTGTCCACTGTGAGATTCCCAGCATGCCTTTCCACGCCAGTGTGAGAAACTGGCTACACCTTCAGCTGAAAGCCGTATGATGTAACTGTCGTTCGATGGAAGTTTGCGTCCCCGCCTGGCTCCTGGGCCAATTCCTGTCATATTTTCAGCAACAATGACCGTCTGCCTCTACAGTCAGACAGAACACAGACCTCTGATATCTTAACAGCATCCTGAGTCTGTCATCGAATGCTGCAGAAGCTGGAGTCACTTTCATGTTACAACACTTAAAGGTTCAAGAGATGACACTGGTCCTTAATATTCAGTTATACGGGAAAAGCTGTGATGGTATGCACATTAATCTGGAATAGAGGCTCCTTGGGTGGCAAATTCCGTGAACCTCTTCTAATAATCACACTTAAACTATGTTTAATGAGAAAACACAGGTCACAGTTTGTATAACTAGACTGTATACAATTCTTTTACATGACATTTGTCTAATACGGCTCATTTTCTTCCAAACATTTCCTGTGAAATCTCCTAGACAATGACTCTCACGCAGAGATTGCGTCACAAAAAGTTAAACACACCTTATTGTGTATCTCAGCAACAAAGATGTTTGCCATAAACTTGAAATCATAATAATGAAAAAGAAACTGACAACATTCAGTTTCCTAATAAATTTGTCATTTTGTTGGATCATAGGGAGAGCCCACATTTACAATAACTGGGTGAATATCACCTCCTATGACGTACCACAGCTAAGGAGCAGCAAAACCACAGACTCAATGTTGTCTCATAAGGAATACACAATCCAGATAAACTCAAATGTTGACGTAAATCAGTGGCTACCCCCCGCTGAGGTCACAGAAAGTATATGATTGCTTAATTCGGCATTTGTTTCTATTAGTTTCCCTTTGCATTCTGGGAAATGATTAAACCTCAACATCCTGTTGAAGTCGGCATTTTGCAAACTCAGCGTGCTGTAGAGGAATGTGGAGTTAACTCAGCACTGCAACAGTTAAAGTCTGAACAACACCTGCACTGAACTCTGACCCTGGACTCGCCTTCAGGACACCCAGGGAGCTTCTCTCTGTCCTCCTCTCCTTAGCTGTTGTTGTTTTTCCTCTGCACATGCTGTTTATCCAAAACACCTTACAGTATCATCAGTGCATACATCTCTATCCTGGGTGGTCTCAGTGGGATCTTTGGTCATAGTTAGTTGTGCATGTGGGTGTAACATCATCATTATATCCGCCCTGAGTACTCAACGTACATTTACATGGTCTGGTGGTTGTTCTTGGTTCTGCTTTATCTTTGGCTCAGTGTATTTTAAAAACCTGTGTTTGGTTTTTGTTTGGACTGTCTGCATATGTTGGTGTAATTGTGGTGTGTTAACCTGTCGGGCGCCAGGGTTAGCATATAGTAGGGATGCAACTAGCAAATGTATTCATTAGGGATGTGAGAGAGTGACTCATTTCCCAGTTGTTAAAATGGAAATTTAAACTCTGTTATTTTTTTAGTTTATATCATGAGCAGACTGTTTCTTATACTAATACAAAATAATAGTGAATAAAAAATTTTTTGCTGCCTATTTGGCCACTTTTTCCAAGATACAGCGCCTCAGTTGCAATCCATGGGTAACCAGTATTTTATGCAGTTACCTGATTGACTTGTCTTGTCGGCACCTAGCCCCCATCCTCTTATATCCATGAAGTACACCACCAGTCAAAAGTTTGGAAACACCTTCTCACTAAAGGGTTTGTATTTATTTAAAGGTGACATATCACGCTTTTTTCATCAATATATATTGGTCTAAGAGGTCCCCAAAACATGTCTTTAAAGTTTATGCTCAAAAAAACACTGAAATCAGATTTTGGCATGCCTGAAAAGTCCTTTTCTTCAGTCCTCCTCAGAACACTCTGTTTTCCCTCTGACCACGCCCCCTCCAGAAGTGGATGTGCCTCGGCTCTCCAGCACGTTGATCTAATGTTTACATGTTGGCTGAATATACACGGCTGCTCACAGATCGCGTTATTTCAACCCTCTGAATCTGATCCTGACGGAGAGGCGCCTGCAGCAGGACCTCTCTGAAGGATTGGTCACAGATTTAGTGTTTCTTGTTGTTTTATTTATCAGTATGTAGACGTGTGTCTTGGTACACAACTACGAACATGTAGCTATGTGGCTATGCTAACTAGCGCTAGCACTTATCCATGATAAATAAAAATCATCCACTAGATCTTCAAATCCGCAGATGTGGGGAGTAAAACCGACCTCTGCCAGTAAGGCAGCAGGACCTTTTATGAAGGATTGGTCACAGATTTAGTATTTCTTGTTGTTTTATTTGTCAGTATGTCGACGTGTGTCTTGGTACACAGCTACAGCTACAGCTACGAACATGTAGCTATGTGGCTATGCTAATTAGCGCTAGCACTTATCCATGACAAATAAAAATCATCCACTAGATCTTCAAATCTGCAGACGTGGGGAGTAAAACCGACCTCTGCCAGAAAGGCAGCAGGACCTTTTCTGAAGGATTGGTCACAGATTCTGTGTTTTTTGTTGTTTTATTTATCAGTATGTAGACGTGTGTCTTGGTACACAGCTACAAACATGTAGCTATGTGGCTATGCTAACTAGCGCTAGCACTTATCCATGATAAATAAAAATCATCCACTAGATCTTCAAATCCGCAGATGTGGGGAGTAAAACCGACCTCTGCCAGTAAGGCAGCAGGACCTTTTATGAAGGATTGGTCACAGATTTAGTGTTTCTTGTTGTTTTATTTGTCAGCATGTTGACGTGTGTCTTGGTACACAGCTACAGCTACGACATGTAGCTATGTAGCTATGCTAACTAGCGCTAGCACTTATCCATGATAAATAAAAATCATCCACTAGATCTTCAAATCTGCAGACGTGGGGAGTAAAACCGACCTTTGTGTTTATTAAGACAGCCTGCAACTAGCATGCCTCCCTCCTAAGCTCCTTGTTAGCACACATGTGTGCAGGTAATGAAAAACGGAGGAGGGGATTCAGTATTATTATATACAGTCTATGGGCTGAACAAGCTCCGAGCTCTGACTCCGTGACAGCCCAGATATTGTTGTTGCGTAACAAAAACACGGAAGTCTGAAACGGCTCGTTTCACACACATTTACAGAAAGGTGTAGAAATCAAAACAGGGGCAGAATGGATTTTTTTTCATTCTCGGGGGGTTTGTAGACATGCCAGGGACACATATTTCAGGTAAAGAACCATTAAAAAGTCAATTTTGCATGATATGTCACCTTTAAACTATTGTAAACACTGTAGATTAATACCAAAGACATCAAAACTATGAAAGAACATATATGGAATTATTGAATGAACAAAAAAGTGTTAAACAAAGCAGAATCTGTTTTTTCTCAGTCTGCTTCATGAAGTGGTCTACTGGAATGGTTTCTAATTAACATGAGCCTTGTCAAGAGTTCATTTGTAGAATGACTTGCCTTCTTAATGTGTTTGAGACCATCAGTTGTGTTGTTCAGAGGTAGGGTTAGTAAACAATGGATAGCCCTATTTGACTCCTGTTGTAATCCAGATTATGGGAAAATCAGATTATTTCATAGTTTTGATGTCTTCAGTATTAATCTCCAATGCTGAAAATAATTAAAATAAATAAAAACCATTGAATGAGAAGGTGTGTCCAAACTTTTGACTGGTAGTGTAAGTCATATCAGATCCCGCAACATCCAGCAGATTAGAATCGGCTTTACGTCCGGGGAACTGCAAAGCCCTAATGTGCCTGTGCTAAGTCACCAAACAGCTAACAATACCTTCTGTGTAACTGAAAGACACGGGTATCTCCCAGTGTCCCAAACCAAAACCAAAACAGTGATTAAACTAAACTGCCGGGATCTGTTTGCTTCCAGAAGTGGCCTTAATGAGAGCCTCAGTATCTCTGTTTTACAATCCTAAACAAATATTTGATTTGCTCTGATAATCTGCTGCTCAAGACGGGCAGCAGTACAGCTAGCTGAGTGTCTGTTAACAATGAGCAGCCATACATGATACGAAATCGACATGATAAAGAAACACGACATTAAAAAATATTTAAAAAAGTAATTAACTATCATTAATAAAGTCAATCCATCCATCTTTGATTCTATAAATTAGATATTTTTCATTTTAGGAGGTTTAATTTAGAACTAGTGATTAATTAGTCATCAAATAAGCACAGTCAAGTTTCTAAACTTTAAGACTATCTGACGTGTCTTTCTAGCTCAGACTCTGACCCACAGTAATGAGGTGACCAAGCAGAGATGAGGGCTCTGTGATGCTGCAGCTGCCTGTGTTGCTGCCTGTAGATGGACAGTTGCTGTGTCGCTGGAGAAAAGCCAACTGGAGCAACAGTAGCAGAGCGGCAGTATGACTGGAATGACTCGGCCTTACGAGCAGCGCTGACCTGACACACGAACGCAACAAGTGTTTCTGGGCAGCTCAGCATTCTCCGGATGCTGATGCCTTTTTAGGTCCCGCCATCTGAGGCCCCCCAAGACATCGAACCTGTGATAATATGATCCGCTCTGACGCCATTTATGATCATGTGTGAGTCCCTGATTGGATTATGTAAGCTGACCGCTGTGTGAGGTTTGATTCATAGCTCTGTCTCATCTCCTGAGTGTGATACACCGGAGTTGCATGGAAGCTCTCCTAAACATACTCCAAAGTGTCTCAACATCTCATCTTCTGTTTGGTTTTCCATATGACTTCAGAATATGCTGACTAATGGCCTGCAGGATATGAAGGGAAACATCAGGCTACGGTTGTTTTCACAGATTCTTTTGATTACTATTCAGATTTTTTAATCACAGCTTTTATTGTAAGTGATCAACAAAGACATTCCCCTTTCAAAAGTTTGTTTGGTCTTCATAACAATTAAGAAACTTTTTTACATGTAAACAAAAGATGTGGGCAGGGACGTCTTTGCAGCTCTACAGTACGTCTTATTATCTTGATTTCTAATAGCCTGATGGTCAAATAGGGCTATCCATTGTGTCCTACCCCTACCTCTGAGCAACACAACTGATGGTCTCAAACACATTAAGAAGGAAAGTCATTCTACAAATGAACTCTTGACAAGGCTCATGTTAATTAGAAACCATTCCAGGAGATTCAGGTGTAAATCTTTGTCCACAGAGGGCGCAAAAACGCCAAGCAGCTTTAAAACTTAAAAATTTCCCATATCAGCCATCGTATTTCTCCTCTGTTAACACATTGCGCGATGACACTATTTCTGGATCTGCGTTAGCTTTTTTAAAATGATGATTCTTTTCTGCATAGTGTTCTTATCAGCCCATATTGAAAATGATTTTTATCTTTTACCTTTTGAAAACAACACAAGATGCTCGAGCCCAGTGAGGAACCAACTCCACACCTCCAGTTGTGCCCTCTTTCCAGTGCTTTTACCGTATACTGATAACTTAAAGTCGAAAATGGGCTTGAGTGAGTGCAGCACAAACGGCATTACAACCTGCAAATGACCCAGGCTAACACTTGGCCCGTTATGGCCCTCACATCTCCCGTGTTAACTCTCACCGTCCATCATATGGGGGGATGTTGGGATAGACATGCAACACAATATCATGGCTGATAGTCGTACTAGTGTGGCTGCAATGATTGCGATTATAACCTCTGTACTGTGAGGATACTTACACTTTCCAATGGTTCCCCATTTGAATGTTGACCCAATTCTGTCTTTATTGTATTTCTATTTATGTCCCACCGTAGGAATTGAACTTGTTAGATAACTCAAGTCTTTACACGAAAGGCTTAGACATTCTTTACATTCTGATAAATGCTTCATAACTGAATTTATTTCCCTCTGTCTGCAGTCATCGCAGGACTTTTATAATCTGTGCACTTGGTTTCATAAGTTGCACAGTAAGTTATCCTTGTACGGCAGTCGTGAGACACACTTTCATTGGAAGCGTTTCATCAATGTGAAATAGTGCTTCAATAAAATTCCAATTTATTATTGTTACAAGTTAGATCTGAGGAGCGGCTTTGAAGTTTCCCCTCCAGCTGTGTAACCATCCGTTCACTGAGCGGGATGTGTTGTGTAATTGTCCTCCGTGTTGCCTTTTCCGGGCCTTCATAATCACACAGGTTGAAGATAAGTTGTTTGACATGAGAAGGATTAAGAGTATGCACGGCTGGTTTTTGGGGGGAGTGTTCAGTGTGGACAATCCCACTGTGGAGTCCCAAAAAAGGGCAAAGCTGTCCCCTGAGAGAAAATCCCAACAAAAAGAGACTTTTGGGCTGAGTCCAAATCTCTGGGAGGAAGGAAGGTGTGCGGAAAACGACTCCTCCTTTAAATCTCACGGGGTCTTGGGGTGGTGTAGAGGTTGGTGAGGTTTCTTTGAGGACCTTCCCTGGCTGACCAGGAGGATCTTTATGTGTCAGGCCTGGTGGACTCTAAGGCGGCACCATGCTGAGGCTGTGGTAGGTAACGGGAGGTCAATGTTTTCTCAGGACGGTTCCCTGACTCACTGTTTCCCATTTATGAATGCTTTGTCATCTGCTTTACTCACCCTTTAGCTGGGACTTTAGGTCAGAGTGGACTCCATGGTGGTTTACATAAATCTGCTTCTTCTTAGTTATCATCACGGTTGATTCACGGCGGTGGATTCTACAGGATTAACTTTTTAAGTGCATAACCAGGAATCTAGCACACTCACTGGTACACCATGTAACAGGCACAGTTAATGTGTTTTTTGCAGCCAAGCGTGCATTGTGCTCTATAAAGTCAGCTTCATGTTCTGCTTTTGTTTCTGTTCAGGTCCATACGAAGAGGAAGCTCCTTCAGCTTCCTCACACCAGGACCACAATGGGACTTCAGTCTGGTGAGTACAGGCCTCAGTGTGAACATTACCAAAGCTCTGTGTTTCTCAAACTAAAGCATAAGTTCAACCTCAGATGGTACAGCTATTTAGTATTTATATTGTAGGTTCCTAAAACTGATTTATATTTGCACACGTCCAGTTTTGTTTTACAGAATAACAAAACAAAAATCAAGGGGGTAGGTAAAAATGTAACTGCTGAAAACTTGGGAAGTAAAAACTAAACCAACAGAACGCTGCATGCATTTGGAAGAATGAGCTTCATCTGTCTTTAACCTCTGCAGACTTTTTACTTTAAAAGAAGATGGTTCATGAGCTTCGTGTGTCTATTATGAGGATTTAGTGACTCAGTTGTTTTTAGTAAATCGGGAAGTAATGTACAACCTTGTGACAGACAGACAGACAGACAGACAGACAGAGACAGACAGAGACAGACAGACAGACAGACAGACTTTATTGATCCCTCATTGGGGGAAATTTGTTTGTTATAGCAGCTTACAACACGGGACAGGAGAATACAACAATATGCTTACGTAGTTAAAAAAAATAATAAATATATAAAATAAAAAGAATGATAATAGTAATAATGATAAGGTGGAATAATAATATAATAATAATATTAAGATGGAAGAAAGTTTGAAAGATGATGCGTTAGGCCACCTCTAAGAGACAACGTATAGTGAACAGGGTTCCTTCAGAGTAGGGGCTCCCAAAGTGTGGGTCGGGAACCCCTGGGGGGTTGCGAGACACAAATGGGGGGTTGTAAGATGTCTTCAAGAATGATTTTTTATAACGTTATCTAAAAAATAGTACATTTTACCCATTATAGGAAAAAATATCAACAAAAATAGTAGCTGAACTTGAAATAAAACCTTGAAAATAGAAAATGTAATGAGTTTTCAGCCTGTCTTTTTGCCAGATGACTCCTAAGTTAAGGGTTAGTGAACAGTTAATTATCAAAAGCATCAGTAGCAGTAGGTTAATTCATATAGGCACAGGAAACACAGCCACATGCTCATATAGGTAGGCTAATTTAATGTAGACCAGCTAAATGAAGACACATTAAATCACTTTGAGGGACAGTAGGGGTCGCGAGTCTTAAGCACCTATATTTTGGGGGTCATGGGCTGAAAATTGTAGGAACCCCTACTTTAAAGTATAGATAAGTATTAAAAAGTAAGTAACGTGAGTATGAGGTCGGGTTTGCAAAAATATTGCCCCTTTAGTTTCTGGAGCCAAAATGTTAACCACAGTGTGAGAGTGAGAGTGCAGACATAGTGGGTTTATTGTAGTCCAAAGCAGTTTCAGATATATGCTGTATGACCTGCCTCTACACCTCTACATCACAGCCCGAGTACTAGTCCTGCCCAAGGCACTGTACGCACACCAAATCCCATCATCCACAGCCAAATTATTTCAATGCAATGTACAGTAAATGTTATTAGTCATATTGCAGAGCCAACAGTGTCAAACACATCATGCTTCAGCTTGTTTGCTGTTCGATACAAAAGGTTAAACTCTCAAGGTTCTCTTCTTACATGACTAATCCGAACGAGGAGTCAGTCTGATATTACATTACAAGTTCACCCCTTTACGAGAGCACGCAACACATCGATCCCTCGGATGATCTGACCTAATGCAAGAAAGGTTAAACACACACCTAACAGATCATAGAGCGGTCTGTACTGACATGTAACATATATAGCACATCTGTAACAAACAGGTCCAGTTATAAAGGTCAGTAAGCACCTGTTGTTCTGCAAATATCTCCTCACCTGTTCTTTCTACACTTGTTGTTGCTCATGTGTTAGAGCTGGGAGAGGGCTGAACCATGTGTGGTAGAAGGAGAGGGTGTCTCACATTCATACCTAAAAAAAAAAAAAAAAAAAAGCTATGAAGCTATTTAAACTAACAAACTGTTTGTGTGGCTGTCACCAGCAGCAGGACAAGGTGCTGCTAGTAGCGGGCACTGACATAGACTGTATATAAAATGGACAGCGTCGCTCCGCCTTTTCCCATTGTATGGTTTTGAAGCCAAAATATGCCGTTCCAGAATGCTGCCATCTTGTAAAATTTCTGCAGCCAGAGTCCGTACAGTTGGGAATTTGTGTTTCCACGGTAACAAGCTCCGCCCTCCAGCGTACCATCCCGAGGTCCTATGGAGTTTCTCTCTACAGCAGCTGTCAATCAAAGTAAACCAAGAAGTGAAATCCCGTTTTTAACCTCTAATAGCTAGCAAAAAAGAAACTTTTCAGAAAAATGAGGCCTTGAACACAAAACAGTCAAATAACAACTACATATCACCACAGCATACGGATGCAAGAAACATTCGTACAACGTGTATTTATTTTTTAAAGTTTGACCGCAGCCCAATTCAAATGAATGGGGGAGACGGAGTTTTTGACCTATACTGCAGCCAGCCACTAGGGAGAGCAGTTTTTGTTGCAGCCTCACTTCGAGCCGAGCAAGATGACGTACATTTTATATACAGTCTATGGGCACTGTCAGCGTCTGTCTTGATCTTAATGTCAGTGTTTCTGTGACGCAGCGTGGCATGTGTTTACATTTTACAGTCATGCTCACTCTCTGGAAATATGTGTGTAGTAGTGTGAGATTCAGAAACGGATAAAATCGCTGTGACTGTCGCAAATGTTTTCCTCTTTTGCTATATAATGTAGTTAGCATTCTTCTTCTTCTGTTACTTAATGCGGTTAGCTAACAGCTTTAAGACGCTCTATAGCCACCATCGGGCAGGAATACCGTATTACAACCAGGCAGCGGTGAAACGGTGAAAATTTTTACTTTTAAAATGAGAAAATTTTACGAAGTGAACATTTTGTAATCCTGCTTTCTGTTTTTGTTGACAAAGAGGCGGAAACATGCAGGGGCAATGATGGTGTTTTATAAATGTTATGAATCCAGCAGTCAAAGAAAATTAAAGCTTCTATTTTGACAGAGATGTTTGAGCCAAGTAATTTAATCTCTCTTACTGGCTGCTCACCATCCTAACAGTTTATTAGCAAAACACACAGCAGAGTGAGCCATGCATTAAAGGGAAGTGAAAACGTGCAAGACAAACAATGACATTCCAGCTTCGTACATAAACTACAGTAAGCACATGATGTTTGCATTTCTGCAGCACGTTTACATCCCCGGTCTGCACACTTCTCCGTGCAGACGCCTAGCTGACTTCTGTCGTGCTGTGCAGTCTTGGAATCCGATCAAACACCTCTTCCCATCATAACTGTGTGTTTGGGCTTTAAATCTCGCCTCGCAGTTTTCAACAAAGTCTCGGAAATGGCAGCTCTGTTCTTCATCACAGCAGTGAAGCAGCTTCTTGTTGGCCTACAGCCACTCGGAATCCAGACTGGAGGACTTAGACATGTTAACACTAAACTTAAACAATATGAAGCCTTCAAAACATTTGTGTTCAGCGTCTTCGGAGTAAATAAAAAGAAGATTTAATAAGGCTCATTCTTTTAAGTGATCTTTCGGTCCAATCCTATACTTCTACTCTCTGCGTTGTTTAAATATTTGACACATTCAAATAAAACCTTTAGTTCACACATTCTTCCCCACTGTGTAATTCACAAGCTATTTACTCCAAATACAGACAGAACAGGGTCAGGCTGTCTCCTGTTCAAAGAGGTTTAAACGGAGCTTCGGGATCTTTAATGCATCTGTAAACATAAATACGTTTGCGGCTTTCTAAAACAAGAAAAACACGGTTATTAAAGCAGCTGCAGTTTGCATATTTTAACTGGAAAATACAAGAAAGTGAGTAAGTGACACATTCTTGTTGACATACTATCCTGTAATTGTCTTATTATGCTGTGATAATGAGTGAGGTGAAGGGAGGTAATCCTTTGACACACCCTTGTGCAGATGTTCCTGTGTGGATAATGAGTTTATAAAGGATGCTATAAATAGAGTAAAAAAAATGTTCTGTTTCTTCTAATGTTCCAGACTGAGTAAAAACATGGAAAATATTGACAGCAACAAAACACGTAGAGCTCCCTCTGTGGACTGGCTGCAGATATCCGTTGAAATTGTTGGTTCTTCTCACAATAATTTATGTGTTGATGATTGACAGCTGTGTTGACCAATGTGGCTCCTGCAGTGCTGTGTGCACCAGATTATCAGAGTAGAGGAAAAAAAAACACTAACACAAGAGTCATTGAACTTTCCATAACCGTGAGTGTTTGCTTCAAACCCACATCTGTGGACCCACCAACGGCCAAGTTCAACCAGATCCGTGTCCGGTCCTACTCCGATCCGGTTTCTATTCTAGTCAAGTGTTAACTTCCACTAGATCCGCTCCGTTCCGTTCCAGCTGCGTCTCTGATCCGGCAGGTCAGAGTCCTCCGGATCAAATACACAAGACCTCTATTTTTGCCGGATGCCGGAGCACAACGCATCAATCTCAACAGAGCAGATGGAGCAGGACAGGAAGTCGGGCACCAAAACAAAATGAAAACATCCGGTTAATTTTCAGAATAAAACACGCTGTGTTATCACCAGATCCTATTTCACTTAACTACAACAACAAACCGTCACGATGAGCGAAGCCAGGCCTGGAGTCAACAGGTCAGAGGTTTTCAGAGGACCAGAAAGACAACATGGATGAGGAGGAGGAGGAGGAGAATCCTTGATTCAGTGATTACTGCGGGAAAACCTCGATCACATGACTCCAGCTGTCCGGCAGTCCTGCTCCGTGCTGCGTTCTGAAAACTCAGCTGGTGGGTGATGACAGACAAGAGAGCACGGAGCAGGACCACAGCAGATTGAAGACAGACCGGACACATATCTTTGCATGTCTTGGCTCCAAAATCCATCACCTATTGCAGGAGATGTTTTGGCTTCACATTTGTTCAACTGGAGGATTGTCGTTGTTTGTGCAGCACTACGTTGAAAGTCTTTGACCTGCAGAGAGAACGACCCTCTCACAAACCTCTTCCTCTAACATTAGAATCAGGCCTTGATTCTCGACCTTCATAGCGATCACCGGCTCTGATCTTCATACCTGAGTTTTATGCGTTCATCAAAGAGAGAGCTATAAAGTCTGCTCTAAATTCCAGGTCATCTTCTCGCACTGAGGACTGTGATGACTGTTGTTAACTGTTGTCATGACTCAACAAGGCCTGCTCATGAAACCAGGGACCGAGTGATGGATCTAAATCCAGCCTGCTCTGATTCCTTACAGAGGGACATGGCCTACAAACCTCTGCTCTCTCTTACAGACTGGCCCTCTTTGAGGTTTACAGTCGGGCTGATTAGAAACAGAAAAGAGCGGACAGATTGGACGGCGAGTGGCGTGACGAGCATGGAGGCAGTCCAGGGCTTTTACAGCTGCCTGAAACACAATCCATCCCCGATCTGACGGCAGAGCAGGAGAAATAAAAGCAGAGTTAGAGGGAGAGCAGGCCGGTCGCTCTTTATCTAGTGCCAGGCTTTGATTTGCAAACGTGGCACACTTAGCTCATCCACCAAAACCATGTGCGCCTCGTTAGCTCTCCCTTTCAATTCATCCCCCTCGTTTGTCTGTCTTTTCAAAATCCACCAAACAGCCGATGATAAAAGAATCTTGGAAGTGTCTTTGTCTCTTACCTCTCTTATCTCAACCCTGCCACTTTAAGCTTCAAGGTTCTGCCAAGGCTTTGAATAAAGTTTCACCAGGTCCGTGGGCTTTGAAGTGGCGAGGAGGGGGGATAGTGAGGAGTGCGATGGCCTCGAGGCAAACCTTGGCGTGCATTCCCCGGGCGCTTGGTGTGTTCCCTCAGACTACATCAGGTACGAGGGGGAATGTGAGTCAGGTTTCCAGCCCAACGCCAAGGTGGAGCACATCAAACCAGACTGGCGTTTGGTTGGAATGTGAAGGTAATTAACAGCAGCGAGAGTCAGATATACCGTCTCTTCATGCAACATGTTGAGGCGGATGGAGACGTCAGCCTTGAGAGTGGCCCGTCTGATAAGCAGCATTCCAGCTTTAATCAGAAGATGTGATTTAATACGAGGCGCGTCAGCTCTCTTCACGCAAACTTTGATAATTGTTGTGGGAAGGCCTTGCCCATATCAACAGCAATTTATCCTCAAACCAAGACCGACTTCTTCGACCGCCGACCGTCTGAAGATTCCTCAGCATTCCACTGAGAGTGGGATTTAAATCACTGCAGCCCTGATAGCTCCTAATGCATCCAAGGTGCTGCTCATACCGGATCATTCCTGTGCAGATACATCCCACTTTGATGTTGGGTTGCAGCTGTTCAGTGTCTTGGACCCACGCCAGTTAATAGTTGATAACACGTGTTGGAGAAAATGAAATTTTGTACCTGCTTTTACAAGCTCCCTGTGATGTTTAACAGGCACCTGACAGTAAATCTAATTTAATGAAAGAATGTTGTAATGCTGCAGTCATTGCCCATAACTGATCGGTTTAGGATCATTTCAATCAAGGCATATGATCCACGTGTTACGTGCATGCAGTTTGCTGCCTTTTAAAAGCATATTGAATAAAAGTATGACCCCAGTTCAACTTATACATTTGCTTAAAGCACATGTGAGAGTGTTGGGTCGCCAAATTAAAAGAAAAGGAAGAAGACTTCAGCAAAAAAATGGACGTATCCTGAAGAAACGATTAAACCTTGCTCCACTTTTGCTGTGATGTCCATTCTAAAGGCGTTTTTCGACCAGAGGAACCTAACCCAGGAACAATGTGTGTTTCTACCGGAGGAACCAGGGTCTAAACACAGAGGGAGTTCCTGGGAATGCAAACTAGTTTAGTTTTTATTAAGATTTCAAACTATCCTCATCAGATACTTAATGATCGTCTAAAGACGTTTATGAGGGATGCATCTGGCTGAAAGTCTCCAGTTAACAGGGTCCCTGTTTAAACCAAAACACCGGCCGATCTCTGCCATGGCTTGTCGAGTTAGAAACGAAATTAAAGCCGTGTTGAAACATCTTTGTACTCGCGCTTATCTCCTCTCACGTGTTGATTCAGTGAATCCATCTGTGATGAAATATAGTGAATCCATCTGTGATGAAATATAGCACCATCTAAAACAGCGCCAGCTGAGTCTCTTCATGCTAACAGGCTAACTGGTGATGAGTGGCGTTTGTCTTTGTGTTACTGCCCTCTACTGGTCTGGTGGTGTAGTGCATTTACTTTGTTTTTCCACATACGTCACTGGCCTGATTTGCACAATCTACCCGGGACTTCAGCCCGCGGTCAAAACGCAGACAACAATTGTGGGGGCACAAGAACCTTTTAGTTCCGGGTAAAGTAGTTCTGGGGGCTTAAAGACCCTGGAACTCTTGGTCGAAATGCACCTTAACAGTATTGGAGGTCATTAAAAATGTGATGTGAATGTGATGATATGTGGACGATGCCACCGCCAGCAACTACAAAGTGCATTCCCTCGAATTCATGCCATGTTGAAATAAATTCTTCCTTCTTGGATGACATGTCTACACCACACGTGATGCACTTTCTATCTTTTTTTTAGTGGCGAAGCTAAGCCAAGCTTTCAGCTTGCTGTGGTCTGCCATGATTCTCTTCTTGCAGCTTTGTGGATGAACCGCATCTCGAATGATATGATGTTATGTTGGCGCAGCTGGTCCTGGCAGATAAGTGCAACTTTTACAGGCTGCAAAATTCTCACTGAAGTTTAATCCTGAGAGATTTATGTTGCAGTTGGGAACTGAAAAGCAGAACTCAAGTCCACGTGCCTTACTGAATCTACGAATCCCGGAAAGTAAGAAATGGTTCTGAGTCGGAAGGATTCTTGATACCCAAGCCTACTTTTACTGGGTCAACTTAGATAAAGCATTGTTCAACTTTTCTCCTCATACGTGTCTTTGCATGAGTCAGACACGTTTGACTCACTCCATCTACTCTAGTCTGTAAGAAACAAAGCCAAGACAGCTTCATTTACCAAGTACATTTATAACACAGAGGCAGGTTAGAGTTCTATGTGTTTGCTTCATGCAGGGCTCAGTACCGCTCTCAGTCTGGTCCCGGTGGAAGTCTGGCTGCATGTGTGCTCAGTCAGCAGACCAGCTCATGTTTTTAATGTCATTTACATGTGACTGAGTTAAAGTAGTACAATAGAGGGAGGGGGAGGGTTGTTTTTGCTCCACTCAGCTTGTAGTAATGCCTCCCTGCCCCCCTCCAGAAACACACATTTATCACTTCGTCTAATTCAATACACACTTTCTTGAGCAGAAGTGTTACACAAGATCAATCCTTGTTTCAGTTTGTGCACAAGTGTCTTTCTTCTCTATCTCTCTCACTATCTCGCTCTATCTCTCTCTCGCTTTGCACCCTTTCCTGCCCATTCAGTCAATATTTATCTTCCTCTTAAGAAGTTAAACTTTTCTTAGTTACTTCATTTCTTATCTCACCCTGTCCTGGGTCAAAGGATTTCTCTTTGAACATGAGAACCAATGACGTCATGTTCAAATGAAACAGTTTGAGACAGGCTGGTACAGAAGAAGAGAACTGCAAAGCCCTTCATTGTGGATCTCAGGAGTGTTGAAACGTGTGTGTTAGCTGCTGATCTGATCTTGTCTGTTTTTATCCCTGTTTTCTGTTTTTTTTCGTGTGTGTACATCATCCTCCGTTTACGTAACACACAAATCTGTTGGTCTTAGATGAGTAACAAGTAACCGGGCCGAGGTCGCAGCCGCTCCTACGGCCTCGCCGGTGTAATGAGCAAAGAAGGAGGCCGTGTTTGTTGAGTCATCGTGTTTACACTGAACCCGGCCCACCTTTTGAACAAGTCGCGGCTTGGAGTGTGTTATTCCATCTCTCGGCTGCTGACGGAGGGGTTTCCAGAGGTGGCAGAAACAGGACGGCTAATTTTCTTCTCCTTCCCGCGTCATGTCTGTTTCTGAACACAGATTACTCCTGTGTCTTTTTTTTTTTTCTTTTGTGTAAGCTTTGAGCTTAAGGCAATATTTAACTTGGAGGGAGCTTTCACACTTAGCACGCACACTTCAGGATGAATGAGCTGCTGACCTGCTGATCTGTGTCTATTCTCTCTGTACGGACAACATTTTTATAACCTAGTCTCAGTTATTTTTCTTAACACATTCTAACACTGTCAAATCATCGATGTGTGAGGAGGCAGTGTTCTGCCAGTGTTCTGTAAAAAACATGACGCTCACACAGAGTAGGCCTTTATATTTAACCTCTGACTGGATCCTGTGGCTGCAGCAGTAAAAGCTTTTGTTCTTGGTGTATGAACTCTGAGATCTCTCAGGTGTTTTAATAGTAGAAGATATCACGTGAAGTTAACAGTACATCTGCTCACGTATGAGCCACGGGAGCCACGGGAGAAAAACGTTATTAAGAGGGATAAGGGGAAGTCCACACAGTGAAAACAAAAAAGCTGTGAAAACTCAAAATTTCAAAGCAACTGCCTGCACTAGATTTTTGCGTTTTTAGGCTAACTAGAAATCTTACATTTGAGCTAACTGATTAGTTTTTGTTTAGATAACGTATCATTCATATGTAGTGTTTCTTCAAGTTTTGAGTTCTACATACAAAGAAATGAAAGCTGTACCAACTTATTGTTGTATGTTCATAAAATGTACCTGCACGTTACTGCACCGGTTTCACACTTGCAAGGTAGCTAGCTAATGTTCAAGTCGGCTAACTGTTGGTAATAACCATTAAACTAACTAACTAAACAAATTAAAGGGACATTAACCAGTAATCAACTCACCATCAACTGACCAACTGTAAAGCTAGAGTTTCAATACAATACTCAAACAAAATACTCACCTTTAGGGAGATCAAATCCACACAGGACAGGAGAGATGGCGCCACATGTGGGGAATTGAAAGTGTTGAAGAACCCTGTAGATTTGAGTTGGAGACCCCGTTCTTTGCCTGAAGCATACTCAAATCATTTAGCCAAGCCTCAAACCCATCTTTTCAAATTTTGCCAACCTAACTTATGAAATGAGACCAACTTTACACAACAAACTTAATACAGAGTTAATACTTTGATGTAGTTTGTAACAAAATTGAGCATTTTTTGTTTACTGAACCAAAGATCATTTTCAGGCCAACAATTTTAAGTTTTTTTAATTTTTACAGTGCAGTGGGTTTTTATATGTTATGGTCTTTAAGAGATTCCTGAAGACGATGCTTATTGTTTAAGGACTCTTTCCAAAGCGTAATATCATAATGGCAAGCAGTGTCCCTGCAGTATGATATCTTTCTGTTTCATTTCTTAACACCGGCCATTGTCCTCATCTGCTGAGCTCAGCTGTGGCACTGAATAAAAGTTTACAGAGTAAAAGTGAATTGCACAACCCTTTGTTATCTGCAGCCTCCTTTCAGATGCAACTGACTCTGAACAAACTCTGGCCTTTCAGAGTTATTTCAGTGCTAACAGCCACCGACGGCCCCTGAAAACATGTTGGGAGGCGTTTGTCGTGCAGATGACTCGCATTTTTACGAATGTGGGAAAACAAACAGGAAATTCTCCACTCCAACACAAACAAACAAACAAACAAACACACACACACACACACACACACACACACACACACACACACACACACACACACACACACATAGCTCAGTCATTCATCGTCAGCCATCCCTGACCAGTATGTGTCCATTTTGGTCCTCCTCACCTCGCTGGTCAATCAGGTCTTGACGTCCTGTGTGTCCAGCCAGCAGCAGTCTGGCCTGCATGCTTAACGGACCACAGTGAGCCAGCCCCAGGGGTCCCAGAGGCCACCAGAGCTCCTCAGGCCTTTAACAACCCTCCTCATCCTCAACAGGCCAGACTGCTGTTCTCACCTGCTAACTGACTGCCTGCCTGACAGTCAACATGCAGGTGTTAAAAGTGTCCCGCTGCCTAATTAAGCCTTTCCTGTTCCTCACAGGACCTCCAGCAGTGTCTATTGTGGATTTACAACAGAGCTACAGGGGCAATGAGCATAATTAGCCTCAAGTATGAGAGGGGAATGGGGAGGTTGTAAATTGCTCTACATGTGGAGGGTTGTAAAATCCAGCCCTCAGACAGAGATGTGTACTACAGCATACAGCAGAGAAAAAACATGCACAATGTTTGTCAGTCTAATACGCAGCCTGACCTTCAGAGAAACCTCCAAGGCCCTGAAGTGTTAGCTCAGTTCATCCCAATCTGAGATCAGTTTTAGTTTTAAGTTTTTAAGAGCGCTAAACAATTTAATTTTCTGCTTTAGACTTAATATTAAACAGCAGGGGGGAAAATGTGAATAAAAAACGTGTGTAAACAGTCCAGCTATCCTCACAAGAATTCTTAATGACTTACCTGGTTAAATAAAGGTTAAATAAATAAAAATAAAAAACAATCTGCATTTTATAAATGTTGTAATGATACATGAATATGTTCCAGTGATGTATGTCGACTGAGCTGACGTCCTGCTCGTTCTTTTCTCTACAGAAACGAAAGCGCAGAGAGAAGGATGACAGCGACGTCGTCAGCCTCTGCAGCTTCGACTTTAAGGTAAGACATTATCTTCATCATTATACACTGTATTCATGTAAACAAGACCTGGGATTTCACACCTTAAAAAAACTCTACTTTATGCAAGGAAAGGTTTGGTACGATTTTGTTTTCTCATCCAACGTTCTTGATTTCTTGAAGTAAATAAACCTTGTAGAGTGCTGCTTTGGTTGAAAAGACAGTAGAAGCAGAGAGGTGAGTCTTGGCAAGTCTGTAACAGGCAGTGGGTTCGTCTGTAACTCACAAATCTGTATGCCAATACGGATATCTGGAAGGTAGCTCTTTCTTGTGACAACAGATGGTACTAGAAATAGCTACACCTCTGCACAGAAACTGCACTTTGCTGACTGCAACTGAAGTCTACACACAGGAACACAGTTTCAACCTGTTTATCTGTAGAATTCTTCCCAAAATAGTGTCTTTTAACCGGTGTGACTTGCAATCTGCATTTTATAATATTTAAGTTGGAGGTCACCCCTCCCCTTAAAATGGGCTGCTCTGTGGTGCAGGGGGTAGCGCTGTTGCCTTACAGCAAGGAGGTTACTGGTTCGAGTCCCCGGTCAATGGTGTTTGCATGTTCTCCCTGTGGGTTCTCTCCTGGGACTCAGGCTTCCTCCCACAGTTCAAAAACATGCTCTCCAGGTTAATTGGTCACTCTAAGTTGCCGGTTGGTGTGAGTGTGTGTGTGAATGGTTGTCTGTCTCTACACCTTTGCCCTGTGATAGGTTGGTGACCTGTCCAGGTGTACCCTGCCTTCAGCCCGAAGTCAGCTGGGATAGGCTCCACCGTGAGCGGTCAAGATAATGGATGGATGGAAACTGGGGCGCTGTTAGCCTAGCGCTCTAAGCACACGGCCCATATATAGAGGCAATGGTCCTCGACACAGTGGTCGCTGGTTTCGACCATTTGTTGCATGTCTCCGGCCTTCTTCCAACTCTCTACTCCCTATATTTCCTGTCTCTCTCCAGCTTTCTTATCCAATGAAGGCAAAAAAAATGCCCAAAAAACATAACTTGAAAAAATCTCTGCTCAGAATCTCTGCTTTTTGCAGACGATGTGTTTCTGTTGGCTCCTTCGAGCTGGGACCTTCAGCAGTCATTGGGGCGGTTTGCAGCTGAAGCGGCTGGGATGAGAGTCAGTACCTCCAAGTCTGATATATTCGCCAATACAACATCCAACTTATACAATGTTGCATCTTTATAACCAAGTAATCAAGGCAGTGGTAGACAAGCAACTCCTTGTTCTGTAATTTTGAATGACTATTTGTCAGTGGAGTCTGGTTAGGAGTCAGGTTTCAAGTTTCAAATGATGCATCTTACCTTCAACAGAAACGCCTGTCTTTGTAGAGATCTTATCTGTAAAGGTACGAGGCATTTAAAGAAACAATCTGAGCCAGTGGCTAAAACCAGAACTTTCAAAATGTCTACTCGCCCCCAAGCACAATGCTGCAGCCACCACAGTCTGTGTTCATTGAGCAACCCTTTAACTGGAGCAACTCCAACACTGGTGAACCTACAAGTCATTTAGTCATGTAGATACAGGACAGCCTTCTAATTGAAAAACAGTTATCTCTTTTTTTAAATGAACAAACTAGACGAGAATAAAGCAGCTGCATCCTGACCTCATTTTAGTGATTGCAAAACAGAAATTAGGCCGTTGTATCTTTGTCATGGTTACAGAAACACCATGTAAACTAGATCCCGTATCTGAGTCTGTGCTTCATCTGCTCATTTCATCAAAATGAGTGAGCATATCAGTGGAAGGGATCTCAATAGAGCCAGTGTTTGTTTGGAGAGGAGCCTGTTTAGGTCTGCTGTTTGTTTTTCGATTGTAGAGATTTTAGCAGCAGGACTGGCCTGGTTGGAAAATATACCTCATTTGGTGCGTGGGTGTTTGATGAGCACACCCACAATGAGATGAAGTAACATTTCCAAATGATTTCTTCACAACAAGCTGACATTTAGTTTCATTATTAATTTGATATTCTGTGGTTCTTGGAGGTGAACAGAAAGAAGAAGTCTCAAAGTTGGTAGTTTTGTGTCAGATCTTCATGCCTTTTCGTCTCTTCGTAGAATTCTAGTCCCCTTTGTGCTGCGGCTTGCACAAACGTACCAAACAGTTTCAAATGAACCTGAGGCCCTTCTTCTTGTCCTCCATGTGCATGCAGGTTGTTTTTGTCCTGCGCCCACATGAGAGGGATTATCAGAGGCGTACAGCCTGGACTTCTGTTACCAGTCGGATCAGTTGCTGTGATTTTAACTAAACAAAGCTCAAACAGTGCTGTGCAGAATCCCGGGGGCCACTCCTTGATTCATATCACAGCAGGGCTCAGTGTTCTGCTCTGACTTTATTTTCTTTACTAATTGAGCCTCTTCCAGTGCAGACTAATCCCCGCACACAGTGTTCAGTAACAGAGGCAGTTTGAGGAGAGATCCTGTCTTAACCGTTTAGCTGCTGGTTTACGGCTGTGCTTTAGCTCACAGTTACACGGACAGATCTAAGTAAGCTGTTCTGTAGCGGTCATGTTGTTGATTTAGATTCACTAAAATAAAGGTTGTGAATAAAAGTGCTTTTGTTATTGTTTGCTGAGGCAATTATTTTCCATTACAGTTTCGCTGAGCCCCAAAAATCTCTTTAAACCATCGGTTTGCATGTCAACAGTCCAGGAAAATATTTTCAGCAAGATATAAAGAAAAGCAGCATACTTTCATGTGAAGGACTTGAACCAGGAGAGATCTAAAAGTCTGTGACCCCCTTTTACATTACTCTATGTTCTATTATTAACAAAGACCCAACATCAAGACAGGATAAGATCCAGTCCCATCTTACAGACAGGACTCAGTCTGATCTCATCTTAATCCACCATGAGCAGAGCACTTTGCAGCATTTAGCAAGTTACAGTGGCAAGGACAAACTTCCTTTAACAGGCAGAAACCTCCAGCAGGACCAGACTCATGTTAGACACACATCTGCTTAGACCGAAGGGGACTCTTGCACCACTCTGAAACTTTCATTCAGTAGTCTTTTCATACTGTCAGTTAAAGGCGAGATGTTTACACCCCTGTGACGTCACACCTTCGATAGGAAAGTCTCAGAAGCATGATGGACCAAGTGGTCCCGCTGCTGTGCTGGTATCAGAGGTAGAAACAGAAGCATCACGGAGGTGAGACTGCATCATTGAGCTCCTGCTGTGTGTTCATGTCTCATGCTTCCACAGTGCTGTAACACAATGTGAATGACTAACTGGACCGCAATATAATGCCATCGCTGGTTCATATAAAATTACAAAGGTATTGTGTGACGATGCTTACACTATAGCAAGGTTATTGTAGATGTCACAGACTGTTATGTAACAGGGATGATCCAGGATCACCTTGAGTCCGCTGAGTTACTGTGCGTCTGATGACAAACTCTTTGTGCAACCAACAAGCCAGGTGGAAGATTACTTTGAGTCTGCTATTAATCCTTACATGTTGTTAAAAAATGCAAAGAATCCTAATTAGTCTGCAGATTCAGAATCTCTGTTACACATCTCTGCTGTCACATCCCGTTTTAATCCGTTACATCAGAACGTTGAATCACACTGAGGTTCACAAGTGTTGCCTCTGCAGTGTTAAGTAAACAGTGTGAAGACAGCGGCTTGTGTTACTTCAGGGGCTTTTGTAAACATGTCTTCCTATTTAAAAAAAAAAATCATTTTATTCTCATTACTTTTATTTTTCCATTTTAAAATATAGATATTTTAAAAAATATTTTTCTGACTTTTAAAACAAAATATATAAAATAAATCAGGGATACATTTCCATCGTTGAAATGTTTCCTGATCCAATATGCTAGCATTATTTTTATTTCCTGAAAAAGTATTTGTCTTTTGAATAAATCAACAAATGCACTGTTTGTTACATGAAAACTTTGTTTTATTATCTTATATTATATCATACATAGTTAAATAGTTAATTCTCTAAGAAAATCACCAAGAAACGGACATAGATAAATAATCAGAGAGGAGTAAATGTGCTTTAAATAATATTAAGTCACTTTAGATTAACATGCAAAAGTTTTCTGCACTTAGAACTATAAATATGAAAGTATGAAAACAATGGCTACCATGGATTGCGACCGTTTATTATTTATTTCAGCTTTACTATGGATCTGTGAGGTCATCTCGTCCTCAGTCCATCCTCTCTGCTGCTCCCTGCTCTCTGTGTGGATTTGATAGACTCAGACCTGCTCACCACAGGCCTGGTCCTGCCTCTGATCACCCTGAGCGCCTTTTATAGTGTTGTCAAAACAAGTTTTCCTCTGTAAGTGACGCACATGATGTGTGAAGTTTCATCAGTGGAGATGCGGCACAAGTTATGAATCCTCTAAACATCTCAGCAAAAAAATGTTTACTTTACTTTTCCTGAAAACTGTGAAAGTTAAAAGTGCAAAAACACTCAGAAGACATAACCATTCATATCAGGGGGTCGCCAAAATCAACACAAACCAAAAGTCCCTCATAGGAGTCAGTGACTGAGAAACCATCAGCTGTAGTTGGACAACCATTCAGCATCTGAAGGCCATGCTGGATGTTCTGTGCTCTGGTGTACTTATTAAATATCAGGATAACTTTAGACTTCAATTAAGACTTCCTCCTCTGTCCACTGGTCACTGTTTACAGTCTGACTCACAACTCAAAAGCCAAACCGAGTTAGAGCCAAGACATTTTGAAGCCCAATGATGATAGTGGTGATATGTGTAATGCTGACTCAACCTAACTTTTAACCAATCTAGAAACAGACAAAGAGGAGGAACCAAGACAGGCTCTTAGTCTCCTGGAAAACAGCTACCTGTCAGTTAACTCAACCACGCCCCCAATTATGCAAATGTATGCAGAACTCTTCTCTTGATTTTATCTTAACAGATGCATTAGAACTAAATTTACATACCATAATCCATCTTTTAAACAAGGCTGTAAACATGTTTAATGTTTTATTTTGCTGTAAAAACAAACATTTTAACGTTGGGCCTGATGGGGTTTCCTTGGTTTCTGCAGCCAACCTCGACTAGCTGCTGTTTTTTGCACTTCCACGTTGGCTTCACTTCTTAACACCTGTGTTGACGCTTGGTTAGAATTTGGAAATATCTGCTACCAGGTTGTGATCTGCCTTCATTTGCAGATGACTCTTGGTCCAGATTGAAGAAAAAGCGAATCTGGATTCTGGGACTCCTGAATTTGACCCGTTTTATTCCCTTTGTAGAGATTGTTTTCCCGCATTACAAATAAAGCCTAAAGCCATGACCGGTCGATGCTCCCCATACTCAAAACCACGATAATCATAAATCTTTCTGAATTCTGTGCAAGGCATTGGTTGGATATTTCTCAGTGGTTGTGACTGTTAACTCTTTCTGTAGGTCTCCCTTTATCAGTCCCTCCAGGAAGTTGCGATTTCGCGATCGCAACTATCAACGCAAATTCAACCAATCAGCGCGATTTTTTCGCGGCCTTGCAATTTTATACAATCACCGCAACTTTCCCTCCCTAGGAACATCAATGTAAGTCCTCACTTGATCGGCACTTTTCAACAACAAAACACGCACAGAGAACGGGTGAAAAGAGGGAGGACAGCAGGCAGGACAAGTGACGATGACAACGTTGTTATTTATAGATTGAGGGGCTCAGTGTTAGCTTGGTCTCTACCTGCAGCAGGTGTGCTTTATGAACCAGCTCTCCTCACCTCCATGCATCTGTCTCATCTTCATTGATGATTTTTACCCCCGGTGTGCGTTAGTGACAGAGACACACCCGGGGGACGTCTGTTTACTGTTTGAGGTTTGACGTTGTTGCCGCTCTCACCGTAAAAAGCTCCGCGTTTACAGCTTGATTTAATCCAGTTTGGTGATACATCAGACACATTCAGTAAGTTTTGATCAACTCCTAGTCATCAAAAATGCAGATTCACTTCAGAGTGCGTGAACTGCCTGTCAAGTGCCTCTGTCACTGCGAGGTACATTCAGGGGCCGTCGTAAATGTGCAATACAGTCCTTTCATGGCATTTTTCTGTGAATCAAGAGAATCAAAATACAGTCAGTGGCCACATCAAGAATGTTTTCTAAAAACATCTGTAATTTAGTGTATTTACTTGCCCCTGAGATGTTATTGGGGGGAAAAAAGCAAAAAATAAAAATCGTAACTTTCACCGCAACTTTTTCAAAAAGCTGTCGCAAATTCAGGCTATTTGGGCCGCAACAATCACAAAAAAATCCCGCGAAATCCTGGAGGGACTGCTTTATGCTACAGCTCCAGAATGTCCCTGCGTGAACTTCCTCTATGCATCTTCGCCACATGACCAATGAATTAATATTTACTTTGCAAATAATGTTTTCATATTTATCTATGCCGAGTGTCTCTGTACACCAGTGTTCTGTGTAAAAGCGTTGGCGGTTTCACTGTGACTCTTAGTTACCTCTGTGTTTGTTAGCAACCAGGTCTGCTGTGGGCGTGAGCACACCTACGAAAAACAAAACTGGGGGGAAAAGGATGAGTAACCCGAGGACGTTAGTCTGGTTTGTGTACTGTAGTTTCATTGTTTCTTCAGGCTACAGTGATGACATCACCGTCTTCACCTTCATCTAATGGTAGCTTCAGAGGAGTGGAGGTATTTATAGTTCTCTGCCTGCAGAACAGAATATATTGAGATTAATGGTGGTTAGGATCTGTCCGTCACGCCCTAACCGGGGGCCTGATTTAGAAGCAGTCTCACTCTTAAATCCTTGGGGGGGAGGTGATGGTGGTTTTGAACTTTACAGCCAGAGAGAATCTGACGTTCCCTCTTCACAACCCGAGTATCAACGTTTATACTTTAAGATGAAAGCTGGAGAGGTTTAATAAACACTGATGCAGATATATGCTGCTTTAATGAGCATGTAAACACTGTGTATCAAATGTTATGCTCTTTAAATTTGATAAGATCTCAACCCTAATAAACAACTACAGGAGATTTATGTGCAGCAGTTCCTTTAGAGCTGCGGCTCGTTATGTAAACGTGGTGAGGGTTAAACAAGTCGTTGTCATGCCTAAATTAACTCCCATATTACTTTTATATGAAGCCACAGAAGCTTGGCCTGCTAGGTCAGGCCTGTGAGCATTTTTGTAACTCTTTCAAATCAAATCATAGAGGTGTAGCTTCAGGGATGACAGTGTGTGAAACATGAACAGGAACATTACATCCCTGATGCTGCTGCTCTCCAACAGAAAAATAAGTTTAAACACGTTATGTGTGTCTAATAAAGTCTAAGTATAAGATTTTAAGATGTTGAGGGATTGTTAAAACCATGTTACTTATAAGTGCTCATAAGTGTGTTAAAATCTAATAATAAGTGCTGTTCATGATGCTTTTTACTCTTATAGTCTTATAAACAATCTCAATTACTGACCACATTTAAAGGACCAATATGGGCTCTTTTCATCTATCACATGAAAATAATTTGATTACAAGAACTTTAATTTGAACCAAATTAATGCAACCACATGGTGCATGTCTCACATCTTATAGGTCTGTGAATTTGTGCATGTAAACAGATGATAAAAAGACTCAGTAACAAAGTTTAAAATCATGATATTGAAAAGTACAGATATTTTCCTACACCTTATTTTTTACAGTTGCACACTCTGTGAATGAATAGATATTGTTAAGGCTCTCTCTCTCTCTCTCTCTCTCTCTCTCTCTCTCTCTCTCTCTCTCTCTCTCTCTCTCTCTCTCTCTCTCTCTCTCTCTCTCTCTCTCTCTCTCTCTCTCTCCCTCTCAAAAATGCTGTACAAAAAGCATAACTTGCCCCTACAGCTACGAGTGCTCCTGGTTTTGTTCCAGGACTGAGGTTTGAAGCTTGTTTCAATTAAAGCTCCAAAAAGTCTGCAGCATGTTGCCTCTCCCTAAATCTGCTTGTTCTAACACATATTTATGTCTCAGTATAAGACGTGTCTTTTATTCACTAGGTCATCTTTTTGTCTCTTAAAGCCTCAGGTAGTTCAGCTTGGGTTCAAACATGATGTCAACGTTTAGAGTCTTATTGAGCGTCTCTTAAAACAGAAGTCAAAGTAAACTGTAAAGACTATAAAGAAACTCAGCCGAGGAAAGAAACAGCTCATGTTGTTGTTAAAATGACTTCTTAAGACTGTTGTCAGGTGTTTTTTTGTGATTGCAAACTTCATGGCAGCTCAAAACAGGAGGAAAATAGCTGCCATTAGACTTTTCCTATGATTGGTTTTAGAATTTACGTCATTTTTGCATAAAGTTTCAGAGCAAAAATAAGACTGCTTCTATTGCTAAAGTTTGCAAGAAACTTATGATCCATATTTGCATAATTAGGATCGAAACATAGGACCCTACATTTCATTTCATAGTTTCTGCTGGCTCTGACTTTTCCTCTGCAGTTAGTTTTGTACCTTTATTGTCAGTGTTTATTTTTGACTTTGCAGCTCTTCTATCGTCTCCTGTAGTCTTTTGTGTTCTTTATGCATGCATGTTTGTTTGTAACCCATCTGTTAATTTCAAAGTGTGTTTTTCTCATACAAATAGAGAGAATGAAGAAAATGTTTGTTTAGAAGTGGTGAATCTGTGAGGTCAGTTGCTGCCACATGTAAGGATGTTGAGTCCAGCCCTCCTCTTCTCTGTCTCTGCTGACCCTCCATCGGATCAGTAGAGGGCGGCAGAGCCTCCAGCCTCCTCTTGTTGTTTTAAGTCCCTCAGAGTCAGCACTCTGCAGTGTTTCTCTGCCCCGAGCTGCAGGCTTTAAGCCTCCTCAGGTCTGTAATTAGTCTCTGTTCTCACTGCTGCTGCTGATGTGGAGGTTACGCTGAGCTCAGGCCTCCAGGCTCAGTCCCTTCCTGGCACGGCACAGGTTAGACAGCGGTGAAACTCCGCCTGTCACTGCATTACTCATCAAACTCCTCCACGGTGTATGCAAATGCTGTGTTCACCTATGTGTGTTGTGGAGTGTAAATCACGGCTGTGCAGCTGCAGCTCAAGCAGCAGAGAGGCCGGGCAGGCTGAGCCATGTTGTGTTTAGTTTTTATAGACGTACGGCTGATTCAGCCGAGGTCTCCCCATGTGAAGTGAGTAATCCACGGATCGACTGCACACGGTGTCTGTCTGCTGCACACACGCACAGACAACACACAGACAGACACATTCATTTTTATTAGATCCTCTCTGACTCTTCAGTCTGCATACTTTATCGCTCTGCTGTCTTATCCTCGTCTCAAACTAAAGTCCTGATTTCTCTCTCTCCTCCTGAGACTGAAATCTTTAATTTCATGCTGCTGCTCTGTTTCGGGGGATTTGGGGTGATGTAACCCAGACTCAGCGTCCTGTTGGTCTGCAACAGATGATTCCCCCTTGCTGTTCTGTCAACAAACCCCAAAGAATAAGGTGTCAACATCCATACACCTCCATCAGCATCTGTGTTTAGTCACTCACACACACACTCACACAGAAGCAGCAGCATGTGCAGCCTGTGTCTTGTTTCACACCTTTGTGTTGACCCAGGAGGATGAGCAGAGCCATGACCAGACTTGTCCATTTGCCCAGAACACACACACACACACACACACACACACACACACACACACACACACACACACACACACACACACACTTACACACACACACAATGTGACACCCTTAACTTTAACCCTCCGTAAGTCCTAACACCTCCACTCTGTGCATTTGTGCAACAGCTGCACTGGTGTGTAGAATCTGTGTCTTCAGGTGTGTTCATCTTTCAGCCACGTGTGCATCTTCCTGTGAAATCTATGAAACATCAAATCGCTGCGAGTAGCGTTAGAGTCAGGCATCTCTCCAGAAGAGCATGCATCTTACCATTTTTGTGCATGTGACAGGAGTGAAAACATTTCCTGTCAGAGATAAAAAATGATAAATAAGATGTTTGAAGCTGTGAAAAATGCCCGAGCATTAAGTGGCATCAGATTTGACACTTTTTCTTAGCAGAAATTCAAAAAGCAAAATGCCGTAAAGTTTTTTGCTCTAAAATTCACTGAAACCACTCATGCACTACCCAGAAATTTCAACTCAACTCTCTTTCTAAGCACTTCTAAATTCATGATGATGCTGGTGCTAAATATTTGGATATTCAGCTCCAGACTCCAGATCTCTTCCCAGTCCGTACTGAAACTGGAGGAACTTTCTCTCCCATACGAGACCAATCAACATATGGGCGAGCAGTCGCACCCAGCCCCCCGTTCGTACCCAATAAACAGGTTTCAGTTCAAACATCTGGCTCAGTGTTTCTCTATTGATATTCTAATTGATCACCTCCCCTGGTCAGCTGATGAGACTGATAACAGCTGAGTTTAAAGCTGAGAAGAGATCACTTTGTGTAATTACTAAGAAGACATAAACACATTAGTTATTATTACTTTGTATTTTGTTAATCAAACCGAATTCATAACTTAGATCAGCTAAGAGAGCCCGAAACCGCATCTGATGGAGGGAAGAGACGTGACAGATTAAGTCATCTACAGAAGCTTATTACGCCCATATTCTCAAACCCAAACCAAAGAGAGAAGAAGAAGAAAACAAGAGCACACAAGTTCAAGGACATTTACCTTCAAGATGAAAAATTCACTGAATAATAATGGTTTAGGCCCAAAGTTATGATGCAGCTTGCGATATAAGGAAATAAGCTTTTAAATGTGTGATATTTATTAATTATGACACACCTTCATTGTATAATGATTAAGATGAAATCCTGCAGATCTAACGTCATATGTGTAATAATTATTCTGTTAACTCTGTCATATTGGACACTTCTGCACAAACATATTTCTGTACCATTAAAGACATTTTCCATTAATCAATCAGACTTTATTTATACAGCACTTTTCATACAATGACATTTTAACACAAAGTCCTGTACATAAAGATAACTTAAAATAAGATAAATTAAAAAAAAAGATATAAAAATAAAAAGACCCCCCCCCCATCGTAACCCCAACCCAAGCACCGACTGCAAACCCACACCACAATCCTGGGGTCAAGAACACAATATATGAAACAGTAATAATAGAATAAATAAATAAATAAATAAATAAATGTAAAATAAAAAAGAAGTTGCTGAACGAACTGAGGAAACGCTCTCATGATATCGTAATGAGAAAACACTGGACGTAAAATAAGATGTTAAAACTCAACACAGGAAATTAAACTCACCAAAATAAAATACATTTCTAAGATAATAAAACACTAAAATATTAAAATATTAAACCATGAAAAGAAAACAAGATGCTAAACTTAAAATAGATAAATAAAATGAAATAAAAGTGACTCAAATTAGAACTTGATAATACATAAATAAATAAAGTTAGGTGAAATAAAACTGTTATAAGAATAAAACTCAGTTAAAAGCGAGACTAAAAAGGTAGGTCTTGAGTTTGCTTTTGAAAATTTTTATGCTCTGTGCATTTTGTTTAACTTGGATTAACTGTCAAACATGTATTTATCTTTAAATAACTAAAGAGTAATAACTCTTTAAATTAAGTGCATTTAAAACAGTGATAACAAAGTGGTTGCAGATAAAGTCAAAGACAGATACTCAGTCAGCTCAACAGAAATCAAATCAACACGACAGAACAGGAGTGAGATAAAATGAAGGGATGGTGAAGATAGAACTGAGAATACAGAGGAGTTAAACAGTTTAATGATAAAGGAAAACTGTAGATTATTAAACATTTCCATTTAGATTCTGCTGACGTGATCTGATAGAGCTTTTTTATAACCACAGTTGTCAAAAATGAGTAAACAAGACATGAGTGTATAAAAACAAGAACTGTAATTCTAATAGAGAAAGCAGAATAGCAAACTGATGCTACAAAACATACAAAAAGCATGTTAGTTTTAAATTGTAATTATACTTTTCTTAATCTTTTAACAATAAAAAAGTTTGATAAATTTGATATAAAGTGAAATGATCATCCCTCAGACCTCAATTTAATCTTAACTGCAAACCCAGCTCTGTGATCATCTCAGTGTTCCTCCATCTTTCTTCACCCTCATCATCTGTTTGTGTAAACTCAGTTTAGCAGAAAGCGTTCCCCCTGATCTTTCAATTTCTCACTACTGTTGTCCCCTCGCTCAGCCTGCGGGCAGCTTCTCCTCACTTCTGAGTAAAAAACCTGAAACCTCCTCGTCTCCAGGCACGAGGGCTGGAGCTCAGGCTTTGCTCCTCCCCTGTCTGTGCTCCTCATATAAAGCCCTCCCTCCCTCTCTGTTGCTCAGAACAAAGTTTAGAGAGACTCAGTGTGTGAGGCGAGCCTGCAGAGAGCCTCTACCCATGAGGCCAAAGCAGAAGACATAGGGGGATTTATTTATTTATCTAGGTTTGAACAGTTTTTCTCTGTGGATTACTCGGAGCTGACTCACACGGATTAAAAGAAGGATTTCGTGTTTTTACTGAAAGCTATGGTGGCTTACGATGAACTGGGTAGCTTGGTGCCTATCAAACGGACTCTGCAAGTGATAGACTACCAGAACCAAGCCAACAAAGACCTAGAGGTGAGATGCTTTGACAACTGTGTGTTTCTGCTGTGTTTGGCTGTGACTTACTTCGCCGGGTGAATGTCTGACTGGAACTCATTGAAACGAAGTCATATCTCTGAGTGAGTGAATCAGCGCCTAACCCTGTTTTTATCTCTCTCAGGGCACACGCTGTTTTTGTGTGTGTGCCTGAGACTTTGAACTTTGTGTGAGAAGATGTTGCCTAACTTGAGGAAGTTAATCATTAAGATGAAACTGGACCTCGGAAGCAGTGCAGAGTAATCAGACCCCCCTCAGAGTTGTGTATTCCTCCTGTCTGATCTTAAATATGCATCCCAGCAGGCGGCTGGTGGGATGTGGAGAGTCCACGTTCAGCAGGGGGTAAACTTTGAGTCAACATCTCTGCTTCCTTTTTGTTAAAGATTTCTTTGCTTTTGACCCTTTGATGTTTGAAGATAAACCAGGTTATCACTGATGCATGCTGGGAGCATTCCTCCATGTGCACACATCATTAAAGGAACACAGGTGTTTGAAGCCAAGGTTGAAACTCTCTGGGCTTAAAACTCACCACTTCTGCTCCTTCCTTCCTCTTTGTGAGATCTGCATGGTTCTCTTTCGGAAAGTGTGATTTCATTGACAGTAAACCTCTTGAAAAGCAGAAGTGTTTCCTCCTCATCCAGAGTTGCATTATTTGAGTGTCCACAGGAGTATTTCACTTCTCCTGTAATGACTTATCCATGACCTCAGCTCAGCCTGCTCTGCTCTCAGCTCCTATCAGCTCAAGCTGTGCAGCAGCCGCAGGGACACATCTGTGGTCTGAGCTCAGCGCTCACAGCCGGGCACATCAAAGAGGAGAGCACAGGAAGGGAGTTCCTGATATTTATGAGCTAGTAATCTTAAGTTAAGGAGTCTGAGGAGCACATCTGTACAATATGTATGTCTGGAGGGTCATTGTTCCCCTGATAGAAGTCGACCAAAGCAGCCGCACAAACCCCGGATCTGTCTGGTTTCCTGAAGTGAGCCAGACTGGCTGCGACGCCGCTGAGTGTGCAGGTCGAACAGCCAGGAATAGCAACTTTCCCCCGTGTGTTTCACTGTACGGCTGATACACAAAGAGAGGGACGAGGCTTTGTGTTATTCTTGGACTGATTCGTTCAGGACAGGAAACACCCTCCCTATTCTATGTTTTATTTCTCTATTGACATGAAAAGGTCACAACGTACAGTCTGGCAGGTCTTTGCTTGCAGACCTCTGTGTGAAAGAAGCTGTCATTGCTTGCCTCGGCCACTAGAGGGCTTGCAAAGTTCTCAGCCTGTGTGTCTGTTTTAGTACAACGTGGAAACCAGGACCACAGCAGACCGTGACTCGACCGCAGCCGCATCAGCTCACACCAGACTGAGCGGATCTGTTCAACAGCTGTGTCCGCAGAGAGCCCGGAGCCTCAATGGCTGCTCTGTTTCCCAGAACTGCTGAGCCAAGGCAAAACCCTCATTTGGCCTGAGTCAGTAAAAACACAAGCAGCAGCTTTAAGCCGTGATTTAGAGAGCAAGCACTCATTAGTGTGAGGTTTTTAAAATGCAAACTTTGGAATACTAATTACAGCCTGGTCCGCCTCGTGGAGAGGAGTTTCTGAAGAGGCAGAAATCATTACCTCAGATCTGCAGCTCTTTGATTCCTGCAGCCTGTTGTTGTTGGCACAAAGCCAAGCAGCTCTCTCCTTTCTCCCTGCCTCAGGGCTGGGAGAGGGGAGGAGAGAGAGGAGGGGGGGCACCTGGCCCAGGTGTGGTGCTGCTCTCACGCAAGGCCTGTTGAAGAGCCTGTCACAACTCGCAGCTCTGAACACGGCCGTGCACCCCCTGCGACGCCGCACTGTGTAAACACTGGAGAGGGGACAGATTCATTGTGTGTTTACAACTGCTGCCCCTCTCCCCGGGACTCACAGCGGTGGTCTGCTTCACTGAACTGTCCTGACACACTGCCACGCTGTCCCTGCTGCTGCTTTGTCTCTGGGAACAGAGATCAGGAAGCATTTATCTCACCCTGTTTGAGCATATCCACTCACTCTCAAGTGGAGCTGGAGCTGTTGTCAGGCCAGATAGTAGCAGGGGAGGGGTTTCAAACAGCTGAGACAAGGGTCTCGTGCATTCCTGGCATTCCTCCAGACCCCCTTCCCTTCCAGATCAGCAGTCAGAGAGGGTCTTTGTGCTCTGTGGGCTGGCCTGGCTCGAGACTCTTCACATGATGGAGCCAACAGCTGCTGGAGCTGCTTCCTCTGCCTGTCCGCCAGTCTGTCTGCCTGCGGCTCGACCTCGGCTCCAGCAGCTCCGATTTACTCCCCTCAAAACCAGGGAGTGCAGTCCATAATAAGGATTTATGACCCGGCTTGATGTGTTTAATCACAAGGAAGTCACAAGAGAGAGTCTGGACTTGCTGCCGAGGTCTGCTGAGGCCTTACTGATCGATTTGTTGTGTGTCAAGCAAAATAGAAAGTTTGAAAGAGTCCCCTGACTAATCCCCTCTTCCTCTTTTCTCTCGCTTTTGCAGGAACCCAGCAACAAGCGTGTCCGTCCTCTCGGCAGGGTGACGTCGCTAGCCAACCTCATTTCTCCGGTGAAGAATGGGGCCGTCCGGCGCTTCGGCCAAACCATCCAGGTAAGAATGGGAACTCCTCTGGACGGGGGAAACCTTTCTACTGTTCTGCATGTTGCACCAAACAACTCGCATCGCAACACTGTCTGACATCTGGGGATTCCTCTTTGCCACCTTCAGGCCTCCTTCAGGGGTGATGGAAAGTCGCCGGGCGTGCCCCAGAAGCCTTGCAGCAAGGCAACGGCCCCAACACCGCCCAAAAGGAGAAACAGCACACTGTGGTCAGAGACGCTCGACGTCCACCAGAAGGGAACTTTCTCCACCAAAGAGATCAAGAGGCAGGAGGTGAGAATACACAAAATACACAGTAACACACGGTCAGGGCACAGAGGGGCAGAGAGAAGTCTTAGTGTAGAATCCAGACAGTGGGAAGTTCAACCTGTCTACCTCACTGCTTCACATCTGCCTGCAGTATTTGTGTCAAACAGTCTAAATGGGTCTATAAGCCATCCAAGGCTCATTTCCCAGTCTGTGTGAGCTCACATATACCTGACAAGCCAACAAACCAGCTCTCTCCTGCCCCACTTGTCCTGCATGCATCAAACATCTTAGCCAACTGTCAGGACCTCTATAAGATGTACAGTCTGAAACTACGTTGAGAGCAGCCAGAGTTGATCTCAGCCATTTGGCACCGGCACACTCTTAGATTGAGTCAAAGGCCACAGTAATGACTTCCTGATTCAAACATTTCACTAAAAAAGTCTCTCTTTCTCCCTCTCTCTCTTCAGGCCATATTTGAGCTGTCTCGTGGAGAGCAGGACCTGATTGAAGACCTCCAGCTTGCACGCAAGGTTTGTACTTTTAAATCTCTGGGGCCGAGGGAGTACATATAGAGCAAACAGATTAAATCAAAGTCTGGCAGGGATTGCATGCAGCCAAGCCAGGAGCTATAAAAAGCCCGGAGTTACTCTTCTGTCTTTCTCTTGTACCTTTAAAGAGAGAGTTATTCTTAGCATCCCCCTTCCTCCGATGTCGTTATCTGACCGCTTTGGCTCTGCTCCCATTCACAGGCGTACCATGACCCGATGCTCAAGCTCTCCATCATGTCTGAAGAAGAGCTCACTCAGATCTTTGGCAACCTGGACGCCTACATCCCTCTGCACGAGGACCTCCTGGCCCAGCTCTCCAAAGCCACAGGTCCTGATGGGACAGTGGGGCAGATCGGACAGATCGTCGTGAGCTGGGTAAGCATTCACTCTTCTTCAACCCTCTTTGATTCTGTTAAAACTCAGCTGGGTTTCATGCAAAAGAAGAGAGCAACACTAAAAGTCTTCTTCTCCTGCAGCTGCCCAGGCTCAATGCCTACAAGGACTACTGCAGCAACCAGCTGGCCGCCAAGGCCCTGTTGGACCAGAAGAAACAGGACCCACGTGTGCAAGACTTTCTGCAGCGCTGCCTCGAGTCGCCCTTCAGCAGAAAGCTGGACCTGTGGACCTTCTTGGACATCCCGCGCTCTCGCCTGGTCAAGTACCCACTGCTGCTCAAAGAGATCCTGAAACACACTCCAGCAGAGCACCCGGACGCTGCACGTCTGGAGGAAGCGGTAAGTCTAGCACGCAAATGTTTAAAAACAGGACTTCAGATTAAAGAATGTGTCTGAAGTTAATCATTTCAACCCTCTCTGTTCAGATCACCATCATTCAAGGCGTGCTGTCAGACGTCGACATTAAGAAGGGAGAGTCTGAGTGCCAGTACTACATCGACAAGCTGGAGTATCTGGACGACAGGCAGAAAGACCCTCGCTTTGAGCAGTGCAAGAGCCTGCTGTGTCACGGAGAGCTGAGGAACAAGAGCGGCACGGTGAGCAAACACTCCCATAAAAGGCAGCCATGCAGGCTCAGGAGACTTCCTACAGCCATGATTTAACAAAACCACTATGAACCTCGATAACCGTGTTATGTAACATATCAGAGCTCTGGTTTTAATGTTTTCTCTTTGCTTCCTTCCAGAAGCTGCATGTGTTCCTGTTCACCGAGCTGCTGGTTCTCACCCGCCCTGTAACGAGGAACGAGCGACACTGCTTCCAGGTTTACCGACAGCCGATCCCTGTGCAGGATCTTGTGTTGGATGACCTGCAGGATGGAGACGTCAGAATGGGCGGCTCCTTCAGAGGGGCTTTCGGCAACGCAGACAAAGGTGAGGATCGGATCAAATATGACAAGCTTGAGGAATAATAAAATCTCTGTAGACACAGGACATGATTTTTGTGTCAGGTTACATCAACATTGACTAACTCTTCTTTCTCTCTCTCTCTCTCTCTGCAGCCAAGAACATCTTCCGTGTGCGCTCCCAAGACCCGAGCCAGGCACAATCCCACACACTGCAGGTCAATGACGTCTTCCATAAGCAGCAGTGGCTCAACTGCCTCCGCAGCGCCATCTCCGTCCACAGGCCCCTCAGCGAGCCCTCTACACCCTCCCCACCCGCCAGTGACACTCGCTTTAAACGCCGCCCCTCCTCCATCTCTGCCATCATCCACATGGAGGAGGCAGACGAGAACTGCCCACAGCAGGTCTCTCAGTCTGCGCCCACCTCGCCATGCAACAGCACCACCCCAAGTCCCACCCCCACGTCTCCCTCATGCCGCTCCTCTACGTCCTCTTTGTCGACGACATCGTCATCTTCATCGTCGCCGCTCTCCTCACCCACACCACACAAATCCAAAAAGGACAAGAAGTCTCTGTGTTCGTTAGGGAAGAGGAAAGAGACGATGGTGTGAGCTGAGAGGAGACATGGACTCCTGAGCGGACTTTTTTTGTACAGAAAACAAAGGAGGAGAAGCGTGGGACTTGTATTTATGTGTGTCTGCGTGTGTGCGTATTATTACAACAGTGTTCTGTGTTACTGTCCTCTTCGGCAGCTATTTACCTTACCCCTCCATGGAGAGAGCATCCCACAGAGAGACAGTATTCTGGAGAGACGTGCACGGCTTCCATCGCTCTGAAAGGGAAGCTTGATGAAAAGCGAACACACAGATGTGTGTGTGTTGATTTCTTGAAGATAGAGGTGGTGCATTCAATCCTGTTTACTTTTAATTTGATATTTAAGCATTATTTTAGACCTTATGGGGGGCCTAATGAAAGTTTTACATTTTTATATTCTGAAATTTATCTAGTATTTTTTTAGGTATCATAAAGCAGCACTGTTTTAGCTTTTAGGTGGAGTATTTGGAAATCGGAGCATGTATTTCTCAGAAGAGAAAGAGAAGAATCCCAAAAATGATCAGGTGTACGCTACACACGGATACAGATCTGTTAAAGATTGTAATCAAGAAGACGTCTTATTTTTATACATTCCTTTAATGACAGATGGTAAGATCAGGACACTTTTATTTTGTTGCATTTATTGCAGTCAGAGGCATTAACTTAATCCACTAACTGAAGAGATTTCAGTTTTTCTCTGTTAGAACAAAGACATCATGGAAATCATCTGATGTTCAAATCATGTCAGAGAAGAGGAGTTTCGTTTTGAAACAAAATTTTGATCTGAGCCATGTTGGTTTTTAAAAGAAGCTGACTTTTCAGAATGAATCACATTTTTCAGTGTAGCATCTTGCATGGAGCTTTAGTTGTGGACACTGCATGCACCAGTAGAGGCTGCAGGATGTATTTACGAGCCCTGAATGACGGGACGGTTAAACATGTAAAGACTGGTTGAAGAGAAAAAGAGAAAGTTGTTGCAGGAAGAAGAGAAATGAGAAGATGGAAGTGCTGGAACTGAAAGATAGAAAGCGCGAGTTTGACTCTGTTAACTTTCTGTAGAAGTTGACGTGACGTTTCGCTCGCAGATTGATGACAGATGGCGAAAAGCAAGTGAGAGTTAAAGAATGAAAAAACGGACGTGTTGAAAAGGAGATTAAAGAGAAGGTTGTAAGTGTGTTTGAGATGTTTTGTTGTGAAGATGGAAAAAAGAGAAGACAAAGGGGCAAATTGTTTGCCATGAACTTTATGTAATTAAAAGAACAATAAAGATCTGTGTAAGATTTGAAACTGAAAGTTTGTTTCTGCACCTTTTTTTACTTCAAGCTGATCAAAAGCATTCACTCAACATATGGGAAAGTGTTTGCTCTCTCACCAACTTGGATGAGACATCAACAGTCTAGGAACTGTATGAAGTTACTAAAAAGCAGCACTTTAGCTTAGCATAAAGACTGGAAGCAGAGATGAAGGTAACACATTTAGTCTACCTGCACTTACTCACATTTACACAACATATCCAGGTTGATTAAGGGCCTGTGTCCACTGACAGCAACACCTTTTTCTATTCAAAACAAATGCAGTCCAGCATTTTCAGCACTTGACATCAGCTGCTCTTAAAGCGCTCTTAAATAGTTTCTAGAAAGTCTAGAAAATATTTCCATATTTGCATCATTCTTTGTCAAAATTAAGGAGCAAGACATCTGATGTAAACGTTGACAAAGACACTGGCCTAGGCTAAGTGACTTAACGTAACATATGCATGAACTACTCTCATCGATAGTGCAATTAAACCATTGTTTTTATATTTTCCTGCAAGATTTCTTTAATTAAAAGTAAACCTTAAGCGTACAGAGAAGACGTAATGTTTTGAAACTGAGGACATTTAGCCCAGCTAGCACAAAAAAATGCCATCAGTGGACACAGACCCTAATCTGTTAAAATAAATATACATAAAGTTGTGGTTTTATAGGGAAACCACACAAGTCTACTAGTTTTGTACACACTTTTTATATGTATTGATCAAACAGAAAATTAGTAATTTATTATTGAGACTAATTAGCTTGTACTGTTTGTTAGAGAACTTATGACCGAACCAACCTGCCTGTTTTACGACATTATGCTAAGCTAAAATAACTTGTTGTTAGTCTCTCATTTATCTAAACTAAACACACACTTTCCCTTTTTAAATCTAACCTGAGATAACACACTGTTAGCTTTATTTTAAACTAATAGACAGCCAGTCTCATGCTAAACCTAAAACACACCAAAGTTTCACTCTAAAATACGCTCATAGAAAGTCAGACTTGACCAAAAATCAACAGACTCTCTGTGCTAAGCTGGAGAGAACCTCCCGGTTTCATTGCAAAGCTAACTGGCTCTCAATCATTATGCTAAACGTCACCAACAGGAAGCCAGTTATGCTAAACTGATCTGACCGATGCTCCATTTTCATTCTAAACTTCACAAACACCTGCTATTTTTTGATTTGCTAAACTATTCTAACATGTAGCCAGTGTTCATTCTTATTGAGAGCTGCTATATTCATGCTACACAATGCTTTCTAACCCAAATTAACAGGCTGGTTGTTAAAATGTTAGACCAAGTTAGCAGGATGTCAATTATGCTGATTGTAGCTAAGAGGGAGTCTGTTTTTATGCTAAACTAAGCAAACAGGCTGCTCAGTTTCATGTTAGGTGTTCCATTATCTCTCTAAACTTCACTAACCGGTTGTCCATGTTTTGTTTGTCTGTGTTAACACAGAGACAGTTGTCATAAACTAAGCTAACAGGCTCTCAGGCTCAATGCTAGATGAAGCTAACAAGCTGCTGGAAACTGCTATTCCAAACTACGCAAACCAACCACCAGTTCATTGATCAACCTATGTTAAATAAACCTAAATATGCTTTTTAAGCTACCCGGTTGAAGGGTTAACTTCAGTCCCGGCCAAGAGCAGCATAAAAACTTTTAAGCTAACATTAACTAGCTACAAGACATGCTGTTGAACTCTTCAAATTCTCCCTAATTTTGGTCTTACAATCTTTCAAGCTTACAAAACAGGTAGTCAGGGGTAACTCTAAAGATAAGACCAAAACAAAGGAGCAAAAAATGTGAAGTGTTTACAACAAAAACAAAAGAACAAGGGCTGAAACTCAAACTGGAGATTGTAGCTATGGACAGTTTTGAGAGTACAAATAAATAGAACAGTGTAATGACCATACAAAGAAAAATGTGCCAAATGTTTGTTGCAGGAATATAAAAGTTTATAAATAGATTTGGGTGACGAGTGGATCTTTTCAGTCCAATTCTGAGCCATGAAGCAAACATAGCTCTATCCTAAGTGTTAAACTATTCTTAATCCAGGCTTAAAATAGACACTAAAGCCTGCATGTCCTCATCAGGCTGCTCTTTTACTCACATGACAGTGAATTGAGGAGTGTCCCAAATGAAGGCAGGAGGAGATACCCACTGATTTACGACAGTGCTTAACTCTTAACCAAACATTCATTTCCATGTAGGTGCCAAGAGAAACATTTCTAGTGAAGGATTTGTTTTTTCAAACTGCGACATCGCCGCCCGCTCCCTGTTTGACCAAACTTATCTATTGACAGAGTTTTTATGAAGGGAGACGCCTCACGCTGTCAGAACTGTGATTTCCATTTGGGCCTGGCAAATGGTACACAAGAGCCTTTAAGATGTTTTGGGTTTAGAGGATTTAAAGCTGGACAGTGTGTGTGTGTGTGTGTGTGTGTGTGTGTGTGTGTGTGTGTGTGTGTGTGTGTGCGTGCGTGCGTGCGTGCGTGCGTGCGTGCGTGCGTGCGTGTGTGTGTGTGTTTTTGGTGATGATGCAAGATAAATTAAAGGGAATACAATATGTGAGATTGAGCCGTCAATGTGCGATTTTAAGCTGTGAAACATCACATGTCTGCAGGTTTTCTTCTCTTAAACTTGCCTGTTTGAAAGAACACAGACGCTGCTTGTGATTTTATTAAATAATGGCCTCACGTCTGCCTCTCAGAAAATGAGAACATTCTCCGAACGTTCGCTCACGCTCTCCGCACAGTCGCCAATTTACTTTAATGGAAGTTGAACGCGTACCAGCTGAGTTAAGTTAATGAAATAAGTTCCTGGGTAGTTAAGTAGCTTCACCTTTGGACTACTTTGGTAACAATTATGGTAACAGTCACTTCTTCAATCTTGTTATGAACACTGATCAACAAGCACTGTACTCTTCTACAGTTACTCAAGCTGAATTAGGAAGTAAGAAGATAATGTAGTCTCTTTTATTCTGCCGGTTTTGATCGGCTGCTTTAAATTAAGACAATAAACACACAAAATCAAAATTACAAGAAGATATTGAAGATGCAAAATCCTACATAATAAAAGCTCAGGGAATATAAACTCAGCCATTAATGGTGGAGTGTTAAAATAGTAGGAAATAACCTGATGGAATAACAAACAATACAAAAGGAAACAATAGGATGTAGTACATCTATAGCGCCAAATCCCTACAAACATTTTCTAAAGACTCAAACAGAGCAGGTCTAGACCGTGCTCTATGTTCTATTATTAACAAAGACCCAACATCAAGACAGGATAAGATCCAGTCCCATCTCGCAGGCAGGACTCAGTCTGATCTCATCTTAATCCACCATGAGCAGAGCACTCTGCAGCATTTAGCAAGTTACAGTGGCAAGGACAAACTTCCTTTAACAGGCAGAAACCTCCAGCAGGACCAGACTCATGTTAGACACACATCTGCTGAGACCGTGTTGGAGAGAGGAATAGAGGGAGATGAAAATGTGGATACAAATGTAATATGATATGATAAGATACAATACAAATAAGCATTCATTGACATACACTCAGAGAGGATTCGGACTCCCATCCTAGTTCATTTTCTCAACACGACAGGATGCGGCAGATGGATGTTCATTGTTCAGTCTGCTTCTGTTCAACATTTCGGCCTGCTGTAAGAAGGTCTGTCTTGCTACTGTTGCCAAATGTCTGCTCATGTTGAGTTATAGTTTGGTTTCTGTGAATAACTACAAATAATTTACAAACAGTATGTATGACGTGTATTAATTTTAAAAATGATTAGTTGATACTGATTCCTTTAAAATGAGACTCCTTAAAGCTGAAATTCAGACATTTTCCCAGCTTATTGCAGTTTAGAGGTAAAGATAATTTTTGAAGAAGATTTATGGAGTACAAATTGCACCAGGCTACTCTTTGGTTTGCCTTTCTTAGAAAGAAAGAAAGTGGCTGTTAACCGGAGAGCTAGAGGCGTCTGCTTAAACAAAGTGTTGATGAGAAAGTAAACCAAGTGGCTGAGGTTGATTTAAAGATGCCACACACTCTATTAAACCCACCAGCTGCTGTTACGTAACGAAGAGGCTCTTTCTGGAGGTCTGTCTTTTATATAACAAACACATGCAGATGAGAAATATACTCTTAAAGCTTCCAAAAGCAGCCAGCTGAGACTCAGCCCAGTGTCTGCAGCAGAAACTTCTCTCAGCAGCTCGTCTGTGTGAAAGAGCAGAAGGCTGATGGACACAGACAGCTGAGCCTCCTGTCAGTGATCCATCACCGCCACATCCCATCACACTCATCTGCCTCCGCTAAAAACTCCAAAACACACCCTGAGAGCTCCAATCTGCCGTGTGAGCTGCCCTGTGGCCGCACTCAGAGGAAGAGTCACCACCGCCGATCAGATTAACCAGAGGAAGTAAAAAGTTCCCCAACTGGTCAGACTGAGTGTCTCAGTTTCTCCTTTACTGAAATATGGAAGTGATGCCTTGTTCCGGAGATGAGCTAATGTGACAATGAGGAAGTAGAATTCAGATCAGGGGTGAGGTCATTTATTTAGATGATAAAAATAAGACATGAGACCACAGGAACATCATACTTTCATTTCATTATCTTAAATGTTGAAGATTGACCCGTCCACAGTCAGATGCTAACTTTTTCCAGTTTTTGTGAAATGTAAAGAAACCCCTTATTTCTTTTATCTTGTTTCTATTGACCAATGGTTGATTTTGTCAATCTTGTTTTTATTAATTTTGCACTTATTGATTGCTCATTTCCTGTTTTTATTGTTTTTATTAAGGGTTACCTCTTAAGCACTAAGCACTTTGTCACTTTGTTTGTCATGTATTGTCCCGTGCTGTTTGTTGTGTTGATGTTAAAAGGAGGCTGACTCACTGCAAACAAAATCTACCTACCAATACAAATGAAGTCACCTTGAACCTTGAACCTTGTTTTACTTTCCTTAATCTACCACCGTTCGCTCAAGGTGAGCTGGATTTTCAACCACTCAAATAATCTTTCCATGATGGTCAAAGCTCCCTGATCAGTATATATTTCAATGCATTTTAAGTGACTACATATAATGTGAGATAAGTCTTGTAAATGTTATATTTCCTGCTCCTGGTGTAAAATTATTAGAAGAAAGGAAGAGATAGAAGCTCATTTTTTGCACAGCGCCCCCTGTGTGCAGTAGTTTGAGTGATCTTCCATAAAAAAGAGCCTTTACTGTGGCTGCGTTAACATTATAAGCTAATGGGCTAGCCTGCTCATTTATAGATTAAGTTGGGTCTCTGTTAGTCCAGTGTCGACAAAAACTGAATTAATTGATAAGAAGGCAAGTCGTCCTCCTATTTCTGCTAGCACACGCTAACATCATGTCGTAATGTAGACGGCATAAAACATGGACGTAGTCTCAGTGATGTCAACCATTTCTGAAGTGGAGTTTTGGGGCCTTAGAGAGCAGAAACATGCTGCTCTACTGATCTCAATCAATCAATCTTTGTTTATATAGCCCCACTTATCAATAAATGTTATCTTAAGACCCCCTATTGAGAGACTTGACACACTGGGATCCACCCCCCATCACTTACTTTAACTCTTCCTGTCCCATTAAAGTAACTAACCATAGACCTTTCTGGAGTCCCTGAGCTCCCTTGTCTCGAGGGTTCCTCTGGATCTCTGCTGTTGTGGATGTGCCAGACTCCAGCTGATACTAGTACTACTATCCGTCTCACCACTATCATCTCTCTCTCTCTCTCTTCATCTCCCTCTATCCCTCTCTCCAACACGGTCTCAGCAGATGTGTGTCTAACATGAGTCTGGTCCTGCTGGAGGTTTCTGCCTGTTAAAGGAAGTTTGTCCTTTCCACTTACTTGCTAAATGCTGCAAAGTGCTCTGCTCATGGTGGATTAAGATGAGATCAGACTGAGTCCTGCCTGCAAGATGGGACTGGATCTTATCCTGTCTTGATGTTGGGTCTTTGTTAATAATAGAACATAGAGTATGGTCTAGACCTGCTCTGTTTGGAAAGAGTCTGAGGATAACATTTTTTAAATAAAGATTGATCGAGTCCTGACGCCTCAAAAAAAAAACAAGCTTGAACACAGGTGGCAGGCAAGACAGTGACGCTAAAGTTTGTCCATTTTGCAAAGAGACCTGTAGGTAAGGTGGCTCCTTTGTCGTGGTGTTTTCTGATGCTGTCTGCTGTGTTGGGCCCTGCAACCAGGAATAAAAGCCCTGATGTTGGGGAATCAGTTTCACTGTGTCAGAGTTCACTGTTGGCCAACAAAAGTTTGAAACTCGCTCCCCTGAGCAGCTAACTGGGCCGTGATTGGCCCTTGTGCCGTCCTGCTCACTGCACAACAAACAACACAATGAAGCTGAAATCTGTACTGGCTGCTAATTAGTCATTGGCAAAAATATTGGGTTCAAAAAGCTCTCAATTTTCAAACTGCACACCCAGACTAAGTAAACGTCTCCTCTCTCATTGGCTTTGTTTCGACCTGCAGGCAGCTGCTCTCAATACTGAAGCTCTTATAACTCAAATGAACACTATCTGCCAAACTCCAAACAGATTCAGATTGAGCAACACAACTTTGTAGCAGCGTAAGGACACAAATTTTGTCAACACCTCATGAGAAGGCCAGAAACATGCCTGAAGATAAATGTGAGAGTTGTCTGTGTAATCAGGTGTCTCTCAGCTGTAATGTGTGCTTAATCGATTTTCTTTGCCCTTGAAAAATATACGATTGTTGCTTTTATTCACCTCACTTCAACTTTTTTAAACAAATCAGACTGACATTTATCTGCAGAAATACGAGCGGGCAGACGCTGTTTTACTTCTGGACAGAGACTGAGCTGTTTACTGTTTTCAGTCTTCATGCAAAGCCTGGCTGATTGACATCTGGCAGCTTAATATTTAGCTCACAGACATGAAAGAGGAATCAATCACATGAATATTAATCTCTCTGTATCCAGAGCCGAAGTTGAGGAAGGAACTTGATTGCTGCTTCCTTGTCAGGAGGATCTTGCAGTTTTGAGAAGTATTTAGCGGCTAATTTCCCCGGGACAAAGGCCAGTGTAAACTTCCAGAAAATCAGCGGCCTTGAAAGTGAAGGAAATAGTCGACAAAGAGGCCGATATGTAACGACTGCTTTTACTAAAATAGTCTGCTTTAAACAGCTGCAGAGAAACATCCACTGCAGCGTGGAGAACAACGGGGTGGTGGGCTATGAATTCATGCACTCATGGCTCATGCATGGTAAAAAGGCCACACAGCCCCACACAGACTGAGATAATATAACAGAGGGATTGTCTGTGAGATTAGCATGCAGACACGTGAATGCTAAGGAGCTGTGTAGCTTCTCTGTCACTGTAAGTGCAACAACATCCTTTTTATGGCCACTGGGTTGGATGCTGCAGACGGTGGAAATTCCCTGGATATACACTTAAAGATCAGTTTGCACAAATCCACGCCCACAGCTGATAACAAGCTCCAGACAAAATCTGACCAGCAGAGAAGAGCTGGAGGGCAAGCTCAGAGGTCAAACGGGTTCACAGCATCTCTCCATCAAAACCTGCACTCTGTGTTTAAGTCAAAATACTCTCTGTCAGTCTCGTCCTGACAGACAGAGAGCTCGCTCAGTCATCACTCACGCTCTGCAGAAAGGATCTGTCAGCTCGACGAGCCTCTCTCTCACACAAATATCACCTTGTCTCCTGGATTTCCTCTCCCCTCAGGACAGGACATGTGAGGGTGGGAAAGAAAAAACCCTGAACAACAATTAATGGCTCACAGAAAACATTCACGTCTTTTTGAAAGGATGATTGAAATGTTTAGCCTCGGGGAGGTATGACACAAAACAAGGCACAAATAAGACTTAGTGACCGACTTCTGTCTGTTGCAACAAGCTTTAAAACTTGCATAACACAGAGACAGCTTTAACAGGTTTTATATCAGCAGTGGTCGAATGATGTGCAATAAAGTCTTTGTGAGTCTGTGGAAAGAGTCATGAAACCAGGCCACAGGTGTCGTGTTCCAGAGATGCAAAGTAAAACTTATACTCAGTGTCATGAGCTGCATTGTGATAGGTATGTAATTTAGACCAATGTGAATAAAGGAGCAGGAACAATCTGAAAACTTTGCAATAAAAAGTGCTTAGTCACGTTTTCTTTGTCAAGCAACCAAGATACAGAAAAAAACGCTGAACTTCACAACTTCTAACTAATAACTTTTATGTCAAGCCAACTCTTTCAATTAAAAATAACATCCCTGCATCGTGCTCTTTGTAGTGTAGTTATCTATAAATCTAAAGAGCATGCTCTGATAAACTGGGTCAGTGAAAAAGTCTCACGGTTATAAAATCAAAGAATACAGGTCAAGGTCAGCTCTCAATGCTCGGAGCTGTTCGATGTTATTTGGTAGGATGATCAAGATGTTTGCTCCAGTTTGCATCTATTCTTTTATTTCTAACTCTATGTTTTGAGTTCTGCGACATTGGGTCACTTCTTACTGAGGTGGATCACCTGCTTCTGAACAAGTTGTGTTCAGAATAAGAGATCATCCTCAAATAACAGGACACTTCCTTTACACATGATATATGTTTATGTAAAATTTGCTTTCCTGACGTCATCCTCCAACGGAAACTGAAACAGACTAACACTGGAGCCTTGTAATTTGTTCTACTTATGACATTAACCCGATTATAAGAGAGGTTTTTGTTCCTTGATGTAAATCTAGACAGAGTGGGACCATCATAATTTCTGGTTTAGGTGTTAAATGTCAATATGTGTTACAACAGACAGAGCCAGACTGAGGCCACGTTGCTCACCGCCGCTACACTCCCAGGAGGATGAGAGACAGAGTGACACAGACAAAGTTGCTCAAAAGTAGAGCAAGTTAACGAACACCTGAGGCCAAGGTATGAGGCCTCTTTTAAGGAAACTGTTCTCAGTGCAGGAGAGACTTTAAACAACTTTCAAACATCCAGGAAAAATAAAATCACGGGGTGTGATTTCAGAAGATGAGTGATGGAGTATGTGACTGAAAAATAGATGGACAGCATACACATTATTAGAGCCGTCCTCAATCCAACAGAGTGCAGGTTATTTGATTATTATGGTGTTAAAATACAGACACCATGAGTGCTTCAGGATCACAAACCTGGACGCAGTCTGAGATCCTCTGGCAGTGCTCTGTTAGCTGTTCCAAGGACCCGACTGAAAACTTAAGGGGACAGGGCTTTTTCAGTCAGAGCTCCTACACTCTGGAACAGCCTGCCAGAGGAGATCAGACCTGCAGAGTCAGTCCTGTGTTTTCAATCATTACTCAAGACACATTTTCACAGGAAAGCTTTTATTGTGTAATTTTATCTAATTTTAGCTCTGATTTCAAGCGTCTGTTTATAAGTTTGTATGTCTTTGTATGTCTCCAATTAATATCCTGATAGTGCTCTCTTTGATACCATCAGGGCTGCAGCTGGAATATCACATTTAAAACTTTCATACACGTTGCAAGAATAAACCAAAGGAACAAATTAGCACATGAGAATTGAACGGGAATTAGTCATTCAGCCACTTATGATAGGAAGAAGATATATGAGCCTTAATTTGCATTTCAGATTCAGTGTGTAGACGTAGGAGATCTGTTAGGCCATGAACACATCAACACTTGGACGAACCAAGGTGACGTGGTAGCATCATATTTAGGTCTTTAGTTTCAAACAAACTTGCATGATCTTTTCATCGAACCATTCCTGCATTTTCCAAAGTGTTCTTCTTCGTTGTGTTTGGCTGGTCTGACTCAAACTGTCGTCTACACTGCTTGACACTGCCCCCCCAGGATTTCCAGAGGTGCTGCAAAGTTTGGTCCATGTCTGTAAGCTTCAAGAAAACATGCAGAAACACAAAGTGAATGCACAAACAGAAAGTTTTGTCAGTACCCGTGTGCATATCAGCCAAACTATAAAGACTCTCTACTGTGTCACAATGACTCCTCTCTTCTGCTCTCATTAGTTAAAACCATTTTTCTGCTACGTATGAGCCGAGACAGTTCGGTTACAGTAACATATTCTCCTTATGTCATAAACTTGAATTCTCTCTCTTTTGGATCACATTTGGATCACTTACGCAACAACAAGATGTTAGTTTGCTTTTTTAAAATTCCTTTCCGACCAATAAACCAAATAATTCACAGCAGACCGAATAAGGCCGTGCTTGTTACGATTAATTAGCTTCAAAAACAAAGCTCGGCTAACAGGGCCTCAAGGCTTTCAGCTAACAAGCTAGCCTTTGTGTGGAGCAGAATGAGCTCCCGTTCCAGTCGGGGGAAAATGTGAAACAAATGTTTACAATTGTGTGTGATGTTCATGTGTTTCCTCCAAGATATTGAGGTATTACTTTCTGTGTTGGAGGGAGAGCCGGGCTCTGTTTCATTTCCTCTCGCTGAGGCCCAGTGACGGCTCACTGTAAGCTAACGTGACTTTTTCTTGGACGTAAGAAATCCCAGACTTTCCCAGTCCTTTCATGTTGTGAGTCTGAACATGCTGACATTGAGTCAAAGTGCAGCAGACAGCAGAAGTACTTTGAGGGCACATAACCCGCCAAGAATGGTATAATAACTTACAAACAAGATGCTTATCAAGCAGCCGAAGATGTATTTTTCCGTATTACTTTGAGAGGGAGCACATGCAGGTTTTATTTCACAGGAATGTCCCTGCTTTGATTTATATTTCTCCTCAGTCACGAGAGCCTTCAAACAGGAATCTGCTCCACATATCAAACATTCTCCAACAGATTAAAAGACCAAAATAGCCGCCTGGCGTCCTCCTTTCTGAGTCACTCAGGTATGAACGCTCCTCTACTCAGCGCTTTGTTGAAATCTGTCACTGCTCTGTTTACTGTTCTTTTCCACATCCAAGCCTCCGAGTGTCTGAACACAGACGGACTGAGAAACCTGAGGATCTCAGATTATCTCTGATTGATCAGCGAGTTTGTTCCTCTGTAGCCCCTTTTCTCACTGCAACACATCCCATAAATGGTCCTGAGATTTTCCATGTCTACATCAGGAGCCACTGTTAATTTTCCATGAAAGACCTTCCCGGAGCAAGACTTCCTGGCTCGAGACTTAGTCCAGCATGATTTCCATAAATATTATCTGATGGCTCTTGTGGGGATTCAAACCATTCCCAGGTGAGGGTTATGAAACAGGTATGAATGATGATATCTTACAGCAAATGAGCCTTCATTAGAGATCCTGTGATTCCCAACATTGTACAAATATCTATTTTAAAAAGGAAACGATGCCAAACACAGATTACAGCCTTAAAAAGGTCTCCAGGAAACACAGAAAAACAACATTTGGTGGATGACGCAATTTGATACCTTTGTTTTTTCCATCTAAAAAGTGGGCCATTTCATGTCTACCTTAGGTGACTCTATTTTAACCCTCCAAAAGGGTGTCTAAGTTCACTTTAATGTAATTTAAAACCCACATGTTTGAGCTCATACGAGGACTGGATTGTTCATCAGTGCACCTGAAAAATGCCGCAGCAGATAAACCATGTCTTCAATTATAAACCAAAAAATACTTGAAAACATGTTATCATTAACCCCAGTAAACAAACCAAAAGATGTTAAGCTATCGCCTGTGATTGCTTAATTGAAGCAAGTCTTCACACTACTTCCAGTCTGTACACATCATTTGTGTTTGCTCGTCTCAATGTCTTTGTATTTCCACCATGTTCGACTGAAAATGGACGCTTGCACAGTATGCAAAATGCTCTTCAAAGGAAGCTGTAACTCACCTAGAGCTCATTGGAAAACACCAACTTCCTGTTGGTGCCTCCCTGATATTTTGCAGTAGGCCCTGTCAGTATCATATGCTGAGTTAGCGAAGCAACAGATGCACGATGAGATTGATACAGGTGGGGCATTAGTGATGTTATTCTTATAGCAGCCTTCACAACAAATTGATTGACACAGACAAATCAGTGTTGCAAGCACGGTGCATTGTCTGGGTTTTTTAATCAGTTAAAATGGGGACAGGGTTTGCTCAAAACTGGGAAATATCAATCAATCAATCAATCAATCAATCAATCAATCAATCAATCAATCAATCAATCAATCAACCAATCAATCAATCAATCAATCAATCAACCAATCAATCAATCAATCAATCAATCAATCAATCAATCAATCAATCAATCTTTATTTATACAGCACCAAATCCCAACAAATGTTATCCTCAGACTCTTTCCAAAAAGAGCAGGTCCAGACCATATTCTGTGTTCTGTTATTAACAGACCCAACATCAAGACAGGATAAGATCCAGTCAAATCTTCCAGAGAGCATTTAGCAAGTTACAGTGGCAAGGACAAACTTCCTTTAACAGGCAGAAACCTCCAGCAGGACCAGACTCATGTTAGACACACATCTGCTGAGACCGTGTTGGAAAAAGGGATAGCATATAGGTGGCATATCCTTCAAAGATCTCACCTTAAATCTCACTTTGGTTTACATCTCATGTATTTTAACTTGTTGGCAGAAGAGCCTTGTTGACCTGTCCTATGTCAGCATGGCATCTTGTTACGTTCCCAAAGGTGGTTAGAAGATGAAGCTACTCTTCTCCTGACAGAAACCAAAAACTTTAACACAAGATTACAAAGAAAAAGATATAAACTCTAAGTCAACGCCTTGAACTAACAAACACTCCCTCCACAGAAGGAGTAAGCTCTAGTCTTAGGATGACGTCCGAGCAGGCCCGAGAAGCAGCAGCTGGGGGGAGTACAGGGGAAGGAGGAAGAGAGGGAGAGCACATTAAAACTACTGCACGCAACACATCTGCAGTGATGCTTGCTTCGTACCAGGACATTGCTGCAAAGAGGGAGCTGAGCCGGGCATGACATGGTGTGCTCTTTTGGAATCATAGCGTGTGTTGTCCCAATGTTTTAAAACAAAATGAATGTCCTCTGGAAGAAAGGATAGGGTCAGGAGTTCAGAGCTAGTACTCCTTTGCACCAATGGGGCCAATTGAGGTCTTCCAGGGATGTCCAAGTGGGAGGACACCCCAAGGTAGACTCAGAGCCCACAGGAGGGATTATGCATCTGGGCCGGGAACATCTCAGACTCCTTCAAGAGGAACTGGAAAACGTTGCTGTGGAAAGCGACGTCCAGGCGGATTTACCCAAGTATGCATGCCAGGCCTTCCGGTGACAGCCTCACACACTTCCTGTTTTGTATTCGATTACAGCTCCAGCTACAGACATCTCTGCACAACCCCAGCAGCCTGAGCCATCGGTTGATTGGCGTAGCTTGGCAGAAAAGTCACTTCTTCATGCCTTTTGGATATTTCACTTCCCCGTACTTTGATATAAGAATGATCTCAACCTCACCGCTCATTCTGCAAGAGAGCAAATGTCCAACAAAAGCAGAACTTTAAAGACTCTAAAACATGTAACAGTAAACTATGTCAATGCTACATGTTATACTTTATAACCGCTGATAGGAGTGAAATATCTTTATTGTTACATAACTGTAATAAATAAACAGATGGACTGATCTAACTGAGTTGAAAATCTAATTACAGGTTTCTGTTTGCAGCTGCAGGAGCATCTTGGCAGGAGCTGCTTCTTGTCTCATAGCATCAAGGTGAGAGCACACCTTTCGCCTCAGCATCAGTGTTACATAAGGCCTCTGAGAACATCATGTTTGTTCATATCTGAGCTCTGTATCTGTAAGCTGAGGGCAGGGAGGACGCGGCCTCATAAAACAGGGATTTGGATGTGATTTATCCGTGTATGGAGTGACAGTTGCATCTCTGAGCTCAGCATCTGTGCACTGAAACGCTGTTTTGGCAACAGGTGCTTATCTGATAAACCCCTCGCTCTCCTCTTTCATGACTTTACGAGCAGTATAAACTGACCTGCGTCTGTCTTTGGGGATTTCATCATTTCTGTCTTTATAGTTTCCCTTTGTGCACAGGCCAAACGTAACATAAGTTAATAAGGTTAACATTCAGATTGAAGAATTTGATCTGACGTAAGGTAGCCTGAATGCAGCTTTATTATTAGTTTAAGTTGTTACATCACTGAAATACATCCCAGAGGGCGAAGGTTAGACTCCGATTACTTAAATACAGAATATAAACGCACTACAGTTACAACATATGGCTTCGAACGGAAAAAGAAGCAGCATGTCATGATTTACACGTTCAGAATATCAGGAAAGAAAGGAAGCCGGTGTTTAAATTCCCTTTCTCTTTCTCCTGCGCCACCTGTCATCTTTAAAACATCTCTACAGACAAAATACGAGACACAAGCAGGAGGTTGAAGTTTCAAACATCAAGTCTTTTCAACAGACCACACAGATCTGTAACTTCGTGCCCCCTCAGAGGCATTTCCTCCGAGCTGTGTGGTCCCCCCGAAAAAAGAGGGAGATCTATAACCAAAACAGGAGCTGATTATCATAATCATGGCTCAACTCTGATCCATCTGCCTGATCTCTGTGTTTGCTGCTTGTCCAAACTGGTGTTAGAAGTTCAGGAGATCCTTGTCAGCTAAAATCCTGCCCCCGAGGACTTCTGTTGTGTCTTTGACACCCAACATTTGGAGGCCTTTTTCCTGTGACTCGCTGCAGGCGGTTTCAGCTGGTCTGAGTGCAGACACTGGATTTAATTTTATGATTTCCATTAAAATATTATGTAAAAGTCCTATTTTAAGAATCCACCTTTATTTACTCCAGTTACCTTATACTCTAATTATTATTCATGTTTTCCTTCATGTGAATTAAATTTAGTGAAGCAGGGAAACTAACCATAGGCTCACATATTTGGGGTCTAGATACACTACCAGTCAAAAGTTTAGAAACACCTTCTCATTCAAGGGTTTGTGTTTATTTTAATTATTGTAAACACTGTAGATTAATACCAAAGACATCAAAACTATGAAAGAACAAATATGGGATTTTTGAATGAACAAAAAAGTGTTCAACAAACAGAATATGTTTTATATTTTAGATTCTGTAAAGGAGCCCCCTTTTTCCTTCATGACAGCTTTGCACACTCTTGGTATTCTCTCAGTCTGCTTCATGAAGTGGTCTCCTGGAATGGTTTCTAATTAACATGAGCCTTGTTAAGAGTTCATTTGTAGAATGACTTGCCTTCTTAATGTGTTTGAGATCATCAGTTGTGTTGTTCAGAGGTAGGGTTAGTGCACAATGGATAGTCCTATTTGACTGCTGCTGTAATCTATATCATGGCAAAACCAGATTATTTCATAGTTTTGATGTCTTCAGTATTAATCTACAATTTTGAAAATAATTTAAAAACCATTGAATGAGAGGGTGTGTCCAAACTTTTGACTGGTAGTGTATGCAAAGTGTTCTGGTTTCTGTTCATAGTTCGAGTAGTATCAAGCTAACAGGTATCAGCAGAATTTGGTGCATGTGGAAAACTGTCACAATAAAATGGTGGATGGTGGGGGCGCTGGAGACCTAGTGGTCTAAGAGTGCCCTTTAGATAGAGGCTGTGGTCCTTGTTGCAGAGGTTGCTGGTTCCACTCCCGGCCTCGACCGTTTGCTGCATGTCTTCCACTGTTCTCTGCTCCACACAGTTCATGTCTCTCTTCAGGTGTCCTATCAAGTTAAGTGAAAAATGCCCAAAAAACATCACTTAAAAAAAGCAGCAAAAGCAGGTGGAGCAAAATCCATTAAAATGATATCCAGCCTCCAACTGACAATAATTTGACAATGTATTATTTCTCTCTATAAACAGATATCTGCATCCAAGTACAGCTGAAAATCTGTTCTAGGTTTAGGGTTAACCCTAACGCTAACCCTTTGCCTTCATTGAGAGCACAGCTGAAGAAAGTTGGGACATGTTGGGGAAGATAGAGTGGGGAAGACATGCCTTGATCCTGTAGATGAACCTGCGACCGATGTCACAAAGTCTGTCATATCTTCATGTTGGGTCCCAATAGCATGCAAGCATCAGATATCACGTCACATTGAATATATGAAATATACACTTCTGTTCTGCTATGTTTGCTAACTCAAACCAAATCTGGTGCCTTCAATATACAAATGTTTAACATATTAAAAAAGTATCATCATTTGAACATGAGCAACTGGGAAAATATTTACATGTGAGCTACCCGAGCAAGGTTTCTCATCCCTCAGCAGATGACTGTGGACGGACAGATCGAGCATGTCTGGAGAAACTCATGTGGGAGGCCCCGTCTCCTTCCTCCCACTCCTCAGCTCCACAAACAGTTTTCTTGTTAGACACAACAGAGCTGCAGTGAAACACTGTGGTGATGACATCCCATGATGCTCTGCTCTCCACCCACTGTTTGTCTGCCCACATCGGGCTCTCATGCTCTTCTCCGTTATAATGATTAAGGCTTCACATGTGTTTGTGAAGAAACTGGACTACATGATAAATCTGCAGTTGATAGCTTCAGTGCAGTTTATCCAGCTGGTTTCTCAACAAAGAGACCGAATGTAAGGTTGCATAGCGAGTATCTCAGGCCTAAGACAGCTGGAGTGAAGATCAGGGGTATTTTAACCACAGATCCTCACTCTCACCTCGAGCCTCCTGCTCTCAGTCCGAGTTAAACGAGGTGACTAAGAGTTACATAAACTCTGTGATCACTTTCCAGACGGCTGCTCGGCTCTCAAACCTCAAGCTGAGCCAGTGTCCTTTCAGTGTTCCTGTGTGCTCTCCTCCCTGACGCTCCTCCATTAACCTGAGGACGTAATGTCTCCGAGGACCCCACAGAGTCTGATCTAATCCTCTCTGTGTCCTCAGAAGTCCATCTGAAGGCTCCATCTTTTCTGTGTCAGCTTCATTATGTCAGGCTGTGGAGACCAGAGCGGCTCAGGGGAGTCTAGACTGAGGGACTATTTTAGAAGAAATGTCTGGAAGAGCCACTTTAGGTCAAACTAACAAAGATGTGGCCCAGTTTGCTCTCTGGACAGATGGGAATGATACCATAAGTCGAAATGTAGAGTTTGTAAAGTGCCAGTTATTGATGGTCTGTTTAATCTGAGACGTCTGAGGCAGATTTAAAAACCTGCCAACCATCATTTACCAATCAGTGTGTTTAAATTCCTTTCTCTAAAGCATCTGCTTGAAACAGGTAAAGGCAGCTCCATGTTGTCAGTGTTCTTTTTCTCCATTAATGCTGAGGTAACACTGTGGTTAAATGCTAAACACCGAACTTGAGCAGGAGATGAAAGCAGACACCAGGTATCTTTGAGTTAATACTTGTAGTCGTCAGCAAAAGTTTGAAACATTAAACTCAGAATCAGGTGAACAGGACTTCTGCAGGAATATTGATGTTGACATTTCTGTCCTCTCCTTCTCTCAAAGCTTTGACATTGACACACCTTTTAATAATAATGAATAATAGTTTATAGAATTTATATAGAGCTTTTCTTAGTACTCAAAGACGCTTTACATAAGATGAAAACTAAAAAATAAAACATGTAAAAAAAAAAAACAGGGACAGGGGTGGGGCGGGGGGAGAGGTCATGTGTGGAATGCTTTATGGAACAGGTAGGTCTTGAGTTGGTTCTTAAATGAGAGGAGAGAGTCAGAGTTACGGATGTGTGGAGGGAGAGAGTTCCAGAGAGTGGGGGGCAGCGATGGCAAAGGCTCTGTCCCTCAAGGTGCGGTGCTTGGACTTGGTGATAGGGGACAGGAGGTTGGCATCTGATGATCTGAGGCTGCGAGATGGGGAATGGCGTATGAGGAGGTCAGTCAGGTAAGAGGGGGCGAGGTTATTGAGGGCTTTGTAGGTGATGAGCAGGATCTTGAAGTGGATTCGGTGCTGAACGAATTTTAACATGCTCCACTTTTCCCTATCAAAGATAGTTTTGACCAATCAGAAGCATTCTATTCTATTGTGTTCGGTTCTGCTTTGATGTGTTTTGTTCCTCTTTGATGTGTTCCATTCTTCTTTGATGTGTTCCAATCTTCTCTGATGTGTTCCGCTCTGCTTTGATCCGTTCCATTCTATTCTATCCTATTCCATTCTAATGTTTTTATCACAGTGTCAACAGGCAGAGGGGGAATGTGCCGAACTAATCTCTGCAGATTGATTTGATATGACGTGTGTGATCAGATCGTCCCTGGCATTGCTTTTGCTATTGAGAATTAAATAACATTATGGGGTTTTGACCAATCAGAATGAAGTATTTAACGCAGCTGGGTAATTGAATACATTAAAAATGCACTGTAAACATAGCTCATGTCTGTAGAAGCGGTCAATATTTTTAATTTGTGCATCGTTTGCTGTCTGCTCTGTCCCAAAGTTTTTTGATATTCAGATGCAGATTGAAAAGTTTTGCAGTTTGCTCGTTTTGCATTTGGTTTGGAGGAGGATCGGTCTGCACCTACGCTCTGTGTGCACAGCCTCATTGTGTTCATTATGTTCACACATAGTTGATGAACTGGTAGAGAGGGGCAGCTCTGTAAACAGTTTGTTGAGGGGTCCAAAACAGAAAGATGTAAAAATGTGCAAACCTGCTTTTTGTGTTGAATCAAAGGCTTCATCACTTTTCTATGGACTTATTTGAAAAAATACTGTCTCTTATTCTGTTTTTGCAAAGTTTAGCAGACTTGCTTCAACTGAGACATTCTTGATGTCTCAGTTAACCCGGTGTTCATTGGTCAACATGAACAAAAAGAGGCTGTTTTAAGAGACAGATTTGACCTAAAAACAGAGTGGATTGTGACGTTTTTTAGCCTGATTTAAGGACATGGATGCTAATACAGAAGAAGGAAGCAAGCTGAGCTAAACTATTAGATTTGTGCAGTACAATTATTCAGCAAACTCAGTGAAATCTAAAGTTTGTGCTTTGAAATCTCTGCAGGCTTGATTCTCCTTTGTAGCTGTAGATTGGAGGCTTCTAAACCTGGAGCGTGGGAACCCTTTGGTGCGTTCGGGCTTCTTGCCTTGAATGCAGATGTAAAACATCACCTGTCACTCACTCACCTTTGATGGCATCCAGTACAACATGACAGCTACTCAATGTCAGTTTTATTCCATCCTACCATCCGAGCTATCAAACACGGCCACCAGGAAATAACTCTCACTCCATAAAAACTCACTCGTCAGGGTGTGGACGGACGATGAGCACATGTTTCATAACCTGCATTTACATAACCCTGAAACCTACTTGCAGCTTGTTTTATGAGGCCGAGCAGATGCAGTAAATTAAAGCTAAATTAACAAAGGAAGTGTGTAAACTTGAACTTTCCTGCTGTTTTTATGTTTCTCCCAGCAGACAAAGTGTCTTCCAGCAAATCACTCAGTCCAGGGGAACAGCTCGTCCCTGACCTGCACACCTAAATCACCTGAGCTCGTAAAACCAGTGTGAAGCTGACACACATGCTGGAATTCGGTTTCATAACACACACATCAGGCTGAGGACGGGGGATGTGTCCGACAGGCTGCAGCTGCAGAGGTCACAGGGTCAAGGTCAGAGGTGGAGAGGGCAGGGTGCAGGTTTAACTGGAAATACGAGACAGAGAAGTCCTCCTGCCTGAGGTGTTTTCATTGTGATGGGTTAATAAAAGGGGGCAACAGTAAACCAAAACAAGGCAGCAATCACTTTATATAAGGACCAAACAGGGTTTTATAATTATGATGATCACACTTTATTTCACCAAATTTTTTAAGTTACTTTTGGAGCTTTTTTATTATAGAAGATCAGGAAGAGTGGAGAGTGGGAGAAGACATGCAGCACACCTGCTCACTGCACATCATCTCTTACAGAAATAAAACAAGAATCAGGCAGCAGAGTTTGGATATTACTCATGCTTTTATTTTGTCTTGCTCAGACTCCTGCAGCTCTCTTTCCTTCTGCCTCAGACAAACATCCATCAAACGTCTCAGGCTCGTCAAAAATGCTGCTGCAAGAATTTGAACTGTCTCATAACATCAAGGTCAAATCACTCAGTTTTAGCACACCTGCACCGACTACCAGTAAGTGCTTTACGTGATTGGTTTTCCGCCCAGGTTATGTTGCCAAACTAAGAACTTTATACAAGCTGGTTTGCGGCTTTTGATGCTTTTATGTTTCCACAGCTAGGGCTCTAGATGAAAGGTTACCTTGATTCTGTCAGAGTGTCTTTACCGTAAAAAATAAAGCATGCAAATCAAATCAAAGTCATCTTTTAAATCTCCTTTAAAAACCAAACTTTATTGACAGAATTTGATGTAAATAATATTTTGGTTACCTTTTCCTTGATTTGATGAAATACTTAGGCTGACACCTTTCTGTTTCTGACTGTTGATGAGGTTATGGTTTAACCTGAACCTGTTAAACTCAATTTTTTACTTTTTATTGTCTGTTATCACTTTATGGAAGGTAATTTGTTTTTAAAAGGTGATACAGAAATAAGGTTATCATAATTATTGATGCAAAATGTCACCCTTGATGTCACCACTCCGATCTCAGGTGAGTCGAGCCCTCTCCTCCCCCTGCATGTTCCCTGCTGTGACCCATCTGCACCTCCTCAGGGTGCTCCCTTCATTCAGTCCATTACTCACTGCGGTGCTGGATTACTCACAGCTTCACTCCCTCGCTCTGTCACGGCATCGTCGATGCTCATCTCTTGTCTCTCTGTGAGATGATTGCAGAGGCAGCAGAATCTGCTCCTGCCAACACACACACCTCTGAGCCTGCAGTCAGAAACACAAACAAAGTGTCCCCACCAAACACACACACACACACACACACACACACTGAATAAAACACACAATTATTCAGCAACAATACAGTTATGTAAGTTCTGAAACAATGAGGCGGCTCAGAAAAATGCTGCTGCCACATCAGAAAGCTCGGCCACAAGAACAGAGATCAGATTACTCAAAGGATTCACATTAATGATGATGGGACTGTCAGCTTGTGGAAGAACAAACTGTTCATCACTCAGATGTGACCTACATTATATAACCTACAATACCTCTGTCTCTGTCAACACTGGAGTTTTATTATTTTACTTTGTTAAGATTCTGTTATTTTATGACAGGTAATGATCACTCTCTTCATCTCTCTCACCTTTAAACTGATTACTTTTAGATTTTTTCAGAAGCTCTATCTTCAAAAGTTGCTCTTTTCCCCCTGACCACAACAGCCGTGTTATCCCTGTCGGATGAAGCAGCTGAGCCAAGTCATGACATCCAAAGCACACCATGAAAGCCAGTGTAGTGTTGACAACATGATGTGCAAACAGAGGAACGTGCAGACGTCTCCACTGCTCCTGTCCTGAAACTTTCAGGATGAAAGCAAAGAGACAGAACTTTTGTCCTGACTTGATGCAGAATTTTTCCAGCTCACCCTCACGAGTAGTGGTTCATCAAGAAGTCCGGGTGAGGCGATGTGAGAACGCAACATGTAATGTTTGAGAAAACTCCCTGCAAGCAAGAGGACGAGGATGATGACATTTATCATGTGACCTGTGCAAACCTGGAAGATATGTCTGCACATCCGTCCATTTACACTACCCGTCAAAAGTTTGGAAACACCTTCTCATTAAGGGTTTGTATTTATTTTAATTATTTGAAACACTGAAGATTGATAACAAAGACATCACAACTATGAAAGAACATATATGGAATTATTTAATGAACAAAAAAGTGTTAAACAAAGCAGAATATGTTTTATATTTTAGATTCTGTAAAGTAGCCCCCTTTTTCCTTCATGACAGCTTTGCACACTCTTGGTATTCTCTCAGTCTGCTTCATGAAGTGGTCTCCTGGAATGGTTTCTAATTAACATGAGCCTTGTTAAGAGTTCATTTGTAGAATGACTTGCCTTCTTAATGTGTTTGAGACCATCAGTTGTGTTGTTCAGAGGTAGGGTTAGTGCACAATGGATAGTCCTATTTGACTGCTGCTGTAATCTGTATTATGGCAAACCAGATTATTTCATAGTTTTGATGTCTTCAGTGTTAATCTACAATGTAGAAAATAATTAAAATAAATAAAACCCATTGAATGAGAAGGTGTGTCCAAACTTTTGACTGGTAGTGTACACACAGCATTCATATAAATGCAAAAACTGTCATCAGAGTGTAGGTCTCTGTTGCTTCAACATTATGTCCTTCCTCCAGAAACTTATCTCCTTTTCGCCCACCAACCTCTTCAACCATTAGATGACTTTACGTGGGAGGGAGATGTATGAACTCACAACTTTGGAAAAATTCAGCAGCAGAGCTCCTCAATTCTTTTTGAAAATTTCAGAAGTGCATCTGTGAAGGAGGCTTACATCAAAGTCTAGGTCTGAGTCTTAGTCATACCTTCTGTATGCTGATTCATAAGTCAGCTGATTAAAGCTAGCTAACGCCAACAAGATGATCATTTTGGGAACACAGGGAACTTATCTCTGGTATTTGCATGAATAATTCTGACAGGAATCGACAGCTAGCAGACAGCCAGCTGCACCCACCTTTACCTCAAAACAGCCGTGACCTTTATTATGCATAACTTCAAGCCTCAGTAAAAAGAACCGTCTGCAGTTGCCGTGGTTCTTGTCATGAACGTTTTTGACACTCTCCCATCAGCTTTATTTTTTAGGATTAAGGAGACAGTATAATCAGATTAAACTGCATCAGAATCTTGAGACTGCATGTTTTATTTTTAGCCCAAATTTGGATCTTAAATCTGCTTCATGGGGGGACATGTTGTGTGTTTTTTCTGCTCTAAAAGCTCTGCCTCAACACATGTTATGACAATAAGTGAACAAATCCCAAACCAGCTCTTTGTGTGAGCGTCTGATCCTGCAGAGGCTGACATCACAGAGAAGTTCAAAGCTTAGGGTAAACTCCCTCACCTGCTCTGACTCTACCTGCACACCTGGCTTGTGAGACTCTCATGTCAGCTGGTGAGCCTCTTTTTGTGTCGCTGGATGTTTCTGGGACAGGTTTGAACAATGTCGGCTTTGTCTCAGCTCTTCTTCTGCCTCTATGAAGTGACAGAGCGGGTGACGAGGTAAGTACCCGGAGGTAGAGAGAAAGCATGAGATTAGTTTGGAAGTGGAGCGACAGATTAAACCAAAAACACAGAGGAAACAGGTCAAAAGACGGATTTAAGATCCTAAAATGATTCACTCAAACTGAATCTTTATTCTTCTACTGGAGCTTCATGTGTCCCAATCTTCCGTTTCACAATACCTGCCATCGACGGCGTCAGCTGTCCAGCACAACATCCCTTCAATAATTCCTAAACTGCGTCACAGAGGAGTTAAACTGACTCTATGCTCACACTGAAGGTCATAACTTCACCTTTCTGTGCTGTCAATAACACAGAGGGTGATAATTAAAGAAATGATTGACAGCTGATTGGGTCCTGTGACGTAAGCTCCTCAGGTCGAGTGTTTAAAGTCCAGCAGACACTGATCAATCACCTGTTTGTTAGTCTTTGAAGGTGTCATTGTGGATCTGTCATGCTCAAACTTGGGGGTTCAACCAGTTTGAGGTTGTCTGTGGCTCAATTCCTGCAAAAACAGTGTTTGTCTGTCTGTTTGTATCATCTGTATGTGGACTGATCTGAGTGCTGCAAGGTTTAGAGCCTCAGTGCAGCTTTATGCAGCAGTGAGTGGAGATGCTAACAGCTCACCTCCACAATCAGCTGCGAAACAAGAACAAACGACAGAGCTGCAAAGCTTCATGAGCATTTTGTATTTGAATATCATTAGTGCAATATGCTGTTTGAATCAGACCTTAAGACGAAGCAGGAAGCATAATTCTTGGTGCAGGCACAGCCCAGTCTTTGTGCGTTTGCCTCAGAGGAGTCAGTTTTTTCAGGGTCAGAGTTCCAAAGAAGCTCTGCCGCTCCAACCTTAACAGCATCTCCCCTGTTGTGTTTACGAGGCACAAACTGCACATTACATACCTGCAGAGGAAGCTGAATTAGATACAGAATCCCTAAACATGCCATCTGTGTCTGCAGTCCAAAAAGCCTCAAGCGAAACCTGGAAAACTTCACGCAGGTATTCATCCAGGAGGTCTGACTTAATGGAGCCAATCTGGCAGAATGTAAACGGAAACACTGAGGAGAAAATGAAATAAACTGCAAGTTCCTCATCAGGGTAATGACAGTGACCCCTCGTCCACCCAGAACAACAGTTTGGTCTCATTAATAAAGAGTCCAGAGGAGGTGAGGTATTTTCATAGCAGCCTGGAGGATTCTCATAAAAGTGGAGAGAGAGAAAACAATGAGATGTTTTAATTTCTCTGCTCTCAGAGCGCTGAAATAAACATAGCGTTGTTTTTCGTTAAATGGTTAGGAGATGAAGTCATGGCTGATGGATGTTGTTGTCTTTAATTATTGAAAAGGTAGTCATTGTTTGTTTCCTCTCTGTTTACAGCAGCAGGGACAGAAAAGTGATGATGTTTGGATTTATTCTGGGTCAGGGAAAATAGTGGTATCAAGGTCAAATCTTCAAAGAGCACGTCGGAGCTCAAATACACTGAACCTTAAAACACGTGCAAACAAACACGAGCAGCTGTCTGAGGATATTGAATTCTATATTTGATATATAATGGGCCATTCTACTTAACTGGGTCAAACTGTTGTCCCATCACATCTCATTCATGTAAATCTCACATGTTTGTCAAGATCCTGCTATTATCTATTCAATCCCAAAATGATATAACAGTAATTTTAACTTTATATACATTAAATCAACATTTAAAGGGTGCTTTAATTGGGAGGTGGCTGTCCTCAACCCCAACCCTTAAATTAATGTAAATTTTATGAAAAATATTTTTTTGACTTTTTTTCATTGATATTTTTTAAATCATATTCTTTTAAACATTTAAAATGAATTCTGAAAAACTGCATTTATTTTGTATTTTTTTCTTTAATTAGCAAGATTTATGTTTAAAAAAATGTTTTATGTCACTACCGAAACATTGTTTGTAATAATATTCAGCCTGATGGAGATTTGCTCACTTTTGGAGCGAGCCCCATGTGGCCATCCAAGGAACTACAGTTTTAGGACCTAATTTTTCAGCCCATAAGGACATAAATACTTGCCATCAACCTGACTCTGATTTTTTTTTCCTGCCTTGTGTTCGTGTGCTATGTAAAAGATATCAAGCTTGTCGACCTGGCATGGCATTATTCAACTTTTTTTTTATTTAATGACTAAACTTTCAGCCCTAAAAGAACAGCCTGCTATGGAAACAAGTAAATATTTGTTATAAAAATGACATAATGTAAGTTAACCCTGAAATGTGGGTTCTTCAGTGTCTTTCCATGTAACAGTAATATTGTAATTTTCCTTGAAACATAATCCAGCTGCACTGTTTTCATCCACAGGTGGGTTTGTGTGTCAGATTGTTGTTTTGTTGTGTCAGTGTTCTTGCTCAACTCCTTCCTGTGACCTCGATCGCTGAGCTGTCCCTCCGCTCCCCTTTTATTCTGATTAAACTGTCAGCAATCGAGCGATGATTGATCGATGCAGATGATCTGTGAGACTCTGGTGGGTCTCTGTAAAATGATCCTCCGTGGTGCAGATATGACCGTCGTGAGAAGAGCGATGGGAAAAGTCCCCTTTCCCTTTCAGCCCCATGCACGGCAATGGGATCCACAGAGGGAGCGGGTTGGTTCAGCCCTGCAGCAGTGCAGACGAACCCGTCGGGATGAGGAAGGAGGATGTTTTCCATTGTTCAGGAGCCTAGGCTGATTGCTGATATGTTGGTGGTGAGGTGTTGGGGTATTGTGTGGCTCCTGAACAGGTTGTGACCATGTTTGACTCGTCTGCAGCACAGCTTCTGTACATCTAACAGAGATATAATACACTCTATCAGCTTCTGGTGTTGTGTAATGTTACCTTATATCTGCTGTTACACAAGATGAGGCCACTGTCTTGGTTTTCTGGAGCACTTAACTCTCTGCATTCATAGACATACTATATTTTAAACCAACTAATGTTTATGTTAATAATTTCATTATCTTAGAGAAAATGGAAAATGGTTTGAGCTGCGGAGGTAAAAAAAATAATAATTTTGTTACACTGTGCCAAGTTACAGAACAGTGAAGTGTGCATGGGGTGACCTGGGGTGGCATCACACCCCCTTTGGAATCAGTTTGGTCACCCCAAAATCCTGAACTTTGATTGGCTGCTGCCTTGACTGAGACGGGACTATAAATGCTCTGATTAAGGTCAGTAGACAAGTCAAAAGTAATATGCACAAATACTTTGTGTCAAGTAGAATGAAAATATCAGTGGAGTATTTTGAGTCTGAGCTACCACCTAAGAGCTAAGCATGCAGGTGCAGCTAATCAGACTGATGTCAGCCGGCAGCCTGTCACAAAAGCTTAATTTTCAACTGTAGGGTGTTGACGAACGAGAGAGCACGGAGCCAGCGGATCAGAGACGGACCTGACACGGATCTGGTGGGAGTCCCGTGTTATGTTGGCATGTTGTGATGCACCTTATACTGTCAAGGGGAACAACAGTTTCATACACACAGGTCCTGTATGAAACAGAGAAAGCAACCAAATTGGATCTGCTGAAATGTGAAGATGATGTCGCATTCCTCAGTAATTGTTGGACTTGTGTTATGTGGATCTAATTGAGCAAAGTGTTACGTATGACCATGTTATCAAGTATAATTCAATCAATCAATACATAATTTGAAAGGCCGATTGTTGGATACACTCATCCATTGCCACCCTGTTGATTTTTACTGTTTTTGCACACAGTTTCTCTGCACCTTAGTCACTAGATTCCTAACCTGTCTGACTCTTGGACTGAGCCCTGCTGGCGACCCAAGAAGACACTATCTGAGCAGCATCAGTTACTTCCTGCTCTCAGGTTGCTCCGGCTCATATTTCACCTGCTGGAAGGTGAGAGCTCAGTGTCAGCTGAAGTGTGTCTGAAACATTGATCGGATGGATACAACTGCTGAAAGAACAACTCCACCTGTGACATGATACTGTGTGTGGGGTGAATACTGGACCTAGATTTTCATGATATAACCGTTCATTTTCTGCACTTCTCTGTTGATTTTTCAAAAAATCTTGACGACTACAAGACAGGTCATAGGTTAAAGAAATTAAAGGAGTTGCTATAGTAAAGAGGTCTCTTTTTAAGCATGCTTATTTTGCTTACTTATTCAACCATTTTCCAATAATTATAGCTTTCTGTTACAAGCATCTGTGCACCACTTTGAGCAAAGTAGTCCTGCTGATTGTAGACTATCATCTATTCATACAGTCAGGATGAGGGGGACCACAGGGTTTCTTAAAGTTAATCCAAAAAGGAATAACCACAAAAATCACACGCGATCAGAGGGAGAGTGGAAAACCAAAATAAAGAAGGCTAAAACCAAGAGACTCTAAAACCTAAACAAAGCGTTACAATGATAAGAGAGAAACTAAACCACAGAACAAATGACTGGAACCTAGGCATCAGGATGACCCAGGAAAACCCTTTAACAAAACTAAAAGGGCTGCTAGAGATGCCTTCGAAGAAATCCAAAAGCGTGCTGTAAAGACCCGCCCAAATATCAACTAAGTATTTTCTTATAGGCCGAAACAGAGAGGGCAATATCTGTGTCGGGATATGATAGGTTTCTATTCTAGTCAATGTGTTGACTTCCACTGGATACGCTCCGTTGCTTTCCGGCTGCTTCTCTGATCCGGCAGGTCGGAGGTGGGTGTTGACGGACAAGAGAGCACGGAGCCTGACCGCAGCGGCTCAGAGATGGACCGGACCCAAAGAAATTATTCAATGCAGCGATCACAGAAGAGCATCTCTCATTAACTCTGAAGGTGGGCTAATGAGTCCGCACAGGGAACTGGAGCCCAGGAGTATAACCTTCCCCCACCTGCTCCAGATCAGGGACAATGAGGCACACACACCTGACACTGCTCTTTGCTTATTAGCTCACCAAACTCAGAGAGTGCTCCTAAAACATCCATTATTTTTTACAACACTGCTAGCTTCATTGATCAAGAATTTTCTAATAACCTCCATATTCTATTATCCTCAGACTCTTTCCAAACAGAGCAGGTCTAGACCATACTCCATGTTCTATTATTAAACGAGACCCAACATCAAGACAGGATAAGATCCAGTCCCATCTTACAGACAGGACTCAGTCTGATCTCATCTTAATCCACCATGAGCAGCATTTAGGAAGTTACAGTGGCAAGGACAAACTTCCTTTAACAGGCAGAAACCTCCAGCAGGACCAGACTCATGCTAGACACACATCTGCTGAGTTGGAGAAAGGACACCCCACACCTACACTGATCCAACACTCCTTCTCTTAAATGAAGAGCAGGACTGCTTGTTATGAGCTGTGACTAACAAGATCGCAAAAGCATACTGATAGCACCCTGCAGAACATTAATATATAACTACTGTGAGAGTATCAGAGTGGCTTAGGTGATAAAAGATAACCTCAACCTGTGATAAGAAGGTCAGTGCAGTGCAGTAGTAAGCATGGCAGCTGTGCGTTAATGTGGTAATAGCGTAGACGCTGTACTGTAGTAGTAGTAGACGACACAGACGGTACCTGCAGGGTCAGTGATGTGTCAACACAGTCATGGGGGTCTGATATTTTCACTGAGCTGATTTTCTGAGAAAGGGAGCGGTTACGCTGTGGGAATCTTTCTCAGAAACCAGAAGGTCATCATCTGCTTGATGTAAACATTACAATCACACGTAGGCCGCTCACTGTCCAACCACAGGAACGCACATCAGATGGTAAGCTTCATCATCAGCTTCACAGAAGCTACGTCTCACAACAGTTTACACTTCAAGCAAACTTATTATAAAGTTAGATTAAATGTTGGATTTAAAGGTCTTGAGTCAAATATCATCTTCAGTCGGCCTCATTATGTGTTTTACCTGTTTCAAACCAACCAGAGAAAAAAACATGTCTTAAAATAAGCAATAATTTTGGATGGCAGCAGCTTGAAGGGCCTGACAGAGAAACATGAGGGAAGGCACCACACGTGCTAGTGTCTGTTAGTCACTGACCTCGTCCGGTGATGAAAGAGTGAGTCCAGAAACATGGAAATGAGTTTGCATATTTTTACTTTCTGTTCCCTCTTCTAGAGGTCAGACGGTTTCCTCTGGTTGTTTGGTCAAATGCATTAAAAAGGCAACAAGGGGCATTCCTATTTGTCAGCCTTTTTCTTGCATATGTGGTCTTAATAATGAATCCATACAAACCTTATTAGTCCAGGTTATAAATACCAGCTCTCCTTCCTCAAGGCGTATTAATGTTTTGTTCTATGACATTAAACAGGTCAGTAAAAACAACACTCAACAATGTGGAAGCTTTAAGTCCGGGATAAAAAATATTATAATTATTTCCCCGCTTTCGAGACCAGCCTGAGACAGACACTTCAATGTTTTTAACAGTGTCAACAGGCAGAGGGGGAATGTTCCAGACTGCTCTCTGTGGATCGATTTAATATGTCATTTGATCAGATCGTCTTAAGCATTAAAGCATTCTATTCTATTCTGCTTTGATCTGTTCTGTTCCATTCCATTCTATTCTGCTTTGCCCTATTCTGCTCCATTCCATTCATTCTGCTTTGATCTATTCTCTTTCATTCCATTCCATTCTATTCTGCTTTGATCTATTCTGTTTCATTCCATTACATTCTGTTCTGCTTTGATCTATTCTTTCTGTTCCATTCCATTCTGCTTTGATCTATTCTTTCTGTTCCATTTCATTCTGCTTTGATCTATTCTTTCTGTTCCATTCAATTCTATTCTGATTTGCTCTATTCTGTTCCATTCTATTCTGCTTTGATCTATTCGTTCTGTTCCATTCCATTCTGTTCTGCTTTGATCTATTCTGTTCCATTCTATTCTGCTTTGATCTATTCTGTTCCATTCTATTCTGCTTTGATCTATTCTGTTCCATTTCATTCTGCTCTGATCTATTCTTTCTGTTCCATTCAATTCTATTCTGCTTTAACCTATTCCATTCTGTTTCATTCCCTTCCATTCTAACACTTTTACCAGAGTGTCAACAGGCTGAGGGGAAATGTGCTGATTTTATATGTAGTTGTGATCAGGTTTTCTCTTGCGTTACTTTTGCTACAGACAATTAATTGCCCTTGTTCTGGTGTTTAGACCAATCAGAATCAAGTATTTAACAGCCTGGTTTAACTTTATGTCCTTATCAGTAAACAACATGAAATACAGACCCTCATTAACTTGTTTCTTAAGAGACAACATTATATACACTACACTACACTATTAGTTTTATGACTTTAGAGTTTTGACTCTTATGAAGTGAATAAAGGGACAGATAATAACAGCTGTAGAATGAATGGGGAGGAAGAAGAGTTGTTGGTGTTGTGTCTCACAGATGAAAAGAACACGAGGACATAACAATCCTGAGACACAGAGAGAGAGAATAAAACATGAGAAGGTCGCAGCCTCCATATCAGCAGATAAGATAAACACCTCTCAGCGTTTTTCACACAGAACAGAACAGACACAGTGCTAACAGTCCTCTAATGGCTGTGCAATAAATCCTGTCCTCTGCTGTGCTTTGCTGATCTGCTCAGTGTTCCAGAAAGGTCACAAACACTGAAGGTAGCTGTTTGTGTCACTGTATGTCAGGGGGAGGAAACAAAGCTAATGTGCTAACCTGCTACCATCAGTGCTAACATGCTGATTAAAACAGGCCTGACAGGACTTATTGTAAACAGCTGAAAGTACCTTTATATGTGACCTTTATGATAGAATGGTTAAAGCTACAGTGTTGGAAAAACTTTCCCTTTGAACTGAAAGTGTTGATCATATTTTAAATCACCAGTGTTTTCTGAAAACCATAACTTTGAGTCTTACAGAAGCAATAAAGATAAAATCAGGGGTTAACCAGAGTCATTAGGGTTTATTACATCTCCTTAAGTTGTTGTACTTGAATGTTTGTGTCATCCAGTTGAAAAGATGAACAGATATTGTGATTGATAAGTTTGCATGTGACCAGCCTGTGCTCTTAGGGGAAAGTCCGGGGATCACCAAAGTCTTGACTGTGTCCTCTGAGAAACATGACCGTCTCAGCTGTGAGATGTTAAATGCCATCCTACATGAACCATTAAATACTATTTGAACTCATAAATCTTCACATCCTTCTAGAGTAAATGTTTCAGTCACCTTTGTTCTTTGGTCAAGCTGTAAAGACTGAAACAGTTTTATCTGAGAGGCTAGGAGTACAGGTTAGGACATAGGGTCATAAAATCCAGCAATATCAACAGGAGATAAACTAATTATCTTTAAACAATCAGCAAAGAACATGGGATCGAGTGCATGCCAAAAGGAGTTGAAATATGATCAAATATTTGCAGGTAAGGGACATAGGGTAATTAACCTGTGAATTAGTCATTAGAAATAAATAGTTTAAGGAATATGTTTGGAGCAGAACAATATCCAAACAACATCTAAGAATCTGCAGGGCAACTCTTCTGTAAGTAAGTTTTGTCAGCACGTGATTAGCTGGACCTGCAAGAATAAATGCAATGACCCCACTCGATCAAAAATAGAGAGAAGCAGCGTGCCATCATCAATCTATCCTTTAACCTAACCATTAATCTTTGCTGCCCATGAATAACCAAGTAGTTATGTAACTTTGTGAGCGTAACATTTGTCTAATAAGGTCTTTTTTTAAACATAATCCAGACATTTTAGGGGCTGAACCAAAAAGAAGTGCAACTGTTCTCAATATCAATCATGCCACTTTAAACTGGCATTGATTTTAGAGGTGCAGCAACCTCTGGTCTGTTAAAAAATGCAGTTCATCGAGTGTCTACTAGAGGCTGGCTGCAGAACTACCAAACACGACCATTCAAAGAATATGATCACTACAGCTGAAATAAACATGTTTACAGCCTGGTTCAAAAGAGTGGTTTGTTCTGAACAGCTCATTTATCTATCAGCACACACTGTACGGGGGTGAGGTTTTTATAACGTAGTCGCTTTGAAGATATTAAAGTCGCAAGTTTTGCATGATTACAGGCATGGCTAACTTGACTGACATGGGGAGCACAGTAGCTGTTAGTGAGGAGGCTAACAAGGGACTTCCACCAGATCCGTGTCCAGTCCGTCTCCGATCCGCTGCGGTCCGGCTCCGTGCTCTTTCATCCGTCAACAGCAACCGGTTGAGTTTCCAGAACGCAGCATGGAGCAGGGCCGCCAGAAAGCTGGAGTCATGTGACCGAGGTTTCTCGCAGTAATTACTGCATTAATTACTGAATTAATTAATATCCAACTCCTCTCCTCATCCATGTTATCTTTCTGGTCCTCTGAAAACCTCTGACCTGTTGACTACACCTGGCTCCACTCATCATGACGGTTTGTTGTTGTAGTTAAGTGAAATACGATCTGGTGATAACACAGAGTGTTTTATTCTGAAAATTAACTGGATGTTTTCATTTTGTTGCTCCGGCATCCGGCACAAATAGAGGTTTTGGGTATCTGATACAGAGGGCTCCGACCCGCTGAATCAGAATGCAACAAAACAGATCCAGTGGAAGTTATCACATTGACTGGAATAGAAACCTATCAGATCCGGTGCCATGAAAGCTCGGATACAGATCGGATGCGGATCCGGTGGAATTTGTCCATAAAAGCCCGCCTCAACTCCACCTCACTGCTTCATGTAAAGTTAGGTTGAGTTAGCATTTTCAATATGTATGTATAAGTATTCCCATGATGTTCAGAGATGAAACAGCTGCTGGAAAAAAAAGGAATCTTTATAGAGGACCTTTAATATGCAAATCAGTTGGAATCCAACACCTGATGTAAATCTGGGTGGCAGGCTGGAGCTGCCTGTGTGTCCTAGCCCGATTTGTCAATCAAGTAAATACTCCCACGCACATCCCAACAGCTCTGTGACACATCAGGATCACATTACTCAGACAATAACTGTGCAGACACAGAAGTAGACAGCTGCTCAGACGCCTAAGAATTTAAAAATGTTCAGACGGAGTTTATTAACATACATGACGCAAAAAGCCGTGAGCAACACGGCAGAAGTGTGAGAATGTCCTAAAAATATCTTTATCATAACTTAAATTTGGACAAAGCTACAGGAGTTGAAGTCTACAACAAACAGAAAGCATTTAGAGAGTATTTTTTGATGATTATAGTTGTTGTAATAAAAATATTAGGCTTTCAGTCTGCCCAAAGATTATGGTTTTAAAAGAGGACAAGTGGCTTTAAAGGAGGGGATAGACGTTCTTGTTTACCTGCAGAATGCAAAGTGTTTTACATCTAACGCTCTGAAAACAAAAGCATTCCTGTAACCGTCCCTGTACATGCTTGGAGGAAGCAGTCAGAGTGTCATATGTCAGAAAACCGGTCCTTGGAGATAAATGTTCCTGCTGGTGAGCTAACGTCTCGCTTGACAATGTGTCTATTGTCCCGTTTGTCTGCCTCCAGTGCAGATATTTATTACTGATAAGACTTTGTGGTTAAATTGTGGTAAAAGGTTAAAGATGAACCAAAGAAACACAACTAGGACCCAGTAGGAAGTCGTTATAGCCAAAACATCGAAGCAGAGCCCTCATGCAGAGACACAAGGGGGATTTCTGAACCCTGAAGACAAGATCTTATCATGTGTTGAAGCATGTGTCCACGAGTCGTCTTTAATGAACTGTTTCTCACAGACTAAACGCTGTGTCTCACCACTTGATGTTCACTCAAGGAGGAAAAAGTCAAACTGTTCTAAGCTTTTCTAAAAACCCTTTTCACTCATGAACATTGTTTCGATAATTTCATGCACCTCACAGCAGGAGATTATCAGAGCTGGATGCACTCTCGTGTCTTAATATATTGCTTAAGGAAAAGGGTGGAAGGGTATAAATGCCAGAAGAAGGAGGAGAAGTGCGCAGTAATGGTGACTGTTTAAATGTCACAATTACAGCATGCGTAAGGATGCTTTTGCAACACAAACACAAGAATAGAAAACATAACAGAGACAACAGTGGTTAGTCAAGAGTGGAAAGAACAGAAATTCTGCACACAGACTTTTATCAGGAGAAGGACAGGAAACGTTGAAGACTCTTTCCAAACAGAGCAGGTCTAGACCATACTCCATGTTCTATAATTAACAAAGACCCAACATCAAGACAGGATAAGATCCAGTCCCAGCATTTAGCAAGTTACAGTGGCAAAGACAAACTTCCTTTAACAGGCAGAAACCTCCAGCAGGACCAGACTCATGTTAGACACACATCTGCTGAGACCGTGTTGGAGAGAGGGATAGAGGGAGATGGAGAGAGAGAGAAAGATGATAGTGGTGAGACGGATAGTAGTAGTTGTAGCAGCTGGAGTCTGGCACGAGTAGTGTAGAAGTCAGGGTGAAAAAATCAGCTGTTTGCACTCAAACCCATGTAGCACATCTGCATATTTTCAGGAGTGTGGTGCAGGCATAGACTGTAAAAAATATGGACGTAGTATCCGTGACGTCACCCATCTGTTTCTGAAGAGCTGTTTTGAGACCAATCGGCTGCGGCAGCCATATTGCTTCTGTCGAGCCAGTGTGACGTAAAGAGGCGGGCTTTGAGCCTCCTAGCAACAGCTGCAGTGTTCCCACAGGCAGCTGTGCCTCTCATTGGAAGACTGGTAATCTCAATATCTTCGAAATTGCCGAGTTAGAAAAAAATTAACCCCCCTCACAGTGAGAGGACGTCGAGAAATTAGCTATTCAGACTACACTCATCTTTTGTACCAGGCTGTAAACATGTTTATTAATGCTGCAAAGATCGTCTGTTCCCCATTCATGTGTATGTGACTTCCGGTACTTCGGGAGCCAGCCTCAAGCGGATCCTCGATGAACTGCAGCTTTTAACACTTCCGCATTGACTCATATTTTTAGACCAGAGGTTGCCGCTTGGGTGCAGGGGCGGAAAGCTTGAATCCAATTTTTTTAAACTTAAAGCTGGGGTTGTTAGTCAGATTTAGATACACATTTTGTTATACTGGTTAAAATTATCTTTATGTCCCGATCGCAATCGACACATAATGTGTTCTTAAAAAAGAGCGTAAAAAAGCCGATATCTACCTGGGAAAACACCAACCAATCACTGTGTTTTCAGTGGTGTAGGTCTGCATAAGCAACACATTTGTCTTCAGCGTGTCATCATTCGATCGCCACTTCCATTATGGAGGAGTCGTTTTTTTGACACTGCGTCTCTTTTCAACCCCAGACTTTCTGTGTTTGAGCAGACGAGTGTTTGTCAGCTTCTTGTCGCTTCCAATTTTGTGGTTATTCCTTCGAGTTAACTTTAAGAACCCCTTGGTGCACAATTGCGTCCGACTCCCCCATTCCTGACAAAATGTTGCAGGTTTGACTCTGTCTCAATAAATCCTCTTGGAGTCCATGTTCGTCAAACTCACGAGATCGCTGCTCACTTCGTGAAAACCCCTTCATCTCTCTGAACCTCTGTTTGTTTGCATTGTATAAGCACATCTGTGAGTATACCACTTTCCTTTCCCATGTTTACTCCTCCACGTCCTGTGTTTTCACTCATGGAGCTCAGGTCCGTCAGGCCTGGCAGCACCTGAAGAGTGCGTGTCCAGTTTGAAACCTGATCACATTAAAGTAAAAAAGGAGACTCACTGCTGGAACGTGAAACTGAAAATCTCTGAGAGGAGTCGGGGAAAACAAGGAAATATCTCTTCATACCATCTGCTTCTTGCACAAGTTGTGAAAGATCTCTTGTTTAGCTGAGACTCGGGCCTCTTGTAACAGCTGCTGGGTGCATTACTGCTCTCTCAGACAAAACAAGGCGGCACAGGAAGCCTTGATTAAAGCACTTCCTGTCTGACCGGCCCGGAGGATCAAGGAGCTGCAGTGTTATTTTACCCACACGGCTCTGAGTGGAGGAGGCCTCGACTTCATCCAGAGAAATTTACGGCTGAAATCTGAGATGCTGCTGAGGGTCTCTGTTAATCAAGGAGCAGAGTGAGAGAGCAAGAGAGGTAGTTAGAGAGGGGGTAATCTTTGTGAACGAACCGAAACAAGTTAATGCCTCAGAGAAACCTTTGCACAATTAAAGGAACTGATCAACATTTACTTAACGGCCCCTCGTAAAGACTCCTGGACCCTGATTTTAAACACTTTAGTGTCTAAACGACTTGCAGGTACAAACGTTTTAAACTGCTTCAGACTGTGATTGCAAAACCTGGCTGTGATAGCTGACATAACATAATCCTAGCGTGGTCAAGGTGCGTCCACTAAGAGTTGTTTCAGCCACCGACAGCTCAGATTGTTGTTTTAACCGTCTAACTTACACACAGGACCCTACAGGGACCAGCTCTTTGTCAGATACAGAGCTTACATCATCGTCTTCAGGGCCACCAGACTTCATCACGATTACAGTCATCTCCACTTGCATAACAGGAGCTGCTGGTCCACTGATGTCTCGGTATGTTGAGGTTTTTCGCATTAGTGAGGATTATACAAATTATGTGATCGATTCAAACAAAGCCCTCTGATTGTGACAGTTCAGTTTCAAGCTAACGAGGGCAGAGGATCTGAAACAGCCTGAATGATCTCCATCTGGGGAAGTGTGATGCAAATTCAGAAAAGTGCAAAAGTACAAAAGAATGAAATGAGAGGATGGGCTGCAAATGACAATATATATATATATATATATATATATATATATATATATATATATATATATATATATATATATATATATATATATATATATATATATAAGTTGCAGAAAGATGCAGTAAAAACATAAACAATGCAAAGTATAAAAGCAACTACAATGAAACGCTGCAAACACGGACTTCACATGGAAGTGTTCCAGGTCTGTGGAGAGAGGAAGACTAGGGAGTGAATTTATCAGAGTATCAGGTGTGTGTGTGTGTGTGTGTGTGTGTGTGTGTGTGTGTGTGTGTGTGTGTGTGTGTGTGTGTGTGTGTGTGTGTGTGTGTGTGTGTGTGTGTGTGTGTGTGTGTGCGTGTGTGTGTGTGTTTACTTCAGTGGTGGACAAAGTACAAAGCTTCATCACTTAAGTCAGAGTATAGATCCTCCTGGTCGATTTTTAGTCCAACACAAGTGAAAGTATCAAAGTCAAATCATTCCTTGAGTTAAAATACTGGAGAACTTTAAAAACATGATTTCAAATCTATAAAAAGATTACCATGAAATAAAACCAAAAAGTTACTAAAAGCACAAACAATGTGGTTTAAATGTTAATCTGGGATAAATTAAGTTTGTTGCATACCTTTAACTAGAGGGAATACTGAATTAATCTATTTATGTTCTGCTCTTTTATGGTATTTTCTTGCATCTTTCTACCTGTACTTTTATATGTTTTGGTGTTTTCTGAATGCAATATATTTAATTACACTTTAAATAGAAAGGCCCAATACTAAGTTAGTTAACAAAGTCTTACAACTCTGTGAAACACATCAGTTTCATGCTCTGTATTGGACTAAGCAGCTGGTGGTGAACTACCAGAGGAACAGGAGGCCCCCCTGCCCCAGTCCTGGAGAGGGTGGACTCATACAAGTACCTTGGGGTCCAAATCAACAACAAACTGGACTGGTCCACCAAAACTGATGCTATCTACAGGAAAGGACAAGGCAGACTGTTCTTCCTGAGGAGGCTCAGGTCCTTCAGTGTCTGCAGCTGGCTTCTGAAAACCTTCCACTAGTCTGTGGTGGCCAGTGCTCTGTTCTTTGCTGTGGCGTGCTGGGGGGGAGGCATCAAGACAGGTGAGGCCAGCAAGCTCAACAACCTGGTAAAGAAGGCCCGCTCTGTGGTTGGTCTAGAACTGGACAGTCTGGATTCAGTGGCTGAGAGGAGGTTGATGGACAAACTGCAAGCCATCCTGGACAACCCCTCTCACCCTCTCCATGATGAGCTGTGGCTGATGGGGAGCTCGTTCAGCCAACACATCATCCCACCACGGTGCAAGACTGAATGCTTCAGCCGCTCCTTTGTGCCCAGCTGTCAGACTGTTAAACAGTAACGGAGGCCACAGACTGCATCATGCTGACCGCTCGATTGTACTTATGTCTGGGTTGCTGCGACAGGCGAATTTCCCCCCAAGGATCAATAAACTCCCATCAACTCAAAAACAAATTCACAAAATAACACAAACGTTTAACAATTCAAGGAAATCAAACACGAGCGACTGGGTTTTCTGGCAGAAAAGAACCCAAATGTTTCTCATTGAGTCTGGTGGCTTTGAATAATTGATATATCAGCTATTTGTGATTTGAAAAACTATCTTAACATCTAACAAAAAGGTCTTTCTTTGTAAAGATTGTCTCTTTGATGTTTTAAGAAACTTAATGTAACAATGGAGTGACAAAAATGAGACGTTTTATTTGACGTTCTTTGATGGGCCCCAATTTACTCCCCAGGCAAGATTGATTCAATCTGTTTGAGAGATTTCAATGAGTTTAGAGGTCATTTGTAATGTAGACCCTTAAATATGTCAAAGTATGACCCAACTCTCTGAATCTGGAGCCCTGAACTGCGGTAAAACATGTTGGTCTAGCTTTGCAAACAGCTCTGGAAGGGGCAGACAGCTGACCTGGCTCTGTCCCAGGTCAATAAAAGAAAAAACGCAACATTAAAAATAGAAATGAAAGATGTGCTGTGACCACAACATTCCTGACTTATTAACTGAGCTGAGTGTGCAGACATTTTACAGCATGTTTTAGTATAGCGATATAACTAACACAGACATGTTTCTAAACGGTCCCAGGGAGAGTTTGCATTTAGACCCTGTACGTCTCCTCACTGCCCCTTGTTGCCCATAAACTGCAGCTTATGTAACTGTTGTGTAACAGCAGCGTCTACCTGACACCTCTAATTAATCTGGAGGAGGAGGGTGAGGTGGGTGGGAGACGTACTGCTGTCACATGTCTGGCTCAGTCTACCTATCAGACCCTGATTCAGCAGAAGACGCTCCCCACAGTCTGCAGCTGCATGAAGTTTCGTCTGGGCCGTCTCGCTCCTGAGCTGGCGGACCGCCGGCCCACAGAGGTGACAAATGCTCCTGTCTGCTCAGGTGTCAGGTTCATGCTGTAATGAAAGTGGTTTCCCATCCTGAAAGAGATCTGCTGCTCTCAAGTAGAAGAAAAGAGGTTAATCAAAGAACCACATAAGATTCATACTTTATCATGTCAGAAATCGACCAAACTCGCTTGGTGGCAACTTTCCTCAGAGGTCACACAGAGAGGGACGGGATCTGAAATGCTGTTATAATGTTGTCATGGTCTTGAAGAAGACTTGTGATAAATCATCTGAAAAGAAGGCCCTTTTTTCTAATCTGGGACAATTTGTAGTATTTCTGCAATCAGTGGTGTCGCCCCCTGCTGGTCTTTAATAAAACTGTAGCTTTAAGGCACTGAAAATGTCCATCTTTTATATTCCATCTATACCCAAGACAAACCAAGCCAACACTGAGTGATAGTGGCAATAACAAGCCTATAAGTACCACTCGAACGCACCACTTAAGGAAAACACATAACCGGTTTTGAGGAACATTTAGCACCTAGCATTTAGCGCAGTAATCTGTTTTCATGTCAGACCTTTTTTAAAATAGAGCTGCTTCTGATCAAGTTGTGATAAGAAAAGGTGCAGATGCCTCAAGTCTTGATGTTCAGTCTTGTGGAATAAAAAAGAGACGTGTCATTTGCCTGCACTTCCGTTTCTTTCCTTGGGAACCGATTCGACGTTGATCCGGTGTGTCAGCTCCCCGAGGCGTCGTCATCCACAGTAAATCTTGTCACAGTCAAGAAACAGCTGAGCCCACCTCGTGTCACACCTTTCTAGCGTCAGAGCTGGCTTGCTGTGTGAAAATGTTTTACAACTTTCTGGAACCGATCCAACAAAAACACACCCACACACACCCACTTCCACGACCACATAAGGCTGTGGAAGAGCCTCGGGGGGAAAACTGGGTTTACATTAGGAGAGCCGCAGAAGCAGCACCTTAAAAATCACAAGAACATAAATCTAAAAGTAGTCCTGGATTAACTGATTTTGTACATTTGTGTTGCAAATTCTCAAAACCATGTGACATGGCTAACTCGAGGTCTTCATCCTGGTTGCCTCGCTTGAAAGACGAACTATCAGCTTGTGAATTAGTTAGATGTCAGGCTGCTGGGGGCAGACTTAAATGACTCCTGTGACTTGGGTGATACCTGGGGTTCTGGAGGTTCTATTAAGTGTGGCGTAAGGAACAAGGTGGCACTCCAACTAACTCCCAACTACTGAAGAAACAAGCAAGCAGGAGGAGTAGAGGTGGGTCTGTAGCCTCCAGGGTAACAGCTACAACACGCCCATCTGTCAGTCAAATCAACCATGCCCCTTATTATAACTTACAATAACTTAAAGACTCATCAAAACTGTTATGAGTTATAAAAAGATCAGGACAAATAAAGGGGTGATTTAAGGGTAGAGAAGGGCTCCACTTGGGGTTCATTGCCTCAAGTGGACATTTGTTTTGCACTTTTGCATTGGCTTCATTTGTCAAGGCCAGGGGAATGACTTATGCAGGAGTGACAAAATTCTTTAGAGACTCAAATGATGTTTATCTGTGGCTAAGGTCCTTGTGGCTCTGATTGCAGGATCAAGTCCTGGTACTGGTTTCTGCAGTGTTTCATTTCATGCATCCCATTCCCCTCCACATCCCAAAATGAAGTTAGTGAACCAACCCTGGGACTCGACCCCTCTGTTCCCGACGACCCCTGTTCATCCCTCCTTACCTTGATCCCTACTCACCCCTCCTTACCTTGACCCCTACCCATCCCTCCCTTCGTCTACCCCTGCTCACCCCTCCTTACCTCGACCCCTACTCACCCCTCCTTACCTGGACCCCTACCCATCCCTCCTTACCTTGATCCCTACTCACCCCTCCTTACCTGGACCCCTACCCATCCCTCCTTACATCAACACCTACTCACCCCTCCTTACCTTGACCCCTACCCATCCCTCCCTTCGTCAACCCCTGCTCAGCCCTCCTTACCTCGACCCCTACTCACCCCTCCTTACCTGGACCCCTACTCATCCCTCCTTACCTCGACCCCTACTCACCCCTCCTTACCTTGGCCCCTACTCAGCCCCCCTTGCCTTGACACCCACCCATCCCTCCTTACCTGACCCCTACTCATCTCTCCTTTCCTCGAAACCTACTCATCTCCCCTAACCTCAACCGCTACTCATCTCCCCTAACCTCGACCCCTACTAACCCCTCAGTACTGCAACCCCTACTCATCACTCCTTTCCTCGACCCTTACTCATCTCTTTACGTCGACCCTATAACTTACTTAGAGAAAATTCTTCAAACTGTACTATCACGTGGTTTCGTTTTTGATGTTCACTGATGTGGTTTTATTTACGTTCAACAGTGGATCTTGTTACGAATAGAATTATAAGAAACAAGGGCGTGGCGTTGTTACTGAAAGTTACTATCGCTTGAACTTTACTATGAAATAAAAAGTAAATCAAATCTCTAAATCACCAACACCTTCAACAGATGGATAAGGATGATTTCACATATGATAGCCCGGTTTGATTAAGGGGTGAAATATCAACATTGTTTTTCTTTCATGTGGTTATGTTTGCTTTCACACTTCACTAAGTCAAACCATCTGAACCTTCTGGATGTCACAGATGTCAGCATGTTGTGCAGCACGTTGTCCTTTACATGAGACAAATTAATCTTAGGCCAGACACTAGGCGAGGTATTGACATGGACTTGAACGGATTAAATGACATATATGTCTGTACATCTTAAGCAAGATAGAATTAATCATATTCTACATCTGTGTTTTCTAGATTCATGCAGTTTGTTTATCATTTTTCTGCTCACGATGTCACTGTGCTTTACGGCACTTCCTGCCTTTGGTATCTCAGTTGGTCCGCTTTGCCTTAACACCTCAAACAAATCGCACTAGGGTTTGCTTCGAGTTTAACCGAGACTCTGAGTTCAAATGAGCTTTCCCACTAGTCCAAACATACTGGACTATCCGAGAAGACCGACCAGGGTTGGTTCAAAGTGGACCAAACAGCTCTGGTGTGAATCCTAGGGCACAAACATCTTCACCAAAACAACAGTCAGGTGATCTTTATCGTCACGGCTAACAGCAGTCAGGTGACCTCTGACCTGTGCAGGTGATGTCTGTTGTCATGATAAAAGAGTTAAGTGACCTTTGCCCTCATGCTCAGGCGACCTCTTGTGTTTAGGTAACAAGGGCCAAGTGAACCTTGTCGTCATCGTCAGGTGACCTTTGGCGTCATGATGACAGAAGTAAGGCAACTTGTTGTTGTGGTGACATTAAGAGAAAGAGGGTTTGTTTACGTTTTGGGACCAAAACTTTGTGCACAAGTAATGTTGTTTAAATGATGTATTAAAGTTTGATTATTTGACATTATAAGATACATTTCTGTTCCTTTGGGTTGTCTTTTTGTTAAGTTACATGTTGTCTTCTTTATTCATTCACAGTGGGTTGAGGTGGAGGCGTGTTGTCCACCTTTATCTGATCAGTGGTGTAAATATAGTCATCAGAAACAGTTTACTTACAGCTTGGTGAAAGAGAGAACAGTTCATCTCTTCCTCCCGCACTCTGTGGTGAACTAAGAATTATGGGATGACGGACATGGCTTGTAGTTTCCTGGAAATGTCGACCTGATGCCCAGTTCTTAAAAAGATTGACTTCCCTGACACTTTTAAGATCAGGAGTTGGAATACAGTTTGTGCATAATGTACCTTAAATCCAGAGAAAAACAGACGTTCATTTTGAGGAAAGATTTAACAAAGACAGTGATCGGTGTCTCCAGAACATTTATATAACACCTGTCTCTTTGGTTTGGACGGCTCACATAACGTGGATCCGGCTCAGGTTAGACATCAGATTGATTTCCATGCTTTTCATCAGTCAGAGGTTTAGTTATGTAACTTGAAAAGGCCTTCTGGATCCCTCTGAAGCTGTCTGTACACAACAAACGATGATGACTCTTATCATCACCACAGCCTGAACACCACCATACCTGCCCGTACAGGTGTGTCAGGCTACATCTGCGTGTTTGCACGGTCAGAGGGTGAAGTTGAGGCTCTCTTGCAGCCACAGGGGTTTTATCCTTCATCCTCCATTCATGAGTCACACCACAGTCGGCTTTTAAACCACCAGGGAGGCTTAAATGCGGCGAGCGGGGAGCCAAAACACGGCCAAGTCAAACATGGGTTTGACTCGTGGTTTAGACCAACAGAGAGCAACTGCAGCCTGCACCTTCCATCCCGTCATACTGGTGTTAGTTACTGGTTCCAGTGCCAGAGTGGTGGCTGCGGTTTAAAGGGTGCATGCCGTTCTCTGCTGGCGCTGACATCAGCTCGTCAGGTTGCCAGTTGGAGTGATTATTTTGCTCTTTTTTTGTCCCAGAGATGCAGAATGGAAACACATCTATCAACACTCAGTGACGCGTCTCTTTTTCACCAAACTGTTTTCGTCTTGGAATCTGGTTTCATAATCCATCATCTGCACATCGGTCTGGGTTTTGTTTTGGCTTTCCTTCGTTCGGAGATCTTCTGTTTCTCATTTGCACATGTTGGTAATCTCTGTTGTACGTTTCTGATTATATTTCTGACATGCTGTTGGTTTCTTGTGTCACAGGATTCCTTATATTCACCAGATACACAACTGTTGTGTAACAATCATGTTTAAAAGAATGAAAATCAAAACTTTAATAGCAAGGGCATTCATCTTTTTCGTGACAGAATGCTGCGTGTACATGTTTTGATGGCATCAATATATTCATTTAAAAGTGAGTTTAAAGCAGAGGCATAAAAAGGAGGCCATGATGGGGGATCTAGTTACATAATCCTTATAAAATTGACCTAAAACAGGTGGAAAATGCATCTAGATCGCGACAGCTTTAAATCTTTTTGCAACGTAACAATTTCCTGTAGATAACTTTGTATCATCTGCTTATTGGTTGATGATGCATCATGAATGTGATGTTAATGAAGAAAACAGGACAGAAAGAGACAGAAATGCATTTACAGTAAAATCCAAAAACAGAAAAAACACATGCGAGGGAAGAACGCATGACCATGAAAGTGATCCAGGCCTGTAGGGGGGGCACTATTTAGGAGCGCCAAATCCCCCGCCCTGTGTATTCGTTTTGCATCCTTTCTAAACTTGCATCACATTTCTCCTCAGGTAGATTGGTCCCACTGCTGCCACTCTACATATTTAATATTTGTAAATCCTCTGAGATATGACCTCACCATCAGCACAATGAACAATGAGGGCAGTGGCAGACTAATGCTAACGTATTTATTTATAGAGCTCCAAGGATTAAAATGAATTTACTAAAAGCCTGAATTAAAACACAGATTATGCAGAGTGTAACGAGCAAATAATGACCTAAATTTGGTTATGTAAGATTATTCTGTTATGTAAACATTTATTGATCACTGACAGTAACTCAGATCTCCCTGTTCTTTAAAAAGGCACAATCACCAAACATACGTGGTTCCTGTTGTTTGTGTCGATGTTGAAACCGTCTGAAACAGGCTCCAGGTCTCTGCAGAGTCCGAGAAACTCCTCTGAACCCAGACTGATGAAACTGCTGCAGGGTCAGATTCTCTCAAAGCTCAGTGACCTGATATTTTGGGATAAAACTGAAGGTATTGCCCGGGAAAATGAAATTTCATCACAGGATTTACCGTCTGCTTTGTAGCGAAGCCTCTGTTATATCAGCAGCAGCACACTCTCGGGCTGTTACCTAAGATTCAATATCAGCTCAGGGTGTTATCTCTAACCCCGTCGATATTACTCCTCAGAGTAGGACGAGAAGTAAAGGATGAAGATGTGCTTATCGGCTCGTTCAGTCTGCTGTGTTTTGAACACTTTCAGGTTAATCTTTTCTTGCTGCAGGCTTTCAGACTCCAAATCTCTGACCTTTCATGCAATCTTATCTTTGGGCTGATGCAATATAGCTGCATAGGCAATAACTATGTTTAAAAAGTATTAATTACTGATATTATTCTATAGGGTTCATAGTAGAGGGTGCAGTGGAAGGAGCCGCAGCAGAAGAAGACAACTAGCTAGCCTTTAGTGAAGTGGCTTTTACTGCAGTACAAATCATGATGGAGAAGATGACAGATGAAAGCGAGGTTCTCTAAACACACCTACAAAGGTTTTCTCGCCAGTTTGTGAGTTTCTCTTCGATTTCAAAAGATGGGTGTAGGGGACAACGAGCAACATAGAATCATATGTAGAAGAAGACGGTCATGTCATGAGTTTGTTTGTTTGGCGAATAAAATCTAACTTTTAACATCATTAGAAATAGATCATGACATGTCAGTATGTAACCTGCTTTTATTAGTAAAGTTTATGAAGAATCAAGCCTGGGTTATACTTCTGCGTTGACTCTACATTGAAGTGTCCGACACGGTCACGAGAACTACATACTTTAGAGTCGTAAAGTCCGTGTCGCTCTGCAATACTTTGCCGAAACTCTTGTAGGCACTGTGGTTCTTGTGCAAGTCAGATTGACTGTTTCAGACCCCGCTACGCTCTCCACAGCGACTCCGAGCATTTTATGTTAAGTTGTAGCAGATATATGTTGCTGTTGATCATACAAGAAGAAAAGAGAGGAGATGTTGGAGGAGTCATGCAGGAGTTGTACCGGACCGTTGTGGTGAAAAGGGAGCTGAGCTGGAAGGTAGGTAAAAGCTTTCAATTTACCAGTCGGTCTACGTTCCAACCCTCACCTTCGATCATGAGCGATGGGTCTTAACTGAAAGAAAGAGGTCACAGACACAAGCAAATGAAGAAATGGGTTTTCTCTGGAGGGTGTCTGGGCTCATCCTTAGAGAGAGGGTCAGGAGCTCGGAGTAGAGTTGCTGGTCCTTCACATTGGAAGGAGTCAGCTGAGTGCCTGGATGCCTCCCTTTAGAGGTGTTCTGGGCACGTCCAACTGCAAGGAGGCCCCGGGGTCGACCCAGAACTCGGTGGAGGGATTATATATCCCACCTGGTCTGGGAACGCCTCAGGGTCCCTGCAGGAGGAGCTGGAAAGTGTTGCTGGGGAGAGCGATGTCTGGGTTGATGAACTTGGATTGCTTCCTCCATGACTCGACCCTGGATAAGCTGAAGAAAATGGATGGATGGATGTTGGAGGAGATGGAAGTTATGGTTGATGCACGGCTATGTGATGTACGGTTGTAAATGCAGGAAATACGATGCTGTCCAGCAGACCAATCACAGGGCTTGGTGTCCGTGTTGTTTTAATGCTTAGTTACAATTTAGTGGAGGTGCACGTCAGGCTACGTGCTTAGGTTTCTGTGTAGGAACCAAGGGGCAACCTCCCGTCTCAAAATATGAAGCCCATTCGGAAGTGTTAGAAACTGCAATTCCTCGAGCGTCCACTTGAGGCTGGCTGCAGAAACACCAGAAACCACATACACACTCATTCAAAAAAGATGATCTTTACAGCAGAAATAAACACGTTTACAGCCTGGTACAAAAAACAGTTTAGGTCTATGTAGCACACACTGTACAGGGGGTTTCTAACGCGACAGTTCAGAAGATACTAAGATTATGAGTTTTGATCATTAAGGACATGACTAACTTGACTGACAGGCGGGAACACGTAGCTGTTTGCTAGGAGGCTCAAACCCCGCCTCTTTATGTCACACTAAGTTTGGTTGAGTTCAGCATTACCAATATATGGCTCCTACCGACGATTGGCTTCAAAACAGCTCTCAGGAACAGATGGGTGACGTCACAGATACTACGTCCAGTATTATACAGTCTAGATAGGAACTGGGCTGTGTCTACTTGACATAGAAGTATAAACCAGGCTTGAGTCATGCCTTTCCGTTATTTGACTGATAGCGTTGTTTCTTTTCTAAGTTTTCCATCGAAGTCACTATCATACAGTTATTGGGTTTCTTTTTGGCCTCATACGTGTATCACACATGCTGGGACCCCCTCTAAAATGAGATGGCACATCTCAAGGGGTTTATCCCAATAAAATAAACTTCTTTCAACACTGAGGGAAACCAGCTCCCGTCCTTCTTGTTACACTTTTCATTCAAAATTTTAACTTTTTTTTATCCCTCCTAATATAATCTCTGATATTTTCCATTCTGCATTGTGTGCTCACTCTGTTTTTAAAATAAGACAGATACTCTGCAGAGCGACCGCTGACTTCATCGCTATTTGCAGCCATTTCTGTTTTTCCCCCCTCTCATAATCACCTTATAAAATGAGCATTGCTGCATTATTCTGGGATCATTCTCTCAACACGGCATGACACAACAGATATACACCTCCTGTAAATACAGCAAGTACTACACACACCTCATCTGCGCTGAATATAGCATCACAAATAGCAGCTCATTGTTTAAAAAGCAGATTACATCACACTGGTTCTTTCAATAGAGCTCTATGCTTGTGTTAAGACGTTTGAGAACAAAGCACTCCTGAAGGGCACGGTGGTTTACACACATACACACACATACACACACACACACACACACACACACACACACACACACACACACACACACACACACACACACACACTGTACATGAGTTCATTGTTTATAAATGGACATGTTGTGCTGTCACCAGGCAGGATGAGTCCACCTCCCTCTCTTATCCTCTTATCGTTCCGCTGTCTGCCACTTCACAAACGACCCGCTGCTGCGATTTGTCCCTGCAGGTACCCAGCAGCCTCTCTGACCACTGGGCACAGACCCAGGACAAAAGGTACAGTGTGAGAGGAGGTGAGGGGGGAACGGAGGAGCTGTTTTTGTCGCCTGTGATCATCTGTCGGGACACAAACAGCCCACACAGGCAGACGTGTGTGGAGGAAGAGTCTGATAGTTTGTCTCTGATACGACGACCTGAAACTGAGATAAGATCAGTTTTGCAATCATCCGAGGAAAATGACAACGAAACTATATGTTTGTCACAACAGATTGCTGTTGTGTCGACTTTAACCAATCTCTCGGTCTGTTTAGACCATTGACCGTATATTAAGATCTTCAAGATGCTGCCGCCTTGTACCGATGACAGAAACAGACACTCAAGGTCACATAAAGTTGAATGAATCTCAAGGAGCTGTCAATGACGATGTCATACCTGTTTTTATAGCATCAAATAAATTATTAAAACTGAACCAACTATGACGACAGAAAGTGTGTTAAGAAAACATACATGTGATGTGTTAAATGACTCATATCCCATCTGATAACATGGAGGAGGCGGGCTTTATGACTTTTACTGCCTCTCGGTAGGGGAAGCTCCAGATGTTTGGCTTCATGTCATCCATCTTTTCATAGTGATTTATTTTTTTCAGGCAATGACATTTGTGCAAAAGCTAATTTAAAGTGTGTGACACAATGTAAGCGTCTAAAGTAGTTTGAGTAAAAAAAACAAAACATTTTTTTGGTGACCCCTTCCATCCAGTGTTGAGATTTTCCTTCCACCGTGAGATCGTCTCAGTCTGGGTCGCGGGGGCAGCAGCCTCAGCAGGGAAGCCCAGACACTCCTCTCCCGGCCACTTCCACCAGCTCTTCTGGGAGGATACCAGGGCGCTCCCAGGCCAGCTGAGAGACATAGTCTTGCCAGCGTGTCCTGGGTCTTCCCCGTGGCCTCCTCCCAGTCGGACATGCCCGAAACACCTCCCCAGGGAGACGCCCGGGATGCCCGAACCACCTCATCTGGCTCCTCTCGATCCGGAGGAGCAGCGGCTCTACTTTGAGCCTCTCCCGGATGTCTTAGCTCCTGACCCTATCTCTAAGGCCGAGCCCAGCCACCCTGCGGAGAAAGCTCATTTCGGCCGCTTGTATTCGCGATCTTGTTCTTTCGGTCACTACCCACAGCTCATGACCATAGGTGAGGGTCGGAACGTAGATTGACCGGTAAATTGAGAGCTTTGCCTTCTGGCTCAGCTCCCTCTTCACCACAACAGACCGGGACAGCGCCCACATCACAGCAGACGCCGCCCCGATCCGCCTGTCCTCACTCGTGAACAAGACCCCGAGATACTTAAACTCCTCCGCCTGGGGCAAAGACTCCCCTCCGACCCGGAGAGGGCAAGCCACCCTTTTCCGACTGAGCACCATGGCCTCAGACTTGGATGTGCTGATCCCCATCCCCGCTGCTTCACACTCAGCTGCAAACCGTCCCAGTGCGAGCTGGAGGTCACCGTTCGATGAAGCCAATAGGACCACATCATCTGCAAAGAGCAGAGACGGAATCCCAAGGTCTTAATTTATTTACATTAAATCCCATCTTTAACAGCATAAACCTTGCTTAAAAAAGAGCTTCTGGTGTCCCTTTAAAATACAGGAAAATCTAGATTTATTTTCAAACTACTTTGATTTTTAGGATACTACGAAATACAAAAACAAGCTGGACATTTGGCAAGAATTAAGATTTTAAAGACTCTTTTTTTCTGTAAACTTAGAAGCATGTCTTATTGAAATAACTACAGCATGTAGCTAAGATGAAATACATCTAGTGTGAACAACAATTTAACATGTGAAATTAAAGGTAAATATGTAAAACTCCCTGCATTTACATACATTGTAAAGCTTGCATGTTTTATACAAAATCCAATCATTTCAGTTCATTAGCAGAAACAAATTAAAGACAATCAAATATCCATGCATATAGATTTATTCTTTCTCTACCAATCCTAAAACTGTATTATATTCAACTAACAACGTTTGATGTTGTGTGACTCTTACAGTAAATCTGTGTTGCCCCAGCAGTTCTGAGTTTTCCATCTCATAAGAATCAGAATGATGTAAACTCTAAACTGGGTGAAAGTTGTCCCGTATGTTCTGCGATGTGGTCACAGGAGCACACATGACGTATATAATGTTGTATATACACTGAAAGCGTGTCAGTGTTACCTGTGAAAGCGGGCTGACCTCACCTGTGTGGGAACAAAATGTGCTGAGGACTGTTCACTGCTGCCAACAAGGTCTGGAAGACGTCTTTACAGCAGGTCCTGCAGGTCGGGGTCAAAGGTCAAAGGCTCTTCCTCCCCTTAATCCGCTGCCTCTGAGAGTTCATCAGTCAGACGCGGGTTAACTTCCCTCTTCAGATACACTCCGTCTCTTCAGCAGTGTGTCTCCTGGATGACTCATGGGAGGCCTGTTCAGTGTTTTAAAGTGGACTCTTATTTGAAGTGGGAAACATTTGAGCTGCTAATGTGTGTTTATTTATAAAAACAGATACAGAGTGGTGACCAGGTGGTTCAGAGAGTCCTCTTTGCCATCCTCATTCCTTCCCATGTTTGCCCTGGTGGCCTTCTTTGCAGTGGCAATTAGCATCCTAACAGGAGGAGTTACCTGCCTTTGACACATGTTTAGCGACATCCTCCTCTCTCCTCTGTTCCCTATCAATGACAGAAGGAATGCAGTCGACAAGCAGCCTTATCATCTGACATTTTTAGTTCTTAGTAAATATTTTTCATCTCAAACTCACTGCAGGGAGGAGGGGTTAGCTCAGAATCCGGGGGTAACTGGGGCAGAGCACTTGAAACCTGCCTTTGTGTCCTACATGTTTGACCCCGGCCTCTATCTTCACTTGTGTTTGATTTTAAACAACCATTTAAGTCTTAAAAGGCCTAATGTATACAGCAGGCTTTAAGAGCGAGGCGAGCAGAGGTCACGCTGACGGATCGAGTACAGTAGATTAAAGTGTGTGTGTGTGTGTGTGTGTGTGTGTGTGTGTGTGTGTGTGTGTGTGTGTGTGTGTGTGTGTGTGTGTGTGTGTGTGTGTGTGTGATAGAGAAGCCTTTGATGTGGGATCAGTGTGACTCCTGCAGGGTTAAAAGCTGCAGGGAGTCCAGGAGGAAAAAAACAGCTGCTGTTGTCATCAGGAGCTTTTTTACTGAACCACAGCACTCCTCTGTCTGTCCGCAAGTGTGTGTGTGTGTGTGTGTGTGTGTGTGTGTGTGTGTGTGTGTGTGTGTGTGTGTGTGTGTGTGTGTGTGTGTGTGTCACATGCATGTTTTCACTGTAACCTGATTGAGTCAACATGTCGGTCATTACAATAGAGATGTAAACACAGCCTGTGGGTCATTTCTGACAGAGTAAACAGAACAGGGCTGAGGAGACGAAGCTGGGAAACTCATCAGGAACGTGCATGTGTGGTTCATGATGGTTGCACAAAAATAAGGAATTCAAAATATTCAGGTGATGCTGGAAATTGTCGCTGGTTTGATTAAAGCTGCACTCATTCATCTTTAATTCAAACCATGATCCAAACAGATATAAAAGTGGAGCTTGTTCTTACAAATTAGCCTCTTTTAGCTTGTTGCTTTTTTTCCGATCCTACAACCTTAAGCTTCATCAGCTCTATACATCTGAAATTGTATTGTATCTGCACTGACTATTTCTCTGTTCATGTTTTTGCAACAAAAACACAGAGACAAATTTGTGTTTGAGGAAACCGTCTCAAAAACATAAAAATGGCGGTAGTCTCTGTGACGTCACCCATCTGTTTCTGAAACCCTGTTTTGTCTGCTGAACTCAACCTAATGTCTGTCGAGCTAGTGTGAGGTATACGAGGCGGGCCTTTAGCCTTTCCGCTAACAGCTGCAGAGTTAGCACCTGTCAGTCAAGTTAGCCACGCCCTTATTTGGGCAAACCTTGTAAGTTTAATATTTTCGAAAATAACGAGTTATAAGAAGATTAACCCCTTATACAGTGTGTACCGATAGATAAATGAGCTATTCAGACTGAAGCCATTTTGTACCAGGCTGTAAACATGTTTATTTCTGCTGTAAAGATCGTCTTTTTTTAATGGATGTGTATGTGGTTTCCTGTGTGTCTGCAGCCAGCTTCAAGTGGACGTTTGAGGAACTGCAGTTTCAAGTACTTCCACATTGACTTCATACTTGGACAAAACCGGAGGTTGCCGCTTGGATCTACACAACGCTTGAAGCATGGCAGCCTGCTCTAAAACCAAACACGAAAACTGTACATGCAAAAAACACCCTAGATCTCTTACAAACTAAAACTCCACTGCATCATCTGAACACAGGAATCACGCGAAATCTTCCCAGATTTCTGCATGTCGGCAGGAAAAGGAACTTTAACTGCACAGCAGCAACATGCACAGACCTGTGGACTAAATCAGACTTCAAACTCTATCACACATCATTTTGTTTTCATGTTTTGCCTCCTACTGTCTGAAAAATGAGTTTCCTTCTCCTCTGACACCTCCACCGTCTCTTCAGCAAACACGGTCCACCTCTGTGGACAGCTGTCAGTTTTTCACAACCTGTGTTTTTGAGTGACTTGTTCACAGATCATTTGGACACAACAAACACCTGTCACACACAAACACAAGCCTGGAGGCCTCTGAACACAAAAAAAGGTGAAGTTAAAACAGGGAAACAAACATTCACATTGACGGAAGTCAGCGATGTGCGAAGAGCTCTGCCTTGTTGGTCCAGATGACCTCATACTGACACTAGAACCTGGTGAATTTATCTGTTTGTGTGTGTGTGTGTGTGTATGTGTGTGTGTGTGTGTGTGTGTGTGTGTGTGTGTGTGTGTGTGTGTGTGTGTGTGTGTGTGTGTGTGTGTGTGTGTGATACAGTATCTGAGCGGGTGAAGTCACATGTCACACGCTGTCACATGTGCAGGAGGAACAGAAGCCGGGTTTAACTGAGTAAACACTAACCAGCTCCCCCCTTTGTGTTAGTGTGAGTGTGTGTGTGTGTGTGTGTATGTGTGTGTGTGTGTGATTTATCTTTTGTCATCTGAACAGTGTGACTGTGAGACATTACATCCTTTGTAAACAGTTGTGTTTGAACAAATGTGTCAGAGTGTGTTTGCTGGTTTTGTGTCCTCTGTGATGAATTCGTTCTTCTTTCAGTGAACCGAGTCGCTCTGCAGAGATCTGTTCAGGGACAGACTTCAACACGAGTGAACAGTATAAGCAAACAAACTCTGCAGACATGACAGTAGCCCATGAATAAAATAACCAGAGTCACGTTTTTTAAATGCAATAATAACCTGAGTGATATTTAACCACATCCTGACAGAGTGAACGAGGTGCACAGTGTGTTCTTTGTTTAAAGAACATGCAGAAGCAACGTCGGTCCAAGGAAGAGCAAAATGATCAATATTCATTTCATGTTTGTACAAAAAGCTCATGTTTGCACTAGTATGTTATGAGCCTAGCTTAGCATGAAGACATGCAGCAGGGGGAAACAGCTAGCCTCATTTACAGAGACTATAGTCCTCGTTACAGGGGTCTGTTTGCTGCATGTCTCTCCCTGCTCTCTACTCCCAATGTATCCTGTCTCTTCAGCTGTCCTATAGATAAAGGTGAAAATGCATAAAAAAATAACATCCTCAGAGCTCTCCAATTAACATGTTTGATCTGTTTATTGTTTGATCTTTACATTTACTGAAATGTAGAGGTGAAAATTTGTGGTTTGAGGCTGAAAGAACAGTCAGGAGGTTTTCATGCACAGTGAAGTGGAGCTGCAGTTAAAGCTCCTATAGGCGATTTTTGATTAGAGTACTGTCATTGTTCCTGAGTCCTGTCTGTAAGATGGGACTGGATCTTATCCTGTCTTGATGTTGGGTCTTTGTTACTAATAGAACATAGAGTACGGTCTAGAGCTGCGGATCTGAGGATTACGTTTGTTGGGATTTGACGCTTTATAAATAAAGATTGATTGATTGACTTTCTCACTCGCCATAATGATAGATTTGTCTTGTTTACTTTCCTTCCTTTCTTTCTACTCATGTTTTGTTTACTACCCTACTTCTAATCATTGATGCTGCTCAACTCCCGGGTCAAAGATCAAACTGTGGAGCATGTGCAGAACGCCTCGTCCAGACTGGGACACTTTGACTTCAACTTCCCTGATCTTAATTCTGGCAAGAAAATGAATAAACTGATCTCCAAAAGTGTCAAACCGTTGACTTTAGAAGTTTAAGTTTGGTGTTTAAAGTTTTTCCGGAGAACATTTTCAGTCTCATTTCTGTAGTCAAATGAATCAGCAGAAACACACACATGTTGAACACGACATGTGTGTGTTTCTTGTTTTGAACCTCAGTTTTTTGTCTCTAGAGTTACAGTGTGTAACCAAACCTGCTGCTCAATAACGTCACATGATGTTGTCTTGTGTTTTCCTCCTGAGCTTAGACCTGGTCATAAACAGGGAGCGTATCAGTTTTGTTGGTTTAAATGTGACTCTACCATTTTCTCATGGGAAAAATGATAGTGAATGACGCACACACACACACACACATACAAAACAACCCCCCTACACACACACATGCTCACACACCTCTAATCCCCGCTCTGTGCAGTCCCACAGTGGGACAGATGATGTCATTCACCTGCGGTGCTGCAGGGCCACAAAGGCTCTTTTGTGCCTGTGCAAACACACACACATGTTCACCATTCTTCCTGTATGTGTCTCACGTGAGCAGGTTGAATTGGATGCACATGTGGTTTGTCTCTGCGGGGGGAAGCGGAGCGTTTATCATCCGTCTGCCGACTCATTCATCAAACGTGGAGAACAGAGAGAGCTGCAGAGCCGTCACAAAGTCACTCTTGCTCTGTAAGCCGAGTTAACGAGACGAATCAGGTCGGGTCAGAGAGAGGGCGGCAGCTTTGATCACACATTTGGAGAATTCGGGTTTGGGACATCTGCTCGAAAACATCTGATCCCAGAGTACAATGAATACAGTGAAATTTGGAAGAGCGTGCAATGAATTAAAAGCTGATTTTAACCTATCTTTAAATAGGATTTGTTCCTTTAGTCTCTAATTTGTGTTGTTTTGTGTGCTTGTGTGTTGTAACCTATTTTGTGCTGCCGTCTTGGCCAGGTAACTCTTGAAAAAGAGGTTTAAATTTCAATGAGTCTCGTACCTGGTTAAATAAATAAAGAAGAACATGCAGGTTTGTAGATCAACAGACAGCCCTGATAAGAAAGTGATCGAATCCTCACGTCCTTCAGGCAACAATACCAAAACCAAAACACCTTCTTACACTCTCACACCTTGAAGTTTTTGCTAATACCTTAAGGTTGGTTCAAGCCAGCGCATTGGAGCAAACCAAGTGACTGACTCACACAAGGATATGACACCTGCAAACGAGACAAAGACACCTTCAAAGTCTCAAAGCACTCCAAAAAGATTAAATGTTTCCTAACATTTCTGCAAGAAAAATATCATCTCTGTGCACCTACAAGGCAACCGTCACAATCCTGACAACAGTTCCACCTCTGGATGTCCTTAAAAAGTATAAACCTACAGATAAAGTCTGTTAATATTACTCTCAGATCACTGTTTTTGATCAAACCATGAGTTAAATCAGTCTGTGGCTGTCTGAATCATTAACCCCTGCATCCTCTTGTCACAGTGCAGAGACAGCCTGGGCTGTTACACAAAGATTAGAAGTCTTTTCTTTTATCTATACGAGCTTCTTTTGTTGCCTCTCTGCAGGGGCAAAGCTTTGTTATAAACCGTGATCTGTTAATGATTGACTGGTGAAAGTGTCCGCCCCCTACAGCTCACCATCTGCATATGGACAGATCTGAAAAGTCAAAAATGGAGATGCTTTCTATGAGCTCATCTCCACAATCTGAAACAAAACAAGAGCAAGAGCTGCGTGACTTTATAGGCGTGTTTGGACAATGCATTCTTAGTGAATCAGCTTCCAGGTGTTATAAAGTCACGGGAGGGCTTGAGTGAAGTTAAATTCACTTGGTATGTAGTCATTGTTCACTTTGCACAAGCCAAACCCCTTTATCTTCCAGTGTGAGTGACTGTGTTTGATCCGTTTGGGATGGTTACTCTTTGTAATTTGTCATATTTAGGAGATGTGATGTTGCTGGTCTCTTTTAAAGGTCCACTGGCTCAGTAAGCCACATAGATATGTAAAGATAGATGGATTGATGGACAGTTGTTACAAAACTTTTAATGAAACATATTTATCTTTCCTCAACTTTAAGAATAATCAGCCCTCTTCTGTAAAGGTAAACTCTGCTGCATCCTTGTTTTTAATATTAATGTGTTATAATAGAAAGAAGGAACTCAATCAATCAATCAATCAATCAATCAATCAATCAATCAATCAATCAATCAATCAATCTTTATTTATAAAGCGCCAAATCCCAACAATCGTTATCTGAAGACTCTTTCCAAACAGAGCAGGTCTAGACCGTACTCCATGTTGTATTATTAACAAAGACCCAACATCAAGACAGGATAAGATCTAGTCCCATCTTACAGACAGGACTCAGTCTGATCTCATCTTAATCCACCATGAACAGAGCACTTTGCAGCATTTAGCAAGTTACAGTGGCAAGGACAAACTTCCTTTAACAGGCAGAAACCTCCAGCAGGACCAGACTCATGTTAGACAAACATCTGCTGAGACCGTGTTGGAGAGAGGGATAGAGGGAGATGAAGAGAGAGATAGATGATAGTGGTGAGACCGATAGTAGTAGTTGTAGCAGCTGGACAGAGTCCTGAAGAAATGCTACATTCAAATTCATGCTAGTTTTCCCTGACTACCAACCCTAGCTTTAATCCATTAGATATATCATCTTACATTTAAATGACGTAGTTTGAGAAGCAAGATTTTAATGTAGTTTTTGAAGTTATGATGCCTTTAAGAGTGTTTTGTTTTGTTTTTAAATGTGCCAAATAAATACATTCATGACTTTTATAAATTCTTGTGCTTCTTATGTAAATCAGAAAACAAAAAAACAATCATTAATGCAACAAAACAAGTGACGTGAGATCAGTGCAGTGGTTATGAAAGCTGTAAATAGAGTCCACGTTTACGGACCAGGATGTCGACCATGACCAACTTCAGTAAACATGAAAAATGTTCCATGAAACTTTATGAAAATGTAAGAAGTTAAGAGAAGTAACGAAAAGTGTGTTCAGTCAGTGTAGTAAGTTGAGAGGTTGCTTTTTCTCCAGCCGGCCCAAGTTAAAATTTTCGCACCAAACAAAACACTTCATACATAGGTCTCTCCACCCGGAAGAAAATCGGAAATGCTCTCCCAAACACTTTCAAAGTCAGCGTTTTTAAAGACGGCTGTTTACTGTTTACTGTTTAGTCAGCATATCTTTTCCAATTCTTTCAAAAACTGGCGTTGCTGAAGAAGAGGTCATGATCATGTTAAAATCCTGCCTTAAAACGTATTTTTACTCCTAGTTTTACTCATGCTTTACCCTAGCATGATAGTTGTGTGGTCTCTGTCTCTTTCTGTTCTTTTATTGAATTTGTATTTGCTCTTACAGTGTTTTAATTTAATTTATTATTATTATTATTATTATTATTATTATTATTATTAAAAAAATGTTTTAATTGTTTTATGTGTATCATTACGATTCTTTTATTTTATTCTCTGACAGCGTTTTATGTTCTGCGTGTTTTAACTTATTTTACCTCACTGTGCAGCACTTTGCAAAACTTGATTGTTTTTTAAAATTTGCTATATAAATAAAGTGGATTGGTTTGGATGGATGTAAGAGAGATCACACCTTGGTCAATGCATTTAAAGGAGGGATGTGCATCAGTTTTTCCCTGGTGGTCTCTTTGCGGTCACACTGCTCTCCATCTAAGGTGCGTTTTCCAACAGGCGATCTAATCTGTTGTTGATATTACGAGCCTGAAAAGAGAGAGAATATTATGATCCAGGCTCCTGCTCCTGCACACCTCACATGATGCTATAAAAAAATCACACCTGCTGTATCAGAGCGTGATATCACTTTAACACACAGCAGGTGCAAAGATATGACCGAGATTACCCGGCAATCACGTCCAGAAGGAGTGAGTGTCTGCACGTAGAGTGAGCAGACGCACTGACAGGCACGTCTACCTGCAGAGAAACAAGCTGTGAGAGGATCTGCATGCAGAGAATAAATCTGATGAGCTCTCTGTCCAGCTCTGACGCCTGTTTTCAGCTCTGGTTTAATAAACTCTTTGCAGTTTGAGATTGACAAACTCAACCTAATTTCTGACTCACTGCTCTGACATTGAGTGCATAATTTCCCAGAAGTGCCCATAAGCAAGAGAGGAATAATGGTTACAGATACTTTTATTCCCTATGGAATAAAAGTATCTGTAAACAGTTTCGAGCAGAGCTTTTACTGCGAGGCTTTCCAGTGCATCAAGAAATATGTTTCATTTTGAGTTTTCTTTGATTCAAATGTCTTTTAAATGAACTGCATTCAGTTACCATCACATACAAGCTTAGAGAATATGTACATGTTGATTTCTGGTTTAATCAGGATCCGTTCTGAGCACGTAACAGGAGAAATGTTGTTCTGTTTTATCCCTCCATCCTCCCAGATCTCCTCTGTCTGGACTTTGCTCTTTATTTCTTACATTACAATATTTTCCTCTCTGTGCAGGCAATCAGAAACAATGACTCACTCACTGATTTCACACTTGTCATGGTCAGTGATTCCCATAATACTTGTGTCATGTGTTCATTCGTTGTGGATATGAAACCAAAAGTAGAAAAAGGAGTGAACACTTGTTTTTATAATATCTGTTTCCGAAACTGTTAACAACTCATTTTCTGGTTAAAGCGCTAAAATCCCGTTTATCCCACTTTGTTGGTTTTAAAACACCTTATTCCCACATGACGTCACGCTCACACGGGACTTCCACCAGATCCGTGCCCAGTATGTCTCTGATCCTTTCCCTCTCATCCGTCAACACCCACCGGTTGCGTTTTCGTAACGCAGCACGGAGCAGGACCGCCAGACAGCTGGAGTCATGTGACCAAGGTTTTCCCGCAGTAATTACTGAATCAAGGATTCTCCTCCTCCTCTCCTCATCCATGTTGTCTTTCCGGTCCTCTGAAAATCTCTGACCTGTTGACTCCTGGCCTGGCTCCGCTCATCATGATGGTTTGTTGTTGTAGTTAAGTGAAATACGATCTGGTGATAACACAGAGGGTTTTATTCTGAAAATTAACTGGTTGTTTCATTTTGTTTTGGTGCCTGACTTCCTGTCCCGCTCCACCTATCAGATCCGGTGCCGTGATGGATCAGAGATGGACTGGACACGGATCTGGTGGAATTTGGCCGTCAGAGTTGACACTGCTGTTTTGATATCCTGTCTTATTACCCAGCTTTCTTACTGATCTTACGGCTGTGTAAGATGCTTGATTCTGATTGGTCAAAACCCCCTGACTATGGTTTTTAACTTTCACTAACATGAGCAACACCAGAGTCAAACGGAGCACACGTCATGTCAAATCAATCCATGGAAGAGTTCCAGCAAATTTTGCTTCTGCTTGTTGACACCATAGACCGTAAGGTGAGGTAAAACCGTTAGCTTCCGTTAGCATCAAAACAATGTGGCTAAAATGTTAGCTTCATTATTATGCTAAATCAGCAGGCTACAATGTTTAATCCACCGCAACAGGCAGATAAGAATCCACCCCCATGGGACGCTGGCTGACGAGGAATCACTGGGACTATTTTTAAAAACTGTAAACATAAATCATTTTAGATCAATAAAATAACCTTTAATTCACTTAATCTACTTCATGTCGGGGTCTTGTCTCACCTTGTCGGGATTCTATCTCCCATAACCACCTGCTAACCATACATTATCCCTTAATTATATGCTGTGTTTAAGGTTGTAAGTCCTGTAAATCTTGATAATCTGACACTCTGTGGTCCTTATAAAGCTCCCCAGTGGATCAAGCAGCCATGAAGACAATGGAGAGTGAAAACCAGGAGAGATATCGAGAGATATTTAAAGTTAAAAACATATTTCACATCATAACCTGGTTAAAAAATCACAGATACAATGAGAGAGGAGTTTGGAAAGTTTGGAAAACGAGTCGCCTGTAACTCTTCCCTCCACACAGTTCAGTCTCTACAGTTAATGAGGAAATGTGGAGTCAGATTGCACTCTGATGTTTCAGGGAGTCAAAGTTTGACATGTGGGAGAAGTTTATCAGATTATTAAGAGCACCAGCTGATAAAAACGTGCAGAGTCAGTTCATTTCTACAGATGATGTCAGAGCCCTCTGGGTGTAGGTCTGTGGGTGATGTGTTCATGTGTGACCTCATGCACCACTTCTTCTTCTTCCTCCTCCTCTTCTTCCTCCTCCTCCTCCTCTCTCATGTGACTCTGCAGGCCTGAGTTTGTATCAGCTGAAAGGTATGAGCTCATGTAAACTGCAGCTCCATCACACGCTGTGTCCTTGCCTCAGCTGCAGAGTAATGGGGTTTAATCCAAACACTGATAGGAAGGGACCACCCTCTCATGTGAAAGTCAGACAGAGCAGTGAATTACAGTGAATTAGAGGTGTGTGTGTGTGTGTGTGTGTGTGTGTGTGTGTGTGTGTGTGTGTGTGTGTGTGTGTGCACGTGTGTGCGTGTGTGTGTGTGTGTGTGTGTTTGGTGTGTGTGTGTGTGTGTGTGTGTGTGTGTGTGTGTGTGTGTGTGTGTGTTGCAAGGCAGGTTAGCGGCTCCACACAGCCCGCTCGGCTCCCACAAAGTGACATTATATCTCAGTACAGAGGGGCTCCTTTAAAGCCAAATTTGGCCTGTTTTTCTCTTCATCCGTTGAGTGAACTTAAGGCCAACTTGTAAAATTCAGCGGGCACTAAAGTTAGAATGAAGCGAGTTTCCATCGGAGGGTTCGAGATGGAAAACAGGATTTGTGAACGAGAAACACGTTCCTCAGTGTCACAGTTAGAGGGAAAGTTTTCAGTAATGGATTCTCAAGCTTTGGAAAGTCAGCTGGAGCTCTTTGGTGTGGGCAGAACATTTATTTGAAAAGGAGAACAAAGGAATTCAATGTTTTGAATATCATTTTAAAGGGATTTTAAGGTTCCTCAAGTGAGGTTTTATGAGGTTCTCATTTATAGCGAGTGTGCAACATACAGAAGAAAACAGTTTGCACGGCTCCTGGTGGAAGACGCTTTGAGTCGCTGTAGATAGAGTCAGCTGAAACACGAACGTTAGCCTCTGAAAGTCTCTGTTTTTGTTATATTTCTATCTGCACCTCGACCCAGTCTGCATGCAGTGCGAGCACTGCGGAATGCATATGTCATAGGTTATGGTCGGAAACTGCATTGTCGAGCTCAGGCTCTAATGAAGCTTATTGTATCCCTCTGTTTTTCCAGCTAATAGCTACAAAACCAGGACCTGTGACTCACACTGGATCAGACTCTGCAACTCTGCCGACATGCAACTCCTCTAAATTGTAACTACGCATTGAAACAAACCCGGACCTTAAGCCCTGTGATTGGTCCACTAGACCAGGGGTTCCCAAAGCTTTCAGCCCGTGGCCCCCAAAATATAGATGCAGAAGACTCGCGACCCCCACTGTCCCTCCAAGTGATTTAATGTGGCTTCATTTAGCTGGTCTGCAGAAAATGAACCTACTGTACCTATATGCGCATGTGCCTGTGTTTCCTGTGCTGTTATGAATGAATGTGCTGCTACTGATGCTAACTGTTAAATGACCCTAACATCAGGAGTCATCAGGCAACATAGACAGCCAGAAAACAATTAACCATTTTTTATTTGCATGGTTTTATGTCAAATTTAACTTAATTTTGTCTGTATTTTTACAATAATGGGTAAAATATGCAATATTAGATTACTTTAAAAAACATTCTGGAAGACATCTCGCGACCCCTCATTAGTGTCTTGCGACCCATCAGGAGGTCCCGATCCACACTTTGGGAGCCCCTGCACTAGACGGCATTTTTTTCCCTGCATTTACAACACTTCTAGAATCGCCGTCCATCAGCCGTCATCTCCTCCTCTCTATTCTTCCCTTTAATCATCGCTGTATGATAAACAGCAACATGTATCAGCTGTAGATTAATATAACATGCTCTGAATCGCTGTGAAAAAGCAGAGAACGTAGCGGGGCTGCAGAGCTACGTGGACACATCGACGCACAAGTATGTAGTGCTAATGTCCACGTTGGTAGGGTCAATGCAGAAGTACAAACCAGGCTTTACTTAGACAGAAAGGAGGCGGGAACAATGTTGAAGGAGGCGGGACACGACAACATAATAACAATGATGCAACACAGACCTACTCTATGGTCAAAGTTTTTACAGTGGTGGACGAGCAGCTCACCAGCTGTGAGCTAGAGATCAGTGTTTGTCGAGGGAGTCTGCGGACTTTGAATAGTGCAATGTAACAGCTGTTTGTGGTTTCATAAAGAGATCTTTCTCTCTAACAAAAAGATCCATCTCTGATTAGTAATTTACATCCAAACTGTGTAAAATAAGAGCGCCACACTATCCAGAGTTACCCTTTGAAAAAGATAATTTGAGTAGTTTTTTAAACACAGACTTTCTGTGTATTGGTAAGGACAGAAACTTGTCCTCTCCTCGTGTTTCCCACATTTCTCTGAGAGGTTTGAAGGTGACGTTCTCGCTCCTCTGCACTTTGTTTCATGAAGTGGACAACACACACTTGAGAAGCCAAAGGCTGAAGCGGATTCTCACAGTCCCAGCATGTATTTTTCACAGGAGGAGAGGAGGAAAAGGTTTCGATGTTGGAGGAGAAACTGACCTGAGAGCTCTTATCTCAGTGGGCCAAAGGCTAACAGGTTTCACTGCAGCAGAGCCAACAGAGAACTGAGACTGAGAGACATGGTGCACTGAAAGCAATGCTGTCAATACATCTAGAGATACTGCTACAGTGTTAACACTCACCTCTCTGTTAAAGCTCAGGTTGTTTTTATAATTTGGATCTTTAACATTTGTTTAAACTATTCAGTGAAAGTTATTTTCATAAAATATCAAAGTTATAAAAAGTTCACACTGATGTTTTTACAGTGAGCTTCAGCTTTAACACTGTGACCCGTAACAGGCTCTCTGCAGGTAGAGGAGTGAATACAGAGCAAACATTATAGTAGTCATTGAACGGGTCAGTGTTGACTCACTGTGTTGAAACATTTGTTTTTAACTGATCAATTTCGTCCTCTGACAATATTTTATAAGTCTGTTTCTTTCAGCCCATTTTTTACCTTCACACACCTGAAACTGACCGCTTCAGGGGGGAAAGCAACCTAGATGAGCTGTTAACATAAAACTAACATACTAGATATTTGCATTTACAAAGAAATATGAGTATTTTATGTGTTAACGTGATGCAACAAAATAAAACCCATCTCAATGTAACAAAACAGAGTGCAAAACATCAACAACACACGATGCAACAAAACAATGCAACAAATGCACAGAACATACTCAAAAGAACTAAACACGCTCAAAGAAACACAGCGAGCTGCAACACAATGAACTGCAGTGCAACCAGATGTAATGCATAACATGCAATGCAACACAACTTTATATAACGGCCAAATTCCTCCAGATCTGTGTCCGGTCTGTCTCCAATCCATCACGGCACCAGATCTGATAGGTGTTTATTCTAGTCAATGTGTTAACTTCCACTGGATGCACTCCATTGCGTTCCGGCTGCGTCTCTGATCCGGCAGGTCGGAGTCCTCCGGATCAGAGACGCAAGACTTCTTTTTTTGCCGGATGCCGGAGCACGATGCATAAATCTCAACAGAGCAGATGGAGTGGGACAGGAAGTCAGGCACCAAAACAAAATGAAAACATCCGGTTAATTTTCAGAATAAAACACTCTGTGTTATCACCAGATCGTATTTCACTTAACTACAACAACAAACCATCATGATGAGCGGAGCCAGTCCTGGAGTCAACAGGTCAGAGGTTTTCAGAGGACCAGAAAAGACAACATGGATGAGGAGAGGAGGAGGAGAATCCTTGATTCAGTAATTACCTTGGGGAAACCTCGATCACATGACTCCAGCTGTCTGGCGGTCCTGCTCCATGCTGCGTTCTGAAAACGCAACCGGTGGGTTTTGACGAACCAGAGCACGGAACCAGGTCGGAGCGGATCGGAGAAAGACCAGACACGGATGTGCAAAGCATGTAGCCCATGTTTACAATGCAACACAGTCATAGGAAATTAAACAACAAAACAACAAAACAAAGATAACCAATAATTGTAAATACAACAGGAGCGAAATGCAACACAGTGAAATCGAAGTTGCACACATACACGCTGCAAAGTTTGGATCTTCTGCAAAATATCTTTTACTTTCTGCTGCATGCAGTAGTCTGAATTTGTGATCTTAAAAAACCAGACCCTGATTAAAGATATACTCTGTATATCTCTGATTCCTCTATTGTGGAATATATTGTGTTGATGCCACTGATATGAACAGATTTTGACTCTTTAAAGATTTCCATTGTTTTAAAGTATCTACGACCATCATAGTTTATACAGCACAGTACCTATTAAATTCATGTTTGTGTTTTGCATCACAGCGTTGTTGCACTGGTTACACGGCACCACCCAAACCATCCTGACTCACTGCGTCACGCTTCAGGTCGAACCTGATCTCACTCTGTTTTCTTTGGTGTAAACTCTCATCTGCTTGTTTGTGTTTGATCAAGTTCACACCGTCTGACTTTAAATTACACACTACAGTCACACTGACTCAGAGGAACAGTGAGGCGCTCACAGCAGGTGGTTTGGACTGGGGAACACCTGCAGTGACATCACTCAGTGGGGGCGTAGACAATCAGAGGTACATGCACGAAACAGGGAAGTAGTTAGTGAGTCACCTAGCTGAGGTAAAGATCTGAAAATACACATAAATAAGAGTGACAAACTGAAAGTGTGTAACACTGACACACTCAGACACACTCATCTTTATATCATCACTCTTGATGTGCTCTGGATTTGCTTTTACTTTTACTTTCTACATTTAAAGACAACTTGCTGTAAACACCTGCCTAAAGTCCACCCGTTTCCTCTCCCTGCCTTGGCTTTACATATTCACAGATAAGAGAGAGGAGGTGTGCTCTTCCTGTCTAACGATTTACATATTCGCATGAAAGAGGAAGGAGGTGTGCTCTGCCCGCCTCAGACTTTGGCATTCCATGTAGGCACATGGAAGGGCAGGAAGCCCCCAGAACAGAGTCACACCGCCAAATATAACTTATTACATGCAAATAATTAACTTTTTTTGAGGAGAGTGGCCCTAACTGAAGGTTAAATACACTTTTTATACAAAGTCTATGACTTAAAATAACATATTAAAGATCACATTTAATGATTTTGACTACATGTCTTATGTGGAGGTAAAATGTACGTATGGTTTCTGAAGTTCTGTAGATGCAAGGAATCTGCAGGGGACCATAAGCTCAATAGCTGTTGTGTTAACTTTGCAGACGTTTATTCAACAACAAGTCTTTAAAGTTTAACTCTAATGGACCAGCCTGTCAGGTATAAGCACAGCCTGACAAGGCCCCCCTTCCACACACATGGGCCTCAACGTTTTTCTAAGTTTGTTTGTACGCGGGCAGGAAACATGTTTTCAGGCTCAAAGCGTTAAAGAGATGATTTCAGCAGGGGGTTGCACATACAGTAGCGTGCCACTGCTGGGATAAGCCCCAGTCTAAGCGTCCAGTTTGTTTTTAGACACTGGGTTCACAGCAGGCTGCTATTGATAGAAGCTGAGCACTCTGGAAATGAAAAGTGCATTCGAAGCCCTCTTATGAAGCTGCATTCCTCTCTAATCCAGAGGAGATCTGCACTGCGAGGCTCCCTGATCCTCCGAAAAACAGACAGGGAGGGCTGGAGAGAGGAGAGAGCGGAGTTACAGAGTAATATATTACCTCGTGTGTATACAGAGTACACACTGTGGATGTCAGGTAGGCGAAGATAAACAACCTTGATTTGATTCATTCAGTGAACAGTGAGGGCTTAGAGGACATTAGATTTCTTCAGTTCTAAGAAACTATGTAATCCTTTATTTACAGTTCAACTAGAACTTCACTGGAAACACAGCCAAGGATTTCCAAGACTTCAACGATGTTCTCATGATGGCAAGAACTTACATCTGTCAGGGGTCAATGTTTAAAGAGACACATCAAATCTGGAGCTGCAGCTTGACTTCAAGGCTCATTTATTACTTTCTATTTCCATCTACGCTCCATTTAATATATGTGTAAAGGGGCTGCTTTTTTCCCCAGGGACTTTAACCAGTGATAATAACGCACTGTTTATTAACTGTTCTCTAATCAAAATGTAGCTCATAGACGTAACAGCTAACCAACACCAAAACAAAAGTCAGAGAATCACCAAACTTGGTGGAATTCATCCTCTGTGGTATCTATCTATCTATCGATCGATCGATCGACCGACCAATCTATCTATCTATCTATCTATCTATCTATCTATCTATCTATCTATCTATCTATCTATCTATCTATCTATCTATCTATCTATCTATCTATTTATTTATTTATTTATCTAAAGATTTATTTATAAGAATTACACATTGTATACAGAAGATCAACTTAAGGCAATTGATGTTATTTTTGTAAAAGAAAAATGAGTAAATAATTTAATAAAAAACCCAATAATAATAATTTAAAATAGAAAATAAATAAATACAAATGAGAAAAAAACAATAATAATGAAAATACAAAAAAATAGATAGGTTAATATTTAAAATAACAAATGAATAGGAAAGGTTAAAATAATAATAATAACAGAAACAAACAGAAAAATGAAAAGAATACACACCACGAGCGATAACCTAGAACAGCTGCCATATCTTAAAAAATCGGTTTGTGGATCCACACAGAGTATGCTTAACCTTTTGTGGTCACTATTTGTATTTATTTATTCTATTTTTTATTTAACTAATTAATTTGAATTCATTTATTTGACTATTTATTGTTTAGTTATTATTATTATTATTATTATTTTAATGTTCTTAATCTATCTTTTTTATTTTCTCTTATGTGATGTTGTCCCCCTATAAAACTTTTTATTGTCCTTTAATGCCTTTATTTATTGTATTTTCTTATTTTTTAAACCTCTATAAGAATGATTTATTGCTCTGCTGTTTCATCACTTTACTCTGTTTAATTTGCCTTTATTCTTTTTAGAATATTGCGTTGTTTTTTGCATTGTTAGAATTTCTACACTCCTCTCTGTCTGTGAAAGGTTAATTCAGTCGTCATCCTTGCCATACTTTGTAAACATTTGTTTTTAAAGGTGCTATGTACATAAATATTATTATTATTATTATTACTACTATTATTATTATTATTATTATCCATTGAGTGTTTTTTAGTTATTAGACATTAAGGACACTCTTTTATGGCCGTTTAGCTCAGATATATAGACTGTACGAGCTGTTCTTCAATCAATCTTTATTTATAAAGCGCCAAACACAACAAATGTTATCAGAAGACTCTACAAACAGAGCAGGTCTAGACCGTACTCCATGCTGTATTATTAACAAAGACCCAACATCAACACATGATAAGATCCAGTCCCGTGGTAGAGGTGAGACTCAGACTGAAGTTTGAAGTTTTTTATCCTTAAAGATAATCATCTGTCTAGACCAATAAAAACACAGAGCAGTCCGGACTCTAAACTCAGTCTACAAATTGCTCACAGTTTGTGTTCAGGGTCAAGAGTTCACTGAACCGTGATTCAAAAGAGCCGCCTAATGGCTCTGACACGAGATCCCAGCTTTTATCTGTTTCTGCTCATTCTTTCCATCTCGGCCCGGCCAAACAATGATACTGCTGCTGCCTGTGATGTTGACACAGCCGAGCCCGCCTTTGATTTTCTGTCAAAGTGGGTCAAAAGACAACACGCAGGCCAAGGATGGCAAGGAAGAGGAGGGAGAGTGGTGAGTACTCGTGGAGGGTCTGATGGGGAGGAAAAACTGAGTTTTTATAGCTGAAATATGATCCACCCTCCTCTCTACAGCTCGTCCAGGAGTGGGCCCCCCTCGTCACGCTGCACGAACAGCCACGATGCACTCCACACAGTCCAACATAAAGCCACCCAGGCTGCAGCCATGAAGCTTTTTGTAGAACCTCGAGTTCAGCCTGATCCATCTGCAAACAGATGATACTGCTGTAAACAAAGCCGGGGGAGAGAGATGAGCTCTTTCAAACCCTTCAGAGCCTGTAATACAAGAAGCTCACGTGAAGACTCTGTAAACTGTAAATGAGGCTCGCTGTCAAACACAGAGGTAAACTTTAACCGCCTTCCTGTTCTCCAGTGACCCGACCTACATGACGACATGTTTCTGCATCTGCACGGGTAGAAACAGACTGGTTTACCCTCCACTCTGCTATAAAAAGCCTTTTAAACATCAAAAACTTCACTATGTTGACTTTAGCTCCACTTATTCCCACAGCAACAAACCAGCATGCTTTAACCAAAACACATTTTAGATCCACGCTGAGATCGTAACTTTTTCTGCAGGTCCAACGTGACAGAAACTTGAATCTTTCCTCAAAACAGGGAGTGTAATCTTAGTAAAGCTGCTACTGGAGGTCTAAGAAATCAGAGCAACATGTAGCTGTGAGTCTTTGTTTCTTCGTATTCAGAATTCTGATGCAACATTAGATGTAAATACTGTGCATAAAGATTTTTGTAAAATTCTCTCTTGTCATATGAGTAAGTGAGGCAATGGAGACAACAGAAGTTTGCATGATCCCAGCTCTCTCTCTGCACTGCTGTGTCTTTAATTTGATATTTTGAAGGCTGACTGAGGATCTGTGTTCATCTGCATCCAGAGCGGGAAAGTGAGATCCAATCACAAGGTCACCACCGATGCATTTGGAGACGCATGCAGCGCTTTGGACCAATAGAAATAAGTGCTGGTACTCCCGTTATTCACTTGTTGGCATCCATAACATGCAACCAGTATCAGTCAATCAGTGTTACATCCTTAAAGACTATTTCACTGTGTCCATACTCCTATCAAACTTTACAACAGGCTACATAAACTACACACAGGTGCAAAGAAGTCTTCAGGCCTTCAGTCCAACAAACAATAAGCTAACTCTCAAGACACGATAGGAGAGGACAGGATAGGAGTTTTGCCTTGTTTCTACATACATGTGTGACCAGTGTCTAAAGATTAGTTAATAAACTGATGATACTGTTATGGGGCGTTCACACCAAATGTAAAGACCATAGACTGTAAAAAATATGGACGTAGTATCCGTGACGTCACCCATCTGTTTCTGAAGAGCTGTTTTGAGACCAATCGGCTGCGGCAGCCATATTGCTTCTGTCGAGCCAGTGTGACGTAAAGAGGCGGGCTTTGAGCCTCCTAGCCAACAGCTGCAGTGTTCCCACAGGCAGCTGTGCCTCTCATTGGAAGACTGGTAATCTCAATATCTTTGAAATTGCCGAATTAGAAAAAAATTCACCCCCCTCACAGTGAGAGGACATCGAGAAATGAGCTATTCAGACTACACTCATCTTTTGTACCAGGCTGTAAACATGTTTATTAATGCTGCAAAGATCGTCTTTTTCCCATTCATGTGTATGTGACTTCCGGTACTTCCGGAGCCAGCCTCAAGCGGATCCTCGATGAACTGCAGCTTTTAACACTTCCGCATTGACTCATATTTCTAGATCGGAGGTTGCCGCTTGGTAAAGACACGAGAAGCGACAAATTATACGCACGAATAGTGAGAGTTTGGAACACATTCAACACTCCACTGGCGAGAGTTCAAAACTCTGAACTCCACGATAGCCAATCAGTGTGCAGATCCTCTGGTGTTGTATGATGTGACTGGTTGGGGTTCCTTCATCTGGAATATTTGGGACATATTGATTGTATCTCTGTGCAGCTTCCCGGATCTGTGACTCTACCAGGAGGATTATCTGATAAGTTGTGGAAACCTTTGTCTGTCACTTAATTCAAGCTATCGGTTAAACTAGGAAGTTAGCCCAGCTCCCTTTAGCATAACCGGCTTCACCATTCAATGTCTGCGAGCTCAACCTTGTTTGATGACGACAGACTGGATCGGAGTTTGAAGGGAACCCCTCCCCTCTTGTGAAAATGTGTCCTTTGGGCACTTGTGTTCACGTGATTTTGATGCACGAATGGAGCGAGTAAACACTAAACATTCTAGCATTCCTATTGCCATATTCAAGGATGTGCATTTCTTTACAGAAAGTTAGCCAGCTCCAGTTTTTACAAAAATCAACATTTATTAACATAATCTAAAAATGAAAAAGCCAGCAAATTCACCAGCCTAACAACACTTCGGATAATCTTTGACTCAGCTGATGTTTGCTGCTCCAGACGGCTAAGTTTTGCCAGCCATTTGTCCTCATTCTCAAGCTAACACGGTCTAAACTTAGCCTCCTCAGTGAATCGAGTGCCCTGATGCTGATCCAGTTGGTCCCCATACTTTTATCACATTCCTGGCCCCACCACTCAAAACTCAAGAGTTGTACTATGTTGAGCTTGTTGCCAGGAGTCTGATGACTGTTATAAATGTGGATTGTTTGAAGAGAGACAAAGCACAGGGAGGGCAGATCTACATCCAAACTGAGAGGTTTACAGAGAGATGAGTACGTGGACTTCAGTAACCCAGTAAGTGACGCTTCATCTGTGGACATATAAGTGCTGAATATGGGGTGCCGTTTGTAAAGTTGTGCGAACTGAAAATGACAGCAAAAGCTCTCCACATTTAGCTCCAAAATATTTGTGATCTTCTTCACATTTCATTTTGTTGTGAAAAATAAGTTGCAATCACTGTTAAATCCTTATGCTAAATATAAATCTAAATGTTAAATCTAAATGTTAAATCTAAATATTAAATGTTAAATCTAAATTTTAAATGTTAAATCTAAATGTTAAATGTTAAATCTAAATATTAAATGTTAAATCTAATGTTAAATGTTGCTCTGCGATCCTAAACATTTTTATTTACAAAAGCTTCATAAAGCGATTTTGTTTAACATTTAGATTTAACATTTAGATTTAAAATGCAACATTTAGATTTAAATTTAACATTTAGATTTAAGTTTAAAATTTAACATTTAGAATTTTATTAAGCATTTGGATTTAACAGTGATTGTAACTTAAATATATTTTTCACAACAAAAATTAAATGTGAAGATCATAAATATTGCTCTAATTGTGATTAAAAAAAATTACATTCACACTACATTTTTAAGACATTTAAGAGCTAAATGTGGAGAATTGTTGCTGTTATTTTCAGTGTCCACAACTTTACAAACGGCACCGCATAGCTGAATACCTCTGAATGTCTTTCTATATTACCTTTAGGTAGCTTGTTGTTACTCATAAGATGTTTTAAATGTGTGTAACTGGGTCCTGCCTGTAAGAGCGCTGACTCAGGAGAAGAGAGACAAATTCAAAAGTAGTTCAGCGCAAAGCTTTAGAAAACGCTCGCTCAGCGTTTTTCACTAAGCCTCTCCAAAAACCCTCCTGAGCTGTTGTATAACCTTTACACTCACCACTGCACGCACACACAAACACACACACACACACACACACACACACACACACACACACACACACACACTCTCACACTCACACGCTGTTACACCATGTGACCAGGAAGCCTTTGAGGAGTGCTTTTAAACAAGGGAAGGCCTATTTCTGAAAGTCATCCACCACGGGACTCAATTAGCACTTCATCTACAGGGAAGAGAACGGGGTCGGCGTGCGCTCCCTCCCTTCCTGTGTTTCCTGAGGAAAAGCTGAAGTGAGTTAACTCTGCACAGCGGTGGTCTGCAGCTTTTCTCCTGACCCACTTCTCTTCAGGGGACCCCTAAACTCTGACTTCTTCTTCTTCTTCTCCTTAGGTTGCAGGATTCAAACAGTCTTGTCCGCCTGACTGCGTCTCTTCATCTTCACTCACTCCTGCACTCTCATTTCCTGCAAGCTGTCCTGAAAATAGCCCACATTTGGCTGAGTGATGCGCTGAGCCTTTGTCTGTCTTCACTGCCAAGAACCCCACATGTTTAAGCTCCACATATGTCTCAGAGATGATGACTGTGTTGGCTGCGCTCTCTCTGTAATGTCTACAATTTGCTAGATTTCCCTGGAACTCTTCCAAAAGCGTCTTTTCTGCACTCGAGGTGCATTACAAGCGCACAAATCAACCCCTTAACCTCACATTTCTAAGTTTAATGCTCCACAAGCCTCCCTTCTTTCCCTGGGTTTAAAATGATGTCTGACAGAAAGAGGCTAAGTGCCTTCCAGAAGCTGAAAGAAGTTCAAACATTTACCAAATATCTGACATTTCATTTTAGGGAGATGTCAGCCTGGACATTTATAATTGAATTCTAGTCCTCTAAAGACCAAACAAATGAGGCAGGATCAGATTTAGACTTTTATACTCAAACTTTTTACTTTTATTTTGTCTCTGAGGCATACAGCCTCCTCTCTCTCTGTTATAATAATACAGTTTAAACCAGGACTTCATGTTTGGGATCAGCTTCTCCTATGAGCAACACATGTATTCAGTACTCTGGTACGTGCATAAATCATCATCCTGAGACATATGACTGGTTACAACGTGCTAACCTGAGGATGTCCTGAGTCTTCCTCAGTTTTAATTTGGCCTGCAGTCAGTTGCTCCCCATTCAGCAGCGCTGTATTTAACTTCTTTGATTTGGTTTCATCCACAGGTCTGACTCTCCAAAAACAAGCTTTGCTGACTTGCGGTTGCACCTGTATGCTTAGTTCGAACCCCAAAAGTACTTCAGGGATGTTTAATTCCATCTGACACAATGTGCAGATTGTTTGTGATTTGCCAACTAAGCTGTCTGAGAGTTTTTTAAAGTGAAATTTTCCGTTCAAACGTGTCATGAAGATCAAAGTGGCAGCATGAAACACGAAGACGCTGCAGTGTGCTAAAGGAACAAGTTAGCACACAGTTTCCCCAAAAAATAACACATTGAATACATTTTACACAAGATGCATTATTTAAGACTTGCTGTGTGACTCTGTGGAGGTTGGTGGCAGGCATTTGTTGACGTTTTGAATGCACAGGCTAATAACGGTCATTGTTTATGGTGACCAACAACGGCAGACGTTCTGCAACGGCCCAGTGAATAATGCTCTTGAAAAGAAATGTGCTGCAAAGGCAGAAAGATGTAAAAGTCTCCATCCCATCAAAAATAAAGATGTTTCACTTAGCGCCCCCACAGGTACTACAGTCAAATAGTCTTGATTTGCAGTGTTTAAATGCAATTGTTTCGGCTTTTTGCAACACATTAGTTTCATTTAAAGTGCATTTCAGTTGTTTGTTTTCGACTTTTGCATAATTTTTAAATCGTTTCTGCATTTGCAACACGTTTCCCCCTAAAGAAGATCTTCTGCATTTGTCTGCTACTATAATTGATGCTCATTGTGAGAATTGTGTAGCACTTGAAGTTGAATAAAGATGATTAACAGTGAAAAACTAAAGATTATGGTGCGATTTAATTTTAATATCAGGGCCAAAGGATGCATCACATCGAGAGGATTGAGACGCTGGTTGGCTTGAAAAAAAGTCCTCATTGTTTTTGTTCAGTTCAGTAACATTGACGTGGGCGAACTCTCTCTTCATGTTGTGTCTTTGGATTGACCTGATACGTAATTACACTGCACCAAAGAAAAGAAACCTTGCTGTTGTTCTTAAAGTAAAGTCTGCAAAATGAATTTACCAGGAAGTAATGTAGAAACGAGACACGTGCAACATGGAAGAAGAACTTTCTCTGTACATGCAGACCGGTTTGATCTAGGTCACTATCTTTCCCGAGAACAGGGTCAGGAGATAACTGTTATCAACAGATTCACTTTAATGTATCATACCTGATAAAATCGTACGAGCAGAAGGTTCATGGTGGCTAAGTTAGTGCTCATATCGATTCATTTAGAAGCTCCTGGCATGTTTACAGACTCGCTGAGCTCCTTGCAGAGCAGTGTGTTACTTTCCTGTCTGTGCTGAGTTTTACCAGATCCTCGCTCTCTGGCTTGTTGTGCTCTCTCTGTCTCTCTCCTTTGTTGCAGCCTGACATGTGTTTGGCACCTCTAATCTGGCTGAACTCAGCACTATAATGTGTGTTTTTGGGACTCTCTCTCACGTGCCCTCCTTGCAGCTATTTTTTTCCCCTCTTCGCTGCAGGAAGTGTGTGTGACCTCGCTGTAAGTAGATCAGTTGCCTCCTCTACAGGTCGAGATGACCTTTCACCCCTACACTTTGACCTGCCAACCTGCCAACTGCACATATGGACTCTCTCACCCCTCAGAGTTGCCTTTGTTCACTCATCAGGGGTCGTGGTCTCTCATTTGTGGGGGGTTTGCGGGTATTTCAGGTCCCTTCTGCCCCAAATTAGCCAGCAGGAGGGCGTTACAGGTTGTTGTCCCAGATTTAACCCTCCCACCTTTAATGCCTGCACACTGAGGCTCCAGTGATTCACACAGATATAATGAAAGGCAATTACCTCAGATTTAGCCTTAACACGAATCAGTAACACCTGCCAAACAAGACTGAGGGATAATAACAGGATACAGCAGAAGAAGGGCTTCTGTACTTTATTCTACTGGTGCTGCTCCAGAGTAAATATTATAATTATGTGTCAGGAGACTCTGTTTCAATCAGGTCAATTTAGAACACGTGTTATTGTCAAAGTGTGAGCTCATGATTATTGGCTTTTGGACCATTAAAAGTTTTTCCACGCTTTGTTTTGTTTTTGTAGACTACAGTAGACTTTTTATTGGTACAGGGAAAACAAGAAGCTGAACTTTCTGGCACATAACCCTGATTACACTAAGCTTTCTAACTTATAGCACACGTCAATTATCAAAGTTATCTTCTTTGCATTGTTGCTTTGGCACAGGTAATAAAACAGCCTCGAGCCAAAGTCATGAACTCTTATCTTATTCCACTGGGCCTTTTAAAAACAAAGTACTGTGTTTTTAAGTATGACCAAAGAACGATGACTCAGCCTGAAAAACAGATACACTGGTGGAAAATTCTGTTGGTGAAGCAATGTGCTGTATAAAACATGGATGTAGTCTCAGTGTCATCACCCATTGGTCATTTAAGAGGTCTTCTGCAGCTAAAGATGGCGGTTGCCATATTGGAACTTCTGACACGAATTTAGAAACAAGAGGTGGAGCGAGCCCGGCACACGGCTACAGTGTGCTCACCTGTCATTCAAGTTAGCCACGCCCCTTGTGATATAAAACGTTTTCTGCAATGTGCAGTCTATGTGCAGATGTTCTCTTATGGCTAACATTGGCTGCTACCAGTACAATTGATGAGCTAAGCCTACTTTAGCGTTCATAGTTGTGAGGTAAGGACGGATTCAATGCCCGCCACCAACTTTAGAGACTCATGGCACGCCTTCCGCTAGTAAATTAGGGAGTCTTTTAAATCAAACCAGCTCAGTAAGGTTTATTTACTTAATGGTACACCACCATTTCTTTGAATGCATGATTATGACCAAACGAGGTAGAAAAGCTTTAACCCTAGAATACTAACATATCAGTTTGTAACACCATCACTAACATTGGGTATATTTTACCTGATAAGAAATACTTCACATCAAAATATATCATAGTACAACAATACATTGCAAACTGAAATACTCCTCTTGTATTTCCCAGTATAAAAGATTTCATAAAACGCAAAAAAGTCTCATGGTGGGACCCTGTAAAAATGCTCCAAAATTAGTGAAAAATTAGAGAATCATTGATGATAATGAATGATTTTTTTTGTTTACTAATGGAGCTGGAAACTTGTTCTTTGGGCTGCCCATTCCTGGGACACGTGAGCCTTGTCCAGTGAAGGCACAGTCTCCCTGGATTACTGATAACTGTCACCCGAACACGTGCCTGCTGAAAAATCCAGGGATGGTAGAAAGGAAACAGGCCTACCTTGGGTGACGTCAGAGAGCAGCATGAAGTTACCCAGGGACCCATGCAACTAGGACAGCAGCAACATGACCCCATAACCACAATCGCATGGGTGAAAATCACCCAACGTTAGTGTTCTAGGGTTAAAAAGTTGTGCCGCTGGCTGGTCCACCTTGCTTTGTTCCTTGCATTATTTGCACATTGAAGCAGTTGCTTGCTTCTTCACCGCCACATTCAGGGTCAAATACCGTGACACAATAGAATAACTCACTGCATTTTTTTACTGCCACATTGGTCATACCGATGCCAATTTTTTAGATGTTGTATACACTGAATGTTATGAAGGTCATGCACAGCTCTTAGTCTAAATGTAATTAAAATGAATGAGTGATAGAAAAATGTCAGTTTTTGCAAATGAAGATATAAGGCATAGAGACCAAAAACTGTTTCTTTATTTCCTCTGTACAAATTAGCATTTTAAAGTTGGATGTAATGAAGACGGCCTCAAGTGGACACTTTCAGAACTGCAGTTATTTGCATTGCAGCACTGGCTTCATTTTTTAACAACTAAGGTTACCGCTCAGTTAAACTTAAACACATTGTATAAAAACAGCAGATCTATGAACAGTAAACTGCCCCATTGCATGTGCAGTGTCCTAATTAAGAGGCTGCATCCTTGAAGACCACATTTCAAGATTCCTTGCTTCACACTGCGACACCTTGAAGGCTATTCTATTCTGAGGTTCCTTCAAATATGGCTGACAAATGCTTCACACTCTTCCTGGGTCACAAAGGATGCATCAGCTGCCTCCTTCACTTCAGCTTTAATTCAACCTGACAGATCTGTGTTGTTAATTAAAGACGCACTTAACATCAACCTCTCGTCTCCAGATGCATCTTCTCAGCTGCACAATCTCTTGGCAAATCAGAGGGAGTAAGTCTGTGTTTTATTTTTCAGTGTCAGGTCATGCCAGTTGTGTAATGACCTGGCAGGCAGAGAGTACAGCTTTATCTGATAAGCTTAATTTCTCCATACCACCCCTGATATCGTCTCCTCTCTTGCTTCACTCTTCTGACTCCCATTGGAGGCTGTAAACCAAGCAGGGAGCTCAACCCTTTGCACAAAATCCTCCCTTTGTGAGCAGCTGAGCAGGTGAGCCAGAGGAGCCATTTGTCTGTCGTTGCATGGATTGTGACCTGCCAAAATACCTGCAGGGAAACAATGGCCTCCTGTACAGGGGGCCTGCAGAGGAGAGTTTTCAGGTTACAGCACAAGAAGCTGATCTTAGCTTAGCCCGAGCTATAATGCCATAAGTAGCCTCTTTAATAACAATGACATAGGCAGGTTTATTATACAGCAGTGTTATTGTACATGTGTTCTACTTTACCCTGACTCCTGAATCTCATCAGAGCTAAAACTTTCTACCCTATCCCAGCTCCCCTGACGGGTCACGCAAACCTTTTTGGCGTCAAACTTCATCTTGGCACAGACGGCGGCCATATTGTGGTATAAACTGTTTGACGTAAACCCAGGTTTTATTGGAAATTCATAACAGCAGTATGAAAATCCTGCAGATGCCCCAGATAGACAAGAAAGAAACCAATATGTTTGCCAATACCCTCGCTCAGAGCAGTTTGGTTGTGCACCAATGCTTTCCACATTTTGGACAAATTTACTGAACTTGTATTTAAGTTTTATTGGATTTTTCTTTCCTTTGGAGGATTAGAGGCAGATTAATAATCAGCAGACAAAACATTGGCAGACAGATACCTATGGAGTGCACACTTATTCCCAGAGTAACATGTTCCCTCGCTGAGAAGTCTCAAGTGTGACCCATTTCGCATAGCTTTCTGGAGGTTTAAACTTAGGTAAAATGTTCAGTAAATAGTTCCTTAATTGATCTAAGAATAATCCTCCGACAGTTTTTTGAGTACTGACCTTACAGCTCCTGAAACCTGTGACCTAAATAATGTCAGCAAGACAGTTTTCTTCTTTTTGGTTCTTGATATCTGCACACTGGCTGGAAAGATTTTTACTATTCCAAGAGAATTTTATAAAATGCATCACTGCTTCTTTTTTGAAAGCAGCAAATATAACCCTCACTTATTTTTTACAATGAAAAAAGACCCTGGAAGTATAAAGCTGACACTGCAAACTCATGCATCAAGACAGAGAGATAATATTAAACTTCTGTTGGTTTTTTTTGACAAATAATTGAATCAACTCTGCTTTTAGCTCCGTTTTGGTCTCCACCATCTAGTGAGAACGGCCCCAACTTTTAACCAGAAGGTTTGTATCTTGGCCTGTCCAACGCCAGACTGGGAAAGAGTCACAGTAATCACAAAAGAAGTATTTTATGACTCTTAAAATCCACAAGAACCATTATTAAGTTTGAACAACTGAACATTTTGGTGCATGCCTTGCTTGGTTGGCAGACTTGACTGAATGAACCTAAAATATTGTGGAAGAAGTCAAAGTTTGGTTAATAGTTTATGTTGGCCTACACTTTGCAGTATGGTATCAGTTTGTAACTGTTGGTTGTTTTCTAAATAGAGTAATCTAGATTTGCCCTGCATATTAAAGGGACACACATCTTGGTAATAGAATCCAGGTTGTTTACAGATTACAACAAAAATCTTTTAAATGAGCAGATTTGGAGCAACAACTTTCCGGCTTAGGAATGGAGTTACAAGAGTTACAGGAATTAAACCTGCTTGTTTCTTAGGATTCAAATTTTTTTATAACCTGGCTGTGTAAACACTGATTCTGATTGGTCAAAACCTCGTAACAACATTGATTCATTCTCAACAAGCGACACCACAGACAACCTGATCACACTCATACCAAATCACTCCACAGAAAGTAGTCCGTCTCATTCCCTCTCTGCCTGTTGACTCTGTGGTAAAAACATAGCGTGGTCTCAGGCTGGTCTTGAGAGAGGGGAAATAATGACAGTTAGCGGGCACAGATGTGAGAGCAGCCTGAGGAGCTACTGGACCTCTTTAAGCTGCTGATCTCTACAAAGTCACTGCCCATCCTGTCAGTTCTCTGCCTCGCAATACCATCAAATTTCTCTTCATGATCTCTAACTTGTTTGATAAACACAAGCTTCTTAATAAAAGTATAAATAGCAGAATTGTGAAGGTAAACATGGTGAAAGTGAGAGTACATGATCTGAGGACACACGTGTACAAAACAACAACAGACTCTTGTTTTCAAACACGGAGAACTCAAAGTACAAAAACTGACTTCTGGTTTTCGCTGTGTGGGTCTCTGCGTCAGTTGAAATGTCTGAGGTGGAAACATTGGCCTCCTTGAATCACAGTTACCCACAAACCCCAGACAGTACACGTGTGTCATTACAGAAACATGCCAGCCTCGAGCAGCCATTTGGTTTGACTTCTATCCCTACATGACATAGCCATATTCCCCTGATCAGCCCTGCTTTACTTTACTGTAGACTACCACAGCCAGAGACGTCTGAAACAATGCATGTTAAACCATTGGAGGATTGGGATAAAAGACTTTTCTGTTCCTCTGGCAGCTCTGAAGAACCTCAGCTTACATTCTTTGACGGCTTCCCAGCATCCTCTAAATATCTGAAGCAACAGTTAACCTTGTCAGTCTGTTCTCCTTCTCCTTTCATTTCAAACACACGTGTCTGCACGCAGGATGAACGTCTAGGAACCCTCCCAAACCAACGACTGCTGGCTCTAACAAACTACTTCTTTCTAATGGAGAACAATTAAGAACCATAACCCCCCTCCTTCTCCTCGCCGTCCTCCCTTAGGTCCTCACTTAGTGCGGCTTGGCGCTCTGACAGACACGCAGCGCTGAACAATGGCTGGCGTCCGGCTCGATCTGGCAGCCTGTGGAGCTGTAATCACGGGATGGAGTAATCCTGACGGCATTTTTTGCCTGCATGTGTGCAAACATTTGAAGCTACTCTATTTGCATGTGTGGGTGTCCAACTCGGTCCCAAGAGGTTTCCTTAGGTACTGTTAAGAGTCCAGCACGGCTGCAGTGATGAATATTTGTGACAGGAGTTTGTTCTCTGGCTCTGTTCGACAGTAGCAGACTGAGACCTCCAGCTGACAGAGAGTTAAAGTGATCTCTGGTGGCCGAGCTGTTACAGAGAGCCAGCACTCAGCCCTGCACATGAGCCAAACGACACTCAGTGCTTCACAGGGGATTGTTGGATTTATTTATCTGGTAATCACCTTGACAGGTTTATTCTCTGAATCTTGTTCTTGCTCTTGTGTATTTACATGAACTCTCAATCATCGGACTTAGAAAAAGAGAGTTGTGCAAAATGAGATAACTTTTAAAGGCTGCTTCAGTGAGAAATGGAGTACAGCAACAACTCCTAACCATGCCATGCTGCAAGAAACACGAGTCCTATGAAGTAACCTGCCCCAGTTTACCTCTGCGGTTTATTATATTTCTGCTGATCACACCATCCCTTCATCTAATGAACAAAATGTTGGAGTTCCAGTTGAATTACATCCCTGCTGCTGATCCAAGCTCCTCCGTGTTTTCCTTTCTCCCCCACACTCCCTGTGTAAACACAGTCTGCACTAATAAGTCTGACAGAGCCTCCTTTAATTGAGCTTTCATTTCTCTAAGTAGGGGAACCACGCACATACACACACGTATACACACACCTAGTACTTTAAGGGTTGTTCATTTGACCTGGTTTCTAATGCATGCAGCAGACAAGTTTAAAGGCGCTGGCAGCAGCTCACGGTACAATGACTTACAGCAGCCATGAAAAGATTCGGTTTCCTGCTCCTCTGAGAGCGGCTAATAGACCCGCAGATCTGGCACATCAAACACTCACACACACACACACACACACACACACACACACACACACACACACACACACACACACACACAGTCACACACACACACCCGTACACATGCAGTCTTTTGGTCTTGTATAGCTGTTGCGTGCCACACCACAACCACCGCCACTTTCCTCCAATCATCTCTTTTTCCAGCCTTCGCTTCCAGTCCTCCCTCCCAGATCCCAGAACGCCCCGTTAGCCACACAGATGTTCCTGCACCCCGAGGTGTCACGTGTCCCCGTCGTGGGTTCAGACCAAATAAAACATGGAGGACAGACTCTGGATTTGTGTCCAGTCATGAAAACAAAGTCTAACAGCTGTGAGATGGAGTGAAAATGATGGACCTAACTTATGGTTCTGTTGATAAATCAGCCAAATCTGCTTTATACAGATATTTTCACTGCAGAGCTCCAGAAACATGACTCATCAGTTATTGTGATTCAGTTCAGACTGGAGGCAAACTTCAGTGATGCAACAATTCAACAGTGTTTGTGAGGCTTTTAATGTTGCAGCCCTGCCTGTGCATTGTTTTATTGATGCAACCAAACTTGAATTTCATGATGAGTTATTGGTTAGTGAAGATAAAGGTGTTTTTTGATAGCAGGAACTTTACCCCGGAACTACATGTGTTTTGACTGGAAGAACCAGGGTCTAAATTTAGTCTAGGGGTAGTTGATCTCCCCCCTGAAAAGCCCTTGCTTGGGGGGTAGTACTTTTCAAAGATCCCGGGACTTTTACGTTTATGAGGGATGCATCCGGCTGAAAGTCTCCAGTCAACAGGGTCGCTGTTTAAACCAAAACACCGGTCGATCTCTACCACGGCTTTTAGAGTTATAAAGGATTTTAAAGCCGTGTTGAAATGTCTTTGCTACTCGCGCTTATCTCCTCTCACGTGTTGATTCAGTGAATCCATCTGTGATGAAATATAGCACCATCTAAAACAGCGCCAGCTGAGTCTCTTCCATGCTAACAGGCTAACTGTTGTGTTGCTCATATGATACCTGCCTGTCTGTCTGCTTCTATCGTGTCATCTGTGATGAATGGCATTCGTCTTTGTTTTACTTCCCTCTACTGGTCTGGTGGTGTAGTGCATTTACTTTTTTTTTTCCATACGTCACTGGCCTGATTTGCACAATCTACCTGGGACTTCAGCCCGCGGTCGAAATGCAGACAACAATGGGGGCACAGGAACTTTTTAGTTCAGGGTAAGGTAGTTCTGGGGACTAAAAGACGAAATGGTCAAAATGCAACTCAAGTAAAGAAATTTAATATCATCCAGACTTTTTCTCCTGCAAAATCCCAATAATCTTGACGGACTAAAGAATCTAAATGCTTCTTCATTCTTTCTGTATATTCAGCATCATTCCGAGGAAGAGTTCCTGTGTGTGTGTTGCAGCAGTGTAGTTGTAACACCGAGGTAGTCAGAGGCTATGTTGTTGTGAAAAGCCTCCTTTGTCTGCAGCCTCAGTCCTGGTCCAGCCTCATGTTTCTAATGACTTCTCCTGGAAGTCGACTGACGTAACGAGCCAAATTAAATGTCTCGCCACAGCAGATGTTGTACTGAGGCTGGCACAAGACACAAGGTGTGTGTGTGTGTGTGTGTGTGTGTGTGTGTGTGTGTGTGTGTGTGTGTGTGTGTGTGTGTGTGTGTGTTTGTGTGTGTGTGTGTGTGTGTGTGTGCGTGTGTGTGTGTGTGTGAAGGTAACAACTTTTATCTGGAAAGTAGAGAAAATAAGTTGTGTGACGTGCATTTACGTGCAATCATTGTTGAAAGTCACTTCATGTACTTCTCAAAGGACATTTTTCCACTGACTGCCGGTCGAACTCTCATAAGTGTAGACGGTCAGTTTTTTTATATCAGCTTCTACAAATAGCTCTGAATTTTGTTATGAATAAACTGAACATCAGCCTTATTAAGTTTGCTCTTGGACAATCAACCCCACCCTGCAAACATTGTTAGAGATTCAGAAGTCTGAGAAGAGATCTATGAAAGATATGAGGACAAATTTCAAAAAAGGCACTTTATCATTCACGTTGTTGATGCTGGAATACAATGTGCCTGTTTTATAATAAGTGATTGCTTAACTATTAAAAGAACATCATTTTTTAACAGACAGCCCATTCTATTGTTGCATCTGTTTTAGAGGAAACTATTTTGTGAGTTTGGAAAAGTTTTCTAAAAGGCAATCAAAGAAAAGAGGAATCAAGAAAAGTTTAGAAAACTTGAATACAACAACAACTGACTTCTCTCCCGATATTAAAAAAAAAACATAAAGACCTTTAAATGTTTGACATACACTACCAGCCAAAAGTTTGGACACACATTCTCATGCAATGATTTCTATTCATTTAAATTATTTTTTACATTGTAGATTAATACTGAAGACATCAAAACTATGAAATAATCTGGTTGAGCCATAATCTGGATTACAACAGTAGTCAAATAGGGCTATCCATTGTGTACTAACCCTACCTCTGAACAAAACAACTGATGGTCTCAAACACATTAAGACGGCAAGTCATTCTACAAATGAACTCTTGACAAGGCTCATGTTAATTAGAAACCATTCCAGGAGACCCCTTCATGAAGCAGACTGAGAGAATACCAAGAGTGTGCAAAGCTGTCATGAAGGAAAAAGGGGGCTACTTTACAGAGTCTAAAATATAAAACATATTCTGCTTTGTTTAACACTTTTTTGTTCATTAAATAATTCCACATATGTTCTTTCATAGTTTTGATGCATTCAGTATTAATCTACAGTGTTTACAATAATTAAAATAAATACAAACCCTTGAATGAGAAGGTGTGTCCAAACTTTTGACCAGTAGTGTACATAAAAATATAAATTAATTTAATATCTAATGTTTCTTTCCTGCTCTTTAACTGAATACAACAATGAACAACTCGTCTCCACCTCCTTCTGTTCGGTCAGACGACTCACATATTAATGGTTTGGAATATTTATCGCAGCAGCAGAACACTTATTGTGTTTACCTCTGGCCTCTGACCTTATCGCTCCTCACAGATTTATTTTTACATGTTATGAATCGAGGAGTTATGAGGTAATATTTTGGACCCCCTGGTTGGAGTCTGCAGGTGGATGCTGGGAGGTGGTGGGGCTGAAAGTTAAAGTCAAAAGTGCTGGTGCAGGACAGCAATAGCAAATACCGGACAGAGGCAGAAACCTCAAGAGTGACACACAGAGACCGACAACCAGACACACTCACTCATAACGGTGAGTATACTTTTCAGCTGCTGTCACATCATCCATATTTCATCCAGTCCACACATAGTCCAGTCATTTTCCTGACTCCCTCCTTACTTTGACAGTTTGGACATACAGTATATTAAGCCGTTGAAAAAGAGAGAGAGTGTGTCCCTACTGCATCATATTATGCAACATTTCCTGGAGGCTGAAAACATTGCAGTACTGAGAAAACTCTTCATTTTTACGGCGCTCAAACTAAACAATAGCTGTGTTTTTGGGAATGCAATAAAAACAACAACTGTAAGTCATCAGGATGTCACATAACTTAAATAAAAGAAAGAGAGTGATTCTTTGTTTTAAACCAAAGCAGCCTCTCGGGTCAAACTGTGGCGTAAATCATCAGAGAGGGTCGAGGCCAGCCGCCATGCATCATTTAAAAGAGCTCCTGTAACTAATGAGGTTTGGAAAGGATAGGGGCTTCTGTGTGTGTGTGCGTGCAGTGAACACACCTTGTGCAGACATTAGGTGCTAAAGCTCGGATCAAAGCCTCCGTGCAGCAGCGGACCTGTCTGTGTTTTGTCATTGTTTCCGTCCAGACATTCAAAGTGTGTGAAGCAGCTGCAGGTGAGGCCCCGCCAGGCCGGGGAGTCGTCCAGGAGCCATGTGATGCTGGGAAATCCAGGAGTGGAGACAAGAGGAGGGCAGCTGTTTTCCATCTCTAACGTGTGGATGAGGAGGAGCAGGGGCAGATGAAACTGTGGAAACACCAGATCACAGACAGACAGAGGTGTGAGGCCAGAGGGGAGGAGAGAGACGAATCCATCAGGAAGCTGGTGGAAAGAGAGAGGAATGAATTCAATGTCAACAAACACAAAGAAGTGAGGCACGAAGGAATGTGTGACTCTTATTGGGGACTCCATAAAAACACAATAAATCAATACAGGGTGGTAAAACAGGTCCTAGACCATGAAGATGTGTGCTGATGTGCATTCTTGTTATTGGAATATCCCTGTTTTTCTTAATCGTTGCCTGAAATATAAAATCAGGAGACTCAACACTTAATAATAACTTCAACTACAGATGATTTGTGCCAGTTTGTGATCCAAATGAACAAAGATTCACTTTGCTGGAGGGACTTCATTGCTTCTCTAACACAGGCTGTTCAGACCTGATGTCTTCCCTCCTTGGTGATCCTGTCACAGGAGGACAGCTCCTCGCACAGCTGTTCACACCTGGCTAAATCATGCATCTCAAAAAGTCTCCAGTGACTGCATGGGACTCGGCCTCACTTTCCTGCTTGGTTTGTAAATAAACCTCATCCAGCTTCTCTGGACTTTAAAAGTTATTATTTGATTTACAAACGGCGATGCAGACTTATAGCACAGAAAGAGGGGGAGCTGCAGCCCTGCACAAGCTGCAGAAAAGAGTGAAAGACAACTTTTTGGCAGCCATTTGGTAATTAGTCAAGACAACAATGATCTTCATAAAAGTGCAATGACCACACAACTCAAGGACTGTATTGCACTTTTACAACGGTCCCCGAATGTACCAACAGTGACAGGCACACTGGACAGACGCACAGCGCTTTTCTGATGAAGAGTGGATAAAAAAAATTATCAATGAAAACGACAGCACACTTATTGACCTGTTGTGAATAAGCTGACACTTCAACCTCTCACTTCTGCCTGTCAGAGCTTTGGTTTTTGACATTAATTATTATTAGTGGGGAAAATATTGTGGATTTTGAAGTTCCATTGGTCCACTTTTAAGATTTTCATCTTGTCATTGTCTCGTTAAGAAAACAAAACATATGTTCGTCAGACTTTTTTATTATCAGTGATGGATTTAAGCTTGTCCTTGTCTCGTCTTTGTTATGGAAATAAAGATGACCTTTATTTCCATGACATCTGACGTCATAGTTTTTGTTAACTGAATGGTTTTATCATGAGGCCTGATGTTCCTCTGTCGCTCTCTGATTTATCTGCAAAATATAAGAACTCTGCAAGCCAATCAAAAGACCAGGTGTGAAGCTAAATGCGGCTAAAATAAATTGACTTTTAAATGAGCAACAAATGAGGGAAGAGGGCCTGAGTCTGATGTCAGTGTAGCGACACTTCAGATCAATATTTTGGACCAAACCTTACCAAACTGTAATCTTTATCTTGTGAACACAAATAACTTATTGGTTTGGTTTGGGAAGAGTTTGAAAAAGTCCTAAGTGTGCACCACTCAGTCCTGCAGAACGGAGTTGTTGTTGTTTGTTGTTTGTTGTTGTTGTTTACGTTGTTTACGTTCAATCAGAGCAAAGAGGCAGCTGAAACGTCCAGGGTAAGTTATTGTAACACTCACTCCTTGAATAAAAACATATTTTTCCTGGTTTTGGAAACAAACCAGAGCTGTGACTGGTTCTCAGATTGTTCTTTGAGACAAAAAGGAAAATAAGTTTTGGAAAAAGGAAACACAGAAACTCCAAAAATAGCCGCCGTCTTGAGTTCTGTCCAGACTTTAAGATTTGAAAACCAGCGCAGCACTGGGCTCGGCAGCAAAACACTTTCAGAGATGGAAATAGTCCCCTCTCTTTTTCTCCCATTTGACCTATTAGCTGACGCTTGGAACAACCTGATCCTGGAGCAGAGCGTAAACTGAATTCAGAGGAATTCTTCTCACGAGAAAACAGATAGTAAAACGGTTTGAGTGCATTTAGTGTCGCAAGATGTAATTTCAGAACGCTCAGATTTGTCTTCATGTTTCAGAAAATGTGCGCTGAGTCGTCAATCAGCTTCAGCTCGCACTCTGCTTGTAATTACTACTTGATTTATGAAGTCGCAGCTCATTACAGAGTCTGAGCCGGGGTTTCCCCTCACCACATAACTCACTGCTGCCACAAATATACAGCTCCCATCCTCCTCAGGCCTCGATAAAATCTGACTAAGACTCTGCAAGGACACCAAAACCAGCTTCACTGTGTTTAGTGGATTTGAACATCACATTTCCATCAAAAAGCTTGGTGGCGTTTAGGGATGTGCAGCATAATTAAAATAACAGTTGGAAGGCTGCATGCATGTTCAGTGTTGTATAGTTCGGCAACAGTTCCTGCAAGGATGCTTAAAGAGACGCAATGAAAAGGGTGTGTTGCTTTCAAAGATTTTGCAGCAAGAGCAGAGAAACGTGTTTGATATGAAGAACCATCAAAGAGAGGACGGCGAAAAACTCAGCCTGCAACAGACATCTGTTTTGAGTTTATTATATGATGCAATCAATCAATCAATCAATCAATCAATCAATCAATCAATCAATCAATCAATCAATCAATCAATCAATCAATCAATCAATCAATCAATCAATCAATCAATCTCTATCTTATCTTATATTGCACAAGATCCCAACAAATGTTATCCTCAGACTAGCAAGTTACAATGGCAAAGACAAACTTCCTTTAACAGGCAGAAACCTCCAGCAGGACCAGACTCATGTTTGACACACATCTTCTGAGACAGTGTTGGAGAGAGGGATAGAGGAAGATGAGGAGAGAGACAGAGAGATAGATGATAGTGGTGAGACGGATAGTAGTAGTTGTAGCAGCTGGAGTCTGTCACGTCCACAGCAGCAGAGATCCAGAGGAACCTGCGAGACAAGGGAGCTCAGGGACTCCAGAAAGGTAGAAACCTCCAGCAGGACCAGACTCATGTTAGATACACATCTGTTGAGACTGTGTTGGAGAGAAGGATCCCACTGCTGTAGTACGATGAGTGTGTCTCCACAATAAGAGAGAGGTAGAGCTCATTCATGCCTAATGCACAGAAAACCTCCAGACACGCCGACAGGATTAGACAGTCGGATGTAAATGAATGAAATGTGTTTTCTACTCATCCGAAAGGCCCCACACAGTCAGACCAGGTTCAGACGGTCAATAGTTCAGAGTCAAGCAACACTCATCCTTAGAATAAACAATAATACTTACAATGAGGACTCGACTTGGACTCAGATAGGACTTGATTCTGAGTCAACATCCTCTGTGACTCTGACTGGACTTGTGCTTGGACACAGAGAGGTCTCCATATGTGACTCATCCTCGTTCGGTGACTCAACTATGACACTGAGAGAAGCTAAATGTGACTACAAACAAATGCATAACTGTGTTTGACTCTTTAATCTCAGAGACATTATGTTTAATCTCTTGGATGTTGGGTAAATAGTGGAGTATAGTTGGATTAATGTGCGTATGGACTCTCCACAGTGTCACACATGGATTTATGTGCACACATACCCCAATTTGGGGAATTTTCGGAGTGGTGTTTGTGTTACACTTGCTCTGTTAAAGTCATCTGAGGATTGTGTTTACATGGGTGTTTCTTACTCAGTCTTAGCTGATGTCAAAATAAAGCCGTCCCTGTAAACACCGACTGTGATTTAACACAAAGCCGGTGATCAGTAACACACACACACACTGTCACAAAGCCTCACACACACAAAAGTCTTACTCAAGCTTCAGACGTTCGCTCTGTCGGAGCATCTGCACAGGGATTATGTAACCCAAGTAACAAAAGATGGATGCGGTTGGCAGAAAAACAAAAAGTCCATCATTCCAGCGGCGGCCGTAATCCAATCTCATCTCCTTAAAAACCCATTCTGAGCACAAAACAGAGAGCAGGTCCTCTCGCTGTAGGCATGACACATCTGATCTGTGCTGGGTTTGTTATATAAGGTTAACCGCATGTGGAAAGACACACTCCTCTGAGAGTAGGAACAGCTTTAAATGTGTCACTTACACGTATGTCACTTAATCAAAATGAAAACCTCGAACAGTACATCCTCCTAAAATGTTACATATCATAAATCTGGGGTGCTGCTTGCTTCACACTGGTTTATCTCAACCTAATTCTATAAGTGCTGTCCTACATTTCTGAAATCATGAAATATCTGTACATCATGTCTACTTCTGGCAGCGTCGGGCAGTAATAGCTCTACAAAACATTGAGCAGTCTGATAATTGGTTTCCTATTAACCCTCAATAATGAATTCTTCATGGGGCTGTCAAATGTTTCAGTATTTCAACAGTTGAGCTCATTGCATCTCTAAGGTGTGCAGTAATTCTGATCACTCACTGATGTCCATGTGATTTCTGGTTAATGCGACAGCTTTTGCACTTTACAGGAGTTCCAGTTTGGTTACTTTCTCTGTTTCATATTGATCTGATTAGCTTCAACTGTATGTTGAAAGTGAAAAGTGATTATTTATTTATTTACTCATTCATTATTATTGTTGTTATTATTATGTCATTGTTATTATTTACTTCTATTTATTTATTTAATCGTATTTTAATACCTTTAATATATTGGTTTGTTTTGTTTAACTTGTCAATTTATTTTTTCATTTTATTTATGAATTTATTTATTTATTCTTTCATTTATTACCTATTATTATTGTTGTTATTATAATGTGACTAGTATTATTTACTTCTATTTATTTATTTAGGCTTTTTTTCAGACATTTAACTTATTTGTTTGTTTTTGTTTAACTTGTCTATGTATTTATTTATTTATTTATTTATATATATATTTATTCATTCATTCATTTAATTATTTATTATTATCATTATTATTAGTATTATTATTACTATTATTGACTTTTATTTATTTATTTATTTAGTATTTTTTTCCTTTAAGTTAATCAATTTGTTTCTATTTGTTTGACTTATTTATTTATTTATTTTCATTTTTACTCTGCTAGCTCAACATTGTAACAGATGTGACCATATTTCATCTCAGGGACAGCTGATCAACGTCTCTGCTGCAGTGATAACCATTATCTTAAACTCAGACTCATAACTCCACCCACTTTTGAGTCTCTTTGTTTTGGACGATCACTGTGTCTCTCCATCTTTCATCCCTCTGCTAGTTTGGTTGTGGGTGATGACTGTAGACCCCAAATATAAGACGACTTTACTTTTTTTGGAAGTAGCTTACCCAGAAGTTAAAGTTAGCTTGAGGACTGCTGAGTCCTCCTTCTGAAGTGTTTCCAGGTAGATGTCCCCTCTTACATTCGCCCGACATCCTCAGTCTATTTCTGTTTGAAGCGGATGTCAGCTGTGCTACATTTGCAACTTTCTGACAGGCTGTGGAACCCCCTGCTTTGTAAGAGTTTGACCTTTGACCTTCTGCTGCAGGTCCCAACAGCATGAGGACGGTGCACCTGCCTGCCACACACACCTTCATTTACTGGAGTGACAGACCCTAACGTCAAAATATCTCTGTCAGCGTTGTCTTAGCGTGCAAGTGAATTCCCCTAAAACCGATCTGCTGCAAAGACTCTGAAGAATTTTAATAGTGTTGTAAAATATTTATGGAGGGTTTTCCTTCAGAAATCCGACACTCGCTAATAAACCTGCAACCATGTTTAACACTGCCAGCTGGCAGAACCTCCTCTGTGTGTATACTCAGCTCTCTGCTGCATCTTTCATCTGCAACACAATACTGATGTGAAGAGAAATATTTACAGTGACTGTGTTTGTATTTATTCTCTCATACGTTACAGAGGTCTGGAAAACTGGAACTGCTCTCCTTTTTATGACACAGCAGCATGATGTTTTTGAAACCCTGTTAACCTTTCAGAGAAACCATCCAAAGATTTGCGTGCGTGGACTCTAAACCGTCTCAATAATTCTGCTGCAGGTGACTAAGCTCAGACATACCTGCAACCCAATCAAACATCTTAGACCACTACTGTCAGCATCTCTCTTACTTCTCTGGGTTCATCCTGGACTCATGTCTGTTTAAGTTTGAGCATGTCTCCATCTTCTCCTCAATGGTTCTGTACACTCAGAGCACTGCCCTTCTTTGCTTTTTTTATGTATTTCTTTATTTTACCTTTATTTTACAATGCAAGTCAATTGAGAACCAAAGCGAAGAGGCAACACAGGTGGCATGTAGTATGTCAACATACTCAATCTTTGAATCATCCAAGGAGGAGACTTTGAGGGGACTGTTGGTAGGTTTCTGTTAAACACCATGCATTTAGTTTTATTAAAAATCTTTAAAAGCAGAACTCCTGATTCAGGGCTCCTCTGTATCCTGGCAGGATCTGTTACTGAACAACACAACCCGGGAGCATGCATACAGGCAAACACGTGTCAACTCTTGCATGAAATTGAATAAATTGAACAAAAACAATAAAACAGTCTTAGTCGGTGATGCACTCAATGCTCCAGACCAAGTCTGAGTCATAAGTTAACAAATCTGGGTCAAGTTACAAATCCTGAAAACCAAAACTTGAGTGCTGGAACACGACTTGACGGCTATAAAATTAGTTTGAGTTTAGTTTCATGGTGAGAATCCTAATGACTCTGTTACGGTGAGATAGACATTCATACATGCTATGTAAAGCACTCATCAGTATAAAACCAAGCCATTCATATGCATTCACACACTCCTGGAGCAGCTTGTGTTCAGTGTCTTGCGGGGACACTTAGACATGTGACTGCAGGAGCTGAAATTAAACAGACAACCTTCTGTTAGAGAGAGGATCGACTTGAACACTGAGTCTCGGCCGATCTTCTGTGATCCCTCAATCCCAAAAAGAATTGTCCAACTGCATTTCAGGAAGCATTGGCTGCATACAAGAAAAGAGTCTCATAACCTATCTGCAGTTATCTAATAGTAATCCCAGCTTTGTTTTTTGTCAGCTAACAGGCTGACATCAGAACACTCCCAACTATTCTGCAGTTTCATGTTAAACTTCAAACGATGGCGATGCAAGGAAGAGAAAGTCACAGTGTTAGAAGCTGACTGCTGGCTTCACAAGGACCTTGAAAAGTTGCTCTTTCACTCTCAGAGGTTATGATCATTTTAAATGACAGCTGACGGGTTCAAAGGTTTGTGATCTCTTAACTTCAAGAACCAACAGGATGCCCAATTTGGGCAAATAGGTTCTGCAAAAAACAAACAGTATCCCATCAGCCTCAGGATTATTTGCAAATATGTTGCATGCCAATGTTTCTAGGACAGCTTCTAGGACAGGTCTCCATCTTTATTTTGTATAAATGTGAATTATCTTACAGCCGACTGATCTTAAACGCATGCACGCTGTTCCTCTTTGCCCTTATACTCACACTCATGCATGCACATTAACACATATGAACGCACACACTCTTCTGCTGCACTCCTCTCGTTTCAAACAATAACACAAGAGTTGTTCACACTCTTCATCGGCCAGATTCAAACACACACATGCACGCACGCTGCAGATCTTATTACTCGTCTGCTCTCAGAGCTCTCATTCCCTCGCTGCACACGTTTAGCACGTCGCCTCTGATGGAAAACTGCACTCGTTCACATCGTTATTCCATATTTTGGCTGCCTGGATCCCAATATCTTTCACTGCCGTGACAATTGCCTTAACAGACGACCGCTGCACGGCCACGATGCAAGGAATCCAGACATTACCCAATATCCTGCAAGGGTCCGGAGGGATACACGCTGTTCATTAACAGACCTGCCAGTGCTGTGTGCAATCGGCCGACAGGTCTGCGGTTTAAACTCACAGGAGAGATTTATCAGACTGGACATGAATGACATAAAAAGACATGTGAATATTTGCCCTGAAGAGACTCAGAGGGAAAAATCCACATGTACTCGTACACAGTTATTATGTCTGTGGCTGTCACAGCATGTCTGGAACTAATTTGTGATTAGATGTTATAATAAAATTGCAGTGCTCCAAAAACGTACGCTCCGCCAAAAACAAGAGGACCAGTCAGGTTTCAAACCCTTCATTATGTTCACTCGGGTTTTCCAGCAGCTGAAATGTATTCCTGTATAATTGTTACAGAGAAAATAAGCATGAAAAAGCAGCTCTGAAGGAAAGAAAAGCTCTTTACAGGGGAACTAATCTGAGCTTTAACCGTCAGGCTGTAAAGGACCATTCCGTATTTTTCCTCATTGCTCTTAGTTTGCAGTTGAGGCCATCCACATGCTCCTCAATGAGAGTGACAGTTTACTTACTGAATTTATTTGTGGGCAAAGTGAAGGTGTGACACACCCTTCAGCAGTGTGTAGCCTACGCCGGTGTAGCCTACGCCCCTACGTAGCTCCCGTACCTACGTAGGGGCCTACACACGTAGCTGACGTGCACCTCCTCCAAAATGTAACTAAGCGTAGAAACGACGCGGATTGCAACCCCTGTGATTGGTCCGCTCGGGGTATTGTACTTCCCGCATTTACAGCACTTCCGGGATCCCCGCTCATCGGCTGCACATTGGACATGTATTTCATCTCCTCCTCTCTATTCTTCATGTAATCATGTCTGTATGATAAACAGTAACATGTATCAGCTGTAGATTAACATAACACGCTCTGGATCTCTGTGGTAAAGTAAACAGATCGTGGCAGGGCCGGAAGCAGGCGACCGGCTATCAGAGAGATCACACTGCCCTCAAGCGTTTCGGTGGAGTATTGCTGTGCGACACGGACACATCGACACACAAGTATGTGGTGCTCATGTCCGCGTCAGCCCGTGTTGCGTAGGGGCGACACAGAAGTATAAATCAGCCTTTAAACTTTCTGCTCTGCACCAAATTAATACAATGACAATGTTAGCTAACAGAGCAGCAAACAAAGTGGAACATCTAGCAGCTGAGAGGCAGATATTTTCCTCATAGACAAACATTTGAAGCTCAAAAGAAGACTGAGTATTGGACCTTCATCAGGCCGGCACAAACAGGAGATCAGGAGAATGTTCCTGCAGGTTTTGGTAGTATAACCAGGAATGGTTGCTAATCAGTTACCAACTTAATAATATATACATAATTCAAGGCTTCATGGGGGTGCAGTAGCTAGCACTGTCACCTCACAGCAAGAAGGCTTGCCTGTTCTCTTCGTGCATGCACGGGCTGCCTCTCACAGTCCAAAGACACACACATTGGGCTTAACTGGTCACTCTTAATTGCCTGTGTGTTAGCTCTGTGATGGGCTCGTGCACCCCACGTCTCGCCCGCAGTGACACCTTGGATTGGCTCCAGCCTAGTTGCTATTCCAAATAAGACAAATTGCATCTGTGGGTAAGATATCATTGTTGTGTTTACATCTTGTTCTGCTGTCCCAGATTCATAAATGCAGATTTTCTGTAAATTACAAATCCTGCATCAGGTTTATTCTGTTCGTAGCTTGAATGTGCAGAGCCTCCAGCTCATAAATATCCACATATTAGTTATATCTTTGCACTTTAATATATATACTTTGCTGGTACTGAGGTGCAAGCTAAGACAGGACGACATCGACCAGTCCTTCTACCCACCGTTATGTATATTCTATATATATTCTTATTGAAATTATTTTACTGTACACCTTCTTGTTTGCCACTGTAACTCCATGAATTTCCACGTTGTGGATAAAGGAGTATCTTATCTTATCTTATCTTATCTTATCTATATGCATTCTCTTACAATCTGCAGAAACAGAGTGAACTGGTTTCCTTTGGGCCTCCATGAAAAATACTACACCAGCTAATTTTAAGAATGCAATTCACAGTAGCACACCAGAGGAGTTATATTTTCTGAAATGTCTCTTATTCTGCACTTGACAAATACAAGAAACAACAATATCCAAAAAGACGATTCAAGCCGTTTAAATATGAAAATCTAGAAACAAAAAGATGCAACTAAAAGTAAATCTTAGTAGAGACTTAGTCGTTAAATAAAACAACATTTTTAACCCCTGTTTGTCTCAGTCAAGCCTCAAAACTTTGTCACTGGACGAGTTTTAGTTTGCTTATACCTCTGGATCAAGTTTGGATAAACCTGTTCATGCATTCCTCTGCAGGATTAGCTCAGCTGAATGCTTTCACACTTGTGCTAATGCATGCAAAAACAAAAATACCACACAGTAAATAAGTGTGTGTCTATATACGTGTGAGTGTGTGTGTGTGTGTGTGTGTGTGTGTGTGTGTGTGTGTGTGTGTGTGTGTGTGTGTTTGGGAATGTAAGACAAATAGCAGATACCCCCCACCATCTCTCCTGACGTCTGGGCCAGCTGGTTGAACCTCTTCACTCCCTCCACCTCACACCGCTAACCTTCTGCCCTTTCACCTTTACCCCTTCACACACCTCGCTGACAAACATCTCGCTGACACACACACACACACACACACACACACACACACACACACACACACACACACACACACACACACACACACACACACACACACACACACAAGCCTCAGGGGAGTCGTACTGGAACTGGGTTATCTCTGGGTGGTGGTGGCAGTGGTATGGACGGTTTCCAGGAATCACAATCATCCCCGTCACAGCGCTCTTATCCTTCACTGATTTTCCAGTTTTCACAGCTAGACTGTGGAAAGTGTGAGTAAGCGTTTCCTGTGGAAAACTATATTTTCAACACTGTCATTTGGCCGCAGCGGCTCACGCTAACTGATGGATGAGAAACAGTAAGTGGAGATGTGTGAAGAGGAAGAGAAACGCTGCGTCAACTGTAAGATGACAGATCTGAGTTTAACTCTCCTCCCAGAGAGGGCGATGAAGATGGTGGAGGGGTGCAGGTCAGGGTCTCTGCAGCTCAGGGTCAAAGGTCAGTATTGTGAGGGTGCTGCACAAGGTCTGCACGATAAAAGAGATATTTATGGAGCCGTTAGCCTGAGTCAGGGATTAACGGACAACTCAAAGACATAATTAGGACACATCTCCCTCTATCCCTCTCTCCAACACGGTCTCAGCAGATGTGTGTCTAACATGAGTCTGGTCCTGCTGGAAGTTCCTGCCTGTTAAAGGAAGTTTGTCCTTGCCACTGTAACTTGCTAAATGCGGCAAAGTGCTATGCTCATGGTGGATTAAGATGAGATCAGAGTCCAAGTCGAGCCCGCATTGTTAATATCATTGTTTATTATAAGGAGAAGTGTTGCTTGACTGTGAACTGTTGACCGTCTGAACCTGGTCTGACTGTGTGGGGCCTTTCAGATAAGTAGAAAACACATTTAATTCATTAACATCCGACTCTGTCTGATCCTGTCGGCGTGTCTGGAGGTTTTCTGTGCGTCAGGCACGAATGAGCTCTGCCTCTCTCTTATTGTGGAGACACACTCATCGATTCTGCAGCAGTGGGATCCCTCTCTCCAACACAGTCTAAGCAGATGTGTGTCAGACTGAGTCCTGTCTGTAAAATGGGACTGGATCTTATCCTGTCTTGATGTTGGGTCTTTGTTAATAATAGAACATAGAGTACGGTCTAGACCTGCTCTGTTTGGAAAGAGTCTGATGATAACATTTGCTATATCAATAAAGATTGATTGATTGAATTAATCAGAACTACTCTAGCTGATAAAATTACAGCATCATACAGATGTTATATATCTGTGTATACACATTACTTTAATTTAAAACGGCAACACAATAGAGTTGCAACATGTAAAACCTCTCTACCTATCTTTGAGAACTCGATAAGTAGATGTTTGACACGCCCCTGTTTGGAGGCCTGTTTGGATCAAATCAAATCAATCTGTTTCCTGTAGTGACTTCAGTATTAAAAAGGAAAGTTAATGTAAATATGCAGCCATCGTCAGGCCTAAACGTGCAGCCCACTTCATGGTACCAATACTGAGAAACTTGTAGGAACCCTTCCACTGAGATTAAGACGAGTTGTGATACTTTCACGCCTCTGAACTTCCAGGAATGCCCATCACCCGGCTTCACCTTTTCACTGACACATGAACACACCAGACGGCAAATGAAGCAGGCAGCGTCTCCTGACAACCCAAAATAAAGAGGCAGAGGCACGTGAGGGCAGCAGGTGTAAACTGTCCTCCTCTGCTCCTCACGGGCGCCAAGCTGATGCGCTCAGATAATCTCAGCTCCATATAAACTATTATTACAGACTGAAGAGAGAGATTGAGTTAATGCTTTGTTGAATTTAGCTTTGTTTTATAGCTTGTCGACACACGGTGTACCCAAACACACACACAGCTACAGTAAATACACTAATGGTTAATGAGAGTTAACTGTTCCTGTTTGAGATGTTTCCAGTGAACACACACACACACACATACACACACACACACACACACATACACACACACACACACACACACACACACACACACACACACACACACACACACACACACACACACACACACACACACACACACACACACGTGCTTCGAATCTGTGCCTGCTTTCCTCATGACATGTTTACCAGAAAACTAGGGATGTAAATTTCAAGTATTTTCCGTGATCGATCTTTGGAAATGTTAACGATCAATTATCGATTAATCATTAAAATAACGTACACGTTTTCCATGTCAAAAATAATACCAAATGCGTTTTTTCCCCTGAATCAAATTTTATTGAATATCTACGGATCGTATTGAGGTGTTCAAAATATTAAATGCGCTGAATATAAACGTGTGGAGCAGGCTCATAATCTCCGCAGACATACAGTCATAAAAGTGAAGGCTCAGACTTCAACAAGGAACAGAAACATATTTCAGACTCACAGTGTCAAGTTTTCTGTCTACTCGTTCTTATTGAGAAAAATAAGCATGTGAACGTGGTCAGGTGTCAGCTGGGAGCGCAACCGGGTCTTAATCAGTCCAGCAGCGGAGAAAAAAAGCGCTCGTAGAGACCTGTCACTCAGCTGCAGCCCCCAGCTGAGCGTCTCTGCTGTGAGCAACACCTTCAGTCAGCTGATTCACATCCAAACATGCTTTAAACTTAAAACACCTCCCTGACAGCTGAACCAAATATGAGACCACATGATGTTTGTTCCACATGATAGAAAATCGAAACAAAAAAATGTGTTTGAGTAAGTTCTTAACGATCAATTAATCGATACTTGATAAATTGTTAACATCCCTACTCGGAACACATCAAAGAACAACGGAATGGAATGGAACACAATGGAATAGAATGCTTCTGATAGGTCAAAACCCCATAACAACGGTGATTAGTCATATGAAATCAATCCACAGAAAGTAGTCTGTCTCATTCCCCCTCTGCCTGTTGACACTGGTAAAAACTTTAGTATGGTCTCAGGCTGGTCTTGAGAGTGGAGAAATAATGAGTTAGCGGGCACAGACGTGAGAGCAGCCTGAGAAGCTACTCGATCCCAACCATCTCTGAGAGGGAAAAGAGGAGCAACATCCTGTGCTGTGATCCAGGAAGTTAACGGCGCTGCTAAAAGGGTGTCAACTGACTGTAGGCCAGTCAAGATTAAGAGAGACTCAGGTCTGAGAGACAGAAAGAAGGTCCAAAAGAGCTAATAGCTAAAGCTAAGCATGCTAACTTCTCATAAACAAGGCTGACATGCTGATGTTTGGAGGGGAAACAGTTGTAGTAATAACAAGATGACATGTTTTTATTAATCCCAGAGGTGAACGCAGTGTTTCCACTCTGTCATTGGTCATGTTGCACACATACACATGCACAAACAGAATAACATGGATGTGTACACAGATGTCAGGGTTAGGGGGCTGAACATGATACAGCGCATTTGGGGGTTCACTGCCTTGCTGAAAGGCACCTAAGCTGCCCCCAGGTGGTAAACTGGCACCTCTAAAGCTACCGGCCTAACATCCATATTTGATCTGTAGCAGGACTTGAACCCACAACACTTTACTGAGACCAGACTGAGCTACTGCCACCCCCAAACACACTTACATTATGGCAGCAATAAACACGAAGGACAGCTCATGAAAATGTGAGTTTCTTAGTACTGTTTCCTGGAGTTTAGAGTCTAGAAAAGAATCTATAACAGAGACTGTCAGTCGACTTGACAGCCGAATAAATCGTGCAGCCTTGTCTTACCTTGTGTTCAAGTAAACCTGGAAACTTCACGGTCACTGGATGATGAAGTCTGACAGCTGTGATTAAGTTGATAAATGCAGGCAAACTGAGGGTCAAAGGTTTACAGATTCAACAATATGGGGGAAACAAATTTGTCCTATTTTTCCCAATGAAACTCCAGTCGTTGATATTAAGCCTAAATTCAAAAGTCACATCTAAAAGAATAAAATAACAGCATAAAGGGTTAACTTTTTGTATTTTACTAGAGGGGAAGATAAGAATGGAATGGCAACTAAAAATGCAGGACACAGGTTTATTTTTCTGCATATTTAACTTGTGAGAAAGGGTTCAAATGGAGCCAACATGTTAGATAACTTAGCCTCTATTTACCAGAATTAACTCAGAGTTATTATAAAAGAATGAGGTCACAGGTTTATTTGGCTCTGCTGCAGCGAGTCCTATAAATAATGAGCGCTGATTTAAAACTATAATTAAACCCCTCACTGAAAACATGCATGTGTTGAATGCACATTTCCTTGACATTCAACTTAATAATCAAAAATAAAAAAAAACTAAAGAGGTCGTTGTGTAAGTTAATGATCATGTGTGTTAGCCAAAGATTTTACTACCTCTCCTCCTCCTCCTCCTCTCTGCAGGTATGAAGAGCAGTGTGGAAGCACACTAGGTCTGTGTGTCATCACTGAGGTGATAAAGGTCTAATTAATGGCTTAGAGTCTGAAAGCACGCAGCATCACCTGCAGCACATTCTGTACTCTGAGGTTGTTTTTCAGGCTGAGGATGACCTTCAATCATCCAGCAGACAGAGACACTGACTACAGAGCAGTTTGAGATTATGAGTAATGAACACCATGATAACACCACTTAATGTGGAAGATCTACTCAGTAGGGCTTGAATTAAGTGATTCCTGCTGCTTCAAATATTATGATTCAATCTGATTTAGTATGAGTCTGATAATGATTCAGCTTTGAAACGTGGACAGAGCATGCTGCAGTTAAAAGCACTCAGCAAGTTTGAAGAAAAGGCTTTACAATTAGCAAAGAGAGATAGTAGTGAGTCAAAATGAAGGATGAAAAGTTGAAGTATACAGTAAAAGTATCAGAAAAGTAAACGGCTGCAAGACTCAACATAAAGGAATGAACAGAAATATAAAATAGTAGGTTTCTGCTAAAAATAAAGCTAAAGCATGTCTGAGTTTGATCGTTTGCTTTGTTTTAACGTCTGAAACTACGAGATAAAAGTCAAGAGAGATAGAACCCATCTTTGCCAAAAAAATCTCGTGATAGTAGAGTAGCTTAAAGTAATGAACACATGGTTCTAAAAGATGACTGGAAAAGTTAGCAAGAAGTTATAAAATCAATCAATTAATCTTTATTTATTTATAGAGCGCCAAATCACAACAAATGTTCTCCTCAGACTCTGTCCAAACAGAGCAGGTCTAGACCGTACTCTATGTTCTATCATTAACAAAGACCCAACATCAAGACAGGATAAGATCCAGTCCCATCTTACAGACAGTCTGATCTCATCTTAATCCACCATGAACAGAGCACTTTGCAGCATTTAGCAAGTTACAGTGGCAAGGTCAAACTTCCTTTAACAGGCAGAAACCTCCAGCAGGACCAGACTCATGTTAGACACACGTCTGCTGAGACCGTGTTGAATTCAGAAGGGGTCCAGAATTCGTATTCCCAAATAATACCTTTAAAGTCGACCCAACCACAATCTCACTTCATTGTTGGGAGGCGTACAGACAGACCTGTCCAATTTACTCTCAAACAATAACAGGGAAATGTTCTGTTGTGACCTCGTCCTCGTGGTCCATAAAAGGAGATGTGTGAGCGACTCAGGTGAACATAAATGTAGCCTGAGGTTGTTATCTCGTTAGTCGTCCACATCCTTGAATCAACACTGAGTTGTGAGATAAAGTAAAAAAACAACAGAGTCGCATCATCAGTCTCCGAGTTTTGACAGCCGGTCGTTTGTCTTTTTTATTCCATAGGTTGTGTAACTGTGTCTCAGGTTAGTTATACAACTGACCTGGCTTGCCTTCAGCTGCCACATTAATATTTGGCCATGATGGACTACAGGAGAACATTAAGACTGTGCAGGCATGCCGTCCGTTTAGATGCTTTGCCTGTGATTTCTCAGGGAGTGCTGGAAGCTGCAGGCGTGTTTGTTCCGCCGTCAGGTATCAATCTGCACACATTTTATAGAAGAGACACAGTGGGCTGTGGGATTTCATGAGCTTACCGACTGGTGTCCCCTGTGCAGAATCCAACCTGCAGACAACCTCTGAGTGGCCTTACACTGACCCGCACACATGAATCCACCATAAGAAAAAACAACTGAACAGTGTGCATGAAAGCAGCTTGTCAGTCAGCAATCATACTTCACCTACGTCCTGCAGTCCCAATTAGGACAGAGGTTCACAGAGGTAGTTGTATTCAAAGCATTCATGCTGAGCAGTCTGGATTTCAAAAATGTTGTCAGCACTAAAGCAACGTAACAGACAGTGAGAAATGTGCAGTTTAACCCCGCATGGACTGCAGAGTATTTATTTGTTTACAGCCGACGCAACACGCAAAACCAACATGCATCATTTGCAACAGCTGGGTTGCAGTCTTAGAAGAATGTTATGTTCAGAGGCATCAGTTTGACAAACACCTGACCTCCTGGGACCAGAGGGAGGCCACAGTCAAGAGGTTATCTGAAGCTTGCAGTCATGGCAGTCTATCAGAGCTGCAGCAGTTTCCCACCGTGTGCCCTGATAACGTTTAAAAAGGAATCCTCTTTTTTGGAGCAGAGACTAAATCAGACCCCTCCAAGTACTGCTCCCAATGTCATGATTCTAATTTGCATAAAACACCTGCTCACTTTGTATTATACCTCATTTGACTTGTGCATCCCAAGTCCTAAAACCCCTCTGCAACACATCACAAAGCAACAATTAACCTTACACAGGACTTCCACCAGATCTGTGTCCGGCTCCGTGCTCTCTCGTCCGTCCACACCCAACGGTTTCGTTTTCTGAACGCAGCACGAAGCAGGACCGCCGGACAGCTGGAGTCATGTGACCGAGGTTACTGAATTACTGAATCAAGGATTCTCTTCCTCCAGTTTCAGTTCAGTGTGTTGAGGGTTAAAATTGAGGATGGGGGCCTTGATAACACGTGCTTCTGCACCAGAAACCTCAAATGTGTTTATCATGTGCTTGTGCTGACGAGGATTTTCTAGCTCCGGTTATAATAAAACATCAGATTCTATGATGTTCTGCAGGCTGTGGCTCAGATCTGGTGCAGTCTGCATGTTTGCACATTGTAAAAAAGGTCAACATTGAAGTTGCAAGGCTCAGAGTCTGATCGTCGACTACATTCCTCTTTTTGTGCAAAAGCTGAATGCTGAAGAACATGGTAACCACATGTAAGAATAAGCGTGTGTTACATTCACAGTTTGGGTGAATTGTTTCTCTATATGTGAAGTTTAAGCAGGGTCCATACCAGGGCCCGCATGCATGTCCAGCCATTAGTGATGAAAACGGGCCGTTTGTACTAATGGTGAAAAAAAATTTGGATTAGCGGTATGCATGAGCCAGGTTAATGCCCCAACAAAGTATTACATTTAATGGCGGTAGACCCCACCATTACAGGTGCTAACGGCAGGATTACCACACCTGTTAGGCTGTTTAAAGGATGGCGGACATCGTGTTGAGGGGTTACCGTTTAAGACGAAATAGGTGAAGTCAACGGATATTTAGGGATCAAACAAATCCTTTGGAAAAGTTTGACGATGTTGAAATATACAGCAAATTTGGATTTAGGAGACGCGACATAATCCTTAGGTAACCTGCAAGCAATACTGTGAAGTGAATACTTTCCAAACAACTCTGTTAACAAGTCCTCATCCTCAAAGGGGGGACAGGTAGTCCTCCACCTGCACCACCTTGGTGGCAGTGCTTGTTGCGCAAAGCCGCTTTTATGTTGCTTATTTTATTTTTTAGGTCTTCTACTGTGAGCTCAGAAACACCACATGCATTTACCCTTTCCCTTGATCCTTGTTTGTTATCTTTGACGATTGACTTGCTGATAATAACTGTTTGTTCAATCTGTATTCTTGTACTAAAATGTCAATTTCTTCTCCCGCTGAAATGTTGTTTGTTCTTGATCTTCTATCAGTCACACCGGTACCGCTCGCCATGTTTTGTTGTTGTTTATGCGTAGTAGACATGCACAATTCTAATTTGTTGGATAGGGGATTTCCAGGAGGTTCCCTGGACATATAACGTTTTGCACCAGCTTTGCTTTCATGGCACAATTAGTTAATTGGCCAATTATTTGCAGTTGTGCATGCGGTTAACGCTATGGCCAAATGGGCCGTTCCATAACGGTGCATTAGGACTAACGGTCCCGTTTGTGTAATGGCTGCACGTCCACACAGGCCCAGGCCACTACTCCTAATTTCAGCATTTGGCTTCTCAAGGAAGAAAACAACCTCTGAGAGTTGTTCTAAACCCACTCTGGTTCAGGAAAAACTTTCGTCATTCCTCATAAAATAAAAAGAGGAAAATAAGGCCTGATGGTCCCCAGAGCTGCAGAGCGACAGCCAGTTCCAGCGAATGTCCAGGCCGTCTTGAGCCTCACTGGAAACCAGGCGAGTTGTCCAGCGGGTTACTGCTGAGCAGGCGTGCGTCACAGCAACTTGAAAAACACAAAGACGTAGAGTGAAAGCATCTGCTGAGGAAACTCTGCTGACTTCATTTCCTGGGAAGCGGCTGTGTTTGAGACCGGGCAGCTTCAGGACAGGACGAGGGACTCCCTTCACAAAATACAACCAGATGGCGCAGTCATTGAGCCGCTTTTTGAAGTGTGTATCTGTGTGGGTGTATGTGTGTGTAACTCCGGGCGTTGTCTTCCAGACGCACGTGAATATTACTTTCTCAGACTGAAGCAGTCTGTTTTACAGTAAGTGTGGGAGCAGACGGAGAGGGTGGAGACCACATTCAGGCTGGCTGGGATGAAAACATTTCACTGCGGCTTTTTCAAGAAGTCTTTAATTTCCCAGTGTGATCAATAAATTACTATAATTAAAGCCTTGATCCTCTGGGTCTGATTTCACTTACATCTCTGATGGGTTTCCTCCAGGAGGATGTTTGCTTCCTGGGAATTTCGTCTTCATGTGTTTTGTTCTGTTTTGCTGCTGTGACGTCTTCTTCTGTGAAATGTACAGAACGGTGGAATCCAGTTAAGTCATGTGTGTCCTCCTTCAGACTGACGTGTCCTGAGAAGGCTGCAAGGAGTCAGACAGAGCTTCATAGGCCTCTTCAGTTCTTCATAGATGCTTAGAGTGAGTCAGATGCAGAATTACCAAAGAAACTCTGCAGGATTTGGCAACACAACTCCAAAAATAGGCACCATATGGGAATTCTGCAAGAGTCAAAGATGGTGAAAACATGAAAACATGCACATTTTTAAGATCTCTGACACCAATGAGGATTTTTATTCACCTTTCTAGCTTCTTAAATCTTCATCTGAAGACCAGAGGCCGCAGATAATCTCTCTCCTTCACTGAGCGATCTCGTTTGACAGAACTACAACAGCTGCTGTGTCGGACACCTCGGTTCATGGAGATTAGTCTCTCTACAAAGTCTTCCTCCGTTTAAACGGGGCCTTTCTGCTGCACAGAAGTGGAATAATCGAATCCTGCAGGTCATTCAGAGGTCACACGTTTTAGTGAGGGTGTGCAAAATCAAACGCTTCCCTTTGAGACAAAAGTTTGAAGATCAGAAGAGGTTAAGGATCTTAAGCTAGTTTTGTAGCTTTAAAAGAGAACAAGGCTGAGAGCAGAGTGAAGGTAAGACCCAGACTTTGAGAGACTGAGTGAGTCTAGAGCACTGAATCAAAGATGGTTGATGTAGACAAATCAGGCCACAATCCCCCCCGTGATAGGTGCTGGTGGTTTTGTTTAGGGTCAGAGGTGTACAGACGTCCAACCAAACTAACCACGACACACATTTAACTTACAGATGACACGTCAAAGATCCCTCAGGGCTGTTTGGGCTTCTTGAGTTGGTCTGAAGAAGACACTGAAAGCCAGTGGTGAAGTGGTGGGGTCAAATTTCTTATCCAACATAATTTGCTCGTACGCAAATGCCAGAATGTTTTGTTCCCTTTTGGTTCCCTTTAAACGCTACTCCAGTCTGTCGTCATCAAACAAGGTTGAGCTCGACTACATTAAACGGTGAAGCCGGTTATGCTAAAGGGGGCGGGGCTAACTTCCTAGCACAACCGATAGCTGGAATCAAGTGACAGACAAAGGTTTTCACAACTTCGGATGATGACGGAGGATCACGAATGAATCACTGGAGTTCAGATTTTTCAACTCTCGCGTTGAATTTGTGCCATTCACTGCCCGACAAGAACTCATGACTACTTGCGTCTTTACATTGACGTTACATGTAATTCACTTGCACAAGAGCCTGATTGGTAACACCCCCTCTTTTTTCATCAAATATCTAATTTAAAATAAACTTCTAGGACAAAAATCAGCAGATTAAGAAATAACGAGAATGACAGAAACATGCTTGAGAAGAATTTTGATTTTGCAGTTTGACCCATGTCCCATCTGTCAATATGGAGGAAGGGGCTTATGACCTTTACTGCAGCCGGCTCTCACTGCATTTGCTTCACTTTTTAGGTGCTGTCGTGTCGTCCATGTTTTATGCAGTCTATAATCTGCATGATGTTGATGTAAATATTAGTTTTACTGTGTTTTATTTGTGGAAGCTGACAAAGGTGGATGGTTTGCAACAGCCTGAACATGCAAGACGTGCAGTTTGAGGCCTTCTATGTGGGCAGTACATATCATTTTGTATCTGTATATATTCAGTCTGTGTATCTAAGAATCAGTCTCACATCTGAAGCTCATTCCCAGAGTCTGATTTTCTGTCAGACAGGCGAGCCGAGCATTGGACCATCACAGCATCCCGCTCTGTTTATCTCTCACTCTCAAACAAAGTCCTCCCGGTTCCTGCCGGCCCAACGCCTCAAATCCACAATCTTCTCTCCAATCTGCTCCTCCGCTCTCTCCTCTCCTCACTGCCAAGTCCTGATCCCTCTTCTGTTTACTGTGTACTGAGGAAGAGCTCTTTCTCATGGCGCTGACAGAGCTGTGTTTTCTGACAAAGGCGAGTAAATCAACAGAGTTGGGTTCATTAGGAACAAGCAGGAGAGCGAGCAGAGACGCAGCAGCAGCTTGTTTTCTCACAGGGGGACTGAGGAACACATTTTACTGCTGGCTCACTAAAATTTCAACATGGGCTATTTCTTTACCCAGAGCACACCCTAGTGGTAAGGAGGGGTAACTGAGCAGAAGTCTTTCCCTTGAATCAAGTCAATTTTGAGCTAAGAACTAATGTTTTAGTTAAATTCACAGGAGTGTTTCTTGGAAAATGTCCCCACACTGATCCCATAAATCAAGTTTTGCACCAACATTTAGCTCTAAACAAATGAAGAAGAAACTGTGGAACTTTGGGGAAGCATAATTAACGCCATGAGTTGAGAAGTAGAGTTTAAAGATGGATTAATGTTTTAATGCTTATGGCCCTCTAAAATTGTATTTACTTACTAATAATCTCGCAATAAAGTCATTTTGATGCCTCTAAAGTGCGGTAATTGTTTTCATTTCACCAACAACATCCACTTTCTGTCTTTCATTCAGACACACTTACTTACTGTAAATTTTTGTAGTTATAGTTTTGCCTGAATCGTCCCAGTGCCGAAGAAAGGACGTCCCAGCGCTCTCAATGACTACAGACCTGCGACACTCATGTCACATGTGATGAAGACATTTGAGAGACTGGTTCTTCAGCACCTGAGGACACTGCATTCTGCTTTCCTGGACCCGCTGCAGTATGTTTATCAGCCGCACATCAGTGTGGAGGATGCCATCATCTTCCTGACCCACAAGTACCTCTCCCACCTAGAGAAGCAGGGAAGCACTGTGAGAGTCATGTTCTTTGACTTCTCCAGTGCTTTCAACACCATCCAACCCCGCCTTCTGAGAGACAAACTGCTGGCCATGCAGCTTCACTTGGACACCACAGACTGGATCGTGAACTACCTCACTGGACAGCCACAGTACGTCAGAGTGGATGGCTGTACCTCTGAGGTGGTCACGAGCAGCACCGGCACCCCCCAGGGGACTGTTCTGGCACCATTCCTTTTCACCCTCTACACCTTCGACTTCCGCTTCGACTCCGGTTCCTGCCACCTCCAGAAGTTTTCCGACGACTCTTCCATCGTTGGATGCATCAGTGAAGATGACGAGGAGTATAGAGGACTGATAGAGAGCTTCATCACGTGGTGAGACAGTAATCATCTGAAGCTCAACATCAGCAAGACTAAGGAGCTGGTGGTGAACTACCAGAGGAACAGGAGGCCCCCAGCCCCAGTCCTCATCCAGGGGGAGGAAGTGGAGAGGGTGGACACATACAAGTACCTTGGGGTCCAAATCAACAAGTGGACACAGACACGTGTTCAAAATGTGATGACATCAGTAAAGTGTGCAAAGACACCTGGATCTGTGGATGTTCAGACATCATGCTCAATGCCTTTCCATATGTCACTGCATCCTCTAAGGGAAAGGATGCATGTGGAAAAACGCAGAAAATTTAACCTGTTCTGAAAATAATGACAGGGAAACGTTTCAGAGTCAGCGTGCAAACACGATCGACTCAAAATGAGATCGTATTGCTCTCTAAACGTGCAGCGTGCAAAGGCCTTTCCCCTGAGGTTCCAGTCACTACTTTGAATCAAAACATCGACGCAAACACACAAAGAAAGTTGTTTTCTATAAAATATAAAAACTTTACACGAGAAAAATATTAAACACTGTTAAGGTTCTAGTGATACGCAAATAATGTCAGCTACAAAAGACCAGATTCATGCAAAAACATGAGAACAAGAAACACGTCAAGATTACGATTTATTCAAATAATCAACATATTCATTACAGTCACAGCAAAACTTCTGTACAGTTAATAAGATAAATATTCATGACACATTTTGAGGGATGATTCAGCAGCTTCTGTGAACATCTGAGGAGAATAAACCTGATGTATTTAAGCAGATTAAGACAAAATAATGAAACAGAGAGAACTGTCGGACCTGGAGGAGAGTTTCAAAAGAAACCACCGCTCTTTCTTCACCCTGAAGTTCATCATCCCTATTTAGGAGCATTTCTCATCTTAGATAACGGGAAATTCTCTGCATGCCTTCGCTCCTCTCCTCTGTTTTTTCCAGTCTCTCCCTGCAGCCTCGTAACGCTTTGAAACATTCATGTTTTGTGGGAGTTATTTTAAGACCTCAGTTCAGAGAGTAAGATGTTTCAGGGTCAGACATTTAAAGTCTTTAGAGAGGCTGTGGGAAGAAAGAAAGATCTGTGCCTGGAGTATTTACAGCATGAGACTTTGATGACCTGGCTGCGTTTCTGTTTCATGAAAGCTAGTCATAATATCAACATTTGATGGAAGATGTATTTTGCAAAAGCAAATTGCTTCAGTTTGGCATGTTTACGGCGTGCCACAGACGAGCCGAGTGTTCAGGCCAGCATCGTGCAGCTCGGGCACGTTTAGGGAGCGAGCCAGTGATGGGAGGAAACCGAGAGATTTGGATGAAGAAAGCATGAAGCATGATGTGCAAAGATCCAAAAGACAAACAGCACACAGCAGGTGCAGGCTTCAGAGAGCGCTGACACGACCTCTCGCCTTCCTTCTGGCAGATAGATGAGAAAGGTTTTGAAATCAGAACTTTAATCCCTAAAATCCTGCAGGGTGAAGTCAGGAGACTGCACGTGGACCGTGTTTATGTTTTACATCAAAGAGGGAGGACAGAGAAGTCGACTTTATGCTCACTTCTCTTTGCTTACACACATTTTACTGTTTGTGCTTCAGTTTGAGAGCAGGAACTTCAGGGTGTACAGAGTGCTTTTACATCTTGACCTGTTACAGCATTGCTGCATAAAGCTTTTGTTGCATGTCTCTCTCTGTCTCCTCTGTTTGATGTCTTCTATACTAAAGAGGATCCTCAAATGGGAAAATGAGGCAAAAGGTACAAGACCCTTGATGTGTAAATGTAAATCATTAAATGTTAAAGACAGACTGCCATGGAGGTGAAACAGCTGGAGTTAAGACTGCCAGATGAGGAAAGGAGGAAGAAGAAAGTTGACAGAAATAATAAGACTTTCTTGACATTTGGCCTTATTTTTTGGTGCCAGACGCAACCATATTTGGACAAGAGGGAGGAGCTAGAGAGGAGAGAGGGTTGTTGAAAAGTGAAGTCAATTCTGTAGTGCAAAAGCTGCAGTTTCGTTAGTTTCCACGAGAGGCTGGCTCCAAAAACACAAGAGTCCTTACCCCAACTTTATACAGGATGCGCAGCGTCGCGTTACGTTCCCATTCTAGTCAATGCTCACGCGTACACAGGGAGTGCTGCAGTGCATTTCAGCTCCGTCTCGGGAACTTGCCCCCGCGCCTCTCCCCCAGAGGTACGCTTCGAGTCTATTTTCGACAGAGCCCATGCCCAGCATGCGTCAACTGCACAGAAAAGAACGACCTGGACAGGAAGTGAGGCACGAGGATCACATGCAACATCAGCCAATTTCAAAATAAAACACCATATACAGACTCCTGATCGTTTAAAGATCGTTTAGATCAGAAATACTCATTGATTATGGATGTAAGCTACAAACAGCCAGATATCCGTGATCCAGGTCAACTACAACAGGACTTTAATATGATTACTGTGTAAGAAGGTAACAGGACAACAAAATAGAGCAGAATTATTCATATTAAACTCATCTAAACCTGCAGAAACAAAACTTTATAGTTATGCAGCATACTCTGTGATGATTAAAGCACAAAGTAAGGGAATACTATCCAAATGAGCAGAAATTCAACCACAGAAATGCTCAGCGTGTATAAATTGAGGGTTAAAGCCCGCCTTTAAAGCTAAGCTAAATAAATTCACCGCCTGGTTTTGGTCTGCATCGCTCATTCCTTAATTCGTAAACACTGCGACGTGAAGTTTGTTTTATTTACTCGTCAGTTTTGAAGATATCAGGACGGAAGACTTGTGTAGCTGCCAGCTTGGACGCTCAAAACCGCTTCAACTCCACCTCAACAACACCACGAATTTTATTTATTCTGGGTTGACTGAAAGTTAGGATGAGTCAGCATTTTGAACACCATCATTGGGCTTCAAACTCCTCTTCAGAAACCAACAGGTGACGTCACAGAGACTACATCCATGTTTTATACCGTATATGGAAAATGCTAAGTTATCAAGTTATCAATATGACAGCTCTAGCTTGGTCAGCAAGGAGGATCTGTATTCACAATACATTCATCTGTAATCTGCACCCTATCCTGTCAAGACTCCTGAGAAGCTGGAGGTGATCCCAGCTGTCCTTTGGCGAGAGGCAGGGTTAGGAGAGGTAGCCCCGCCCTGAATCATTCCCTGCACTAATAAGCCTCTAAAGACTCTTCAGCTGGTCCAAAACACTGCAGCTCGAGTACTGACAAGAATGAGGAAGAGAGAGCACATCTCTCCCGTATTAGCTTCTCTACACTGGCTCCCCATAAAATCTAGACTAGAATTTAAAATCCTTCTTCTGACCTACAAAGCTCTTAATGGTCAGACACCTTTGTATCGTAAAGAGCTCATAGTGTCCTATTACCCCTCTAGAACACTACGCTCCAAACATGCAGGCCTGCTCATCGTACCTAAAGTCTCTAAAAGTAGTATGGGAGGTAGAGCCTTCAGTTACCAGGCCCCTCTCCTTTGGAATCATCTACCAGTCAGGGTCCAGGAGGCAGACACCCTCTCTATTTTTAAGAGTAGGCTTCAAACTTTCCTTTTTGATAAAGTTTATAGTTAGAGCTGGATCAGGTTTGGACCAGCTCTTAGTTATGCTGCTATAGGCTTAAACTGACACACTGGGATCCTGTCTTTCCCTCTTTCTCCTCTGTCTGCCTGTCTCTTACTTTAACTCTTCCTGTCCCATTAAAGTTACTAACCATAGACCTTTCTGGAGTCCCTGAGCTCCCTTGTCCCGTATGTTCCTCTGGATCTCTGGCGTATGGCATGCTGCTGTGGACGTGCCAGACTCCAGCTGCTACAACTACTAAACAAAGATTGATTCATTGATTTAAGGAATAGAAATAAACTCATGAATTAACTTTTGTAAGAAATGTGTCTTTTCTTATTTGCTCCTTTACAATCAAACGATTATTTGAATCCAGTGAGGTCGCCCTCTTCTGGTCATTAGCTAGAACGCAAGTTTGAGACTCATTGCTTCCACTTCCAAATACAGTGGAAACACAGTCAGAGGTCTCACCTTCACTAAAATAAACCACAGCTTTAAAGCAACTTTGATTTGAAGGAGTCCATCTTTATGTTTGCCCTGATTTAACCTCTGTGGATCAAACTTATGCAACTTCCAAAACAGCTCAGAAAAGAGCCAAAATAGCAAACCTCAAGCTCTCTGAGGAATCCATAAACACTTCCGCTAAAAATATTGAGACCTCATGAGCGCTCTGTAAACAGACTGAGTGGAGAAACAGTCTGGACGATCTCTGGGTTTTGTCACCCTGAAAGCTGCTTTGAATTCCTCTGGATGCTAGAAACTGAAGATATCCAGGAAATGTGCGCGTGTTAACGTTTCAGTGCAGCGACAAACAATGATTAATGTTGCTTCCATTACAAAATGATGCCACTTGTCTCCTTCCTCTCTGAGCTCTGACACTTTGTTTAAATAAATACTCTAGGCCTCTCATGTGGTGCCAGTCAGACTTCTATTTAAGTGATCAGCAAACGTTAAACTCCATTTAAGAATTTTATATCTGAAGTTTACAGTTAGGGTTATATAACAGTTACTCCTGAGACAATAATAACCCCATCTTTAAAAGCAAAACCTCTCACTACATGCTCATCATGTTTACTGAACGCAGCCAGAGGAAGCCAAAGTTAGACTCTTGTTTTAGTATCAGCAGGTTAAACAAATCAGTTATTTCATCAGACTCATATAAAGTACTTCCAAATATCACCAACAGTCTATATATAAGAGTATTTGCAAGAAAAGAAATCTAAATTAAAAGTTTGTTTATTTTAAAGAACGTCAAAGGGACATATGCAGTTCCTTCAGAGCCCACCAGGGGGCCACACTCTCACTTTGAGGATCACTCATCATTATAGCTCACTGTGAACTAGTGAGTGTTGCTTTGGACATGCACATAAAATATAACAAAGTAGAACTTATACTAAGACATTATTCACTGAAGTCTCAGTCTCAAAAATGTTTTGCTGCCACTTTGCAAAGAAAAATGGCCGACCACACTTTGGAATTCTAAAAGGAAGGGATCTGGCAATATAAATGAGACCCCTGATCGCAATCACAATTCCCACGTTCAAATCTATAAACCAATAAGATTCATCTTGGATGTGCTCCAGCTAAATTTTGTGAGACGTTTCCGGGATTATCTGCACATGGGGAGGTTGTGGCTGGATTATTAAGACTTATTTTCTATCCATCAGGGAGTTGAGGAAGTTGCTGCTGCAGAAACATTCGGCTTTGCGTGAACCAGATCTTTCTTTACATAGTTTAAATATTTTTTTGACCACCTCGATTTCTGGCTCACTGTCATTGTTGCTGTTTCAGTGTATTTTAGAAATCTTCAACATGCACACAGCAGAGAGGGAGGGAATTTAACAGCTTGTGTCAGGCTGATACACAGCGTCTTCATCCTGTGAGTCAGATCACACGATTTGTTCAGGGTCAGCTTTTAGTGTTTACAGTTCCTCTTTCCAACATCTGTGCACATGAAAAACTCTGGACAGGTTGTGACATCACCTGCTTCTGCACACCCGATCATTTAAAGGGTTTAAAAACACTGATTCTGATGTTTATGTCTAACTCTACAAATGAAAATACATAAATAAATTATTAATGATTCTTTTACGAGTCTGAGCTTGATGAACGGATTTGTTTTGGTTTATAAAGGACCATAAATCAGTAAGTGTTTGCACTCATATTAACTTAAATGTTGGCACCTTCTCTGTGCTTCTGTCAGCAGCTTTGATTCTCCAGTCTCTGAGTAAAAGTCCGTCCTCCTGCAGCCGGCAGTCACTGGTAGCAGAGGAAGCTGATGAGGAGTTTTGGGATCTCCAGGTGTTGAACAGCTTCCAGAGCTCTGGTGCCCAGACTGTTCCTCAACACCAACCTGCTGAGCTGCTGCAGACTCATCGGAGCGGCTGCAGACCGGAAAACAAGAGGCAGATATGAGCACGTCAGACTCTGCAATAATACTTCAGGAAGCTGAGCTGGATATGCTTTAACGTGTAAACGATACATCACTGAGGCAGTCTGAGGTGACTCCCTGAGATCATCTGCTTGTATTTTAAACATGAAACTGTCCCATAAGCTCCTCTTTAAGCTATATAAAGATGTTAACTTAATTAAGAGGTGTGAGTCATCACCTTCTCGTATGTATCTAACCTATATGTGACGTATGAATGAGCCTAAACGTAAACAACAGGTGTCTTCTGTCTCCTGGAAGTGAAAAGTTATTCTCTCTTGCCCCCTGCTGACAGAAAGCTGATCATGCGCTCAGGTGCAGAATTCAATCTGGATGTTGAACATCTCCTAGACTTCACAAAGTAACTCACTCTCATAGAACTTCAGGCAGGCTGCAGCAGGCGAGCCTGGCGTGGTGTAATCCACGGGTCTCCGGTCGTACTGATCTCTGGCGTGGATGTTGGCTCCGAACTCCAGTAGGATCTTGATCATCTCCACTCGCATGCTTTTAGCAGCGTGGTGCAACGGGGTCTCGTGGAGCCTTGTAGCGTTTACTTTAGCACCTGAAACAAAAAGACATTACCTTTAGATGTTCTCTTTTTCTCTTGATGTAAATGGATGTAAAGAAAAGAACAAAAAGAACAACATTCGTCCATCTCTTAACACGTTGCCTTCCCTCCTCTTTCTGTGGCTCTAATCTTAAAGCTCTTGGAAGACGTGAATCTTTAAAAACAGATCATAGATTTATAATTTCATTTAAATAAAGGTTTACTTGATTCCCAAAAAAGCTGCTAACTGTAGTTTTATCAAACATCACTACAACAGGAGGGAAATAAGGCTTTTTTGGGGACTGCTTTCTGAGTTGAATTAATCCACAAATGTCCACAAGCTACATTTAAACTAGTTGCATCCATGTTAATGATGAAACTAGTCACCTACAAATGTGATGCGGGTCATGTAGTATGTTTTAAGACAATAATAGAGTCACAAGGCACAAAATGTAATCTAATAATGGCATCTTTGGGCACATTGTTCCTGAGAGAATTTTGAGTGATTGTTTGTTTTGGACTTTTCAAATCAAGATGGCGACATAGATAGATACAGCAGCCTCACTGACTTATTTTTTAGATTTGATTTATGATTTTTTAAAATATATTTATAACAACATACATACAAAAGAAATAAATGCACAAAACAATATTAGAAAGAAAAGAATGATAAAACACATTGCCAATAGAAACAGCTAGAATTAAAGATAGAATGTGCAGCCATGTCTGTCCATGCGTTGATGTAATGTTGTTCTGTTGTTTACTATATTGTTGTCTGTTAATTATTTTCATTACTCTCTTAACACCTGGTTTGAGAGAAATATCATTTCATTTGTCTGTATAACTTATTTGCAGATAAATGCCTAAAAAGTTGGGATCATGCATATTTAGGGTGTTACACGTACATGTTTCTAAAAGTTGAGTCGTTGTTTAACAGTTAAAGAAGTGACGTATTTGGAAATATCCACCATGTCGCTGTTCTTTTTTATGTTATTCCATAATAAGAAGAACTTTCATTGTATTTTATGTCTTGTTTGTACAATAGATAGTTCTTTATTTGTCCTTAATAAGGAAATGTGTTGTCACGGTCTGTACAAAAATACATACATGAAACATAATGATGAGCAATAAGCATCCACCCAACCTCACAACAATGGTGCACATCATCCCACATATATGTACACAGGACATTACTGGGGCAGTAGTGGCTATGATGCGTATGCATCAAATAAGAAACTAAACTCTGTTATTTGTAGTGAATTTATTTCTTTTTCAATCAGACTCTTGTGCATACAGTTTGTACAGTCTCACACTCTGAGCTCTTGAACACTCACTGGCTTAAGTTTTGCACACTTCTGCACAACCTTTAAAGCCTGTGCAGAATATTTAGCCTCACCTTCACTTCAAGAACACTTAAAAAGTTATAAAAGGCCATCGACGGAACTAGGAACGCGTTAAACAGACTGTCTCTTAGTGGATGGAGCCAAGACTTGGACTCTTTCCCATGTGTCACACTTTATTGCATGCTGGGGTCTAGCTGGGGCAACCACTAGACTTTATACAAACTAACCTTAATAATATTGGACACATTTCTATGAAATATTATCCCTGAAAGATATCTGAGGAGCATCATCTTTTGAGTTTTGAGAATTTATACTGTCTTCAAATTTGTGTCTCATGTACAAGACTTTAAAACCAAAGGCAGGTTCTTTACTCATCATGTTTTGACCCTGTGCTTGGTAAGCAAGGTAGAAAAATGAGCTCCACTGTTGAATGGTCATTCATAAAGTGTGCATAGTCTGTAATTAATATGCTACTGCACATCAATCTGAAGGTATTGCCACATGTATATTTGTTGCATGGTAGCACAGGTTCAGCTGAGGCTGCAGAGTCTAGTTACTGCCTGTCCTGAAGTTACACCAGCAGGAGAATCAAAATAACAACACTCGCAATCCATGACTAGAGATCCTAAATATGACATACAGCAAATAAAGAAGGGCTATCCTGCTTTGCTCACCTGCATTCAGCAGCACTTTCACGCAGTCTGTGTGTCGGTTAGCACACGCTACGTGAAGCGGGGTCCCGTAGTACAGATCGTACGCCTCCAAACAAGCCCCCATGGAAATCAGGAGCTTCACACAGTCGGAGTTTCCTGAAAAGAACAAAGAGAAAACGAAGAGTCTTTTATTTTCTGAGAGGAATGTTGAGTTTAGAAATGTGTCAGCCTTCATGTCCTCACCTCCCATGCAGGCTTCGTGGAGCGGGGAGGCCGTGCGAGAGGTGAGTGCAGGGTTGGCTTTGGCACCGTGATCTAGCAAGAGTCTCACACAGTCCAAACTACCACCTGAGCAGGCGTCACACAGCGGGGTGCTCCCGTCTACATTCCTCGCATCCACCTGAAAGGCATCACGCCATGTTAGCACTCTTCCTCTTCCCTCCGTCTTTGTTTTCCTCGACAGAACAACCTGTTTTTACTCCCGTTTCTTACCTGGGCTCCGGCATCCAGCAGCAGACGGACACACTGGGTCTTACCACCGAGGCAGGCTTCGTGCAGCGCTGTCATGGAGTCCACAGCAAACACGTTGACCGATGCGCCGTTCTTTATGAGGTGCTGTAGCTGGGACGCCTGACCCAGAGACGCCGCCTTGTGGACCTCTGTTCTCTCTGACCAGCAGCCTGCAGGAGGAAACAAATCAATACATCACTGGCTACTTTATACTGATTAAATATGTGTCTACTAAGCTTTAATTATCATATCTGGTGTATTTATGTACTTTCTTCATTCTGCATCTGAATTAAACCTTCATTATTGACTTGTTTTTACTCACCAACTTTTTATCTAACTGTCACTCTAACCCTGTTTCATGTGCATTAGTATTTCTTGTTGTAAAGCACTTGAACTGCAAAAAAGTATCTAAAATATGTATTAAAAAAATGCACAAATAGATTTTTAAAATAGTTTCTGTAAAAATAAAAATCATAACAGACTTTTTAAAGTTATTGTACAACCTCAGTCAATACACAGCACCTCATTTAAGTAGTTAACACCCCTTACACGTCCTTGATTATGAACCTGATACCCTCTTTAATGTTTTTATTGTGAACATGTTGTGCTTTTAGGAGTGCTTTTTAATGTGCCGCTTGAATCAATCTGAGAGGGCTGATAAAGAAATTGAGATTTTTAAACGATAACTATCTTTTCAGTCTAGCTTTCATGTATTTGTTTATCTAACGCTTGTATTACTTTAATCTTTTAAATTGATTTAACTGTTCTTTTTAATTATTTATCTATTTAATTGTATTGCTTTTTTTTTGCCTTCATTGTATATTCAACTCTTATCCCTACACTTTTTTATTTATTTATTTTAACTATTTATATTCTTATCGTTATTTACACATTTTATTTTTTTGTTGGTGAGCATTAGTCTCTATTTTAAAACCCATTTTTGTTTTAATATGTCTTGCCATTATTTTATTTCTGCTTCTTTCTTGTTTTCAATCTCTGTAAAACACTTTGAATTGCATTTGATTTGTATGAAAGGTGATATATAAATAAAGCTTGATTGATGGATTGATAATTTAAAACAATTTTAACTTTTAAATTTGAATTCTTTATTCTTTACCCCTCTATGCAAATAAATTATTCCCACTATCAATAAAACTAAATCATTATTGATAAATATTCATATGTGATGGAATATTAAATTGACATAAACACACAGCTGATGTTCATCTCTAATTTTAATAAGACAGGCATCCAAATGGTGAGCATTCCTACCAACAGGCCCTACAGTAAATATTATTAATATTGTATTTTCAGTATTTTTACAGGTCAAAAGCAACAAACACACTTAAACAAAAGCTGTAAGAGGCTAACAGCTCCAACAGTGAGTGTTTACACTTTGTGACTATCTGTTCATAATAACCATAATAACACACTAGCTGTGTTAGCACCTGTCAGCGTGTTAGCTTACATTCCTCCTCCGTTCTGACGTCAAATCAGGTCAAGATCCACAAAACTCGTCAGTTTCGCGGACATGTCGTCTTTAAATCAAACTCACCAATATCTCCGAAGAAACTCTGACAGTTTTCAATCTCCATCCTGTCCCGTGTTTAAATCTCTCCACAATCAGCAGCGTTCACGCAGAAACTGAGTCCTGAGTGTTTGTAAACAGCGGCGTCCTCACAGTGTTTACATGCGGCGGCAGTCACGTCACGTGATATAACCATAGACTGTATAAAATAGGATATAACCGGCACTCGTGGTGCATGCTGGGATTTGTAGTTTTTACGACAAAATAGGAAATTTTGAGGTCTGGTGATAAATAATACGTATTATTATTATTACATTAAAATTCAACGACCAAGACATATTTAACATGCTTAATAAGTTTTCAGCACACAGGGAAATGAGGCTGGCATATTTTTTTAAATTAATGTACTATTGAAATATATGATATTCAACTACATAAGATTAAGTATATGTTGCTAGTCTGTGTTGTTTAAAATAATTTCAGGGGCCCACAAGAATGAGTTATTGTAGAATGGCCCCAGAAGTCTCTAGAGAGGGCCTAAAAAAGATCACCTTTGACCTAGACAAAAAAATATTATTGCCTATGACAGTTGGCATCTTTGACCAACGGTCACTTGACTGTTGTCATTTCAAGGTTTTCATAAATGGAGTCAAATAGCAGCTAACGTTAAACTCGTATTGAAGAGTGCATATATGTGCATGTTTTGAGGACACCCTCATTCTAATTTGAGTGCACCTTCATAGTATTTAAGTCAGAACGTGGAGACAGAAGAGAGGTGACTTCATCTAGCCCGGTCGTCCTCCAAGCAGTCGCGAAGCTTGTTACTGATGCTGGTGCTGTTTGATTGTAATAAATAGAATTACTATTCAAGCTGGCCAGTGTCACGAGGTTCATTCTACATCTGCACATCACAGGCTGTTAAGACACGACACTATCATACACAATTTTAACTCCATAAGACAAACTTTAGTTTTTTTTTATGCAGCTTAATACTTTTAGTACATTATATTATAGAATAAGCAATTGCAATTTTCACTTTGCTACATTCAGTTGACTAGTCTACTATAAGTATAGGCATCTACTGCTACATGTTTTACTATTGTTTTTAATATTAATCCTTCTTATTAACCCATGTTAGCTTTATTTATCTATTTTTATTTTTACTTATCTTATCTTATTTTATTTTATTTTACTTATTGAAACTTCTTCTTGATTGTACTTATGTCTGGGTTGCTGTAACAACTGAATTTCCCCCCCGGGGGATCAATAAAGTAATATCTTATCTTATCTTATGTGTTTTGTTTTTATTTGTATCTACTGTAGGTTTTCTGTTCTACATCAATGCCTTGTCTTTGTGTTAAATGTTTTTTTATAAGGAGGGCCACTCCACAAGCCTGTTTGGGGTTTTTTCGGCTCCTCCTGCACATTACATGTCACTAAAGTTAGTGGTTAGTTTTATTTTTCAATTTACCCGTTATATCTTGTTTTGTTCTTTTATATGTTCAATACAATAAAGAAAGAAAGACAATTCTGATATTTTCATGTGGATTAAGACACCCTGCAGCCAATAGAATATTAAGAATCAGCCCTCTTTTTGCAGTTTCAACACAACATATTAGAAGACATTAATGCCTCATCCTATGAAGGATGGTATTGTCAAATGCAGGATTCTGAAATGGGCCACTTTAGATAATGAGCATGTTATTTATCATACTTTGAGTTTTCACAAACAGACTTTACTATATTTTGTTATTTTTACATTTACTGGTTTAAAATAGTTAAGTAAACACTTCAACTTTGTTTAATGGCAATATATATTAAGACTTGTATTGTTTATAACGCTTTATTCTGCTAAAAACTGTCATAAAGACCAATATTAACATGAATTTCTGAACATTTTCTAACCTAATTGTACTATTTTCTTGTGCTTTGATTTTAACTCTATTGTATGTGTTATTTTAAATGTCAACTTCTTTACCTTTCACTGCTTTACAACAATGACAATATAGATCTATTCTATTCTATTCAAACTGTAGCTTTAATTTGATACGTCAAAAAGAAACTAAAGTGCGATGACATTCTTGTAAACCTTAAGTGTTTTTTTTTCTAAAACTCTGTGTTCAAAATAGTTTATTATGGTGAAATATTCACATTCATCTATTCACATTTTTAGGTGATGCTTTGTTACCGTGTTTACACATGAAAGGCCAAAAAATGTCATCAACAGCTTCAGAAACAAAAGAGGATTAAACAAATAACAGCATGTAATATGAAAACATTTTCAGATCGATATATATATATAGAAATGTCCCCCTGGCACAATCTTATAAAATGTATCTTCTGGTGTTTACTTGTAAAGTGTTTTGAATAAATAAATAAATAATATAGATAAAACTGAGTCACATGACATTTAACCTGCATTTTAAAAAGTAAGCTTATACCTTGCACATGATGCTCCCTTGTAGTGGCTTTAAATCTAAAGAAACAGTCTTCTACAGAGCTTCAGAGCTGGGTCCCTCTAGCTCTGAGTATTGTAGGTAGCTTCTGATAATATGAGAGATGTCCAGCTGACCTATGACCTCCGCGGCTCTGGTACTGAGAAACTTCCTCACTGTGATTCTGCAGAGCTGCTGCAGAGTCAGAGGATTATCTGCAGAGAGAGAGAGAAAGCCTGGTTTATGTTGCTTCAGAATCAAGACAGTCTCTGCAGCAGTGCATGAACTCACTCTCATAAAACATGAGGCAGGCGTACGCAGGAGACGCAGGTGTTGTGTAGTCGACTGGTTTTCTTCCCATGTTGTCGCTGGCGTAAACGTGGGCTCCGAACTCCACCAGCAGCTCGATCATGTCCACCATGGCTCCTCGAGCTGCATGGTGCAGAGCCGTCTCGTGGAACTTCACTGAATTCACTTTAGCACCTGCAGGAATTTGAGACCTGGGATTTATGATTCATCATCTTATTTAGTTGTCTGATTTTGTCTGCACTATCAAAATATTTTCAAACTTGTAAACAAATATATGATCCAACATGTTTCTTCAGAGGCTGGCATCTTTCATACTTTCTCTTAAGGGTGGATTTATTCTTGAACCCTCTTCCTGACCTGCAGTCTTCTTCCTGACCTGCATTCAGCAGCTCCTTCACACACTCCACGCGTCCTTTCGCACACGCGATGTGCAGCGGGGGACCAAAGTGGACGTCATACGCCTCTAGCTGAGCTCCACTGGCTATCACCAACTTCACCACTTTGACATTTCCTGAGAGGAAGGTAAGCAGGGAAAAGTATGAGGGTGTTTCTTAAATGAAAGAAACAAGGAGCACTTCGGAAAACTGCATGTTTTTTTTTTGTGGTTGTATCTTATGTTGATAAAGAAAATATCAAATATCTTGTTTTTAAACCCCACTAAAAATATTTGGGGGAAGTAAAAGCTTAAAAGATATTCTATGACCTAGGGGTTTAATATGTTTTTACCCTGTATGCAGGCTTCATGGAGCGGTGAGGCGGTCAGAGCTGTGAGTGAAGGATTCACTTTGGCTCCGTACTCTAGAAGCAGCTTGGTGCACTCAAGGCTTCCAGAAGCACAGGCGTTGCACAGGGGAGTGCTGCCGTGGATGGTTCGTACATCCACCTCGGAGAAACACAGAAACTATTTAACTTCTATCCCTACACCTTTTATCATTTGGGTCTAGATGTTTATATCAACAGACTCTGATTGTTATCAGAATCAGAATCAGAAATACTTTATTTATCCCGGGGAGGGAAATTCAGGCAGAGCTCTTATAATCAGTATGTAAGAAAGTCAAATATTAATAGAAGAAGGAATAAAATAAGATATGCATATGAATAAAACAAAATAAAGATCAAATAAAATAAAATAAAGATCAAATAAAAATAGAATAAAATACAATAACAATAAAGTATATACAGAAGCGCAGGGAATGAAGGAGATATATACAAGGATGTTAAAGTATCAGGGATATTGCACAGTGTATTGCAAGGTTATTGTTCAGAGATCAGAGGGGGGAGTTGTACAGTCTGATGGCAACAGGCAGGAATGACTTCCTGTGGCGTTCTGTGGTGCATTTAGGGGGAATGAGTCTTGCACTGAATGTGTTCCTTTGTTTCACCAGCACATTGTAGAGAGGGTGGTGGATGTTGTCCATGACAAGAGTGTCTAACAAACACCTTCATTAGAACAACACTGACTGGAAGCATTTGCAGTCATTGCAGCCTGTTTTGCTGGTTCCAACTAAAGTAATAATAATAAACAATAATACACCTTGTCCTTTAAATAATCACGCACTCAAAGGTTCAAGTTAAAAAAAACACACACACCTGTATTACCCAAATGCTCTAACCCTTGAACTCTTGACTCAAATCCTTGGTAGTTGTTCAGACTAAAGCTTGCTTCACAAACATATTTCAGTAGTTATTCTGTGTTATTGCAACACTTTTAACTCTGATAAGGTGTCCTACTTTATTCTAGCTTTGTATCATATCAGCAGAAGTCAGGCTTTGTGCTGTATTCGTCTGATTTCTCACCTGGGCTCCAGCCTCCAGCAGCAGACGTGCACAGTTCGGGTGAGCTTGTATGCATGCTTCATGGAGTGGTGTGATGTTGTCCACTGTCACCATGTTGACTGAGGATCCGCTCTCGATCAGCTGTTTGAGCTGCAGAGCTCTGCCTTGAGACGCTGCTTCATGCAGGGCGGTCCGGTCTGCCCAGAAACCTTATGCAGGCAGTAACACATGCACATTCAGCTCTATTAATACAGTTATTAAATTAAATTAACAAGTACTACATAGAAATACAGCTTTGATGCTGTCGTTTATTTATAAACATAGTTATGCTAGTCTGCTGTTAAAAAACAGCACGCACACGTCAACTGGTGACAGCTAACATGTGTTAACAGCTGTTATCCTTCTAACGTGTAATTGTTAGAATTATTAACAAAACTCACCAATATCACATAGAAACGACCTGCGAGCAGCTGTCACCTCCATGTTTGCCGGTTAAACACGCTGTTCCAGCTGGGCTACAGCTAACGGACAGCTGTAAACATTAGCAGACGCGTGTTGACCGTAGAGGCCGCAAAGCATTATGGGAGTCGTAGTTTACGGTGAGATTTTCGGGATGCTTTGTAGTTTTTTTTCAAGAGTACTATTAATGAATAAAAATGGCCTAGAAATAGATGTTTATAATCTAAAATTTACAGAAGAAAGAAAACTCGAAATTTTCGAGAAAATACTCAAAATTTTCAAGTTTATAAAATCGTGGATTTTCGAGAAAAAACTCGAAAACTACCGAGATTATAAAGTCGTAGATTTTTGAAAAAGAAACTTTAATATTTCCCAGATTATAAAGTCCTAGATCTTCGAGAAACAACTTTAAAAAATCCGAGATTATAAAGTCATAGATTTTCGAGAAAAAACCTCGAAAACTACAGATTATAAAATCGTAGATTTTCGAAAAAGAAACTTTAATATTTCCCAGATTATAGTTATACATTTTCGAGAAAAAACTCGAAAATTTCCGAGATTATAAAGTCTTAGATTTTCGAGAAAAAACTTCCGAGATTATAAAGTTGTTGATTTTCAAAAAAGAAACTTTAATATTCCTGAGATTATAAAGTCGTAGATTTTCGAGAAAGGAACCTTTAATATTCCTGACAATTTAAAGTCGTAAATTTTTGAGAAAAACTTTAAAAATTTGAGTTTTTAAAGACGTTAATCTGTGAGAAAGAAAACTTAAAAATTTTTAGTTTATTAAGTCATACATTGACAAGAAAACTTAGAATTTGCAGATTGTTTACAAGCTGCCCTTTGCCCATTTCACAGCATCATGGACCCACTTTACAGCCTTATCAAATTGTACTTCCTACTTGGACTCAGCAATAAGGAGATACCTCTGATTTTAGCCCAGAATCATCACATCATTATAAGCTTCCGGACTTTGAAAAGACATTGCTGTTTATTGGGGCTGTTCAGAAGAAAGCAGCACACTGATCTGGAGGAGGTGATTGCAGTTATCCAACAAGAAATTCACCTCAGCAGGCATGTCTGAAACCTATCAATAATTATAAAAATAAAGAACAAAATAAGTCCACAATTTTTTAATTTTTGACAAAGTTATTTTTTACTTTGCAGTATAGAAATCATTGAAGCCCAAGATGTTTTTTTAATTGTTTAAAACAAAGAATCACAGAGCTCTCATCAATTCAATACTGCTGCAGTACACATTTGGTCCTTCTTAAGCAATTACAGTCAATCATAATTCCCATTAACCTGCGAATCCGTCAATATGCATAATACAGGAACTAATATTCTCCTCTGATGCGTTAAAGTAACACAAGCTGTTGAGAACAGGTTCAGGAGGTTTGATGCTGGACTACAGGCGCCGCTTGTGGCTTAGCTTCTGCCGTTTGTGTGTGGAGATAAGTCCAAAAAAAAAGAGAAACAGTTAAAAGACAAAAAGAAAGTATTGAGGTCTCGCACCCTTTGACCAATGTGATCTCACAAGAACGATATGAAGTTACAGCGAGGGTGCAGACGCTCGGCCTAAATAAAGTTGAGTCACAACATTTAGACATCAACATAATTCAAACCACACACACACAAAGTCAAGCCACTGTTTCCCACCCGGACATTTAAATCGACTTCCCCCTGAAAAACTCTGACTCTGTAAATACTACTGATTCTGAATTATCTTTTGATTTGGCATCTTTGGAGCATGCATGGTTTTGTATAATGAAGCAGAAGAATGAAGGGGATTGCTGTTTATTAGGCATCGCCACTTTTAGTGCAACAATCATCTGAATTTGACTTGTAAAGCATAGCTCCCTCCCTGAACCCTATCCAACAATACTATATCATATCTCTATATATATCATGAACTTCCACAATGAGCCGACCGTATACTTTAGCCGGCTCATTTGGTGTGTACATTTTTATGTAGGTTTTCTATTTTTTGTAAGATTTCAGATGCTGGTCGCGTCATCTTTGACGAGTGTCGCCTCTACTCTGCACAGTCACCGAAGACGTCTTTTTTGGTGCGCTCCATCTGAGAAAAGTCAAAGTCTGAGCCCGTCATCCTCTTGTAGATGTCCTTGATGTCGTCGCAGGTGGTCTCAAAGTGAGTTGTGGCGTCATAGGAGCGAGAGACGAAAATCTAGAAAGAAAAGAAGACAAATTAGGAACTATCTATATCTTAAAGCTGGGGTTGGTAGTCAGATTTAGACACACGTTTTGACATACTGGTTAAAATTATCTTTATGTCCTGATGGTAATCAATACATAAAGTGTTCTTAAAAAAGAGTGATAAAAGCTGCTATCTACAGTTGGAGTAAAACTGGGAAAACACCAACCAATCCCTGCCATCAGGAGCCAAATTATGAAACCAATCAAATCCCGTCCTGTCGTTCTGCTCGCCTCCTGCGCGTACATTTCATGTTTGTTTGTGTTTTTAACTTTCACTATGATAATGTTTTGGTGTTTTCTTACCGCTGAGTGAGACATGAGTTGACGTAGTGCAAAACATAAACGATGTGCTGAGGACCGGTTTTGACCATCATATGGTCACGAATCAGTGGCCCTCGTGCATGTGAGAGGGGGCGTCATTTTGGAGGAGCTCCAAGGGGAGGGGGGGAGGGGTTAAACGGAGTCCCGAGAAAATCTTACATTCAAATTCATGCTAGTTTTCCATGACTATCAACCCTAGCTTTAAATAGTACTTTTAACTGTTGTCTTGTAATCAATGAGGTTTCTGGAGAACTGACACAGAACCTGGGCTATCTTCAGCTGCAGACAGGGTCAACTCTGCAACGCAGTTCAGCTCATTTAAGAAATCCAACCCAAACATTTAAGCTGTGAGAACTGAACCAAACTTGTTTACTTTTCAGTTCCTATGCTGCACGTGTGTTTCACTCACACAATAAAGCTGCAATGCATTTAGGAATGCAGGGATTAACTCTTCTAGAATGTGGGATGATCTACACAGCGAGCAGTCAGCTTACTCCCTGATGTAAGTACTCCTCATTTTATCCCCCAGCATTCTTTAGGTCCCCTTTATTCTCTAGGCGTACCTGGCTCTCAGTGCCCAGATCAACGGGTGCATACAGATCACTGATGCTGATGAGCTTCTGGTCAATAGGCGCCAGCATATCCAGGGCCGGCTTGAGCTCATTTTCGGGATCGCTCGTCTCCACTGTGGTGCTGGCGATGGCGATGTATTTACCCTGGGCTGCCACGTTGTGAGCGGAGGAGATCATACAAACGTAGATGTCTGCAAACAGAAAAGGTAACGTTAACAGCGCGAAGATTTACTTTCATGACTGGCTAATGGAGACACCCTCCTGTCACAGGTCACACACGGTACAGCTTAACTTGTGCTGTTTTTTAATGTCACACCATTTTTCTTTCCCTCTCTTAGATTATTGGATGAAATAATCTTGATTCAAATAACTTAAAGAACTTTGGGGGACTTGTATTCATGCTAACTTGACTGTTATAAGAAATGTAATCCTCAAATCCTCCGTTCATGAACGTAGCTGCTTATACACAAGCCTCCTGGCTCTTTAACGTAACTTAAAGAGAAAATAATGTACCATTGAACCTAAATAAGTAGCCATAGGTTTTTTTGTTTTTATAAAACAGATTTATTTATCAAAGTTTAAAAGCATAAGCTGTATTTTGAGCTTCCTGTCCCTGTTCTGTCTTCTTTTTGTTGCCTTAAAGATTGACTGTTTTCAAGACACACACAAACCTTTCCACTCGACTTCTGACTCCACATCTAACTCAAATCATCTCGATGGGTTCATTCTTGCATGTTTTTAATGCTTTTATCGCACCCCTTTGTTGCAAAATGTCAGTGCAGTGTTATAATAGAGAATCAGACGTCCACAGGGTTTGTAATTTTAAAAATGGACAAGATTCACTTGCTGTACTTGTGTCTGACTTCCCTCAAGCCTCACACTAATGCTGACACTAACTAACTAGTTTAAGACCTGCCTCTGTCTCAAGATCAGGATCAGAGGGAGAAGGCGTGTGGAGCTGGTGATGCATCATATCCTTGCTCGCAAAGTTCGGGTCATATGCTGGCTTCACGTTTTCGCTCACCGTGCTTCCTGTTGACTTGGTTCTGGGGGAAGATGATCTGACAGGAGTTGACGTCATTGGTATCCTTGATGGGGTGACTCAAGATGCAGATGGCTCTGATCACTTGACCCACTTTCTTGGTGCGATCCAGGGCATAGCTGGGGTCGCAGATCAGCTGCTTGCACCTGGCGATCTGTGGAGGGGGAAACCAAACCAATTTGCCTCATCAGTCTACATTTTCATCACATCACAGAGATTTTCATACAAATTTATAACTGTATAACGAACTACACTGATGTTAGAGTTAATGGCAGCTCAGCACACGGCCCCCGAATCTCTATGAGCCTTGGGGAGACATTGATAAAAAACACTCCAAAACACACCCAAGCCCAATGGTTCTATTCTTTAAAGGTGGAGATCTCTGAGGATCAATCAGCTCCAAGTTCCAACCGAATGGATGCTGAAGGACTCCGGACCCAACAACAAGCTGAGCACCAAGAATGAGGCGAGTGGCAGCTCAGCTCACTTCCCCTTCTGAAATCCTGGGTCTACGACTAGCACTGGAGGAACACAGATTTTAATCGGAACTACTGCAGGACAAGAACTATGCAACTGAAGATCCTTTTGAGCCTTCAAACCAAGCTCTTTAATCAGCCTACATGAGGAATGTTTCACCTGCATGACACACCTGAATCAGAGTGTACTGTATTGAAGAGGCTCTGGTTGGTATTAAACTCCTTTGTTCAGTGTTTTTGGAAATCTGTCATTTGGCTCCAAAGCTGAGTACTAAGGAACAGCTAGTAGCAGCTCAGCTCGCAGCCTCTCTGACATCCTGGGTCTCATACTAGTGCTGAAGAAACACTGACTGGCACAGAAACTACTTATCAGAGTGTTCACTACTTTACATTACTTGGGACATTTGTCAATGATGAAAGGAAAGATAATTTGAAATGGATTTCTGAGGGACACAGCTATGAAAATCAAACTTCAAATTCTCTGTAATGTCCATCCTCGTGCATGCGGTACTCCCTGTGAACCCATGAACGTCCACTGTATCATATGCACCAGCAGTTTTCTCCTTAAGCAACTGAACAGTTAGTACGTGCGTCTTTAGGCCAAACATGCTCCTGGGTATAAAATGAGAATACCACGCTGAGGCCGTACAGATGTTTATCAAAGTAATCGATCACATTTGCTCACCTCTCCCTCAGACTTCACTCCCACCACCTTCCCGTCCTCTATCACGATCTCCTCTATGGGCTTGTTCAACATATACGTCCCGCCATAGATCGCACTCAGCCTGGAACAGAAACAGTGTGTCAGCAACTCAAGACAGGAGTGAGTTGACATCATGTACATTAGTCTTTATGATGCTCAGGTGTCTCGCTTTGATTATATCGAAATGTGTTATAACAAAACGGCAACCTCCGTTCTTAAAACATGAAGTCAATGCTGAAGTGTTAAAAACTGCAGTTCATCGAGCTTCCACTAGATGCTGGCTGCAGAAACACCAGCAACCACATACACACCCATTCAAAGAGACGATCTTTACAGCAGAAATAAACATGTTTACAGCCTGGTTCAAAAAACGAGTGTCGTCTGGATAGCTCATTTCTCTATCGGCACACACTGTACAGGGGTGAACTTTTTCATAACAGTTCACAGTATTTTCGAAGATATTAAACTTACAAGTTTTGCCCAAATAAGGGTGTGCCTGACTTGACAGGCGGGAACACTGTGGCTATTAACGAAAAGGCTAAAGGCCCGCGTCTTTACCGCACACAAGCTCAACAGAAGTTAGTTTGAGTTCAGCATTTCCAATATGGCACCCGCTAATGATTGGCTTCAAAACAGCGCTTCAGAAACAGATGGGTGACGTCACGGATACTACATCCATTTATTACACAGTCTATGGTTATTATTACCAACATAGAAGCCTCAGCTCTTCCGTATATTACACTCTTAAGCTTTGTAAAACCATGCAAACACTTATATTTATTCCAGAGTCGCACTAGTTGATTAAAGAGAGCGTTTAGAGTGAGGAGCACGCCGCTAATCTTTCAGTGATGGTCACATATGAACACGTCCACTCTCTAAAAGGTCAGTGTCAGAGTCAGTGTCAGAGTCAGTGTCAGAGTCAGAGTCTCATGGGAATAAAGATGTGAAGCATGGAAAGATAAGCAATAAATCTTTACTACACCAGTCAGGACTTTAGAATCTGGCATTTTAAGGGGACACTCTCCTACCTGGCGAACCCTTGTGGCAGCTCCCCGAGGCCGTACAGTGGGTAGAGGTACGGGCTCTTTCCATATCTGGCCAGAGACTCACTGTAAAGCTTTACCCTGTTTAGCGTCTCGATGCACGGTCTTGTTAAGTATCTGAGGGCAGAGAGAGAAAGATTATTCAAAAGCTCTACACATAGCGTCGATACCATAAATGCTTACAGTGAAGTCATTATTAAAGTTCATGAAACAGGTAGAGAGGGTACTGACTCATCTGTGCGGTAGAGTGCGAGGGAGTGGCCAGTGAAGTCAATGGTGTCTTTGGATACTCCGAACTTTTTGTAAACCTCCAACATGTTGGAGTTGTTGGGGTCAAGGCCGTCCCAGGTTTTGGGGTTGTTCAAGTCATAGTTATTGGCCCAGGTGAGGAAATTTTTAAAGCGACGTTTCTCAAAAAGCCCCATCAGACCTGTAAGAGAGAAAGACTTTGACTTAGCCTGTGCCAGCACTAACACCGGGGGATGAAAACAAACTTAACCATCAGTTCTTCAGTCAGCAGATAAAGTTTTAATAATTCCTCCTCAGTACTTTCACACTCACTTGATGACAGAGCTTCCGTTTCAGTCGATGGGACTTTGTGGATTTTGCCCGCCTTGTATACATAGCTGCCCTCGACTACTTTGAAATCAAGGTAGCGGGTCACCTCTGTGATCAGCAGCATGCTAACCAGCTGACCTGAGAGAAAAGAAGCAAACACACACATGTTAAATACACTGAATCAAAAACACAGGTATCACTCCTTTCATTTCAACACAGACAACTGGAGCTTGACTGAAATATAGCAGGAGGATACGTGCTCTGACCAAGCGTGCCGGATACGGCCCTGGTGGTGAAGCTTTCAGCAGTGTGACTGCCCCCTGGTGGCTGGCTGAAGTATAGGTAAAAAAATCCGTCTCCCCCATTCATTTGAATGGGGGAGCAGTCAAACTTTAAAAAATAAATACACGTCGTACTAATGTTTCTCATATCCGTATGCTGTGGTGATATGTAGTTAGTATTTGACTGTTTTGTGTTCAAGGCCTCTTTTTCATTAAAAGTTTCTTTTTCGTTAGTTATTAGAGTTTAAAAAACGGGGTTTTACTTCCGGGTTTCCTTTGATTCACAGCCGCCGTAGAGAGAAACTTCAAAGGACACACAGTGTCTTATGACGTTACGCTGTAGGGCGGAACTTATTACAGTGGCTTCACAGGCTCTGGCTGCACAATGGCTGCGCCCTGGAGCGGGATTTTTTGGCTTCAGAACCGTACAACGGGAAGAGGCGGAGCAACGCTGTCCATTTTTATTTACAGTCTATGGCTCTGACCCCAAAGTTTTAATACTCGCAGCCCTGTCTGCAATATACTTCAGCATAATGGCTGAACAAACAGCCGCACTTAAATTTCTAGATGATGCATTATGACTTTAAATGAAGAAATGCATTGAAAAATATTAATAGAAAACATTTATTTCAACTCCAGTTCAAACATAAATGGTACTCAGATGTTTTCCCCTCTCAAACCAGAATTGGTACACGAAATTCCCCATATCATTTGGGCTCTTTAAAAACCTGTGACATCTGTATCTAAGGGGTAAAAATCCTCAAAACTGCGGTCGAAACGCAGACATCAATGGGGGAACAGGAACCTTTTAGTTCTGGGGAAAGTATTTCTGGGGGCTAAAAGACCTCAAACTCTTGGTTGAAATGCACCTTCTGGTTCCCTTACATATCTTACAGGCCAATATTTCTGTAGTGTGTTATATCAAACATGAGCTGCAAAGACAGAAGTCATCACAGCATGAGTGATGTAAATTTACCGTTGGCCATCAGGAATTTGGGGATGAGGTCCACGTTCCAGTCCCTGCCTTTTCCCATGGTGTCAGGAGGTGTCCCAGGAAGGGAGAAGCGCTTGTAGAGCTGACGGGTGACAAAGAAGCAGATTGATTCAAAGCTGCAGCAAACAACTCGCACCAAGCATTCAGAAAAGTGATTCAGAAAGCAAGATAACATAAATCAGGAATATAAATTGCACCAGAATGTAACACAGTATGTTTTTGCAGGTCGCACTGCATTCAGCAAAGTCCACAATTTGTAGTTCCTGTGTGGCTCTTTCAAGTCCCATGTGTTTTAACCACGCAGAGTATGCAATCCCTGTACAGTAGTTGAGCTCAGACTGCAGTAACTTTGATAGTTGTGAGTCTTGTACACCAAATTTTACAGTGACCTGTTTTTGAAAAAAAGAACATGCTCCTCACAACTCAACACAAACAAAAGGGATGATGTTTCTAAATTTTTCTTTTGTTTATCCAAAATACAAAGACTCTTTTTCTCTCCTAGAGTCTGAGGTTTGGTTTAAAATTTTATTTAATAGATGATAAAAAAGAAACGTATCATTCACTTTCTATCCGAGACACTCAAACCTGCAAATATTTGGTAACTTGTTTCAAAATCACTGCATCAACTTATTTTCTTTTTTGGTATCAAGAGATAGATTACTTATTGCAGCTCTACATCAGTACACAAATCAGGTGTAAGCTTCATATTTGGATATTTGTGATGCTATTAATGTATGCAATCCATGCTTGTAAAAATATTCATTTGACAGCTCTAAATATTTTGTAACATCTTCAGTGAAGCAGACTTGATTGTTTTGTAGTTGTCGTCCATTAAAAAGGGGGTCACAGCAAACCTTATTTACAGGTTGTGACATTAAAGTGATGAGGCAGCTCCGTGTAGGAGTGTGCATATTTTTAGATACATCAATTTGAAAAAATGTACGACTATGAGAAAAAGGCTTGGAAATCCAAATAGTTATCCAGACCGTTTATTATAAAATTAAATGTTCTAGTCGTCCATGCTGGGTCAGAGCCCTTTCCTGCATTTCTTTGTATAACAGAAGATACCGTAAAGAAAAGGCAACCAAGCTCAGAGGTATTAAATAGAGCTGAGCACCGAGGAAACAACATTATTAAACAAATAATGCTTTAATTATACAAAATATACAAGTTTAAAGAAAACTACAGCCTAACCCAGAACTTCCACCAAATCTGTGTCCGGTCCGTCTCTGATTCACTACGGTCCAGCTCTGTGCTCTCTAATCAGAACACAGCATGGAGCAGGACTGCCGGACAGCTAGAGTCATGTGACCAAGGTTTTCCTGCTTTAATCACTGAATCAAGGATTCTTCTCCTCCTCTCCTCATCCATGTTGTCTTTCTGGTCCTCTGAAAACCTCTGACCTGTTGACTCCAGGCATGGCTTCGCTCATCGTGACGGTTTGTTGTTGTAGTTAAGTGAAATAGGATCTGATGATAACACAGAGTGTTTTATTCTGAAAATTAACCGGATGATTTCATTTTGTTTGGTGTCTGACTTCCTGTCCCGCTCCATCTGCTCTGTTGAGATTGATGCGTCGTGCTCCGGCATCCGGCAGAAATAGAAGTCTTGTGTATCTGATCTGGATGGCTCCAATCTGCCGGATCAGAGACGGAGCTGGAACGCAACTGAGCGGATCCAGTGGAAGTTAGTTAACAAATTGACTAGAATAGAAACCTATCAGATCCGGTGCTGCGGAGACAGACCGCACACAGATCTGGTGGAATTTGGCCGTAAGAGGCAAATTCATAACAAGAGATGACAGCCTGAACCAAAGCTTCAACTGGTATGATTCATAAAGAAAGACTTGTCCCTCAACTCACTTCTTCCAGAGGTGTGATGGAGGCACTATCACCTCCGTAGTAGGAGTTGCGGTCCATGTGCAGGACCTTCTTCCCCTTCACCGAATTGATGCCTGACAGGATGCATTCCTGATGGGAGGAAGAAAAGAAACAAAATCAGCATGATGAACAAAAATACAAAATATGCAAACAGGATAAAAACTATGTTGTGTGATTTTGCAGAGTGAACGATTAACTTGTGAACAGGAATAACAAACATATTCCTTCCAGCAGCAACAAATGAACACAGATTGATCAAACTAGTTTGTAACGAAGGTACAACGGTGAACTATGTTGTTATTTGGCCCTGATAGATCATTCTCAAAATGGTTTAAGGTCTACTCATTCAAATGCCTTTGAGAAGTCAAAAATTCAGTATGAAGTTGCTCAAAGTCCAATGCCGCTACACATCTGATGATTTGCCTGCAACATGTTTAAAAGTTTGAAATCTGTGTAGTTAAAACATCAGATTCACAGTTATAAAACCACAGCACTCTCAGCCAGCGCGAGATGCATCACAGTGTCTTCAGCGTCTGGATCACAGAGGATCCAGTAGACTCACTTGAGCAGAGTCAGAGAATCCAGCAGGCTTCAGTTCCTCTCAGTCATCTCTGATTCCAGCACTGCTTCTTCTGTGGTCTGTGGTCAATATGAGTCGGTTTGTTCTGTTTTTCCCGGCATTATTCTGAGCACAGACGCAGCTATCTCGATTACTTTGTTTACATTATAGTAAGAAGACAAAAGTGTAAGCTGCAGCTACAACTACGTGACGTCTCATTGATGATTCATTTCAGCAGGAGTATTTGTTTCCCCTGTGTTTATGCTTAAGAAGGAAGACTATAATCAAAAATAGGTGTATCCAAGAAGTCAGATCTGACGCACCAGCACACACGAGATGCTGATTACGCTGCTCCCAGGACTCTCAGGTCAGAGGCTTTAACAACGATGATGAAAAATGTCCACGTTTGACAGCATCTGGAATTCCCGCAGACTAAAAGGCTTTAATACGATTACAGCAGTGAGTTATAAAAGAGAGGCCCTGAATGCATCGTGTGACCCTGTGTGGACTTGACTCTAAAACTGGTTTTACTCCTGAATGACAGCTTTGACTGCAGAGCCTCTGTGGTTAAACTCGTTCCTCACATGACAAAAGATTACAATGGATGATAGTGTTCACAGTGAGTGTCACCAACACTGCGTCTGTGTACGGACTGTGACTTTTTATATTCCAGCAAACACCACATATATACATATATACAAATATAAAATAAAAGCTAACAGGCTAACAGTGGCTCAGTTTTGTCTGAGAAAAGTCCCGCCCCTCTTTGACGTAAACAGCCCCTCATGATCCTGTTATCTTCATACAGGCCGTGTTTGGGTTCATAATCTACATCTCCTCTTCTTAACGGGGTTTTTTCTGCATTAAAGCTCACAAGCGCTTTATTGTGTTGCTGCATTTCCTCCAAACATGAGGAATGGATGGATGACGCCAGCTGACACAGAGCGATGCATTCTTTTGTTTCAATCGAGTCACATCACTTTAAAAACATTTAAAAGCTCTCTGCAAAATTACAGACCTTTAATTCTTTAACTCTGCTTGTGACAAATGTGCAAAAACTGAACATTATTATCTGCTGACTAACTTAATGTCTGGTGTTCTAAGTTGTCAGGAAATCTCAAAAAACACAAGGTCAAATCTCTTTTCAATCTTCTGTCATCCACCAAACAATCCAAAACTGAAAGATATTCAATTTACAGAAATCTAAAATATTAGTTGGTTAAAATGTGCTTGTAACGGACACATCATATAACATAACATATAATGAAAAAACAAAGTGCATGGTGCAAACTCTCAGCACTCTCTGCAACACATGGTTGACTATGTAGAATATGAAAAATGTTATCTATTGTAGTTTAGTTTAACAAAGAGGTCATTAACATTTTTACAGTTTTAGCAGTACCAATTGGTTAAAACATCTATGTAGTAAAACTCTATTTTCACATCAGCTTGGAAAAAGAAGTCGGTATCATCAGCCTCAAAGTCAGCATTTTGTGAATTTCCCGTTTAAAAATTCAACCAGACACAAGAACCCCTCACTGGTCAGCCTCTTGTATTCATTTGCTTCATTTTCTTACAGGAGATATTTTAAAGAGGGAACAACATCCTCTTCAATTTTTCTGTTGCTTGGCTAATTTATCAATCAACAAATCATTGTACCTCTTAAGAAAAATATGATTCACAGCATCCACCCAGTTGTGGTCCAGTTTACAAAAAGAGCAAAAATCCAATATTTAACTGCAGCAATTTTTGACATATGAGATTTTTCCATCCACTGTACTAGGGAAGTCAGCAATGAATCGAGTATGGATTAATTGATTGTTAAGAATTTATTCGAACACATTTTTTTAGTTTGGATTTTCTATCAAGTGGAACAAACATCATGTGGTCTCATATGTGGTTCAGCTATCAGGGAGGTGTTTTAAGTTTAAAGCATGTTTCCATGTGAATCAGCTGACTGAAGGTGTTGCTCACAGCGGAGACGCTCAGCTGGGGGCTGCAGCTGAGTGACAGGTCTCCACCATCGCCTTTTTACTCCACCACCGGATTGATTATGATCCGGTTGTGCTCCCGGCTGACCACGTTCACATGCTTATTTTTCTCAATAAGAACGAGTAGACAGAAAACTGGACACTGAGTCTGAAACAGGTTTCTGTTCAGTTCCCTTCTTGAAGTCTGAGCCTTCACATTTATGACTGCATGTCCACTGAGATTATGAGCCTGCTCCACATGTTGATATTCAGCGTGTTTAACGTTTTGTACGCCTAAATATGATCCGTAACTAATATCGTCAGTTATATACACTGTGTCGCAAAGGAAAATTAGATTCAGGGGAAAAAACGCATTTAGCATTGTTTTTTTATTAAGTTATATTTTTGTCCTTTTTGCCTTCATTTGTTAGGACAGCTGAAGAGAGAAAGGGAATGTGTGGAGTAGAGAGTGGGGGAAAACATGCAGGAAATGGTCGACCGGCTGGGAATCGAACCGGCGACCCCTGCGATGAGGACTGTAGCTCTGTATGTGGGGCGCTTAAACCACTAGGCCACCAGCTTCCCTTTAGGGTTGTTTTTGACAGAAAACGTTGATGTTTTTTTAATTTAATTGATCCTTAATATTTTCAAAGATCGGGCGCGGACTTAGCCTAATGATCAAATTGCGAGCCCATGTAGTGGGCGGCCCGGATTGAAATCCAGCCTGCAGTCTCTTTCCCGTATATCATCCCCCAACTCTCTCAATTTCCTACACTATCCACTGTCCTCTCCTCTCTATAAAATAAAGGTGTAAAAGCCCAAAAAATACAACTTTACAAAAATATATATATTTTCAAAAATCAATCAGGGCGAATACTTTAAAGTGACATCACTTATTTGGACTATAACATTATATTTGCTTATTTCACAATGTCTACCATGATAAGGATTTTAACTATTATTTGTGTGGTCTCACAATTAACTACTAAAATAAGATTTTACAGCTTTTAATCTGTATTCTTCTTATAATAACCAAAACTGATTCTCCTAAAAAAAATATGTATTATTTGATGTCTCAAATATCAGGATACAGTTTGATGTTTCCTGAATCAGTTATTTGAAATGCTCCTTTGTATTCCTTCATGGGCCTTCCTGATGGGCCGTTAAACTCCTGTGTAGCACATATTTCTGCATCCCCTCAAGATGTCTTATTCTGTAACTCTTTAACTTTACCTCTATTTAACTGAGCCTTGAATCTCTGCCTTCATAACCTCGCCTACATACATCCAGTGACATCGAAACAAGCTCCTGCATAGATCCTCTCCCAAAATAACATGCTGCAGTGAAACCTGATCACGTCTGGGTGTCATCAACTGTACGGTCTCGCCATTGACAAGGAGGACATATAGTCAGGTTGCAGATAAATTCTGATGTGTCACTGTCCTCAAAGTAGCAGACATGTGACCACAGCCAACCTGCTGTCACTTATTCAAATACAGGCTTTAACACAGAGCCAGAGGCAGCCGAGTCATCACTACCTCTGCCAGAGAAGAGCCGCCATGCTGACAGAGAGGAAAACACTCGGATCCAGCGTTCAGTCGGGCAGAAAATTACACCAGGACCAAAGAGTGGGACCGGAGGCAAATCTCAGCTCAATTTTTAACACATAAGACCCATAAAAACCAGAGAGAGGCGACAAAGTCCAGGGCTGGATGGGTCATTGAGGTTCAGACGGAAGCGATCACATGACTTTGATTTTACTACCCCGAACATGTTCAACACACTTTCAACAGTTTCAAGTCACAAGAATCTGTTGGACTTTAATCCACTCGGCTCTCAGGATTAGCAGAGTGGAAACATGACATAAAACAGGCCGTCTGAAGGTTTTCTCAGGAGGCGTGGAACCAAAGAAATACATCATTAATTGATTAGCAGCTATTAAGGTCAAGCAGTCTAAGTTTCCAGATTCTCTGATGAGAGGATTTGTTGTTTGATACAGCTGGAAAATGACCCGTGTTGGGTTTATTAGGATTACTTTACCTGACTCAGAATATGCCGCTGTAATTGGATTTGGCTGTTTAATAAGAGGCTTCAATTATTCCTCTGTTCGGCTCGCGCCATGCCAATTTTACATTTTTCATTTTCAGACCTCTGCTTTCTGAGTGTTCAAAAGCTTCACCTCAACTTCCTGTTTGCTTTTTTTTAATTAAGTCTCCTCAGTCGTCTCAAATCGCTCAGATCAAAACACCTGGAAATAATGCTTTCTTCTTCTCTTGTTTTTAAATCGGCAGTGAGCTAACAGCTTTTAGACGGCCGCAGTGTGGTGGTCACACCACTTTACAGCCAGGCCTCAGCTACATAAAAATAAAGGAAAAGATTATAGTCACATGAACTATTTGAATATTTGAAAATCATGACAATATGTATTTGTAATTGTCACATAACTCCAATGAGTGTCTATGTGGGGAGAATGTATTAAATTCAGACCAAAATAAACTTCAAGTCAAAATTTACTTTTACTTTATCATTTCTCTCTCTGAGAAACACAGAGAGCGATTTATATTCTTAATGTTAATTTGATGCTTTAACTCATTTTAATCACATATTTTATTGTTGTTTGTGTGCATTAGTCTCTATTTTAAAATGTGTTCTGCACTTATAACTTCGCTGCATTCCTCTGGTTGCTCCACAGCAGATTAAAGTTCAACATGCAAAACATGTGATGAGCTTATAAAATTACACAGGAATGTGCTGCCTTCAGAGGAATTCAGCTTTTTCATCAGGACTTGGTTGACTTGATGTAAGTAATGCATATCTTTATGTTATGTGTGGTTTCTGAGATTGTTTGATCCTCCTTGGTTGGTCTCAGACTTGTGCACTCTTCCTTCTTTGTTAAAGGAGAGGAAATGAAAACAATGGTTGTCTTTACGTGTGATATAACTACATTTCCTCCTTTGATCGGCACAAAGATAGCGACTGTGTTCATCCTACTGAAGAAACAAAATAAAACAGTGTCAGTAAGGACACATTACTCTACTTTGATTTGACTTCTTTCCCTTATAATCACTCCTTTTTTGGTCTTTATAATGTCTCAATTACTACCTGACTCAATTATCTCATCTTCAGGTCACAGCTGACTTCCAACAGAAACCTAAGTGTGATCTTTAAGAACGTGAACCACGTTGTATTTAGGCAGGTACAGTTTAATAGGAGTTAAGCCCCTCCCCTCATGTGTCACCAAGAGCGGACAGATGGGAACCCCATCCCCCCCCAACCACTTAGCAAATCAAAAATGTAAACAGGAGGACAAACAAAGGCCCAACCGATCATCTCCTCTAAATGTACAGTAGGAGGGAGAACTAATCTGACTCGTGGCTGACATTCAATTTTACTAATATGCTTTAATGAAGGGGTGAAGAAACAAGGTTAACAATCACAGAGCATTTAATCTGACAGATATAAGGATTGTAATATAATTAGGAATATAATTACACATCAATAGCAATGGTATTTTTTGCATTTTAATTATTTGAATTCTTGTTTTTTCCATGAATTGACAATTAGAGTCAGGATGATGTGAAATTTACAAGTCTTACACCAAAGACATGTGTTTTTCCTGCATCTGGAGAGTAAAATTTTACCTTACGATCTATTCATAAAGATACAAGTGTGCATAGTGTGTATATATCTGTAATACTTGCTATACTTTAATTAATTGTGTTGTATTTTATTCTATATTATTTTATTTACTATTCTATTTTATTTGACTTCACTTTATTTTATTCTATTTTATTGGTAGTATATTTGATCTTATTGTATTCTATCTTATTCTATTTTATTTTATTTTTTTCTATTTTATTTTAATTGTAGTCTATTTTGTTTTGAGTTGATTTATTTTATTGTATTCTATCTTATTCTATTTAATTTTATTCTATCTATTCTATCATATTGTATTTTATTTTGTTCTTTTTTTATTCTATTTTATTTTATTTATTTTTTTACCTTTATCATTATTATTATTATTATTATTATTATTATTATTAAATATTTTATTTTTAACTATGAAAGTACTATTGTAGTATTCCCCTGTCCCCTGTTGTAAGCAGCTGGAACTAAAGAATTTCCTCCAATGGGAGATCAATAAAGTATATCTAATCATCTATAGTACTTCATTTTAACGCTGTGATTACACACATTTTACATTATTCAAACATTTAAAAAAAAGGCTCTTCTGCAATTTGTAACTTTGATTATAGTAAAATAAGTTGTGCAGCCTTGTTGGAGGTCGCTTTTCAAGGACATAAAACAATCAAAGTTTGATAAATAATTTATAATGGTAGGATTAACTTGGTATTGCTGATAAGCAAATAATGATGTGCTCTAAAAATAAGCAAAGCAAACCTGCAAGGATAAAAGTTTAAAGAGAAATAAACCCTGAAAAGGTGGACTTCTAAGAAATGGAAACTTGATAGTCAGAGTAAACAAAGCAATGCTGTGATAACAGAAAGGGATATCCTGTTTAATTTGCTGAGTTAGTGGTAGTGGAAAGTCTGGTGAGTGTAGCAATAAAAGGGGAAGCTTTTGTACACCAAAATGAGCTCACTGGTTAGCATTACAGAAGTGAAACCACACCATGCTGTGGTGTGCAGGGCAGTCAGTGAAGCTCTCAGTATTTACAGTGAGGGCTACTTCCAGTTCCCCAGTCTCAGTGGAACCACACCCAAATATGAGCTCAACCCAGACCCTGCACGCCAGAGCTGAACGACCAGTTACTCTAAGCCTGCTGGAAACTCTCTGGAAGACAGTGTACATTTGACAACGCTGTTTGAGCCAGTGTTTCAACATCTCGTGTTCAAGAAGTTTAGCTCTAGTTTAGGGCCTCAGAGTGAACAGGATGCTGCTGACTTTGGCTTGCAACAAAGTTCTAAAGTCAGCACAGCGTTTCCTTCACATGCTTCTGCCGTGTCAGTGAGCGAGGAGGCCTGTCAGGGAGGATAAATTTGTCTTCAAGGCTGCAGCATGATTTGCTTCCGAGTAAACTAACCGCACACACACACACACACACACAAATAGTTTCTGAAACATACACCTCAAACAATCTTCAGAAAACTGTACTTTACTTACTCTGTCTCTCACACTCAGGTTGTCTGTTTTGGGGGTGCAGTTCATGCATTCTTTTGGCAATGTTTACAAAGGTTTGAGGTAGAATTAATATGGGTTTAAGACCCAAGAACTTAAAGTACATATTTACAAGTTTAACATTAAGTTTCTGACAGGATGATGCATACATACAAAGTAAATACAGCATGTTAGACAAGACACCAGTCCTGTCATTCTCCTTATGTCCAACTTCTTAAATCAATTTAAAGCATTAGACCTTCGTATACTTTGAGAGATGTTTTCTTATTATTTCCAAATTTAGTTTGAACATTTAAAAGAGAAGTTGACCTATAAATCCTATCAATACGTATATTTATTACAATTCTTTTCCCTTTACAACAAAAAACCTTACTAAAAATGATCATCAATACAGCAAGTATTGTTGTTTAGACTCGATGATTGTCTTGCTACTGGCAGCATTATCATTAATACTTCCAATTTCACTCACCCAGCATCTCCTTCATGCCTCCTTAGGGTAGCACTAATAACCGTAATCCTTTATCTCATCAGGCTACTTTGTATTGTTCAGTTGATCTGATATATTAATACAGCGATTCTCAAATGGGGGTACGCGTACCCCTAAGGGTACGTGGGAGTACTGCAAGGGGTATGTGACAAATGTAAAAAAAAAAAAATCAACAGCATTTAATTTTTATTTCAATGCAACATCAAATAGGGCACTCTTTCCAAATTGAGCATTATCATTCATAAAATATATTATTTGCAAAACCGCTAGGACTAGACAGCCTTCATCTGTTGACGTGAATTGTTCAGCGAGCGATCACGTACATTTGCATGCTAATAAAAGTGCGTCCAGGAGGATAACAATGGACAGGTGGGTGAAATGCTTCTTGCTTGACAGAATTAAATCAGTGTGCTCCTTGGGCAATCAAAGGTACTAGCTGCCTCAATCTTTAATTATTCCTGAAAATATTGCACTACAAAGTATGGAATATGTGTCATCTTTCATTGCAATGTCATTATGGTACAGTAAAACCACATGCATACGTTTAATATAATTATTTTCCAATATTATTTCCTGAATTTTTTTCTCGGCCATACAAGAGGGTACACAAGACCAAAAAGTTTGAGATCCCCTGTATTCATAGATTACACACTAGAAAAGTTGAGTTGATCAATACAATGTGAATCAATATATCGCGATATTGTTATCGTGGGCCTCATTTTAGGTATGTGAGCTAACCTGCTATTCCCAGCCTCAGTCTGACTCTGAACATGTCATATCTAAGCAACTACACAAGAATTACAAGATACACACCTGCACCAACAAACATTCTTAACTTATTAGAGATTATGTCTTTAAAAATATCAGAAACTACCAATGTTGTCCTCTTTAAAACCCCTGTTTTTCCACCAACAGCCTGTTGAGTCCTACACTGTTAGAAACTTTACTACGCTTAGTTAAGCTAGTCAGTGAGCAGATTTATTTGACAAACGAGTCCATCTTTTATTAAATCAAGTAGCTATATTAGCTAAATAACACGTAGACAGACAGAAAGACAACACCCAGGCTTAGTGGCGCTGACACGTAGCTGTAAGCAGGCTAGTTAGCTCTGTAGGTCGGCTAATCATCCGGGTTAATCTGCATTTAGAAAAGCTGCTTGAATTATCACAAAATACTCACATTCAATAAATAATCTCTTTACTTTAACAGTCGATTGATCTCTGAGACAAACGCGATATTTACAACGTATCTAGTGAAAGTGAACAGTCTCGTTAATCTTCTCGGGCTCTGGTAGTAGCTGCTGATGTTAGCATTAGCTCTCTCAGTCTCCATCTGCTAACATGGACTTCAGCGGCTAAGCTAGCTGCTGAGCTCGAGGCCCAGTTAGCTCGAAGCCGTCCCTTGCTAACTGCGTTGGTAACAGGTTGTAAATCCTTTTCAGCCAAAAAGCAGACTACATTGTTTCAATTTTCTCACCGTGAGTCCGGTGCCCAACACGATAACGTCGTAGTCTTCATTCATTTTTCCAAATCTTCACTCCTCTGCACCTGAATATCTGGGAAACAGGAAAATGGAGCTCCGAGGGGCCGAAACGAGAAGAAGCTGCGGTTCAGCGTCAGGCGCCTCAGGGGGCGGGGCTTAGGAGCTGTCAATCACTCTGAGGGAGAGACTCAAAGGGTAGGAATTAAAACACATACAGTATAATAATAATAATACTAATACTAATACTAATACTACTACTAATACTACTACTAATACTACTACTACTACTACTAATAATAATAATAATAATAATAATAATAATAATAATAATAATAATCATCATCATCATCATCGTCATCATCATCCTCATAATAATAATAATAATAAGAAGAAGAAGAAGAAGAAGAAGAAGAAGAAGAAGAAGAAGAAGAAGAAGAAGAAGAAGAAGAAGAAGAAGAAGAAAAAGAAGTATTAAAAAAAAAACCTCTATGAGTTTTCACATTTAATATAGTTTTTATGTCTGCCTGGAGCTGTGTTGCAAGGAAGCTCTAAGTGATCTCAACTCAACTCAACTTTATTTATATAGCACCTTTCTTGCATATAGACATGCAGCCCAAAGTGATTCACAGAATAACAGACAGACAGAAAACAACAGCAATGGTAAAATTAAAAAAGGCACGATTATTAATAAAATACTTAAAAATAAAATCAAACCAATACAGTAAAATTGATAAAGTAAGTAATAGTGGAAAGAAAAGTTAAAAATAAGGTAGCCTTAACAAGATCAGATGAATACAAAAAATAAATAGATACATAAATAATCAAATAAGATAAATAAATGTTAAAGCAATGATTAAAATAATAATTATTAAAATAATAATTATTATCATTACAATAACTAAAATCATTAAAATAATAATGCAGTCCAGGACTTAAAATAAATTACTCCAAATTAAAAGCTAGATTAAAAAGGTAGACCTTAAGTTTGCTTTTAAAAACACCCAGAGAACTCGCTGTTTTAATGTCCAGAGGCAGACATGCATCCATACATTCAACCCCAATTCCAAAAATGTTTGAGCACTGTGTAACATGTTCATAAAAAACAGATTTTGACTGTTGCAAATTGGCAAACCTCATTATTTATTGAAAACAGTGCCAAAACAAAAAATCAAAAGTTTGAAGTGGGCATGTGTTTTATCACCTCTTCTTTAACAACACTGTAAGTTCAGGCTCCTTTGAATTTTGTTGTTTGATTATGCACCAAATGTTTTCAATGAGTGACAAGTCAGGTCAAACTAGCACCTGGATTTTTTACTACAGAGCCATATTGTTGTAACACATTCAGAGTATGGTTTGGCATTGCCTCAACTGAGATATAATTGCTCCAGATTAAAGAATGCCTTCCCAGAGGAGTAAGTTTTGCCTGCAATGTGCCAGTCCAGACCAGACACACCTGTTTAGTAAACCATTCATAAAGTCAGCCTCTGTGTTACTCACTCATGTCACAGGTCAGGGTGGACAGCCACACAGTCAGCTAACAAACTCAGAATTATGACTTTTTTAAAAGGTCACCTGCTATTGTTTTTCATTATTTTACATTTCAAGGCGAGAAAAAAGCCCAGTTTTAAAAAGATGTCTTAAATGTTTGATTCTAAAGTTTGCAAACACTTGTATTTTGCTCAGTTTTCATATATTATCGCTAACTAACAGTACTCTATATTGAAGAAAGTTAAAGTGATTTAGACATTTTATCACATTACCTCTAAATCACACTGAGCATTATTATCTGCAGTATATATGGGGTTTAAAAGTTTCTGCACATGAGAGATCATACACGCTATAGAGCATGAATCCAAAAGAAATACACATCGGGCTGCCAGAATAAATACAGAATAATCAGAGCTGATGTTTAAGGCTTTAATTTGTGTCTGACGTCACAGTGACTGCTGCAGCCTGGGGTCAATACGGGCAGACAAACTCCTTCACAGGCAGGAGAGCTTATCTTTGGCGTGCCTGATCATGTCTGAACCTCAGTGCATACTTTTCCCCAAACAAGGTTTTTACAATGTAATGTCATCAAGGTGAAATCTGTGATGAAGAATCATGAAAGACTATAGCTGTGCTTTTAAAGTGCTGCATAAAAAAAAAATGTACTAAAAAACTAAAAAGTTTTGGAGGCTCACTTTTATTTAAGTTTAGAGCATCTACATTTTGTCACTGATAAAAACACTGCACAACAACATACTTTCTCTCTTTCACAGGATTAATCGATCACCGGCGCTCTGTTTCACTGTGATCAAATTTACGATGTGTCTGCTAGGCCACACTCAAACACACGCACTACATCTGGTTTCCGGGCAAACTGTCGTGCTCTGGTGCCAGACGAGTCCTCGGAGTCTCTGAGTCCGAGCTGCAGGAGCGTCCTGGCTGTGTCTGCGTGCTGCCCGATGGAGGCCATATGAAGAGCTGAAAGGAGCAGAGGAGAGAGAGAGATGGTGAGTGAGTACGCTGCTGGTGCTGCTGCACGCTTTAGGAGAATACTGAACCTTAATACCTTCAGGTTGCCCTACTTCTCAGACAGCCAATAGCTTCAATTTCTGACAGTGTCTTATCTGGCTCCTCATTTCTGATCATGCTACTCTTAATCTGCTCCATGCATAAAAGACACATGATGCAGCATTTCACAGCCTGTAGTTATTCGGTCAGTCTTTTGTTATATTCATGTGGTTTAGTGGCTGAGGGCTCAAACTGAGAGCGATTTAAAGTGCTGCAGGGCTTTTTCCTCATCCACATCAAGAAATAACTTTTTAATGACAGTTCAGCTCTTAAATAGAAAATCTTCTGAGCAGCTGACTGTAAGCTTTTCAGTTGCACAAACTATCAACACAGAGCCTCAAACATTTAAAAGTCAATTAGCTTGTCAGGTGGAAAATTAAAAACCTTTCACACGACTACAACCATTGTCTCTGAGGGTTGATAGTAGCACATGAACTTTTTCTACTTAAGAGAAGATCTTTTATTTGTAACATTGGGACATATTTCAGCTTCTAAATGACAGGTACAAAAAGTTTTGGAAGCTCTCCAGTAAACTGCTTCAGCCAGTCGCTGTGAAACAGACAGTAATGGCTTCGGAGTAATCCTCAGGTGAAAATGCATCCATAAAAGTAAGTTCATCATGATATTTACACATTAACACTGCAAAAACTCCAAACCAAAAATATGTTTTTCTTCTTATTCTAGTAAAAAAAATGATCAATTAGACCAGGGGAGTCAAACATATGGCCCGCAGGCCAAAATCAGCACGCCAGAGGCTCCAATTTGGCCCGCGAGATGACTCTGCAAAGAGAATAAATTACATAGAAGACCTTAACTGCAATTTTTCAATAAAAGTAACTGCTAATTCAAATTGATCCTCTGGGGTCGCATAAATCTGCTGAAAGAGCAAACCTGAAAGGCACTCTGGGACTTGTTTTCCTCAAAGTGAGGAAATAGAATACTTGCTGTTTGCATAATCCGGTTGAAATTCATAAAGACTTTTTAGAGCACTTCATAATCCATTTAGCACAAAAGTTTACGTATATGTAAACTTGTCACAGCAGGAGCGGTGGATCCACAATCTTGAAAGGAGCCACATATTGTGCTCCTGCTTACCATACATGTGCATGCGTCACAGGTGCGCTCCGTCACTACTAGCACTATACCCTTCCATACAACACTGTCCAGCAAGCAAAATGTTCACGCTGGAGATGAGGGGTCCACAATAGTCAAGTTTACCTTCTTTTCATTATCATAACCTATCTGTTTTTCATTTCACTCTGTCAGGTGAATGTGTGTTGTGTGTTTGGTGTGTTGGCAGCAGGTTTCAGTGCTTAACAAATATAATATTTGGCCCCACTCATCATGACAAAAAATACAACAGTTCATTAAACTTGGACATTTACAGAATGTACTTGTAACTTTTTTTAAATAAAGGGAAACCTTTTGAGTTTTCATTATTCATAGATTATTATGTTATGATTTTACTGGTCCGGCCCACTGGGCTGTATGTGGCCCCTGAACTGAAATTAGTTTGACACCCCTGAATTAGACTTAATACAGGTCCAGATAAACATCTTGCTTCAAGATACTACGAGCCTAAAACAAGACTGGAGCTGCTAACGGGTGAAATAAATCTGCCTCTGGAGCAAGCAGAATTTTCTTGCCAAGTTTCATGAATTAATACATCATTCTTCTTTCAATTAGTACATTTTTCTTACTTTCATTGGCATATTTTGTTAATATTATTGTTGGAGAGGAAAGAAATCTTTCACTGCAGCTGAACTCTAAAACTGTAACACATTGCTCACCTGTTCGTCCCTTGCTGTCTCGAATGTGAAGATCTGCCCCCAAATCCAGCAGCGTGTTTATCGTAGACGTTTGACCCTCCTGTGAAATAAACAGGTTGAAATGAGAAGAGTTTATTCACGGGTGACAGTTTCAACAATTCATCAGTTACTTTAGGAAACAATTTCAGCTGTGTCTGCATTACTTTAAGCTTCATTTCTCTGATATTTACTGGGATCACCGCTCTCACCTTCGCAGTGTAATGCAGAGCTGTGAGCTGGATGTTAGTCGCCCTCTGATTCACATCTACATTAAGGTCCCGCACCAGGAACCGCAGCGCCTCCTCCTGGCCCGTAACAGCAGCCTGATGCAGAGGCTGAGCCCCGAGTGTGTCAGCTGCTGTTGGAGACGCCTGCAGACCAAACAGGTGACACGTTACAGTACCTAAACAAAAATATGTGAGCTTCTGCATAACTTGCTGAATGCTCTTTCCTACCTGGTGCTTCTCTATGAGCAGCCTGGCCACAGAAATGTGTCCACTCCTGACGGCATCCATAAAAGGAGTGACGCCACAGCTGTCACGACTGTCTGGGGAGAAGCTACATCTGAAAGAAAGAGCGAAAGTCAGGTGAAGTTCTGTGTCATCATCATCAAGTTAAAAGTGCAGATTATGGAGAAAGGTGAGGGTGTGGAGGGGTGAAAACTAAATCATCATCTCAAGTAAACCTATGACGCAAAAGTTTGATGACTGACTTTGCGATTAAACCACCTTTTATTTTTTAATCAATCGTCACGAGACAAAAAACATGAACCCCCAAAATCCTTTTACTTTTCTGAAATTGTTGCATAAAACAACACATTGTTAACAAAGTGATCATAAAAACATACACATTGATATGTTGACGTTGTGTTTGATCTAGTTAACACTGCCCTCTAATGGACATAAATACTGTAACAGCTTTAAAGGACTGTGAGTGTTTTTAGTGCTGACTTTAACATTTTCACTGTTCAAACCTTGTTAGATTTTTTTCATGACTCAAATTTTCACCTACCTCTCAAGTAAGATCTGAACGACCTCCTCGCAGCCGTGCATCGCTGGTGAAAAAACAGTTATAGTTATAATCTGACAATAAACTCAGAAAGCTCTTGTCCTCCTGTGATCACTGACTAACTGAAACAACAAAAGAAAATCACTCAGAGCGTCCAGGGAGATAAATGTTGCATTTTCTGTATCAGGAGAAGCCTCACTTTAAAACGAGGACTCTTTACCTGCAGTGTGCAGAGGCGTCCGCCGCGTCTTGCTCTCCGTCCTCCATACGTCAGATGCGATCAGCAGCAGGTGCTGTATGACTGAAGGATCCCCCTCCCTGCAGGCGATGTGAAAGGAGTTCCAGCCATCTTTGTTCCTCAGTAACGGGTCGGCGCCGTGATGCAACAGCTCCTGGATCACGTCCAGGTTCCTTCGAGTGCATGCCATCATCAGGGGAGTCCTGAGAGAAGAGAAGCAACGCTGACACCGACTTTCAAAATGAAATATTAGCATTCATAAGTTTATAAACTAATACAATGTGGTATTAGATTTTTGTCCTAGGAAAAAAGATCTAAGAAATATAGTTACATTTATTTAAAACAGGGCAGCAATTGTTGATTATTTTCCTTTTAAAAATAATGTCAGCTATTTTAATAACTGATTATTTAGTCAGTTATCTGGTCGTAATATTTTTAGAAACATTAAGTAATATTCTGTTCACTGTTACGCAGGAGGGAGAGACAAAAAAACTCACATCTGGGAAGCTGGATAAGAGAGTTTTGACATTTTCTTTAAAGTCAAAATTATAAAAAATAAATTATCAAGCATCTGTCTACTAACTAATGAATATATCTGTTGATTTGTTAAAGATAAAATATAAAATAGACATACAGTTCAAACATAATGATTATTTAGCACTTTATTCAGAAATATCTGCAAAAATGAAAAAAGAAAAACTACAATCATTTCAAAAAAATTAACAAAAAGTTTTTTGATAAATAAGCAAAACGTTTTTGTAATAAATTAACATTGTTTTAAATAAATTAACTAAATTGTTTTTTTTTATGAATTTCCAAGACATTTTTTATAAATCTAAACAAAGTTATGTTTTTCAAACAAATTAACATTTTTTTTTGTTTTCATGATTTCTTTTAAAGTTTTTTGAAATACATTTTTAATTGAATAATTATGAAATTACATTATTTTCTCAATGTAATTATTGTCCAACCTAGACATGAAATGTGTCCAATATTTAACTTTTAACTTGCACAGGAACAATAAGGAGTGAGGTTTGAATTGTTTTCTTTTTGCCCAAGTGTAAGGAAAAACTTTTTTGTAGATGGATGGATGGAGTGGGTGGGAAATAATATATAAACACAAATTCTGCATAATGGTAAAATATATAACTATACTAAATCTAAATTAAAAAACTAAAAATATACCTAATATAAATACGATTTCTGTTAACATTTTTTTCAGCATGAAGTGTTTATCTTTGAGAAAAACTAAATCTTATCTCTGAATTCAGTGTAAACCATGGTGTAAACACAGAGGCATAAAACCGGGTATACGTCCATTGACAGACTTTTTGGTCATCTCTTTAATCCAGGTTTATAAAATTATTTAATATCGTACACTTTCATCGGGTTTTAGTTGCCATAAAATATTTTGGAAATGAAAAAGGTGCTCCTTCGAGCCGGATTCGAACCAGCGACCTAAGGATTTCAGCATTATGCCACTACAGTCCTCCGCTCTACCAACTGAGCTATCGAAGGGAGCTGTGCAATGCGGTGATACAGTACCTTTTTATAGCCAAAAGAGGGCGCTATATGTGATTAATTCTCATTGATTAAATGTATGTTTATATAGGCGCTCTCTCTCTTACCAGTCAGCCTTCTTCAGACAGTCCACCTGGGCTCCTTGTCGCAGCAGGTAGCACACACACTCACGGTGGCTCATGGACGCAGCTTCATGCAGCGGCCTCTTGTAGTCGTTGTTGTACACCTCCACATCCATGCCCACCCTCTCTATGAGGAACTCCACAACATCCAGGTGTCCCAGTCTGGCAGCGTAGTGCAGCAAGGTGTCTCCAGACCGGCCGAAGTGTGTGCTGCAGACGGTCTGAGCCTCCGTGGAGTCTAATGGGATCTGTTTCTGCAGGAGGCTTAAGTGTCCCTCCTGAGTGAGCTTCACGAGCTGTTTTAAAGTGCTCTCGTCCATGTTGGTGGAGGATAGAGGCTGCTGTAGGTACACAAAGTTACTTACCAAAGAAAATAAGGGAATAAATAAGGATAGCTGCTAGAAGCCACGCTGGAGAGAAGTGTTCACCTGTTTACTTAGCAGAGGAGCTAAATTAAATGGCCAACCAAAACCTTTCACTGGAACGAGCTCTCCAACCATGAAGCAACACAAGATTACACAAATTATTACCTGCATATTATTGTTATTATTATATTTATTTTATTTTACTTGTTTTATTTTATCTAGAAATATACCGAATAATAATAATAATCATTTGAAAAGTAAATGGGGATTTAAAATCATTTACTTGGTGGTCTACCTATCGTGATGACTTTGAATATGATATTATTTATTTATTTTATTTATTGTAATATTTTTTGTCATATTAAGATAAATTCATAAGGTTTGTTTTTAAAACATACTAATTTGAATTCGTTTTTAATTAACTAAACTATTATTGAATATCATCAAACACTTTCTAAACCAATATAACAGATATAACTTTAGTTAATGGTATTTTATTTAACCGTAAAAATAGTTGAGAACCGACCTGTCAAGGCAGGGAAAGTCTTTAGTTGTCCTACCTGAAAGAGCGATCACACGGGCAATGTGGGAAATGTAGTTTTTGAAAATTGCTCCTCATCCCGCGAAAAAAGCACAAAACTGCTTGTAATCGTTTATTTCTTTCAAATAACACCCTTTTGAATAATGTGCACTTTGCAATAATAATAATGAGCTCTTAAACGATATACTCGTATTTGAACATTTACATTAAAGTAGTTTGTCATGGTTAATTTCAAGGGTAGAACATCTTTGTTCTTCTTTTTCTGGCTGTGTCTTAAATTGACAGACTGAGCCGGATTCTGCTCGCACAGCAGAGATGAATAGATCAGGATCTTTGCAGTGATTCCGTGAGACCATGAAGTCAGCCAACCAGGCCGGAGGCTAAATGACAGCGAGGCATCACCGCGCTGGTGGACAAGATGTGTCACATCTGGAGGGAAGGAGGAGGAAAAAAGGTGGTGGGAGAGAGGAGGGAAAAGGGGGATTATTGGAGAGGGTGAGCCTCAGTCCTGAGAGGTTTTACAACATGGACCATGACGATCAGGAATGAGACTGACCACAATTAACACCTTCTTTCTTTTGTAAGTACATTTCAACCTTTTTATAATTACCTTTAAATTGTGCAGCAGTTTCAATGAGTGTTAGAGACACACCTCCCTCCTTTCTTTAAGTCTTTCTCCTGGAATGCATGTTTACATAAATGTTGTAATTTTGCTCTTATGTGTTAATAGTATGTTATGAAACATGTTATGTTATGAAACATGCCTGTAACTGTGCTGTGGCATTAATTCAGCCTGATTTAATGTTGGACTTCAGAACTTTTTGTCCTGCTACACTGAAAAAAATACGTCGTTTTAACATTTGTCTTTTTACTCTGAAAACAAGTAAAGATCTGCAACTGCATCATGCATGTCATTGTTTTTATGTTTCAGTGCACAGCAGCACTACTCTGGAGTTTAGGGTGGGGATTTATGCGGCTTATCAGATTTTTGACTCTGTTGCTCACAATGAAAGTTACATTTCCCTCATTTCACCTGTTTTAAGCGTTTACTCTTTAGAATAAAAAAAAACAATTTGATATCATTGAATGTAAATACAACTAACACACAGCATTTCTTCTTCTTGATTTTATCTCAGTCTTTTAAAAGTTTTCTTCATAATGCCGTCTAGGAATTTTTTGCAGTGTGATGACTTCATGTGGTTCAGTTTGTACCCCCAACCCCCATACACCACACTCGGCTTGGGAACACATGCACACACACACACACACACACACACACACACACACACACACACACACACACACACACACACAGTTGCATGCACACTTTATGAGGAAAAAGTTGTCTGGCTCATAACTGGTTGCAGCATAATCCAGATGTTGAGGTGGCTTAATCCTTTAATGATTTTTAAAAATTAATTATCATGTTCTTGACAAAAGTAAAACAAACATCTGTCATGAAATCACACAAGAGTTTGTATCTGATGGAATAAATCTGCAAACACACTGGTCGTAATGCTCTGACACCAAGGATGTGACATCCGAAGACAGTAAACAGTGATTTAGTGATTCTTGAGTGTATTACAGATTGTTCGAATGCCTGCCAGACTCACTGTCAGGCTGCCCTGCCTCCTGAAAAGGAGTGTATCTGCTGCTAATTTACTCCAGATGTTTTACGGCTGCTCTAAACAGTGACAAACAAACCAGAAACAAATGCACCACACAAACTGAAGTCCTGTTTTATTTCAGCTAAGTGCTGAAGTTAAAGGTCTGCAGATTTCTGAGTTAGGACCAAAACATAAAAAGGAAGTGTTGCTTTGAATAATGAGCAAATTAAAGTGAGTGGACACCCAACACATTAGTAAAGACTTCAGTGACACGCCTCAAGAGATAACTGAGACAAATCTGATTCTACTTGCTTTTAGTCACTCAGTTGCGTAAGCGTTTTTATGTCTGCTGTTGTATAAATGTTAAATGGCTGAAAGGCAAAGAGAGTCCTTGCGAGGTCCTGGCTCAAGAGAGAAAAGGAAATGGTGGAAAGATCTTGGACCAAACACAGCCACATGTGTCGTCCAGTGTCTGCTGGCCTTGAGTCTGAGGGATTTTGTAGCAGGTCAGGACTCAACGGACGGATGTCATGAATGTCAGAACATGCAAAGTATGCAGTATATGGAGTTAATTTATTTGTTTGTGTGTTTGTTTTGTCACGGTGGAGGAGAAAAGGGAAGGCAGATCCAAAGCGAGATATCACCCCTTCTTGGTTACGCTCTACCTCCCAATACTCCCCCATTTTTTATAAGGGATGTAAGCAAAGAAAAAATAGAGAACACAGAGAGAAGAGTCTGTAGATATGTTACAAAGTGGACAGGGAAAGCATGAAGCTTGTTTGGGGTAGAACTCAGCCAGGTCAGATCAAGCTGTACGCTCTACCTCCCCTCATGAGGAACAGAGCAAAGAGAAGAGAAGGAAAATAGAAGAGTTTGGAGAGAGGTGATAAAAAGAAACAGGGAAGACTGAAGGGCTAAAGCTCACCCACGCTGGATTAAGCTGTACGCTCTACCTCCCCCTTACTTTTCCATGTTCATAAGGGAAAATAGTAGAGAGAGAAACCCTAAGGAGTATGCAGAGAGATGTTAGAAAAAGGACAGGAAGGCAGAGCCAGGGTGAGAAGCCCGTTAGTCTAGAGTGAAGCCACACCAGGTCAGACTGCATAGACTGCACGCTCTTCCTCAACCTGATCCCCCATTTTTATAAGAGAAATGAGCAAAGAAAAAAGAGAGAAATCAAAGAGAGAAGTCCTTTAGAGAGATGAGGAAAGAGGACAGGAGGGCAGAATAAGAAGCCTTTTTAGGCAAGAGCTCGCTCCTGTCGGATTAGGCTGTGCAGGCTGTACGCTCTTCTACCCCTACTCCCTCGTTATCATAAGTGAGAACGCAGAGAAGATAGAGTTAAGAGTTTGAAGAGAGATTGTAGAAAGACACAGGGAAGGCAAACCAGAGTGAGAAGCCCATTTGGACTGGGTTGGGTTAATCTGTGCGCTCTACTCACATTACTCTCCCATTTCCATTAGGTAAAAGAGAGAAAAACAAAAGTAGTCTGTAGAGAGATGAAAGAAAGAGGACTGGAGGGCAGAGCCAGGGTGAGAAGCCTGTTTGGGCTAGAGCTCTCCCCTGCCTCTTTAGGATGTACGCTCTACCTTCCCTTCCTCCATTTTCATGCCCATCATTACTCTGTTCCCTTAGCTGTCTTCATCTCTTCTCCTCCAAATCCACTGACTTGTTTTAACTGCTACGTCTGACATCTCCTTTATCCTTCTTCTCACAAAGTCTAACGTTGCCTGTCGGTATCAGGGATTGATTGCCAAAGTGGATGAATGTTAATATTGTAGTCATCCGTAATAAATGTGGAAGACTTTTTTATTCTGTATGAGTTTGAGTCTGTATTGCCAGTTTGCAAGTGTTAATACTCCTCTGAAGGAACAGCCAGATCCTTCACATCATTATGGAGTCATTTGTTGTTATTATTTTTCTTAAGTCAGCTTCTTTTAGTGACTAAACAGCTCTCCCTCCCTCTCTCTCTTTCTCCTTGTGTGTGGGTGTTTTTGCAGATGTCGCTGGAAGCAAACATGAGATATGGCTCTCCTGAGAAAAAGTAAGTCAAAATAAAGTGAAATACAAATATAATGACTGACCTTTGCTCTCAAGGGGATATAAAATTAAAGCAGATGAAGAAGAAGAAGTGTTCAACATGTCCTCTGCTCTGAACATGAACAGCATCAGCTTATTTTAGTTACAACACTCACTTTGAGTTAAGCTGCGGGGAAAAGTGAAGTTCTACTGGTGTCGTAAAAGCAGCTCCATATGTCTCTGCAGGAAAGCATTCAGTCCCCATGCACATGCACCATGTGTGTGTGTGTGTGTGTGTGTGTGTGTGTGTGTGTGTGTGTGTGTGTGTGTGTGTGTATGAGTATGAGTGTGTGTGGGGGGAGGGCGTGATGAGGGAGCCAGATGACGGGCTGTAAGGAGTGAAAGTGCGGGATTCCACTCAGCAGTGTTAAATAAACGCAGAATACTCTGTGCAGAGGAACGTTGACTCCACAGAGAAATATGCACGAGTTAAATATGGAATAATAAAACAAATGTGATGCTAAAAGTTGAGTTTTTAAAAATGTTTGAACTCAGGAGGTGAAGAATGATTAAAACCTGTCTGAAAGAGTAAATAATGCACATCCTGATACCTTCAGTGTGAAGCTGCCGCCCAGGTAATCTGTGCTGAATTAGCTATGGCACCTGAGAGATCAGACAAAAATGCTGAAAGTGGCCCGTAACTGAGAGCAGATGAGTCTTTGATCCTTGTTTCTAACTTCTCTGCCTGAAACACAGCTGCTGGAGAGAACCTGAGATCCAAAACACAACATGCATTTCTGCTGATCTCTGCAGAAAGCTTACTGCTTAACGTAATGCTTACAACATTAAACCTTGTTGATTGCACATCTTTTATGGAACAGTTTAACGTCCTATTCTTGCTTAAAGCAGTTCAACATGTCATATTTCTTGTTATAAGTTTTGTAAGTATGCAGCAATAAGAAAGAAGGAAGAAATCAAATCAAGTTCCCAATCCAGCATCTGTGTGATCTTCTGGACAAACAAGTACAGTCCACAGAGGACACGTCTTTGTCCTAGAAACCTCAGCACACCTCCAGAGGTCGAGAGGAGCCCATGTATCCTCAGGTCAGGGTTGTTTTTACCCTCACCGAATCAGGTTATAAAGTTATTTTGAAGAGGAAAGGGAACTTCATAAAGATGATGATGTTCCTCATTTTAATGCAGATGGTTGGCTGCTCCTCAGTTACCCCCCTTTATGTAATTTTACAAATAATTTAAGCATAGCCTTTAATTACAACTTTATTCTCATAAATGTATGGCTTTATTCTTGTAAATTAAAGACTTTTTCCTTGTGCGACTCTAATCTCCTAATGTTTAGACTTTATTCTTGAGATAAAAAATAATGTCTCACTTTGCCCTAATCCTCCATTTGAAAATAAAGACCTAATCCAAAAAAATAAATGAATAAATCCACTCATGTTTAAAACCAATATGAGTGGAGTCATTCATTAAAATAAATAAATACATAAATACATAAATACATGTATAAATAGATAGACAAATAAATAAAAAGGTTAAACAGATAAACAAATGAATGACTGAATAAATTAGTTGATTAATTAATTAAAAAAACCTAAACTAAACATCAACTCATGACATAAATACATATGTAATAAATAAATGAGTGAATGAATGAATAAATAAATACATGCTGGTGTTAAACTGTATGGTATTTGCTTTTAAAGTATTAATGCATGTTTTTAAATGTTGAAAAAAGAATACAACAGTATAACAAAATATTAAAATATTTGTATGATTGTTATTATAATTAACGATAAGAAAACTAGTTATAAAAATGATAATAAATGTATTATGCATTTTTAAAATAATTGAATCATTTCATACTCAGAAAATCACATTTTTAAAGTTTATTACATTCCCAGGTGTGGTTAATTTTTGACATATAAGAAAATAAAATGTATTGAATATTCATGTATTTTTTCCTTTGTGTGTTTTAGATTTAATGCTTCAGTGTTTGCTTATTGCACCACATTGTGACAGTCATTTCACTGCCGTCTGTATGAGCGTGTGAGAATATAGACTTTATGAAACTCCTGTTCTTCCCTCTGATTCTAGGCTGTACGCTAACCTGAACTATGCTAAGCTAAGCTAATAAACTGCATGCTCCAGCATCCAAACTCAACATGAAGAAATGTGCAGCATTTACCCTCTTAGCACGAAAGAAAGCAAACAAGAAGTGTTTTATCCAGAAAAGACCAAAAGTTAATCTCCAAGCAGCTGCAGTTTGATGTCATTGTTAACTGAATTTATTTGAGTCTTGGACTGTTGGTGGTACGAAACAAAAAATATGAAGACATCGCTGTGTGCTCCATGGACCTGTGATAGAGTTATTGGGTTGTATTTGTTTTATTTTACAGTTTTAGATTAAATAATGGTGAAAAAGGGAGACAAGATCAGGAAGAGACAGAGGAGCATGTTCAAACCCTGACAGTCCGTCCTCTCTCTGTGTTTCAGTAAACCGGGTCCTCCTGGTGCTGCTGGTCTTGATGGTGTGTTTACTCCTGCACAGTACTTTCCTCAGAGCTTCAACGAGACCCAGACTCTCAGGTACACACACACACACACACACACACACACACACACACACACACACACACACACACACACACACACAGACACAGAGAGAGACACACACACAGGTTATATCTAATCAAAACAGAGCAGATTAATGGTCCAGTGTGTGAGATTAAGTTGGATATTGTCAGATCAAAAACAGTGTCTGTCAGTCATTGTGTTCTCACTCTTGTATATTAGTCTACTTTCTTGGCAGCACAGATTCCGTTTTATAACTTTTATATCTTTAAATCTAAAATAAAAATATCATCTTCCCTCACCCTCTCCTCTGACTCCTCTCAGATCGCTGGAAGAGCCTCGGAAATGCGGCACATGTCTCAGCAGTAAGAGAGTCGGAGGCGGATAGCGTCGTCCCCATCATCGTTTGTGCATCCGAGGAGCGTATGGGTGCTAGCATGGCGACCATCAACAGCGTCAAAAGCAACACAGATGCCAATGTGTTCTTCTACATCGTCACTCTCCGTGATGCTGTGAAGATGACGAGGTGGGTGTCTTATTTCCATTAAGACGAAGCTCACAGGTGAACAGTTCTGCTGTGTTTGTGAAGTTTTTGTTTTTGGAGGAGAGTCTTTGCCCCCAGGTGGAGGAGTATCTCAGGGTCCTGTTCATGAGTGAGGGGAAGAGGGAGCGCGAGATAGACAGACGGATCGGGCCAGCGTCTGCAGTGATGCATACGCTGTACCGGTCTGTCATGGTGAAAAGAGAGCTGAGCCAGAAGGCAAAACTCCCGATTTACCGGTCAGTCTACGTTCCAACCCTCACCTATGGTCACGAGCTGTGGGTAGTGACCGAAAGAACAAGATCGTAAATACAAGCAGCCGAATTGAGCTTTCTCTGCAGGGTGTCTGGACTCGGCCTTAGAGATAGGGTCAGGAGCCCAGACATCCGGGAGAGGCTCAAAGTAGAGCCGCTGCTCCTCCAGATGAGGTGCCAGATGAGGTGGTTCAGGCATCTGGTCAGGATGCCTTCCAGACATCTCCCTTGGGAGGTGTTTCGGGCTTGTCCGTCTGGGAGAAGGCCATGGGGAAGACCCAGGACACGCTGGCGAGATTATATCTCTCAGCTGGCCTAGGAACGCCTCAGTATCCTCCCAGAAGAGATGGTGGAAGTGGCTGGGGAGAGGAGTGTCTGGGCTTCCCTGCTGAGACTTCTGCCCCCATGACCCTGACCCGGATAAGCGGAGGAAGATGGATGGATGGATGGATGGATGGATGGATGGATGGATGCAGCAAAGAGTTGATGATTTACAGTGAAACTGAGACTCACCACAAACAGATGCACAGACGGTGTAATGGTGTAATGCACCCTGAAATTATGGTGTTTATTTTGCAAACAGATCTGGAAAGGGAACATCAGGGTCATAAGACGCTATCTGATACGCTGGGTGTTTTTAAGAGTAAACTTAAGACTTACCTTTTTAATCTAGCTTTTAATTTGGAGTAATTTATTTTTAGCCCTGGACTGCATTATTATTATAATCTTTACTTTAACATTTATTTATCGTATTTAATTATTTTTTTATTTATCTATTTATTTCTTGTATTCATCTGATCGTTATTTACACTATTTTATTTTTAAATATTTTATTTATAATAATGCCTTTTAGAATTTTAGCATTGCTGTTGTTTTCTGTCTCTCTGTTATTTTGCTATATAAATAAAGTTGAGTTGAGCTTCGAGATTGTGTGCAGTGAAAATGTCATTCACTGGAAACAAATGCACATCACCTCAGAAGCTCAAAGTGCATGTTGGTAGTTGGTTTTAATTGTCATGTTATGGACTCGAGTCTGGCTTTCCAACATTAAGGCACTTAAATGTTTGCTGGATGTGTTAAAATACTGGCTGATAGGAAAACAGAGAAAACCCTGAAATCATCAGTTTGACTGAGGGGGCTTCTGTGTTTGTTTGCTTTAGTTTATCTTATTCAAATTACTCTCATGTTCATTAACCCAACTACACTTTCTTTGCAGGCAGTACATAGAGAAGTCTAAACTGAAAGGCATAAAATATAAGATCGTGGAGTTTAACCCCATGGTACTCAAAGGAAAAGTGAAGCCTGATTCCTCCCGACCTGACCTGCTGCATCCGGTGAGTCCTGACCTTCATTTCATTCACCTGCAGAGAAGCAGCTCTGTCTACAGTGTGGAGACATAATAACTTTTGTATTTTCTCTTGCAGCTCAACTTTGTGCGCTACTACTTACCTCTCCTCGACATCAACCACAAGAGGGTGATATACTTAGATGATGACGTCATTGTGCAGGGTGAGCGTGGGAAAAGTTCTTGTGCTATGTGTCTGTAAAATAAGTTTAGGATCACTTTTGTTGGAAAGAAGGAGCAAAGAATGATGGTCATTCAAAGGATGAATATTATGGCAGTGTAGAGAATCCGTCTGTATTGATCCCTGATTTGATTGTACACGGAGCAGAAGCAAAGAGATGTGCGACACAATCTGTACGTGAAAACCTGTATCTGTTAGCCACAAAAAATACTGACAGGTGGAAACTACACAATAATATGATAAAGATAAGATAAGATATACTCTATTCATCCCCCAAAATTGATTAGTATTAATCCAAAAATGTAGCCAGCCTCAAGTGGACACTCGAGGTAGCATTTTTTCACTCTAACATTTGCTTCATCTCTCAGCACCCGGGATTTCTGCTAGTTCTTTACGCCTCCTCAGAAACCAGTGGTTGACGCCACTGAGTGTGCTGGTGGCTGTTTCATACAGTCCATAGTTTTGTACATAAAATGCTCCGAGACAATGTGCCAGAGGATTTGAGAGGAGCTGATGGAGATATTGAGACTTTTAAACATAAAATAAAAAACATATTTATTCAGTCTGGCTTTTATGTAAGGCTTAACAATTTTATTACTTACTTTTACTTTTATATTGGTTTGAATGTTGCTGTGTTATTTTATTAAATTTTACGGTTTATTTGACTTTTATTTATTTATTTATTTATTTTAATATATCTACTCAGTTTTATTCGTGTTTTTAGCCTTAATTTTATTTTTTAACTCTTATCCTTACCCTTTTTTTATTTATTCATTTAAACTATTTATATTCTTAATGTTAATTTGATGCTTTAACTTATTTTGATTACACATATGTTATTGTTGATGGTGTGCATTAGTCTCTATTTTAAATCCATTTTTGTTTTTAATATGTCTTGCCATTATTTTAATTCTGCTTCTTTCTTGTTTTCAGTTGCTGTAAAGCACTTTGAATTGCATTTGATTTGTATGAAAGGTGCTCTATAAATAAATAAATAAATAAATAAATGAATAAATAAATAAAGCATGCTTTTCAGCCAACATCGGGGAGCTGTTCAGCACCAAACTGAAGCCGGGTCACGCTGCTGCCTTCGCCACAGACTGCGACCTTCCCTCCACACATGAGATGGTGCGAAGCATCGGCATGCAGGTGGATTTTTATACCTGTCTTATTTCTTTTTGTTATAAACAAACTCTTAAGACACATGAACTGCATTTACAGCATCTACTATGCCATGTTTTGTGAACTTCATTATGTTTCTGAAAAGTTGTTTTTTAGTCGACCTGTCAGAAATCTTGAAACTCTGCTTTGGTTGTTGAAATATGGCATCTTCCTCTCTGAGCTCTCCCTGTAGACGACGTACATGGGCTTCCTGGACTACAGGAAAAAGACAGTTAGAGATCTGGGCATCCACCCCAGAGACTGCTCCTTCAACCCGGGAGTGTTCGTGGCGGATGTCGACGAATGGAAGAAACAGAAGATCACCAAACAGCTTGAGAAATGGATGGAGGAGAATTTCAGGTACTCAGTTTATAGAAGCTGCATTTCATGGAGGCTGCAACATAAATATACATTTCTATGACTTCTTTCTCCTTCCTCATCCTCACCATCAGGCAGAACATCTACAGCAGCGCCATGGCGGGAGGCGTGGCTACTCCACCCATGCTCATAGTGTTTCATGACAAATACACGACACTTGACCCGATGTGGCACGTCAGACACCTGGGTAAGACCAGAGCTCATGCTCCCGTTAAAAGGATCACAGTGCAAGTCTGTAGGATGATAACTGGGCAACAGACATTTTCATGTTGCTTTAAATGAAGTCATGCATGGGCTACGACAGCTGTTGGTGCGTCTTAACTCTTGATTTTGTCCTGTACATGTAAAGGAGGTAGCTTCTACTGAAGAATCTTGGCAATGGAAGCAATGTTTTAATGAAAACCTACGACAACCACAGGCCCATTTAGCTAAAAGTCACCAGTTAACAGGATCTCTCTTTGTTTTGAAACACCAGCAGTGTCTCTGGCCGCAAGCTATCAAATGTGATGACCGTGTCCCTCCTCAGTTCAATCTGGTTTGACGTCACGTAAACAGTCGTAGTTTCCGAAATTATGTTCTGTTGTTAATGAAGAAGTTAGTTTCAAGCCGGAGTTTGATGAAGAGAACAGGGGCAAGACATAAAACTATAGTCTTCTACTTTAACACATAGAGATGCATAAGCTAATGTAGTGCCACCTGAAGGTCACAGTCAAAGTGTTTTCCCTGTCTGTGCAGGCTGGAGTCCGGACGCCCGCTATTCAGAAAACTACCTGCAGGAGGCCCGGCTGCTGCACTGGAATGGCCCGTTCAAACCCTGGAGCTACCCCGCGGTGCATTTAGAGCTGTGGGAGAAATGGTACATCCCTGACCCCTCCGGAAAGTTCTCCTTGGAACGACCCGAGAGTGATAGCTGAGGGTGCGGAGCGTACCATGTGTGAGCGACAGGGGAGCGGAGAGCTGAGCCGATCATTGGCGGAAGGTGAAATAGGAAAGTGATGAAAGAAGAGATGGAGAGATGTAGAGATGTGTTCAAAGACAAAGTAAAGAAATTCTGAATAGTAGTTAGACATTTCTGTTTTTATAAACTGAGAGAAATATGTTCATGTGCTAACCTGAGATACATTTAAGAACCTGGTTTTTACATTTTCTCATCTTTTTATGTTTAAATTATCCAAAGATTGAGTTTTGTAAAAAGAAAAATGGTAAAAGCTTCAAAAAGCTTTAGGCAAATTTTATGAACTGTAAAAAAAGTGAATTAGAATAAATAAATCAATAATTAATAAATAAAGCAATATGCCCGGTTTGTTTGTTTGACTCTGAATGGTTGTAAACAATCACAAAGATATAACTGAATATACAACACAATGACTTCTTATATTTTCCTCCTAGAGGTTTACATTCATATTTTTGCAGAAATATCTCGACAGCTGTTGGATCAAATGTTGTGAAATCTGGTTTAAAATATAAAATATTCCCCAAGGACCATTTTCCTCCCAAAGTATGTATTTCATTTAGTTTTAAATTAAGTAAAATGTAATTAAATGAAATAGAAAGTATGCATTTCAGAGTTTCAATCCAATTTATTTATATAGCATATTTAAAAAAGATTCAAGATTCAAAGGTTTTTATTGTCAATTTTCACTGTATATACGCGACATACAGGAAAAACGAGATGGGGGCCACTGCCGAGAAGGCACGGCCACCCCTGGTTTTCAGCCTGGTCTTAGAGACCACAAGAAGTTGCTGACCAGTGGACCTCAAAGACCTTGAGGGAGTGTAGCTATTTCCTTTGTGTATCAAATTTTCTATTCCTAGAATATTACAAACAAACTGATGGCATGCATCAGAAAAGGATGAACATATTTACAATAACTGAATTCTTAGATTGATTTTGAAACATTTATTTAACAGTTACATCCAAATTAATTTATAGTTGGGAAATATTTAATTTAAAGCCATTAAAATGAACTTGAGTAGTCTTTTTTTACGTTCGAGCAGAGTTGTTTATGATTGATGATTCAAGTTTGCTGCTTTTCTTCGTTGAAGTAAATCTATTCCTCCATTTTTACCTATTTTGCCTTTTGGTTATTTTTCATAGATAATAATAATGCATATTCAACATTCAACATTCAAGATTTAAGAAAGCTTTATTGCCAAGTGAGCAATTTGATGTGGTGATTGGAACACGGGTACTCAACAACAACAACACAGTAAGGGTCATAAATATAGAAACCTAAATCTAAATCTAAAATTCTAAATAAAATACTATCTGTACAAATAAAAGTATAAAAGTATTATTAAAGACATAAATACATGTGCTAAAGCCAGAGTGCAGATGAACCAGTGGCGAAGCCAGTGGGTGGCCAGGGGTGGTCACGGCCACCTCTGAAAACTGATTGGCCACCCCTGTGGCCACCCTGAAATTCTTAAGCGTGATTGGCTATTTGCCAAGTCAGAGGCATTACTTATATTCAAATCAGCTGTTGTGTTGTTGTGTTTCAACAAGCTACAGAGACAGTGGTTTCTGTGGATTTGAATATTGTTTTTGTTGATGCTTTGACTTTGGACAATCATTTTCTTTTTGAGTCCTTAAAGAGTTCAGTTCAGCAGATTTAAATGTTGACACTGTCGAGTTACATTTGTAATGTTAGTGTTAGAAATCTACAAACATGTAACATTTGTTAAATTATTTTATAAAAAGAAGCTAAAGTGGTTGTGACTATTGGAAGTAACCCTCCTAGGTTTGGGGTAAGCCCCTAATGGTTTCCACGCCTAGCCAACCTTCAACAGTCGGTGCCCCAGTTTGGCCACCCAAGTCAAAACTGTGTGGCTCCTTCACTGCCAGTGTGTATATAGTCTCTGTGTTTCCGCCCTTCTGTGTCGGTTAACATGCAAACACAAGTCCACAGTGCAGAGGGAGTGTCTCTCAGTCTCACTTTAGAGGAAACAAAACTTTAGGTAACTCTTTATGAGAACACTGCAGCAGTCCAGATTCCTCTCTGCAGAAAACTCTCCAGGTCTTCAGGTGACAGAATAACAGAATCGTCTACAAACAACCAGTGAGTACTGTTTATAATGATTTCTGATTATTAACTGTTAATGACTGAGAAGGGAAACTAATGAGAACAAAACGAGTCTCACAACCTACTTTTTCTATCCTGCTGTAAGATTTGTATCTTGCAGACTGACAGGCTCAGATTGATCACAGTGTGTCACAACATTGCAGAGAGGTTTGACCTACGCTAAGGTGTACCAAAGGTTTGCACGGCTTTTGCCTTCTGTGCATATCGAGCTATTTTATACAGTCTATGATATCGAGTCACAAAGAATGCGCAAAGGGTTAAACACTCCACAAACTGCCCTGCAGAGCAAATTGAGTCTCTGTGCGCCAGTGTTGTTTGCATACATTTAAAAGATCAACTACGCATTCATTTGGGGCAATCAGGCCCTTTCTATGCAAATGAACCTCATAGACAATAACACCTGAGCTGAAGTGTTATATGTGTTGTTGCGCTCAAACTTTCCAGTGATCAAAAAATCAGTTCCACCTCTGGATGACCTAAAAATATCATAAAGTCTGTTAATATGTAACATTACTGTTATATAATAATCAGAGGTTGAATCAGTTTGGAGCTGTTTGAGGTTTAACCCCGGCACAATCGAGCTGTGCCATCATATTTATTAAATCTGAACGTGCTGCTTTTTCCTCACTCCCTCCAGGAAGTAAGCAGGTTATAAATTGTGAAATTTATGTCACATTTGTCATGAATCAACTCCTCAATAAAAAGCTAAAGACCTCCCCTCTCCATCCAGCTCATCTTGTGAGTGGATGGAATTAAGCGCTGTCAGGATGAGAGCACACAGCACAGCTCTGCACTACACAGAGTGGAGATGTGTCAGCTCATCGCAGTCACATTCAGGCACCAAACTGGAGCAGCCTGCTCAGAGCTGCAGGACTTTGTGGGCAGTTTTGTGCTTGAACATAATTTAAGCGATAGACCTTGAGAGGGAGCAGAAGGCGAGGGCAAAAGATGCACAATTCTCGGTTGTGTTAACAGCTGCAATCCAATCTTAGTGAATTCTCACCTAATCTGGGCAGGCTGAGAGGGTCAGTTGCATGTGTATGTGAGAATCTTCACAGTGCCAACTGTTTGCTTTAGGTTAGGGTATGTAGGAAAAGGACTCTTATGGTGTTTGTTTCCTGCGTTAATATCACTGCATCATGTAGAGGGACGTTTCAAAACTCCACACACTCTCTTCACTTTGAATGTTCGAGACTATTACCTGCTGCAACCACACACCAGCTCACCCTGACTTCATGCAGACTTTTTACCACGGGCCGGCAGTAAGAAGTCTGCCTAGGACAAGCTGCACGTGTGAAACAGGCAACATGTTCTTGTTTCGATGTAACTTAAGCTGATTTCTAATTTCTAACACTTTTACTTGTGTCCCTAGACATGGCAGCAGCGAGCAGCCTCCTCTCTGAAGACCAGTTTCTGTGCTCCATCTGTCTGGATGTGTTCACTGATCCAGTCACCATACCATGTGGACACAACTTCTGCAAGAGCTGCATCACTGAGCACTGGGACACTAATGTCCAGTCTCGATGTCCTGTTTGCAATGAGCATTTTAGAAAAACTCCTGACCTGCGGGTCAACACTTTCATATCGGAGATGGCTGCTCAGTTCAAGCAGTCAGTTCTACAGGAAACCAGCAGCAGCTCAGAGGAGCAACGCACCAACACAGGAGAAGTTCTCTGTGACTACTGCACTGAGACCAAACTGAAGGCCCTGAAGTCCTGCCTGGATTGTCTGGTCTCTTACTGTGAGACTCACCTGGAGCCTCATCAGAGACTCCCAGCCCTGAAAAGACACAGGCTGATCAATCCTGTGGAGAACCTGGAAGGCAAGATGTGTAAAAAGCATGACAGACCTCTGGAGCATTTCTGTAAGACTGACCAGGTTTGTGTGTGTCGGTTCTGTACTGAGTATGAACACAAGCTGCATCACATTGTTTCTCTCAAAGAAGAATACAAAGAGAAGAAAGCTGAGCTCGGAAAGACAGAGGCTGAAGTTCTGTGGATGATCCCGGAGAGGCGACTGAAGATTGAAGAGATTAAAAAGTTAATGGCGCTCAGCAAGGAAGATTCAGTTAAAGAGACAGAAACAAGTGTGGAGGTCTACACCGCTCTGGTCCAGTCTGTTGAGAGCAGTCTGGCTCAGCTCCTTGACTTTATCATGGAAAAGCACAAGACAACAGAGAAACAGGCGGAAGGTTTCATTAAGGAGCTGGAGGAGGAGATCTCTGAGCTGACCAAGAGAAGCACTGAGCTGGAGCAACTCTCACACAACGAGGACCACCTCCAGTTCCTCCAGAGCTATTCATCCCTAAACCCTGCTCCACCCACCAAAGACTGGACAAAGGTCAAAGTTTACTCATACCTTGAGCATCGCAAGGTTCTGAGAACAGCTCTGGCTCAGCTGGAGGAGACACTCATCAAGGAGGTGAAGAAGATGTGTTCAAATGTGGAGATGAAGATGGTCCAGCACTTTGCTGTAGATGTGACTCTTGATCCTGGAACAGCTCATCCTGATCTTGTTCTGTCTGATGATGGAAAGGAAGTTCGTCATGGGGATGTTGAGCAGAATCTCCCAGAGAGCCCTCAGAGATTCTCACAATATTTCTGTGTGTTAGGAAAGCAGAGTTTCTCCTCAGGCCGGTTTTACTATGAGGTTGAAGTTGGAGGGAAGACTGGCTGGGTTTTGGGAGTGGCTCAAGAGTCTATTCATAGGAAGAGAGCCTTGGACTTTTCCCCAAAGAATGGCCTCTGGACTGTGAAGTTGGAAGATAGGAAAGATTACAAAGCATATGATAAACATAAAATCAATCTGTATTTGAAGTCAAAGCCTCAGAGGGTGGGGGTGTTTGTAGATTACGAGGAGGGTCTGGTCTCCTTTCATGACGTAGATGCCTCTGCTCTCATCTACTCCTTTACTGGCTGTAAATTCACAGAGGAACTCTACCCAATGTTTAATCCCGCAAATAATAGGGATGGTAAAAACTCCACTCCTCTGATCATCTGTCCGCCGGATCTCTGAGATTAGACCAATCAGAACTCAGATCCTCTCCACTGTTGTCTGCACTCTTCTCAAACTGCTGGTGATTGTGATTTCATGAGCATTTATTTTCATCATCTTAAAGCACCTTGGGCTGTTTCTTGTATCAAGTGTCATATAAATAAAGTTTATTTTGATCTGTGTTTGATAGTCTCACAAGTTCCTAATTTCTTTTAAATTATACTTTATTCAGGGTGTGAGCTGTACTGATTAAATTCAAGCAGAATGCATTTGAATCTCACATTCCATATTTTAGGGTTACTATAACTTTGTAATTTCCGAGTGACAGAAGCAGGAACAGATGATCAACTCAAATCAAAGTTATGGCATTGAAAAATTGCTTCTTTTGTCAATGCAGCCTTTTCGCTCTAACGTGTGGGCCAGTAGCCGATGTAATCTGATCTCATCTTAATCCACCATGAGCAGAGCACTTTGCAGCATTTAGCAATTTACAGTGTCAAGGACAAACTTCCTTTAACAGGCAGAAACCTCCAGCAGGACCAGACTCATGTTAGACACACATGTGCTGAGACCGTGTCGCAGAGAGGGATAGAGGGAGATGAAGAGAGAGAGAGGATAGTGGTGAGACGGATAGAAGTAGTTGCAGGAGCTTGAGTCTGCCACGTCCACAGCAGCAGGCCGTCTATGGCAGAGATCCAGAGGAACCTACGAGACAAGGGAGCTCAGGGACTCCAGAAAGGTCTATGGTTAGGAACCTTAATGGGACAGGAAGAGTTAAAGTAAGTGACAGCCGTCTAAGCCTAAAGCAGCATAACTAAGAGCTGGTCCAAGCCTGAGCCACACTTTTGGTTGTGCCACATCTTCGTTATCATTATAACAAGTAGAAGTAGTTTACACACTATAAATTATATGAACTATATACTTGTGTCTTACAGGCTTTGTTGAAATGTTATCACGAGACAACTGTTGAGTTGTAATGCATCATTCTGAGGGAACAGAAGTTTTAAAATGTATTTTAATGTGAAATGACGTCAGTTCATTTTGTCATCAAATCACCGCCCTCAGCTTCAAACATGTATTTCAAGATCATCATGAACTGCTTGAGGAAGAAGGGAGTGTGTGTCAGACACATACCTTAAAGAAAGGAAACTTAAGGTTACTCAGTTCAACATCACGGCAGCAGCTGAGGACAGTTTCCTCCGTCAGGTCTGCGGGTGACAGAGCAAGAGATTTCTGCGCAGAACCAGTAAGTACTTTTTAAAAATAATTAATGTCTTCTAATTCATATTCAAAGAGAATGAACAGGTAAGAAAAGAAAAATCTCTTGAGAACATAAATTACAAAAAATGTCTCAATCTACTTTTTCTGTCGATGTCTCTGAGGTGTGTTGTCGTCCAGTGCACTGTAAGATTTTTCCTCACACTTAATATTTCATAGATTTTGGTAAACAGTCACAACTTAGTCAACATAATCTAAAAGACATCCACTAAAACTTCTTGTTTTTCTCACTGACAGTCACAGATAGTTCATTAACGTGCCTCGCAGCATGAGGTGCAGAGAAATATAAACAGTTTGTTGAAGAGAAAGGAGTTACACAGACTTTACCTGGGCGAGCCACTGCTCCTCCAGGTAAAGAGAGGAGAGGTGTGTGTTGAAAAAATGCAGTTCAGTGAGACGAGCAGAGTTATGTAGTTTACATTTACTGGCAGTCATGAAGAACTTTAAATAAATGTACCTTAGATTCAGGCCGTCATCTTAACCTTGCGCTGTATTAATTCCCCTCACATCTTAGTTTACCTTCCTTCTTTTGATGCTCCAAATTAGAGTTGTATGAGTGAGTGTGTGTGTGTAAGAGTGTGTCTGCATCAGAGTGAGCAATGAGCATGTATGATGGAGAGCTTGGTGTCTGAGTCAAGCTGCAGGAATAAAGGGTTAAAGTGAAGCACTACAGTAGATTAACTCCATGCTGGAAGCAAAATCATGGTGTAAGGAGATGAGGGGAAACAAGTGTGCTGTATCCGAGCCCTCTGACACAACCTCGAGAAAATCACTGATCTTTCCTTATGAGCAGGAACACCGCTGTGTGGTATGGGGCGCCGTTTGTAAAGTTGTACAGACTGAAAATAACAGCTATTCTCCACATTTAGGTCCAATAGTAGTTTTTATCACATTTAGAGCAATATTTGTGATCTACTGCAAATTTAATTTTGTTGTTAAATATATATTTAAGTTATAATCACTGTTATATCTAAATGTTAAATATAAAGATAAATGTTAAACATAAATATCAATGTTAAATATAAATGTTAAATATGAATATGTCAATATAAATTTTAAATATAAACATAAATGTTAAATATAAATGTTGATTGGTAGATCTCAATGTTAAATCTAAATGTTAAATGTTAAATCTAAATGTTAAATGTAGCTCTGCGATCCCAAATATTTAGCTAATATGTAAATTCACACTGCCGCCACGCGGAAATACCAAAATAAAAGCTTCATAAAGCGATACAGACTTAGCAATAGCAATTCAGAGTGTCCGTATCATAGACTGGGTCAGTTCTGTCTCTGAGCGTTGTGAAATCTCTTTGTAGCCTCTTACATACGTTGGTTTTACAGTCTGCTTTCTTCCTCATCCACGACTAGAAGACCGCTCAGAGGTTTACAGGTTTCTGCAGAATCAGGAGAAACAGTTTTACCGTCTTTCTCAGTTACCCTGCTAAATAGTAAAAATAGATAAATAAAAGAAAAAGGGTAAGGGTAAATGTTGAGGATAAATAAAGGCACTAAAATCAGCAATAAAACTGAGTAGTCATAATAAAGACAAGTAGTTAATAACAAATAAAAAATTATTACAGCCTGCTTTTGCTCTCCATACAGACACTTTTTTCCTGCCAACACCAAAACCTGCTGATAGGAGACTGGTTAAAACTACTTAAACTACCAACACGCTACAAAATTACTTCAACCCTACTCATATTTCCATCCTCCTATAAAATAAAACAGCATTCAAATCAATCCAAAATATTTAAGTAATACAATTATGAAACTCTACATAAAGGCCAGACTGAATAGATAAGTTTTTTGAATTTAAAGAACGACAAATGCTTTTCACTTTAAAAACATCGCAGACAGCTCAATTTACAAGTGACAGGTAATCTGCAATTTAAGTTTGAGTCTTACACTCTTTCTTTTTTATTTAAATCTGCTGGTTCAGGAGAAATTTCAAAAGCTGAATTTTGTTTTACATGTGTCCCTAGACATGGCAACAGCGCGCAGCCTCCTCTCTGAAGACCAGTTTCTGTGCTCCATCTGTCTGGATGTTTTCACTGATCCAGTCACCATACCATGTGGACACAACTTCTGCAAGAGCTGCATCACTGAGCACTGGGATACTAATGATCAGTGCGAGTGTCCCTTGTGCAAAGAGCAATGTGAGAAGAAACCTGACCTTCGGGTAAACACTGTTTTATCTGAGATGGCTGCTCAGTTCAAGCAGTCAGTTCTACAGGAAACCAGCAGCAGCAGCTCAGAGGAGCAACACACCAACACAGGAGAAGTTCTCTGTGATTTCTGCACTGAGACCAAACTGAAGGCCCTGAAGTCCTGCCTGGATTGTCTGGTCTCTTACTGTGAGACTCACCTGGAGCCTCATCAGAGACTGCCAGCCCTGAAAAGACACACGCTGATCAATCCTGTGGAGAACCTGGAAAAAAGGATGTGTAAGAAGCACGAGAAACCTCTGAAGCTTTTCTGTAAGACCGACCAGGTTTGTGTGTGTCTGTTCTGTACTGAGTCAGAACACAAGCTTCATCGCATTATTTCTCTCCAAGAAGAATACAAAGAGAAGAAAGCTGAGCTCGGAAAAACAGAGGATGAAGTTCAGAAGATGATCCAGGAGAAGCGACTGATAATTGAGGAGATCAAACAATCCGTGACGCTCAGCAAGGAAGAAGCAGACCAAGAGACGGCAACAAGTGTGGAGGTCTACACCGCTCTGATCCAGTGTGTTGAGAGAAGTCTGGCTGAGGTCCTCAACATCATCCAAGCAAAACACAAGACAACAGAGAAACAGGCTGAAGGTTTCATTAAGGAGCTGGAGGAGGAGATCTCTGAGCTGACCAAGACAAGCACTGAGCTGGAGCAACTCTCACACAACGAGGACCACCTCCAGTTCCTCCAGAGCTATTCATCCCAAAACCCTGCTCCACCAACCAAAGACTGGAGAAAGGTCAGAGTTCACCCGTCGTATGAGGGGGTCCTGAGGACACCTCTGGCTCAGTTGGAGCAGACACTCAGAACAAAGTTGAGAGTGCTTTGTACAGATACTGGAATAAAGAAGGACAAACAGTACTTGGTGAACGTGACTCTTGACCCTGAAACAGCACATCCTAAACTCATCCTGTCTCAAGATGGGAAGCAAGTTTATCATGGGGATGTTTGTCAGACTGTCGAAGACAGTCCAAAGAGAATAACCCAATGTTTTGGTGTGTTAGGAAAGCAGAGTTTCTCCTCAGGCAGGTTTTACTATGAGGTTCAAGTTGAAGGGAAAACCGACTGGGTTTTGGGAGTGGCTCGTGAGTCTATACACAGGAAGAAAACGTCTCGCTTTTCTCCTCAGAAAGGCTTCTGGACAATAAGCTTGAAGGATGGATGTGAGTATAAAGCTCTAGTTGATTCGGACCCAATCCATTTGTCTTTGAGCTCAAATCTTCAGAGGGTGGGGGTGTTTGTGGATTACGAGGAGGGTCTGGTCTGCTTCTATGACGTAGATGCTTCCGCTCTCATCTTCTCCTTTACTGGCTGTAACTTCACAGAGAAACTCTACCCAATTTTCAATCCCAGAGATAATAACAGTGGTACCAACTCCGCCCCATTGATCATCTGTCCAGTCCATTAAACAAATAAGCACCCATTAACGTCTGACAATGATAAAGCTTGTGCTAGTGATGGTGCAGCCAGTGGTTAGCGAAAGCACTTCCTTTCACCGTGCACTGCATTGTTTACGATCTGCAATCTTAGACTGAGTGACCTTGTGTTCAGATTAAAAGAGAAGTGAAATCCACCTCTCTGTACAGGTCTGCAAAGTAAATACTGTCATTTCTTGATTCATTACATCAAACATACTCAAGTGGACACTCGAGGAACTGCAGATTTTAACACTTCTGGATTTCTGTAGTCTGGACTTCTGTGTGAGTAAAACTTTGGTAACATCATGACAATAATAACATACATCAAAAACAAACACAAAAGAGTATGATAACAGAACAGTAATACTTGGAAAGATTGTACATACATATATATATTGTTTTTAAATTTAATGACTTCTTTTTTTTTGGAGTAGGTGTTGTGATTGGTTAATGAATATGAGGTTGTAACACAAATATCATTACGACATGTAACATTAAACTATGTGAAATAAACTGACTGCTGGTTTTTACTGTTTTTTAAAGTGTATTCATTTTACAATAACTATAATTTCATGTTAATTTACTTACCTTAGTTTACAGCACTGCAGCCTGTTTCTTGTATATAATATGTGATTTATATAAAGTCATTATTGTCAGTGTTTCTTACTTTCACAATTTTCTTATTTCTTCTTCATTAAACTTATCCATAGGATGTCAGTTTAGCTCAGTTGTTAGAGTAGGCGCCCGACGTACAGAGGCAACAATCATCGTCACACTGGTTGTAGGATCAGTTACAGACCCGGCATGATTTGGTGTATGTCACCCTCCCTTCATCATCATCACATCCTCCTGTCATCCTTTAGTTACTATGTTATAGAATATTTCAGTCTACATGGAGATAAATTGTTGTTTAACAATTTCGTTTATATTTGACCGTATATCTATATTTAGTTATTCATGTAAGATTTCCGAGAAATAACTTTGAATGTAAAAATGTTTCACTCACTGTTTGAGCTCAGATCTGTTTTTTCTCTCAATGAAAGTTTGTAAAAAACAATCTTTGATTTGTCAACTTCAGTCCCCTAAACCAGGGGTTCCCAAACTTTTCGGCCCACCACCTCCCAAAATATAGGTGCCAAAGACTTGTGACCCCCACTGTCCCTTGAAGTGATTTAATGTAGCTTAATTCTTCATTTAGCTAGTCTGCAGAAAAGTAGCCACCTACTGTACATGCACATGTGGCTGTGTTTCCTGTGCTGTTATAACCGCTGCTACTGATGCTTTTGTTAATTAACTGTGATCTAACCTTAGGAGTCATTTAAAGAAAGACAGAAAACTAATGAATAAAATGTATTTGCAAGGTTTTATTTCTAAATGAATTACTTTAACAAATATATATTTACAGTAATGACAATACGCAACATTTTTGATTATTAAAAAATATATATACAGTATATATATCTTGCAAGCCCCAATGAGTGTCTGACGACCCCCCACTGTAGGAACCCCTGCCCTAAACAGGCCAGTTTTCTACTCAGTTATTGACACAAAACACTCAACCAGGAGAGAATTTATTCCTCAGTTATAATTTATTTTACTTTCATACAATTTATTTTCCTTATGTTCAATTAACAGCAAAAAGATGCCACCTCATGAGCAGCATAAACTGTAGTTCCCCTTACAGAGCTGGGTTGATTCTGAACCAACATGCTTGATCAAACTAAACAAACACCAGGTAAGTTCATAGTTTACCCATATCACAAGCTGCTTTGAGAGGCGAGTCAACAGAGGAAAGGGGAATTTTAAATTAAGTACAATTAAATAAAATAAAAAAGAAAGTATGCATTTCAGAGTCCTTTCGTGTATCACATTTTCTATTTCTAGAATATTACAAACAGACTGATGGCACGCCTCAGAAAAGGAGGAAGATATTTACAGTAATGTTTTTAATTTTCACGTAAACTGAATTCTTAGTTTGATATTTGAAACATTTCTTTAACAACACAGCTGTGAAATATTATATTTTAATGCCATTAAGATGTACTAATGTAATCTTTATTTACACTTACAGAGTTTGAGCAAAGTTGATTGTGATTTGTTAATTCAAGTTTGCTGCTTTTCTTCATTCTAGTGAATTTATTCCTCCATTTTTACGTATTTTACTTTGAATATTTTGAATAGATAATAAAAATGCATATTCAAGATTTAAGAAAGCTTTATTGCCAAGTGAGTAAATAAAGTAATAAGTGAGTAAATAAAATACTATCTGTACAAAGAAAAGCATAAAAGAACTATTAAAGACATGATACATGTGCCAAAACCAGAGTGCAGATGAACATAATAATAAATTAAGTTACAGATTAAATTACAATATTGCACATGTATTGTGATATTGAACAGGAGTCTTCAGTGATTGTTCATGAGCAAAGAAGCTGCTCTGGTTCATATTATAATGTGATTGTTTCTATAGTGTAAATAATATCACTACACATAACTGTTGAATTAAATTTAACATTTCAGATGAAAAGAAGTTTAAGTCACTGCCCTCAGCTCCAAACCTGTATCATGTACTGATTAACAAAACATGCAAGCACAAGTCCACAGTGCAGAGGGAGTGTCTCTCAGTCTCACTTTAGAGGAAATGAAACTTTCGGTAACTCTTCATGAGAACACTGCAGCAGTCCAGATTCCTCTCTGCAGAAAACTCTCCAGGTCTTCAGATGACAGAATAACAGAATTGTCTACAAACAACCAGTGAGTACTGTTTATAATAATTACTGATTATTAACTGTTAATGACTGAGAATCATCGGGTGAGAAGGGAAACTAATGAGAACAAAATGAGTCTCACGACCTACTTTTTCTATATGGGGTGCCGTTTGTAAAATTGTGCACACTGAAAATAACAGCTATTATCCCAATTAGTTCCAAAACATCATTAAATGTAGTGTGAATTTTCAGAAGTCACTTTATTTTTATCACCACATTTAGAGAAATATTTGTGATCTTCTTCACATTTAATTTTGTTGGGAAAATATATTTAAGTTGTAATCACTGTTAAATCTAAATGTTAAATCTAAATGTTAAATCTAAATGTTAAACATAAATCTAAATGTTATATATAAATATAAAATGTTAAATCTAAATGTTAAATGTTGCTCTGTGATCCTAAATGTGTAGCTAAAATGCAAATTCACACTGCCACCTAGCAGAAATACCAAAATGAAAGCTTCATAAAGTGATACAAACTCAGCAATGGCTACTTAGCTTGTCCGTACCATAGACCAGGTCCGTTCTGTCTGAGCGTTGTGAAATCTCTTTGTGGCCTCCAAAACTGCCTATCCAGCATTTTTATGGCAGGCAGTCCGACTATAACCCGCAGGAGTCAGCACTGACAGAATGTGGCGGGGATATTTTTATCGTTTTATGATGCTTTTATTTTGTTACTTCCCCTAGGTGACATAATGAATTTGTATGAGACGCCGTTAGTACCAAAATAACAGCTTCATAGCGATACAGATATCCTAATCGTAGTCTGTTAGTTCTGACTCCCATGGGCTACTAGCTGAACTGCCCGTTGTAAAAATGTTTTAAAGGCAGCTTTGGAGGTGATAAAGAGATTTCACAACGCTTAGACAGCTGCTTTTTCCTCGCTCGCTCCATGAAGTAAGCGGGTTATAAACTGTGAAATTTATGACACATTTGTCATGAATCAACTCCTCATTAAAAAGCTAAAGACCTCCCCTCTCCATCCAGCTCATCTTGTGATTGGATGGAATTAAGCGCTGTCAGGATGAGAGCACACAGCGCAGCTCTGCACTGCACAGAGTGGAGATGTGTTAGCCCATCTCAGTCACATTCAGGCACCAGACTGGAGAAGCCTGCCCAGAGCTGCAGGACTTTGTGGACGTGTGAAACAGGGTACATGAACTTGTTTCGATGTAACTTCAGCTGATTTCTAATTTCTAACACTTTTACTTATGTCCCTAGACATGGCAACAGCAAGCAGCCTCCTCTCTGAAGACCAGTTTCTGTGCTCCATCTGTCTGGATGTGTTCACTGATCCAGTCACCATACCATGTGGACACAACTTCTGCAAGAGCTGCATCACTGAGCACTGGGACACTAATGTCAAGTGTGAGTGTCCCTTGTGCAAAGAGCAATGTGAGAAAAAACCTGACCTGCGGGTCAACACTTTCATATCGGAGATGGCTGCTCAGTTCAAGCAGTCAGTTCTACAGGAAACCAGCAGCAGCAGCTCAGAGGAGCAACACACCAACACAGGAGAAGTTCTCTGTGACTTCTGCACTGAGACCAAACTGAGGGCCCTGAAGTCCTGCCTGGATTGTCTGGTCTCCTACTGTGAGACTCACCTGGAGCCTCATCAGAGACTCCCAGCCCTGAAAAGACACAGGCTGATCAATCCTGTGGAGAACCTGGAAGAAAGGATATGTAAGAAGCACAAGAGACCTCTGGATAATTTCTGTAAGACCGACCAGGTTTGTGTGTGTGGGTTCTGTACTGTGTCAGAACACAAGCTGCATCGCATTGTTTCTCTCCAAGAAGAATACAAAGAGAAGAAAGCTGAGCTCGGAAAGACAGAGGCTGAAGTTCAGAAGATGATCCAGGAGAAGAGACTGAAGGTTGAGGAGCTCAAACAATCCGTGAAGCTCAGCAAGGAAGAAGCAGACCAAGAGACGACAACAAGTGTGGAGGTCTACACCGCTCTGATCCAGTTTGTTGAGAGAAGTCTGGCTGAGCTCCTCGACATGATTGAAGCAAAGCAGAAGACAACAGAGAAACAGGCTGAAGGTTTCATTAAGGAGCTGGAGGAGGAGATCTCTGAGCTGACCAAGAGAAGCACTGAGCTGGAGCAACTCTCACACAACGAGGACCACCTCCACTTCCTCCAGAGCTATTCATCCCTAAACCCTGCTCCACCCACCAAAGACTGGACAGAGGTCAAAGTTTACTCATGCCATGAGCATCTTAATGCTCTGAGAACAGCTCTGGTTCAGCTGGGGGAGACACTCCTCAAGGAGGTGAAGAAGATGTGTTCAAATGTGGAGATGAAGCTGGTCCAGCACTTTGCTGTAGATGTGACTCTTGATCCTGGAACAGCTCATCCTAATCTAGTTCTGTCTGATGATGGAAAGGAAGTTCGTCATTTGGATATTAAGCAGAATCTCCCAGAGAGCCCTCAGAGATTTTCACAGAGTTTCTTTGTGTTAGGAAAACAGGGCTTCTCCTCAGGCAGGTTTTACTATGAGGTTGAAGTTGTAGGGAAGACTGACTGGGTTTTGGGAGTGGCTCGGGAGTCTATTCACAGGAAGAAAACCCTCACCTTTTCCCCTAAGAATGGCCTCTGGACTGTAAGTTTGGAAGATAGGAAAGATTACAAAGCGTATGATAAACATAAAATCAATCTGTGTTTGAGTTCAAATCCTCAGAGGGTGGGGGTGTTTGTGGATTACGAGGAGGGTCTGGTCTCCTTTCATGACGTAGATGCTTCCGCTCTCATCTACTCCTTTACTGGCTGTAACTTCACAGAGGAACTCTACCCAATTTTCAATCCAAATAATAACTACACTGGTACCAACTCCACCCCTCTGATCATCCATCCGCTCGATCTCTGAGATTAGACCAATCAGAACTCAGATCCTCTCCACTGTTGTCTCCACTCTTCTCAAACTCTGGTGTGTTGGTGATTGTGATTTCATGAGCATTAATTTTCATCATCTTAAAGCACCTTGGGCTGTTTCTTGTATCAAGTGTCATATAAATAAAGTTTATTTTGATCTGTGTTTGATAGTCTCACAAGTTCCTAATTTCTTTTAAATTATACTTTATTCAGGGTGTGAGCTGTACTGATTAAATTCAAGCAGAATGCATTTGAATCTCAAGTTCCATATTTTAGGGTTACATAAACTTGTTTTTATTTTTCATTCTATTTCCGACTGACAGACGGAAGAACAGACGATCAACTCAAATAAAATGTTCTGGGATTAAAAAATTCCTTATTTTGTCAATGCAGCCTGTTCACTCAAAAGTGTGGGCCGGTAGCCAATTTAATCTGATCTCATCTTGATCCACCATGAGCAGAGCACTTTGCAGCATTTAGCAAGTTACAGTGGCAAGGACAAACTTCCTTTAACAGGCAGAAACCTCCAGCAGGACCAGACTCATGTTAGACACATGTCTGCTGAGACCGTGTTGGAGAGAGGGATAGAGGGAGATGAAGAGAGAGAGAGATGTTAGTGGTGAGACGGATAGTAGTAATTGTAGCAGCTGGAGTCTGGCACGTCCACAGCAGCAGAGATCCAGAGGAACCTACGAGACAAGGGAGCTCAGGAACTCCCGAAAGGTCTATGGTTAGCAACTTTAATGGGAGAGGAAGAGTTAAAGTTAGTGACAGCCGTCTAAGCCTAAAGCAGCATAACTAAGAGCTGGTCCAAGCCTGAGCCACACTTTTGGTTGTGCCACATCTTCGTTATATAACAAGTAGAAGTAGTTTACACATTATACATTATATAAACTATATACTTGTGTCTTACAGGCTTTGTTGAAATGTTATCACGAGACAACTGTTGAGTTGTAATGCATCATTCTGAGGAAACAGAAGTTTTAAAATGTATTTTAATGTTAAATGACGTCAGTTCATTTTGTCATCAAGTCACCGCCCTCAGCTTCAAACATGTATTTCAAGATCATCATGAACTGCTTGAGGAAGAAGGGAGTGTGTGTCGGACACATACCTTAAAGAAAGGAAACTTAAGATTACTCAGTTCAACATCACGGCAGCAGCTGAGGACAGTTTCCTCCGTCAGGTCTGCGGGTGACAGAGCAAGAGATTTCTGCACAGAACCAGTAAGTACTTTTTAAAAATAATTCATGTCTTCTAATTCATAATCAAAGAGAATGAACAGGTAAGAAAAGAAAAATCTCTTGAGAACGTAGATTACAAAAAATGTCTCAATCTAGTTTTTCTGTCGATGTCTCTGAGGTGTGTTGTCGTCCAGTGCACTGTAAGATTTTTCCTCACACTTAATATTTCATAGATTTTGGTAAACAGTCACAACTTCGTCAACATAATCTAAAATACATCCACTAAAAGTTCTTGTTTTTCTCACTGACAGTCACAGATAGTTCATTAACGTGCCTCGCAGCATGAGGTGCAGAGAAATATAAACAGTTTGTTGAAGAGAAAGGAGTTACACAGACTTTACCTGGGCGAGCCGCTGCTCCTCCAGGTAAAGAGAGGAGAGGTGTGTGTTGAAAAAATGCAGTTCAGTGAGAAGAGCAGAGCTATGTAGTTTACATTTACTGGCAGTCATGAAGAACTTTAAATAAATGTACCTTAGATTCAGGCCGTCATCTTAACCTTGCGCTGTATTAATTCCCCTGACAGCTTAGTTTACCTTCCTTCTTTTGACGCTGCAAATTAGAGTTGTATGAGTGATTGTGTGTGTGTAAGAGTGTGTCTAAATCAGAGTGAGCAATGAGCATGTATGATGGAGAGCTTGGTGTCTGAGTCAAGCTGCAGGAATAAAGGGTTAAAGTGAAGCACTACAGTAGATTAACTCCATGCTGGAAGCAAAATCATGGTGTAAGGAGATGAGGGGAAACAAGCGTGTTGTATCCGAGCCCTTATGGGGCGCCGTTTGTAAAGTTGTGAACACTGAAAATAACAGCTATTCTCCACATTTAGGTCCAAAACGTCATAAAAATGAAGTGTGAATTTTTAAAAGTCATTTTTTTAATCACATTTACAGCAATATTTTTGATCTTCTTCAAATTTAATTTTGTTGTGAAATATATATTTAAGTTATAATCACTGTTAAATATAAATGTTTGATATAAAAATAAATGTTAGATTTAAATGTAAAATATGAATGTTAAATATAAAATTCAAATATAAACATACGTGTTAAATCTAAATGTTAAATGTTGTTCTGCGATCCTAAATATTTAGCTAATATGTAAATTCACACTGCAGCCTAGCGGAAATACCATAATAAAATCTTCATAAAGTGATACAGACTTAGCAATAGCAACTCAGAGTGTCTGTACCATAGACTGGGTCAGTTTTGTCTCTGAGCGTTGTGAAATCTCTTTGTGGCCTCCAAAACTGCCAATCCAGCATTTTTACTGCGGGCGGTCCGGCTATAACCCGTAGGAGTCAGCACTGACAGACTGTGGCTGGGATATCTGTATCGCTTTATGATTTTTTGTCATCAAGTCACCGCCCTCAGCTTCAAACATGTATTTCAAGATCATCATGAACTGCTTGAGGAAGAAGGGAGTGTGTATCGCTTTTATTTTGGAGCTTTTATTTTGGTACTTCCCCTAGGTGACATAATGAATTTGTATGGACCGCCATTTGTACCAAAATAAAAGCTTCATAAAGCGATACAGACATCCCAGCCACAGTCTGTCAGTGCTGACTCCTACGGGTTATAGCCAGACTGCCCGCAGTAAAATGTTTAGATTTAACATTTAACATTTAGATTTAGATTTAACAATCAACATTTAGATTTAACATTTAGATTAAACATTTAACATTTATATTTAGCTTTAGGATTTAACAGTGATTGTAACTTAATATATTTTTCACAACAATATTAAATGTGAAGAAGATCACAAATATTGCTCTAAATGTGATAAAAAAGTGACAAAAGTAAAAATTTACATTATGTTTTTTATGACGTTCAGAGCTAAATGCTGAGAATTGTAACTGTTAATTTCAGTGTTCACAACTTCACAAACAACGCCCAATCCTATGCACCATGGACTCCAGACTTTAGACTGCTTTACGAAAGGAGAGTTTCTATGGTTGTGTTATTTTTAGTAGCCACTTACATACGTTGGTTTTACAGTCTGCTTTCTGTCTTCATCCACGACTAGAAGACCACTCAGAGGTTTACAGGTTTCTGCAGAATCAGGAGAAACAGTTTAACCATCTTTCTCAGTTACACTGCTAAACAGTAAAAAATAGATAAATAAAAGAAAAAGGGTAAGGGTAAATGTTGAGGATAAATACAGGCACTTATAATAGCAATAAAACTGAGTAGTCATTCATAATAAATATAAGTAGTTAAAAATAAATAAATAAATTGTTACAGCCTGCTTTTCCTCTCCATACAGACACTTTTTTCCTGCCAACACCAAAGCCTGCTGATAGGAGACTGGTTAAAACTACTTAAACTACCAACACGGCACATTACAAAATTACTACAACCCTACTCATATTTTCATTCTCCTATAAAATAAAACAGCATTAAAATCAATATGAAACATTAAAGTAATACAATTATGAAACCCTACATAAAGGCCAGACTGAATAGATACGTTTTTGTTTTTTTTAATTAATATTTTTATTTATTTTTCAAAACAAAAAACAATACGCTCGTACACCACTCGTACAACATAAATCGACAAACTCATCACATAAGACAACATAAACTACAACATACAATAATAGACAATAGACAGTAAAGGGGGGCAGTTCATTTACAGAAAATTCAATCATATAACATTCTTTTCCAAAAACTGCCGTATAAAATTCCAGGGTCCTTCATCTCCACAGTCAAACTCAGAGAGGGATGAAGCTGCCCGTTCCATTGACAATATATCCATGAATTCTTTTAACCAATTGTCAGTGTTAAAGCAATTTGGTCTACGTATTTTCCAATTCATCATACTTCACTGACAAAAAGGCTAGTGTGATGGTTCGTTGTGTGAGCATTGACAGTATGGTTCCTACTCTTGTACCGAGAAAGCAGATTAGCAGACAGGGTGATATTTTTACTTTCAAAATAAAACTCAATCTTGAGATAACCTCATTTCAGAAACTCCTCACGGAAGGACAGTGCCACAATAAGTGGATCAGTGTTCCTGTCTTGCCACAGCCATGCCAGCACAAATGTGAGAGGGAATTATTGATTTTGTTTAATCTGGTTGGCATGATGTAAGTCCTATGTAAAAAAATTTAATTGAATAATTTTAGATCTAACGCATTAAGATAAGGCTGTTGTGTTTTTAAGAATAGTCTCCCACTGTACAGTGGTCAGGGATATGCCCAAGTCTCTCTCCCATTGGTGTTTGATGGAGGATAAGCTGTCCAAGGAGGCAGTGGAAAATAAACTATATAGATTAGAAACTAATCTTTTCCCTGAAGCTATCTCCCTCAGTTTGCTATCCAACTCACCTTTAAGGCCTGTGGAGGTACGTTTTTAGACAAATAGCTCCACGATTGATTTTAGTTGTAAGTATGAGAAAAAGTCGGCATTACTCAAGTCAAAATTATTCTTTAACTCATTAAAAGGCACCATTTCAGCATCCTTCATTATCTGTCTTAGTTGGTTTATTCCTAGAAGTTGCCATGATTTGTTATTTAGCGTTCTACCACCAGCTGTTAATAGGAGATTATTCCGTAATGGGCATGATGGTAAAGACGACCCATTGAAGGATAAATGCTTCTGCCAGGTTTTTACAACCTCACAGGAAAACTGAATTAAAGAATTGTCTATTTTAAAGTTGTTTTTTGGATGAAACCATAAAGATGGTAGCGACACAGACTTGCTATGTACAGATAGGATATTTTCCTCTATCCATTTCCAGCTGCCTGCCTCATTCTTGCATGTGTAGGCCCATAACAAAGGGAATCTGGAATTGAAAGCAAGATAATAGAAGTAAACATTTGGGACTCCCAGTCAACCATTTTTCCTTGGCATTGTCAACCTTTTACAGATTCTGGGTTTCTTGTCCCTTCATAGGAAACCTATAAATAACTTGTTAATTGCTTTGAACCAATAAAGGGGGAATTTAAGTGGTAAAGCTGATATAAGAAATAATAGTCAAGGTAAAATATTCTTTGGATCTTTGGAGTTGGAAAGGTTCAGATACTAAGCCATTAGTTTCGATTGATGCAACTGGTTTGTTATAGAGGGCCTTCACCCAGCAAAGAATGACTGGTCCAAAACCAAACTAACTCGGGGAATCCACAGGATGCGTGTGCGCCGCGTTACGGCTGCGACACGGCTCTGCTCCGTCCCGGGGCTTTCGCCCTGGTCCATAGGATGCGTGTTTGGAGCGGCGCGCACTCCGGAGCAGGAAACTCAAGATCCCTCGAGAACTCCAAAACGCGCGAGAACAACACAGTATAAACTTTTCCTCATCCATGGTGTCGGATATCTTTTGAGACTGACGTCTGGCCCGATGCCACAGGTTATGACGTAATGTTGAAGAAGTGGTGAAATTTACGATCTTGTGTTTGCACATGGTGTTTATTTTGAAAGTGAGCGGATGTTGCATACGATCCTCGTGCCTGACTTCCGGGATAGTTCGATCATTTCTGTGTCGATTGACGCGTGCTGGGCGCGGGGAGCGGCGAAAATAGACTCCCCGCGTATCTCTGGCAGAGCGGCGCGGCGGAACGCTCCAGAGACGGAGCTGAGACGCGCCGCAGCGCGCCCTGTGGACTCTAGAGCATTGACTTGAATGGGAACCTATTTGCTGCGACGTGCGCGGCGCAGCCGTAACGTAACGCGACGCATCCTGTGGATCTTGGGCTTTAGAGAGAACATAAAAGACACATTTTTATAGTTAAATAGCGACAAATTCTTTTCACTTTAAAAACCTCCCAGACAGCTCAATTTACAAGTCAAAGGTAATCTGCAATTTGAGTTTGAGTCTTACACTTTTTCTTTTTTATTTAAATCTGCTGGTTCAGAAGACATTTCAAAAGCTGATTTTTTTTTTACTTGTGTCCCTAGACATGGCAGCAGCGAGCAGCCTCCTCTCTGAAGACCAGTTTCTGTGCTCCATCTGTCTGGATGTGTTCACTGATCCAGTCACCATACCATGTGGACACAACTTCTGCAAGAGCTGCATCACTGAGCACTGGGACACTAATGTCCAGTGTGAGTGTCCCTTGTGCAAAGATCGATGTGAGAAGAAACCTGACCTGCGGGTAAACACTGTTTTATCAGAGATGGCTGCTCAGTTCAAGCAGTCAGTTCTACAGGAAACCAGCAGCAGCAGCTCAGAGGAGCAACGCACCAACACAGGAGAAGTTCTTTGTGACTACTGCACTGAGACCAAACTGAAGGCCCTGAAGTCCTGCCTGGATTGTCTGGTGTCCTACTGTGAGACTCACCTGGAGCCTCATCAGAGACTCCCAGCCCTGAAAAGACACACGCTGATCAATCCTGTGGAGAACCTGGAAGAAAGGATGTGTAAGAAGCACAAGAAACCTCTGGAGCATTTCTGTAAGACCGACCAGGTTTGTGTGTGTGGGTTCTGTACTGAGTCAGAACACAAGCTGCATTGCATTATTTCTCTCCAAGAAGACTACAAAGAGAAGAAAGCTAAGCTCGGAAAGACAGAGGATGAAGTTCAGAAGATGATCCAGGACAAGCGACTGGTGATTGAGGAGATCAAACAATCCGTGAAGCTCAGCAAGGAAGAAGCAGACCAAGAGACGGCAACAAGTGTGGAGGTCTACACCGCTCTGATCCAGTCTGTTGAGAGAAGTCTGGCTGAGGTCCTCGACATGATCGAAGCAAAGCACAAGACAACAGAGAAACAGGCTGAAGGTTTCATTAAGGAAGTGGAGGAGGAGATCTCTGAGCTATCCAAGAGAAGCACTGAGCTGGAGCAACTCTCACACAATGAGGACCACCTCCAGTTCCTCCAAAAGTTCATGTCTTTGAAAACTGCTCCATCCACCAAAGACTGGTCAAAGGTCAGAGTTCACTCGTCATACGAAGGGATCCTGAGGTCCCCGCTGGATCAGCTGGAGAAAACACTCAGTGCAAAGATGAGAGTGCTTTGTGCTGATGCTGAAATAAAGAAGAGAAAGAAGTATCTAGTGGACGTGACCCTTGACCCTGAAACTGCACATCCTAAACTCTTCCTGTCTCAAGATGGGAAGCAAGTTTACCATTGGAATGTTTGTCAGACGGTCGAAGACAGTCCTAAGAGAATAACCAGATATTTTGGTGTGTTAGGAAAGCAGAGTTTCTCCTCAGGCAGGTTTTACTATGAGGTTCAAGTTGAAGGAAAGACCGGCTGGGTTTTGGGAGTGGCTCGAGAGTCTATTGACAGGAAGATTCCTTTTCACTCATGTCCCCAGAACGGCTTCTGGACAATAAGCTTGAAGGATGGATGTGAGTATAAAGCTCTAGTTGATTCGGACCCAATCCACCTGTGTTTGAGCTCAAATCCTCAGAGGGTGGGGGTGTTTGTAGATTACGAGGAGGGTCTGGTCTGCTTCTATGACGTAGATGCTTCCGCTCTCATCTTCTCCTTTACTGGCTGTAACTTCACAGAGAAACTCTACCCAATTTTCAATCCAAGGATTAATAACAGTAGTACCAACTCCACGCCACTGATCATCTGTCCAGTCCATTAAACAAATAAGCACCCATTAACGTCTGACAATGATAAAGCTTGTGCTGGTGATGGTGCAGCCAGTGGTTAGCGAAAGCACTTCCTTTTACCGTGCGCTGCATTGTTTACGATCTGCAATCTTAGACTGAGTGACCTTGTGTTCAGATTAAAAGAGAAGTGAAATCCACCTCTCTGTACAGGTCTGCAAAGTAAATGCTTTAATTTCTTGGTTCATTACATCAAACATACTCAAGTGGACACTCGAGGAACTGCAGTTTTTAACACTTCTGGACTTCTGTGTGAGTAAAACTTTGGTAACATCATGACAATAATAAAATACATCATAAACAAACACAAAAGAGTATGATAACAGAACAGTAATACTTGGAAAGATTGTACATATATATATATAGATATTTTTTGTTTTTACATTGAATGACTTCCTTCTTTTTGGAGCAGGTGTTGTGATTGATTGATGAATATGAGTGTGTAACACAAATATCATTACGACATGGGGCATTAAATTATGTGGAATAAACTGAGTGCTGGTTTTTACTGTTTTTTTTAAGTGACTTCATTTTATTGTGATTATAATTTCATTTACTTACCTTAGTTTAAAACACTGCAGCCTGTTTCTTGTATAAAATATGTGATTTAAATAAGCACTGGTTGTAGGATCAGTTACAGACACATGATTTGGTGTATGTCACCCTCTCTTCATCATTTCATCCTTTAGGGATTATGTTATATAATATTTCAGTCTACAGGGAGAAACATTATCGTTTGATAATTTCACTGATATTTGACCGTATATTTATATTTAGTCATTGATGTAAGACTTCTGAGAAAACGTTTCACTTACTGTTTGAGCTCAGATCTGTTTTTTCTCTCAATGAAAGTTTGTAAAAAACAATCTTTGATTTGTCAACTTCAGTCCCCTAAACCAGGGGTTCCCAAACTTTTCGGCCCACGACCCCCAAAATATAGGTGCCAAAGACTTGCAACCCAACTGCTGCTACTGATGCTTTTGTTAATTAACTGTAAACTAACCCAAACCTTAGGAGTCATCTAAAGAAAGAAATGTATTTGCAAGGTTTTATTTCTAATTTAATTACTTTAAAAATATATATATATTTACAGTAATTACAATACACAACATTTTTGATTACTTAAAAAATTAAAAAAAATCTTGTGTCCCCCAATCAGTGTCTGGCAACCCCCCACTTTAGGAACCTCTGCCCTAAACAGGCCAGTTTTCTACTCAGTTATTGACACAAAACACTCAACCAGAAGATAATTTATTCCTCAGTTATAATTTATTTTACTTTCACACAATTTATTTTCTTTAAGTTCCATTAACAGCAAAAAGATGCCACCTCATGAGCAGCATAAACTGTAGTTCCCTTTACAGAGCTGGGTTGATTCTGAACCAACATGCTTGATCAAAGTAAACAAACTCCGGGTAAGTTCATAGTTGACCCATTTCACAAGTTGCTTTGAGAGGCAAGTCAACAGAGGAAAGGGGAATTTTAAATTAAGTACAATTAAATTAAATAAAAAAGAAAGTATGCATTTCAGAGTTCCTTCGTGTATCACATTTTCTATTTCTAGAATATTACAAACAAACTGATGGCACGCCTCAGAAAAGGAAGAAAATATTTACAGTAATGTTTTTAATTTTCACGTGAACCTAATTCTTAGTTTGATATTTGAAACATTTCTTTAACAACCCAGCTGTGAAATATTATATTTTAATGCCATTAATATGTACTAATGTAATCTTTATTTACCCTTACAGAGTTTGAGCAGAGTTGTTTGTGATTTGTTAATTCAAGTTTGCTGCTTTTCTTCGTTCTAGTGAATTTATGCCTCCATTTTTATCTATTTTACCTTTTGGTTATTTTTCATAAATAATAAATAATTGCATATTCAAGATTCAAGATTTAATAAAGCTTTATTGCCAAGTGAGTAAATAAAGTAATTTAAGTGTGTAAATAAAATACTATCTGTACAAAGAAAAGTATAAAAGAACTATTAAAGACATAATACCTGTGCCAAAGCCAGAGTACAGATGAACATAATAATAAATTAAGTTACAGATTAATTACAATATTGCACATGTATTGTGATATTGAACAGGAGTCTTCAGTGATTGTTCATGAGCAAAGAAGCTGCTCTGGTTCATATTATAATGTGATTGTTTCCACAGTGTGAATAATATCACTACACATAACTGTTGAATTAAATTTAACATTTCAGATGAAAAGAAGTTTAAGTCACCGCCCTCAGCTCCAAACCTGTAACATGTACTGATTAACCAAACATGCAAACACAAGTCCACAGTGCAGAGGGAGTGTCTCTCAGTCCCACTTTAGAGGAAATGAAACTTTAGTTAACTCTTCATCAGAACACTGCAGCAGTCCAGATTCCTCTCTGCAGAAAACTCTCCAGGTCTTCAGATGACAGAATAACAGAATCGTCTACAAACAACCAGTGAGTACTGTTTAGAATGATTACTGATTATTAACTGTAAATGACTGAGAATCATCGGGTGAGAAGGCAAACTAATGAGAACAAAATGAGTCTCACAACCTACTTTCTGTCCAGGTATTTGAGGTTTGTTGTCGCAGAGTGCGAAGATTTTTATCATGCAGACTGACAGGCTCAGATTGATCACAGTGGCCCTCATCTCTCAAACGTGCGTTCGACCGAAAACAGGGTGTACAACCATTTCCACGCAAAGGTTGGCATTTATCAATCTGAATGTGGGGGGAGGATATGCTCAAATCCAACGCAAGGTCTTCTGAACGCAAGTTTTCATGTCAGTGTGGGGATAAAAAAAGAGCGTTTGAAAAAGTTTTTTTTTCTTCTTTTTAGAAAGATGTGATTGATGACAGGATTTAACCTTAAGACGATTGTTTTACTCCTGACTATTTTATTGAATTCTGTGTGTGTGTGTGTGTGTGTGTGTGTGTGTGTGTGTGTGTGTGTGTGTGTGTGTGTGTGTGTGTGACAGCTGACCATTTTAGAACAAATAACATTCATTCACATGAGATAAAAACCTGTCGGCACGTCCGGAGTTCTTAATAATTAATGTAACATTCCGGTTTGCCTCGTGCGTAATTGCGCACAAGCGATTTCTTGCAGAGACTCAGTATTACAAAATGACCACAGTTGGACTGAATTGAAAACAATTTGTCGGTTAACCAGTGTGCGGTCTACTATATTGAATATTCGCTTTCAGCTGCATCAGACACGGGCGAAGGTTCGTCTGTGCCTGCGTCATATTTTTTTTATAGCAATCTTAAGGTCTGACATCTTCCTCCCCCTGAATGTCAAGAATTACTTTTATTAAGGCCTCTAAAAGTTTCATATCACGGATGAATGTAAATGAACTTCATTTTGTATCGAAGGATTTATAAATCAAATGTTTAAACTTCAGCTGTAGTTCAGTAGTCATACCCACGCTGCTGACTGATATTTAAATGAAGATTGTTTTCAGCTGCCACATTTTTCAAAACTTGATCAGGCGTACACAGTGATGCACCCAGATAGGTATGTTTCATAAATGACACGTGAACATTGTTGTAAGCTGATATCTGCACCCAAATCTGCGCTGGTGTCTACATCAGATTGATAAATGAGGCCCCATGTGAGTGGATGGAATTAAGCGCTGAAAGGATGAGAGCACACAGCGCAGCTCTACACTGCACGGAGTGGAGATGTGTCAGCTCATCTCAGTCCCATTCAGGCACAAAACTGGAGAAGCCTGCTCAGAGCTGCAGGGCTTTTTGGGTGGTTTTGCGCTTGAATATCAAGAAAGCTGTTTGCTTCATGAATTAGACCTTGAGACGGAGCAGAAGGCGAGGGCAAAAGATGCAAAATTATTTGTGGTGTTATTCACTCTTGGTGAATTCCCAACTAATCTGGGCAAGCTGACTCACTCTCACACCCACTTCACAGTGCCAACTGTTTGCTTTAGGTAAGGGTATGTAGGAAAAGGAGTCTTGTGGTGTTTTTTTCCTGCGTTGATTTCACTGCATCATGTAGAGGGACGTTTCAACACCACAAACAGGAGAGTATAAAACATCAGACAGACAGATGAGGTGAGCTGTAAGGACTTTAAAGCAGAAAAACTCCTCTCTGGGTAAGTAATGTCATTACTCCACACACTTGTTCAGTGTGAATGTGCAAGACTATTTCCTGCTGCAACCACACACCAGCTCACACTGACTTCATGCAGACTTTTTACCATGGGGCGGGAAGGAAGAAGTCTGCCTAGAACAAGCTGCACGTGTGAAACAGGGAGCATGTACTTGTTTCGATGTAACTTTAGATGATTTCTAACACTTTTACTTATGTCCCTAGACATGGCAGCAGCACGCAGCCTCCTCTCTGAAGACCAGTTTCTGTGCTCCATCTGTCTGGATGTGTTCACTGATCCAGTCACCATACCATGTGGACACAACTTCTGCAAGAGCTGCATCACTGAGCACTGGGACACTAATGTCCAGTGTGAGTGTCCCTTGTGCAAAGAGCAATGTGAGAAGAAACCTGACCTGCGGGTCAACACTGTTTTATCAGAGATGGCTGCTCAGTTCAAGCAGTCAGTTCTACAGGAAACCAGCAGCAGCAGCTCAGAGGAGCAACACACCAACACAGGAGAAGTTCTCTGTGACTTCTGCATTGAGACCAAAATGAGGGCCCAGAAGTCCTGCCTGGATTGTCTGGTCTCCTACTGTAAGACTCACCTGGAGCCTCATCAGAGACTCCCAGCCCTGAAAAGACACACGCTGATCAATCCTGTGGAGAACCTGGAAGAAAGGATGTGTAAGAAGCACAAGAAACCTCTGGAGCTTTTCTGTAAGACCGACCAGGTTTGTGTGTGTCGGTTCTGTACTGAGTCAGAACACAAGCTGCATCGCATTATTTCTCTCCAAGAAGAATACAAAGAGAAGAAAGCTGAGCTCGGAAAGACAGAGGATGAAGTTCAGAAGATGATCCAGGAGAAGCGACAGAAGATTGAAGAGATTAAACAATCAGTGACGCTCAGCAAGGAAGAAGCAGACCAAGAGACAACAACAAGTGTGGAGGTCTACACCGCTCTGATCCAGTCTGTTGAGAGAAGTCTGGCTAAGGTCCTCGACATGATCGAAGCAAAGCACAAGACAACAGAGAAACAGGCTGAGGGTTTCATTAAGGAGCTGGAGGAGGAGATCTCTGAGCTGTCCAAGAGAAGCACTGAGCTGGGGCAACTCTCACACAACGAGGACCACCTCCAGTTCCTCCAAAAGTTCATGTCTTTGAAAACTGCTCCATCCACCAAAGACTGGACAAAGGTCAGAGTTCACTTGTCGTACGAAGGGATCCTGAGGACACCTCTGGCTCAGCTGGAGAAGATGCTCAGTACAAAGTTGAGAGTGCTTTGTGCTGATGCTGAAATAAAGAAGGACAAACAGTACTCAGTGAACGTGACCCTTGACCCTGAAACGGCACATCCTAAACTCATCCTGTCTCAAGATGGGAAGCAAGTTTATCATGGGGATGTTTGTCAGACGGTCGAAGACAGTCCTAAGAGAATAACCAGATATTTTGGTGTGTTAGGAAAGCAGAGTTTCTCCTCAGGCAGGTTTTACTATGAGGTTGAAGTTGAAGGGAAGACCGACTGGGTTTTGGGAGTGGCTCGAGAGTCTATTCACAGGAAGATCCCTTTTCACTCATGTCCTCAGAATGGTTTCTGGACAGTGAGCTTGAAGGATGGATTGGAGTATAGAGCTCTAGATGATTCGGACCCAATCCATTTGTGTTTGAGCTCAAAGCCTCAGAGGGTGGGGGTGTTTGTGGATTACGAGGAGGGTCTGGTCTGCTTCTATGACGTAGATGCTTCCGCTCTCATCTTCTCCTTTACTGGCTGTAACTTCACAGAGAAACTCTACCCAATTTTCAGTCCCAGAAAAAATAACGCTGGTGCCAACTCCACGCCACTGATCATCTGTCCAGTCCATTAAACAAATTAGCACCCATCAACATCTGGCAATGATAAAGCTTGTGCTGGTGATGGTGCAGCCAGTGGTTAGCGAAAGCACTTCCTTTTACTGTGCGCTGCATTGTTTACGATCTGCAATCTTAGACTGAGTGACCTTGTGTTCAGATTAAAAGAGAAGAGAAATCCCCCTCTCTGTACAGGTCTGCAAAGTAAATACTGTCATTTCTTGGTTCATTACATCCCCCCAGAGGAGCGTCTGTTCATCTGTTCCTGGGGAGTCTCAGTTTCAGTGTAAATAGTAAGTTATAAACAGGCTTCACTCTGGCTTCCTTCTGCTGTATGAACCTGAAACAGAAACTGATGTTCTTGTAATTAACAGGTCTTAAGTTTGCTGAAATAACATCATGATGCAGATTAGTCAAAAGTCAAGCTTTGTCAGGTCTGTCCTCAAGAGGAGAAGAAAGCTAGTTTTAACTCTTTGTCATTGAATCGAGGTGGGATCCATAATTTCTGATGCATTCAAGCAAGTCTGGAAATTTAAACTCTGATTGGCTTTTGTGACACAGTGTCAAGCAAATGTGTGTCTCAGTGTAAGATGTTTCTATTGAGTAGATTGTACTCACATGCAGATATCTGTTTATAGAGATTTAAAAACATATCTTCATATTACCTCTAATGGAATCGAGGATGTCATTACAACCTGCTTTTGCTCTCCATACAGACAAGTTTTTCCTGCAAACACCAAAGCCTGCTGATATATTGATGATACTTGATATTTCTGCTGTAAAGATCAGCTTTTTAGAATGAGTGTGTATGTGGCTTCTGGGGCTTTTGGAGCAAGCCTCAAGTGGACACTCAAGGAACTGCAGTTTTTAACACTTCTGCCACCAGATTCTGGACTTCTGTGTGAGCAAAACTTTGAAAACAATTATGAAAAAACACCATGCAACAATAACATACACCAAAAACAGACACAAAAAGTTTGATAACTGAACAGTAATAATGACAAAGATTGTACATATATATTTATTGTTTTTAAATTTAATGACTTCATTTGTTTTTTGGAGCAGGTGTTGTGATTGGTTGATGAATATGAGGGTGTAACACAAATATCATTACGACATGGGGCATTAAATTATGGGGAATAAACTGAGTGCTGGTTTTTACTGTTTTTTTTAAGTGACTTCATTTTATTGTGATTATAATTTAATTTACTTACCTTAGTTTAAAACACTGCAGCCTGTTTCTTGTATAAAATATGTGATTTAAATAAGCACTGGTTGTAGGATCAGTTACAGACACATGATTTGGTGTATGTCACCCTCTCTTCATCATTTCATCCTTTAGGGATTATGTTATATAATATTTCAGTCTACAGGGAGAAACGTTATCGTTTGATAATTTCACTTATATTTGACCGTATATTTATATTTAGTTATTGATGTAAGACTTCTGAGAAAATGTTTCACTCACTGTTTGAGCTCAGATCTGTTTTTTCTCTCAATGAAAGTTTGTAAAAAACAATCTTTGATTTGTCAACTTCAGTCCCCTAAACCAGGGGTTCCCAAACTTTTTGGCCCACGACCCCCAAAATATAGGTGCCAAAGACTTGCAACCCAACTGCTGCTACTGATGCTTTTGTTAATTAACTGTAAACTAACCCAAACCTTAGGAGTCATCTAAAGAAAGACAGAAAACTAATGAATAAAATGTATTTGTAAGGTTTTATTTCTAAATTAAGTACTTTTAAAATATATATATATTTACAGTAATGACAATACACAACATTTTTGATTACTTAAAAAATTAAAAAAAATCTTGTGTCCCCCAATCAGTGTCTGGCAACCCCCCACTTTAGGAACCTCTGCCCTAAACAGGCGAGTTTTCTACTCAGTTATTGACACAAAACACTCAACCAGAAGATAATTTATTCCTCAGTTATAATTTATTTTACTTTCACACAATTTATTTTCCTTGAGTTCCATCAACAGCAAAAAGATGCCACCTCATGAGCAGCATAAACTGCAGTTCCCTCAGAGCTGGGTTGATTCTGAACCAACATGCTTGATCAAAGTAAACAAACTCCGGGTAAGTTCATAGTCGACCCATTTCACAAGTTGCTTTTAGAGGCGAGTCAACAGAGGAAAGGGGGATGTGACACAGTCACAGTTTACAGGAAATGAAACTTAAAGTGAGTCAGAGCTCCAAACACTGCAGAGCACAAGTTAACTTTTCTTTCTTGAGAAACAGCTTCAGGTTTAAAGCTGAAACCAGACCGGGACCTCTGCATTTAACCAGTGAGTATATATCTATAATGATTTACATTTAATGATAGGGAATCAACAGATAAGGGAGGAAACTCTGCTATGGACAAAATGCAAAAGGAGTATGTCTGTCAGGGTGTTTGTTGAAGACACTGCAAGCTTTCCTCTTCAGTTCATGGTGTTAATAAGACAAAGTGTAAGAGTGCTGCCTCAGTCTCTTCTTTACTACGATGCATGCCTGTGTTTTAAAGCCCTGCTCATGTTTTTAACATTTTTGGTACAATGCAAAATCTTTTGGAATTACTCCAGTAAACTTCTTCAGCCTGCAGCTGGTAAACAGTTATAATGTCTGCTACGTTCCCGGGCTCAGACAGTGATTCAAAGAGTGTGTTTAAAGAAAGGATCCCAGAGAAACAACTTTTACGTTTTTTTTGAAATCATACAAAGGTTTTATGTTGCTCTCTCTGAAGCCACTGACAGGAACAGTCATGTACCTTGCAGAAAGGAGTTACCTGGCACCTGATTGTTAATTTTGTTTTATTCTACCTTACACAATAGTTGTATAACATCCTAATTAACCAGTTAGAATATCAGAGTGATTAAAATAACCCAAATAACAGGAGTGTAGAGATGAACTCATCTGAATCTGATCTCAGTGCATAAAGTCAATGCACTGGTTTCAGATTTGTGATCCGGTTGCCTGAGGTTTTGATGTGTCATTTCCTGCAAGCTGTGATCATCGTCTCAATGACTTTGACCTTTCACATCAGCGTTAGCTAGGTGGCTGGTCAGGTGGCGTTAGTTAGCTGACGGATGTGTTCACAGGCTTTTTTTGAAATGGCCTGCTACACACTACCTATGTATGTAGTAGGCAATAGGTACTGCCTACTACATACTGCATAACTGTTCTGTTCGATCTGTTCTGCAGTATGCTGAGCCAGACGTCACTGGATTTCCAGTTTCGGAAAGCAGAAGTAAACAACGGCCAAGCTGATAGAGAAACTGCTTCTTTAGCATCACTAATGATTTAAAAAGTTAAGAAGTGGTTTTTATGTAATTTAATAATTTCCACAGCACTTAAAAACTGAGTGCCCCCTTAAAAAATAAGAAAAAAGAAAAAGCGAAACGAGGGAAAACAGTACGTGAGGGAGATTGGTCTGATGCATACTGAGAAATGTTCCCAAATCAGTACGACATCTAGGTAGTTTTAGCATTCTGCAGATTTTGCTCTTGTTCACATACTACATACTGAATTTTGGCCAAATCAGTACGTACTGCTAGTATAGTAGGCGGTTTCAAAAACAGCCTGTCTCCCCCTCAAAAATCAATTAATGTATGATGAATGTCTTACTTTGTTTTAGTTGTCAGCAAATGAGGCCAAGAGTTCTGTGTTATGTTTTAATAAATTTACATACTTCTCAACCACCTACCTGTGAGACACCTGGGCAAAGATATCAAGACTTCAGTTTATTTATTGTTATTTCAGGTCATACAGTAGGCCTTATCTTTTGTTTACTAAAAGTAATCAAATGGTCCTTATGAATCAAACCTTGGCCACCAAGGATCAAATCAGATGCTGTGTTAAGTTAGGGAGTGATTCACATCTCTACCAAATTTTCCAAGTGGTTGAAGCGGCAGTAGACTGACAACTCCTGTACTCCTAGAAGTAAAATTAGTAGATTTTTTTATGGAGCCTGGTAGGTTTTTGGATTTCATTGTAAAGGCTGTTTTAGTTTATCCTTTATGACCAGCCGAGGTTCTTTGGACACTGGATATGTCTCCACATCATACATGCACAGATCGAGTAGCTAAACCAACACAGTTAGGTGTGACCCCAAGATACCTGTCAGCTTCATCTGGTGTTGTCAGAGGATCTGTTACTTCCCAGGTGTAGTACTATCATAGAAGCATTAACTTTAGAGCTAGTCACTGGTAGCACTGTGAACATTTTGGTTGGAGAAGCAGCCACTCCGTCACTCTCATGAGGCTACCACAGGATTGGCCCCCAGGTTTCTGCCTCCTGAACTGTACATAGAGCGGCGTGCTCACACCTACACCAGCATAGCTGCACTTATTGTACTTCCCATAACAGTTAGTGACAGTGTGTCCCCTTGAACTTACTTGGTAATGCAGTGCATGTCACTGTTACAGTGATATTCCACACATATGTACTTGTTTAAGTATATCCACTGCTGATCTGTCTGATGAGTAAGATTGTATTTTCACCTTGTCCCTAGACATGGCAGCAGCGAGCAGCCTCCTCTCTGAAGACCAGTTTCTGTGCTCCATCTGTCTGGATGTGTTCACTGATCCAGTCACCATACCATGTGGACACAACTTCTGCAAGAGCTGCATCACTGAGCACTGGGACACTAATGTCCAGTGTGAGTGTCCCTTGTGCAAAGAGCAATGTGAGAAGAAACCTGACCTGCGGGTAAACACTGTTCTATCAGAGATGGCTGCTCAGTTCAAGCAGTCAGTTCTACAGGAAACCAGCAGCAGCAGCTCAGAGGAGCAACACACCAACACAGGAGAAGTTCTTTGTGATTTCTGCACTGAGACCAAACTGAAGGCCCTGAAGTCCTGCCTGGATTGTCTGGTCTCCTACTGTGAGACTCACCTGGAGCCTCATCAGAGACTCCCAGCCCTGAAAAGACACACGCTGATCAATCCTGTGGAGAACCTGGAAGAAAGGATGTGTAAGAAGCACGAGAAACCTCTGGAGCTTTTCTGTAAAACCGACCAGGTTTGTGTGTGTCGGTTCTGTACTGAGTCAGAACACAAGCTGCATCGCATTATTTCTCTCCAAGAAGAATACAAAGAGAAGAAAGCTAAGCTTGGAAAGACAGAGGATGAAGTTCAGAAGATGATCCAGGAGAAGCGACTGAAGATTGAGGAGATCAAACAATCCGTGAAGCTCAGCAAGGAAGAAGCAGACCAAGAGACGACAACAAGTGTGGAGGTCTACACCGCTCTGATCCATTCTGTTGAGAGAAATCTGGCTGAGCTCCTCGACATGATCGAAGCAAAGCACAAGACAACAGAGAAACAGGCTGAAGGTTTCATTAAGGAGCTGGAGGAGGAGATCTCTGAGCTGACCAAGAGAAGCACTGAGCTGGAGCAACTCTCACACAATGAGGACCACCTCCAGTTCCTCCAAAAGTTCATGTCTTTGAAAACTGCTCCACCCACCAAAGACTGGACAAAGGTCAGAGTTCACACGTCGTACGTAGGGATCCTGGGGACACCTCTGGCTCAGCTGGCGGATATGCTCAGTGCAAAGATGAAGGTGCTTTGTGCTGATACTGAAATAAAGAAGAGAAAGAAGTATCAAGTGGACGTGACCCTTGACCCTGAAACGGCACATCATAAACTCATTCTGTCTCAAGATGGGAAGCAAGTTTATCATTGGAACTACAGTCAGATGGTCGAAGACAGTCCAAAGAGAATATCCTCATATTTTGGTGTGTTAGGAAAGCAGAGTTTCTCCTCAGGCAGGTTTTACTATGAGGTTGAAGTTGGAGGGAAGACTGAATGGGTTTTGGGATTGGCTCGTGAGTCTATTCACAGGAAAGGTGTCTTTATTGAATTCTGCCCTCAGAATGGCTTCTGGACTGTGAGTTTACGAGAGGGCTACGGGTACAAAGCTCTAGTTGACTTTGACCCAATCCACCTGTTTCTGAGTTCAAATCCTCAGAGGGTGGGGGTGTTTGTAGATTATGAGGAGGGTCTGGTCTCCTTTCATGACGTAGATGCCTCCACTCTCATCTTCTCCTTTACTGGCTGTAACTTCAGAGAGAAACTCTACCCAATTTTGAATCCCAGAAATAACAATGCAGGAACTAACTCCACGCCACTGATCATCTGTCCAGTTGATTACACAGTTTAGACCAGAGGTTTCCACGCGATGCCATCCCAAGGACGTACGACCACTTACCAGAAATGTAGTAAATGCAGGAAGTATGCTGATAGCCTAGACCGTACTCTATGTTCTATTATTAACAAAGACCCAACATCAAGACAGGATAAGATCCAGTCCCATCTTACAGACAGGACTCAATCTGATCTCATCTTAATCCACCATGAGCAGAGCACTTTGCAGCATTTAGCAAGTTACAGTGGCAAGGACAAACTTCCTTTAACAGGCAGAAACCTCCAGCAGGACCAGACTCATGTTAGACACACATCTGCTGAGGCCGTGTTAGAGAGAGGGATAGAGGGAGATGAAGAGAGAGAGAAAGATGATAGTGGGACGGAGACGGATAGTAGTAGTTGTAGCAGGTGGAGTCTGGCACGTCCACAGCAGCAGGTCGGAGGAACGTACGAGAGAAAGGAGCTCAGGGACTCCAGAAAGGTCTATGGTTAGTAACTTTAATGGGACAGGAAGAGTTAAAGAAAGTGACAGGAAGAGAGAGGAGAGAGAGAGTTGATAGTGGTTAATCTGGCTTTAGCCTCTGGCATGGACCCCCTCAGCCCGCCTGCAGAATTTCAAAACAAAAGACTTCTTCAACCTCTTAATAAATGTCCATATTCTTAACATTTACTTAACCTGTTATGCATTTCACTCAGTGTATGTTTTGTAAACAGTCTTGTATATTTTATGTCTTAATAATGAACAGCAAAAGTTTCAGTAGAGATATTTTCTGTATTTTTCTCTCTCGATATTCATTCATAAAATTCAACATTTCTTCCATGAAAATCAGTCTGTGTAGTTCTTCATTAACATTTAACAGTTATAATAAGAACAATCTGAGAACCCTTCAGCAGAGCCCTTTCAATTTTGGTCCATTACATACCTCAGATCAGCACCCTTTCATCGGTTCCTGGTGAGTCTCAGTTTTACAGTAAAGTGAGCTAGATGGTGACTTCTCTCAGCTGAATGAACCCAAAACAGAGACAAATATTCTTGTGATTTATTAACTGAAATATTAAGTGTGCCGAAATAACAACATCATAATAAAGAACGTACAACAAAGAGAAAAAACAATACTTTCCCATGCTGAAAATCCAGACCCCTGAGATGAACATATTTATGTAGGTGTGAATAGAGGTTTTAATAACACCTGGTGGGGATCATTTGATTTGATTTGATTTGATTTGATGCCTTTATTCCGATCATGTAAAATTGTAAAACATACAAGTAAAAAAGAAGAAATAGTTATACAAAAAAACAAAATCATCAGTTCCATTAGCAAGCTCTAAAACATTTTACTTTACATGTGCGAAAAGGAAAATCCCTTTATTCAATATTTTCTGGCATTATACGAGTGCATTCCCTCAAAACAAATCTTCATATCCTATCTTCATATTTACACCTACAATACAAAGGGAACCCCTCATGGGTGATTAAACCCTCGTTAATCACCCATTGACCCTTCGACTAAGATTATGTCTTTGAAAGTAACGGCAAACTTTTCAACTTCCTGCAAAAGCCTATTTTCAATGCACTGCATTATTCAAAGCCAAAATAGCAACTTTGGAAGCCAGAAAGTGTTCAGATTATAAATTAATTTCCCCTGTGTGCAAAAAACAGTCACTCCTTGATTCATTAAACCCCCCAGAAGGGCGCCTGTTCATCTGTTTCTGGTGAGTCTCAGTTTCACTGTAAACAGTAAGTTCCACAGGGCTTTACTCTGGCTTCCTTCAGCAGTATGAACCTGAAAATGAAACAGATTAATTGATGTATCCTTGTGATTAATGGGTCTTAAATTTGCCAAAATACTTATATCATGATGCAGATTAGTCAAAAGTTAAAAGTCAAGCTTTGTCAGGTCATGTGTAAATCATGTCTCCCTGAATGATCTCATCCTGCCCCTTTAACGCTCGTTTTCTGACTCTTTGCTGTAGAAAATGTAAACAAAGGCTGTTAAAGCAGCATATTTTTAATCTCCTTGTGTGACACTGACCTGTTTGTGTGAGGCACCAAGAACAACACAAAGGTAAAGTTCCTTATAGTAGCTTTAAAGTACGTTGAGTCAGCCCTTTTTTTTTACTTGCTTTTTAACATCAATGTGTTCTTTAAGAAGTTAACAAAACTTCTGAGGTTCCTCTTCTCTGTAGGAAACAAAATCTCATAAAGTCACTGAACTTTAGTAAACTTAAAACTGTCGGCTGTCAGACTCTTAAAATCAAAAGAGAGTGTTTGACTGATCCAGCTCCTCTGGGTGGCGCCAGAGAGCTACTCAAGAGCCCGGATGGACTTGGTACTATCTAGAGCAAGGATTCAAAATATATGTTTATTTAATTTGCAGAAAAAAGAAAAGTGTTTTCCTGTTCAGAGCTGGAAACTACCTTGATTCAGTTTTGCTGCCAGACTCTGGAAGTAAAATTACATTAAGCACATTTCATGAAGTAGAAACAGAGTGTAAAAACTGTTTCTGGCTGCACATGAAACCTGCTCTGACTTTTCACATTAAATAAAGTGAAATTACATGACCCAAATTTAAAATCAAACATTTCAACCTGTAATCACGAGACAACATGAGAACATCAACACTACATCCAACTGTGTGAGTGAATGATCTCACCTTTGTGTATTATTTCAGGACTGACGCTGCATCAAACTCCAACTAGTTAAAAGAACCACCTAATAATCTGAGGTAAAGGTCACAGGTAAATAGCTGTGTATGTGTGGTGCGTGTGTGTGTGTGTGTGTGTGTGTGTGTGTGTGTGTGTGTGTGTGTGTGTGTGTGTGTGTGTGTGTGTGTGTGTGTGTGTGTGTGTGTGTGTGTGTGCACAACAATGTTTGTGTGTGCAGAAAGGGAGAGGAGTAGGAATTTAAAGTATCACTCCCATCGACTCCTCCTGGAACCTGAAGCAGGATCTCTGACGTTGGAAGGTGGCACTGAATGCATCAGAGGCGTTTGTGTTTGCAGTTTGACGTCATTGCAGCATCAGAGGTCAAGTTCGTGTTGTTGTGAAGTTTTTTTATCCTCTTTTTTTCTGGCAGCATATCAAAAAGTGCACCGATACACAAGAGTTTCAGTGACATTTACAATGTCTCTCAGATCAAAACAACCTTTTCTGTTTTTGAAGAGTGATACATTTTAAATTGTATCACTTTTTATCTTCCTCTTGTCAAGTCATAACTGTTTAACTGTTTGAATATTTTTAATACCAGGCTCTGAGTGATTTAAAAAAAAAAATAGAATCAGAAATTAGGACCACCTTGATCAGTTGAATGCAGCTAAAGACAGCGACACTGAGAAGAGTTCTTGTTTGATTAAACAATTTGTGAATAAATAAAATAACAACTGGAGGGGAAAAAATGGGTTGTCTCAGTTACATTTTTATCTTAAAACAATCATTGATATATATATATTTCCCCTTTTTTTAATATATTTTATTTTTTGATATATTTTTATTTCCCTTTTAAACGTTTATTTTGAGCACTAGTCTGCACTATTTTTTTAAGTTCATTTGTTTATTTATTTACTTATTTATTCATTTAGATATTTATTCATTCATTTTTTAATTTTTTTTATTTGTCACTTGAATTGTCGAGAGCCTTTATGAATATGAAACTAACCTTTAAGTACAAACAAGCCTACGTTAGATCGATGCTCCTTAACATGTTAAAATAAAAAATGACAATCAAACATTAAACCACAACATTTTATTTAATTTTACACTTGTAAGAGGGTGAAACTACCGTTAGTACCTCAGTCCACCACACGATAGCGCCTGTAAATCACTAGCAGAAGGTACGCTGCCCCAGTGAACTTACTGTATGTCTACTATAAATCAATCAGCATCACATTCACTCTACAACTCCAAACACAAAGTCTGTCTGCACTGTCTGTAAAACTATAACTATGCTATATGTTCAGACAGACATGGAGGAAATTAAAAGAAACATTTAAAAATTTAAGTAAAACCTGCAGTCACACATTTTCTCCAGAAATGTATTCACCATAACGATTTATCATGTATTACATGGCTGTGTTAAATACTTGATTCTGATTGGTCAATACTCCAAAGCAACAGTTTGGCTTTTCTTGATACACAGACTTTAAAATCAACCTGGCGAAAGAAGTCCGGTTCATTTCACGTCGGTTTGTTTACACTGGGAATAATAAAAGCGACAGAAACGCAGGAGACGTTAAAGACTCAAACTGCAGGCTATGACAGAGATATCTATAAGGTTAAATATGCTGCATGAAGCAAACTCTCAACAGGACACGATGTGGGATAAGGCGGTATTTAATGGAAAGAAAATGATAGCGATAAGGCCGAAAAGTAAATCAGGTGAGGCGCTGATACATCACCTAGTTTCCTCTCACCGTCAACAAAAATATTCGGTTTCATGTGAGTAATAACAGCTCAGTCAGCTCATTTTAAAAAGGCTACATAGTTCATTGGGCATGGATCAGTCTGTGAGTGAAACAGACAATTTTTACTACAAATATAACAATTTTAAAACATTTAAATCACGTCCAAATCAATATTTGATTTCTAAAATCTGCAGCTGTGTAACTTGCAGAATTATCTATATTGGAAAAGCAGAACATCTTCAGGGACAAGGCGGACCTGATTGTTATCCCTTATGTATTACCCGGCTTTCTTACTGATTCTGATTGGTCAAAACCCCTTGACAACGGTTATTAACTTTCACTAACATGAGCAACTCTAAAGGCAAACTGATCACACGTCATTTCAAATCAATCTGTGGGAAAAGAGTTCTGGCGCATTTTGCTTCTGCTTGTTGACACCATAGACAGTAGGGTGAGGTAAAACTGTTAGCTTCCGTTAGCATCAATACAATGTGGCTGAAACGGTAGTTTCAGTAAGCATGCTAAATCGGCTGGCTGATTTATGTTTTGTATGATGAGTGTTACTGCAGAGCGTTTGTAGTCAAAGCATTTGTTTATTTGCTTATTTGCTGCATATTTCATTTTTTTGTTTCAGACTCTAATATGTGTTTCTGACTGAATTGTTCTAGATTTGTGACCTGTGTCTCTGAATACAAATCTTTGCCACCATAGACTAATGTTTCATAGTTGCACCATGTCGTACCAAATACATCCTGAGTAATTCTGACAGTTAAGTGAACCTCTCCTGCAGTTTTTCACCGAGTGCTGCAGGTTTTCACCACAAAAGAGTCTAAAGAAAAGAGAACGAAACTAAAACCAGTGTGCATTAACAGTAAATTGTCTGAGTTTCTTTGTGTTAATAGATTTGTATTTTGATGTCACCATGGAGACTAAGCAGAGAATCCAGTAATCCTGGTGTGAAAAGAGGCTCTGGCCTGGGAGGAGAGGATGTGTGAGACGGCACGTATGCTGCTCACAGCTGGCAGAGGAGGGCAGGGGAAGCCACGGCGGTGTGTGTGTGTGTGAGTCTTTGAGTGTGAGTGTGTGTACGTGTGTGTGGAGCATGGTGTGGAGGCACGTTTATCTCTGCTGCATGGTGTCTGCAGACAGTGTGAGGTCACTGGCCGTCTGACTGGTTTTCCACAGATTAGTTTGCTCTGCCAAAATGTCCACACCACATGCACACACACACACACACACACACACACAGATATTTTAATAGGATTGGGATGATGATTCTTTCTATTTTTTCCTCTACTCAGCAAATCTTATTAAAAGCAGAGAGAAATGAATTAATTTCCAAACTGTCATGCCTGCAAAGTCAGTAGTCTAGAGTCTTTAATATAACATGATGTTCAATTGAATCATAAAGTCATTAAATTATAGCCCCATTAAGAGTAACAAAGAACACAACTGCTATCTATAAAGATATAGAATCTGTAAATCTAGATTTCAGAATGAGAACTGTTTTGGTTTCAGTTTGAAGTCCGATCAGGTATCAGCAGGCTTTGGAGTAACATTCTGAATGGAGCGCAAAAGCAGGAGGAACACAATCCACTGTGTGTATGTCACATTTCTCGTAACATGATGAGGATTTCTTTCTGTCTATAAACAGATATCTGCATGAAGAGCATCTTACAATCTCTTCTAGATCAAACATTTACACTGAGACACAAATCTGCTTGATGCTGTGTCACTAAAGACAATCAGCGTTTAGATTTCCTGACTTCCTTGAACGCATCAGAAATGATGGATCCCACCTCCATTCAAAGAAGTTCAAAGAAGTCAGAATCAGAATCAGAATCAGCTTTTTTGGCCAGGTATGCTTGAACACACAAGGAATTTGACTTGGTAAGCTGTGCTCTCTTTGTACAAGAATAAAAAAATATATAATAATAATAATAATAACAACAACAATAATAATAATAATAATAATAATATCAACTATAAACAGGCTTCTCCTGAAGTCCACTGTCATCTCTACTGTCTTGAGTGGGTTCAGCTCCAGATGGTTCTGACTACACCAGTCTCGCCCCTTCTTGATTTTGATTGGTCAGTGATGAAGAGGTGACATTGGAGAGAGAAGCAGTATTGCAAAGTTGAACTATCTTCAACTGAGAGCGCTGCAACATCAAACAGCTGACCGTGCTGAGGATGATGAGCGCTGGAAACACTGAGTCTAATCGTTTTTGTCCAGAAAAGAGGTGCTGTCAGCCCAAATCAGCAATAATGGACACAGGCCCTAAAAGCTGTTCTCTTTCCCCTTAAGGAAGCTTGCACTCTTACTTCTCACAACTCTCCTCCATGATGTTGTTATTTCAGCAACACAAGGAAGTTGTGTTCATGCTCCTGAAGTAAGCCAGCGTGAAGCCTCTGAATAACTTACTTTTTACAGTGAAACTGAGACTCACCAGGAACATATAAATGGGTGTTATTGTAAAGGATGTAGAGACCAAGACATGTTATATTTTGCAGATCTGTCTGGAAGTTAGAGATTGATCTGAGCACAAGGTCACTTCTCAAGTTGTCAACGATGTTCGGCTCTAACCACTGGCTACACCAAAGTACCTGAAAGGAAATGGCCATCATTCCCACAGGTATATATCGTAAGATGATTGCTGAGAATGTAATTGAACATAAAGCAAAATTTGCTTCAAGGCATAGAACTAACAATCTGTTAACCAGGATAGAAGCAGAGCAATGCACGCCAAATCTTTCATCTAATATGGACAAATCCGGGCCTTAAACTGCAACTTTTTGGCTCTAGCATATTGGTTCCATTTCTTATCCCTGACTTGGTTAGTTTGCAGTATGAGGGTAGCGTTACAGATTCTCACCCAGAAAGGCAGAGTACCAGTCCTTGAAGCTAGTGCCACAACCCAGCTGCTGTATTTGTTAGAGTGTTAAATGAAGAAGAAGGAAGTGTTTTTGACAAACATCCACCATATCCGTGTCCGGTCCGTCTCCGATCAGTCACGGCACCGGTTCTGATAGGTTTGTACTCTATTTAATCATTTAACTTCCACTGGATCCGCTCTGTTGCGTTCCGGTTGCGCTTCTGATCCAGCAGATCGGAGCCCTCCGGATCAGATACGCAAGACTTCTATTTTTGCCGTATTTCACTTCACTACAACAACAAACCGTCACGATGAGCAGAGCCAGGCCTGGAGTCAACAGGTCAGAGGTTTTCAGGGGACAAGAAAGACAACATGCATGAGGAGAGGAGGAGGAGAATCCTTGGTTCAGGGATTACCGCAGGAAAACCTCAGTCACATGACTCCAGCTGTCCGGCTGTCCGGCGGTCCTGCTGCAGCTGCGTTCTGAAAATGCAACCGGTGGGTGTTGACGGATGAGAGAGCACGGAGCCGGACCACAGCAGATTGCAGACGGACCAGACACGGATCTGGTGGAAGTCCTGGGTTGCATTACAGAATTACATGAGTCTAATCCTTTAAAGTTGACTCCTTCATGCATCTATTCTGCATGCACAGTAAATAAAAAAGTCTGCGATCAAACCTCTGCATACCAAATTTAATGTTCTCCATACATTCCCTTCTCTGCCTCCACAGCATACATCCTCTTATGGCTTTCTCATTATGTGTTATGTAATACAGCTATTTTAGCAGCCTGTAATAAACGACCCAGAATGCTGTGATCCCTCTGACCCTGAAAACCTGTGAACATAAAGAACGTCTAAATTTACACCGCACAATTACAGTAAATCATCGTACAGCTGCAGAAGTGTGGAGCCGGCGTCTGCCTCCCCCAGCCTCTCAGAAAATGCAGACTATGTTTGACACAACATGTGATTGCTGTGTCATGTCTGGTTTTCCGCCAACATGAGCTGTCTGAAATGTTCCATCAGTGAGTTTGTAAGGGCTTCATCCCGTGTTTGTTTCCACGCTGACATGCAGAGTTAAAACAGCGATCACTGGAGTTAAATGGTGTTTTTGAGCAAATGCTTGTGGCAACAAAACTGCATTCTCCTCCTGTGGTGGTGTATTATGACAACCGCATTCTGTTCTGTTTGCATTCACAGTAAATTAAAACGGACAAGAAGAATCTGTGTGTGTTCCTATCAGTGTGTTCTTCTACTTGTTTTGTCCACACAGAAGCTTATCGGGCCACCTTCCTTACAATTTGAAATCTGACGTTCCCTGTAGGTGTGCAAAGCTTTGCCCAGATCAGAATAATTGCCCTGTGGTTTACCAAGGACACTCACCTCTGTCTCTTTTCAAATCACCGCCCTGGCTCCAAGCTGAGGTACAGTAACACGTTCCTGCTCAACCCGATGACTCACTGCAATGGTCACGTTTGCTGAAAGCTGAATCACAGATGAACTTGGACACTAGGCTAAAGGGCACAGAGCCTACCAAGGGTTAATAAAATGAAAGACTGTGGAGTACACGTCTGGTTATCTGTGTTTGAAGTGTGATGACTGTGTGTACAGTGACTGACAAGGACAAATGCCCTGAAACAGCCCTAACGATGTTCAATCGGAGGAACAGAAATGATGCAACTTCAGAAAAACATTCTATAACTAAAAACTAAAAGATGCTGTAAGTGAAAGAGAGCTACAGAAAGCTGTAACAGATGCATCAACAGAAAAAGTTAAATACATGAATGGTACAAAATGAGAAACACACCAAAAACCAGGAAAATCATGACATAAAAAAAGTGCTCCAGGCCTTCAGGGGGCGCTAACTGGAACTGGATTTTGTCACACTTCCTTCGGTTGGTACTAAGCAGCAACCTGTGTTGTTAAAAGATGAAGCCAATGCAGGAGTGCAAAAACTGCAGTTCCAAGAGTGTCTTGAGGCTGGTCCCAAAAGTGAAGGAATCCCATAAACATCCATATTAAAATGTCCAATTTCACAGTAAAATAAAACACATCTACAGCCTGATTCAAAATCAATTGTATTACATTTATTCAATCGGTTTCGGATTATTTCTAGAAAAATATATAAATTAAAAAAAATCGTAACTGCTTAGAACAAATATCTCCTTTCCCCTCAAACAGAAACACGTCTTTCCATTTTCGTTACCAAGAGGAAAATATGTTTCATCAGGTTTTAGTGTTCTTTAGAACTTGCTCTGCAACTAAACTCACCAGGGAGCTAACTTAGCTTAGGTAGCGGCTGTAGCTTAGCCTTGCTTAGGGAGAGATGGCTAGCTTGGCTCTGCCCAGAAATCAGAATGAAGCCTTCTATCAATCACAGAAAATATACGGATGGTACTTTTAATGTCTGTACAAATAAAAGACCACACCACAATCCTTTGTGAAGACTTAGCTTAGCTTGTAGCATTCTTAGAGTGGTGCAACACTTTTTATACAACATCAGGGAAGAAGTGAAGAAAAAGAAAGCTCATTGTCTAAGATGCTGATGTCTGTTATTGAAGTAAACTTTCCAGCGTGGCAGGTGGGCGAGTAATCCAGGTGAACCCTTTATTTCAGAATCCAGCTCTAAGCTTCATTAAAGAGCGTCTGCTGCTTCGTGACGCAGGGACTAAGCCGAGACTAAGACTCTGTTGTTACTCTCGTGTTGATGTGTGATTGGATGCTTTTCTCACAGGACGCCTGGGAGCGGGTTACATGAATGCAGAATTTCAGTTTGGCCTTGTTCAGGAGGTCGATCTCAAAGTGCTGCTGTCATTCTGTGAAAGCTGTTATGAAACCTGTGAGCTGCTAAAATGCAATACAGATTATTTCCCAAGATGCAGGAGAGGTTTGATATTAGAGGATATCATAAAATAACACTTTCTGCAGGTTTATATTTCGGTATTTGTAAGTAAGAAAATTCATAAATATTGCCGTTAAGAAAAATATGTTGCAATACATGAATATTTTTTGCTAGCTAAAATGCATTAGAACAGCAAATGTTGTAGATTGAACCCCCAAAAGACCATGTGACATATGAAGTAGGTGTTTTTAAATTCCATCCCAAACCATAAAACCAGGGCGCTCGCCAGTGACAAGAGGAGTAAGACGCTCTTCTCAGAGCTCCTGCAGAATCCTCATTCTGATGACGCTCCATGCTCCAAATATTCCATATATTAGCCAGAGGACGGCTGAAAGTCAGTAAAATCGACGTGGATGGCATCAAATCTCAGAAAATACAAATACGACAGTCCGTCCAACACAAGGCCAGACATCTCCTCGGCGAAGAGTTCAGGTAACCTCAAGCTGACGCCGCCCTTACCAGCGGCAGCCTCAAACATGGATACCGCATTAAATAAAGACGATATCCTCTCTTCTATAAGGAAAGACATATCCTCTGCAATAACAGAAGAGTTGAAGAGAGCTTGGTGGACGAGCATGGATAAGTGATGTGTTTTTGTCTCTCTCTCTGTTCTCCCAACAGGTGCTGCTCCGAGCCTCACTGCAGCAGCTGGTGATTAGGCTCACCTGTACCTGATTAACAATCAGTGACAGGATATAAGAGCAGGAAAGAGGAGGCAGACAGTGTGTTTGTGTTCAGATGTCTTCCCAAGACTTGACTTAATCCTTCAGTGGAAGAAGCATGGGTTTAGGGGTCTTTCCAATTAGAGTTCATTTCATACATATTAAGAAAGTGGGATCACGTTTTTTCCGGGGGCCAATATTTGTTCACAACAGTAGAAAGCGCCTCTAAAAGTGAGTGTATCCCTAAAGACTGAGGCCAGCTGTCACTCACATCTACAACGACAGAGGGATGAAAGATGTCCGAAACAAAGTGGCTCAAAGGTTTTTGAAAACTGAGGTGAGTTATGATGCTGGTTTCCAGATCCTAGTTATCAATGCAGCAGAGATATTAAACGACTTTAAGCACCTTGGAAATGTGGCTTCAGAGAGTGTGATGTCTGAGAGTGACTAGCGCAAAAAGACTCTTAAAAAGCATGTGTATGTGTAAGTTACTGTAAGCCTATTAGCAACAGCCTCCTTGACTCAGCACTCATGTTTATTCATGGACTGCAGAAATGGTATATCTGCACCTACAGTTGCAGGAAAAAGACCATAATGCATTGCACCAACTCTTGCATCTCTAGTAGGGGTGTAACGATTCTTTTTAACAATGACTCTATTCGTATGATGATTCGTGGTTGCCGATATGATTAAAGGACGATATTGGTTCATTTAGAATGATATGATCTGAAACAATTCAGTGACTTGAAATCAATTCAGTAACTTTTTAGCCCAACAATTCAGCCAGTGTGACTGTGAAATAAATACCTTGATACTGGACAGTCCTAGATTCCTGTTGTTGCCATGATGTTTTTCACCCAAGCTGAGTTTTGTCCTAGTCTCTGACTAAACATGCTGGCAAGGCCTGAGGCTTCTGCAGAGCTGATGTTACCTTGCGCTGCTGCTGCAGCAGGAACACTGCAAGAGGTGCCTGGACGGTCACCGTTGTGTGAAATCCCAAGGCGCCTTAGTCGGTGGTGGATAGATTAGTTGTATTGCCGTGGTTCTTTACTTGACTTTTACATATCCTACAAACAGCGTGCGACTTATTTAGAACATCTCCGTCTTTACAAAAGCAAAAGTGTTTCCACATGCTGGACCGCAATGGTGGCTTTTTAATTTCTCAATCGCCGGCTTCTACTCTGCCATCCGCCATGCTATGTTTTGTTGTCTGCTGGGGCATGGCTATGATGTCACAGACAGGCAGCCTGAATTGAATAAAGTTTAACGTCTTTATCATTAAAAGTGCTAAAAAAACACATCCATAGATAGTCTGCCGTGCTTAAATCCAATGCGTTATTTCCTAGTATTGATACAATCGATTTATTACTTTTTAAAACGATGTTAGATCAATATATGTCGTCAGGAAGGCCAACTTGCCGAGCACAGATCGATGTAGTCGGATCATAGGAATACAAATCGATACATCGATGTAGTAGATGAATTGTTACACCCCTAATCTCTATAGATTTAACATCTACCTTTTAAACCCATGTGCTGGCTTTGAATTAGACGTTAGAATCGTCTTATTTATTCATTTTATTTATTTATTAGTTTGTTTGACAGGGGCCATGCAAAACAAAAACTGTCAAGCCAGAGTTAGCTATAAGCTAATTTTCATCTGTGGTCCCTGGGCAGGAAGATGTTAACAAATGTACAATACAAACGAAAAAAAACAAAAAAACATACTAGCATTTAAAACAATACATAGACTACTCAACACAGTCCATCACTAATAACAACACATTTAAAATTACATTTCATTGTCTCTAATTTGATGCATTTAGATGATCACATGATTGTTTTTCCTTGAGCCATAATTTCAGTTTACTTTTAAAAACACTGAGGTTTGTACAGTCTCTAATGTGGGTCGGAATTGAGTTCCATTTTCCATTGTCTTAATTAATTTGTGGGGTAAAGGAAACCAACGACTGAGGTGGCCAATCAGAGAGGAGGATGATTTAACACTATCTTAAAACTGATGTTGTGTTGCTTTAATCCCCAATGTGTCAAAGTTCACCAACAGAAACGACTATCTGCTGTGCACGTGTCATTGAGAAAGAACAATAACCTCCCTGTCACTATATTAATGATCATGTGACTCACTCAAAGCTGGGATAAAACCAGCTACTCATTATATTATCCAGTTCATTATCATCTGCTGCAACCTTTACTGCTGTCAGCTGACTGATAACCATTGTGCACGCTGTTCTGGATATCTGCATTGATATTTTTACAGTGTATCAAACTATAACCTACTGACGAGCTGCAGTTTTTTACCAATTACATCATTTCTGACATTTTCAGATTGGAAGCGTCTCACTGCAGCTTCTTATCTGACCCAGTCTGCTGATGTAGGAGACAAACACAATGTTCTTCATGCTCTGCTGAATTCATCGTGACAAACTTACGGTTACTTTTTGGTCCCTGGAAGTCACAACAAAGATAATGTATCAATAACAGCTACACAGGTAAATCAGTGAACTGCAAATCAGGAAGCCAGGAGAGAAAACGCGTGCTCTGAAGGTTTTAAATGTAAAATTGTCGATGCCTGCTTTAAAGAAAAAATAAAGGTGTATCAAAAGATTTTCTTCTAACGTTGGGAAAACATAATGGAGGAGATTTAAGTTGCACCCAGTACGGCCTCATTAATCATGTATGAAACCAAGGGCAAATACACAGAGGGCCAGAACTACAAAATAAAACAGGAGAGGCTGCAGGTTCAAGGCAAACCAGAGAAACACAACGAAGAAGAATACTTCAGAAGATGGCATCCCAATGGAAAGGACAAGTTGGAGTTGCAGTGATGATTATATAATTTAAAACTTGCATCTATCTATTTTTGTTCATAAAGGGAGCATCAATAAGCAACAAGAGATGTGCATAAGTAGACATGATATGGGGCATGGCTGATCTGACTGACAGGAAGGCTCCAGCTATTAGCAAGGCAGCAAGGTTAAGGCTTCAACTCTGCCTCTACCTCCTGCAAGATTTCCCAAAAGTTAGTTAGAGTAAGGATATCCAGTTTGGGGACCACCATCTTTGGAATTCATAACGCCTCTCCAGGAGAGGGACTGGGACTTGTGCATGTCTTATATTGTGACATCCTTCGTTGGTGCATGCTCCGTGTAGCTGACAAAGCAATCTGCAGTCTCACTTCTTGTGTGTCCCTCTAATAAGAATAGCTTCATACCAGTCATGTGAAATGTACATACTGTATATGTGCCTAACAGGTGTTACGTGTGTGTGTGTGTGTGTGTGTGTGTGTGTGTGTGTGTGTGTGTGTGTGTGTGTGTGTGTGTGTGTGTGTGTGTGTGTGTGTGTGTGTGTGTGTGTGTGTGTGTGTGCGTGCGTGCGTGCGTGCGTGCGCGTGTGTCTGTGTATGTGTCTGTGTATGTGTATGTGAGTGTGTGTGTTGGAGATATGGTGCAGGAGTGTGTAAGTTACATAAAGGTTGTGCCTGACTCGTATCGTGTGTTGGAATGTAAATGTTATGACAGAAAAAGGGGGTCAGTGTGGATCCAGGGGGCTCTGCGGACAGGTGCGTGAGGTGAGGGTGGGTCTGTCTCGTGTCTGTTGACATGAGTGGACATGTTTGGTGTGTTGTCATCTTCTGTCTGACCTCGCTGTTAAAAAAGGAAACATTAAGGGCTGAGAGAAAGAGAGGAGAGATAGGTCCTCTGTGACCCAGTGGAAGAAATCTATAAAAACAGACTGAGATCATCTGGTTTCCCCTGAGTCATCTGAGCTCCAGGATAAAGCCTCTGAGAGTTATAACTCAGAGGTAGTTAAGTCGCTTTTTATAGCCACTTTGCTCGTTGTTTTGCCTGCAAATTCCTCCCTCATTGCATCAGTTAGCCACAGGTTTGCCATTTTAGTTACCTACCTAGCACCAAACACCAGACAGAGTTAGCAACCACAGAGAGGCAATTACACCATCTGGAGAGAATTGGCAGCTGGCTGCAGGAGCTCCAAATTACACTCTTGGTATTAGGGACCAAACATAACCACAGAGGAGAAAAAAAAAGGCACTGCATTTGGAAAAGTCATCAAATGTTTAGAAACAGCAGCTCCTCAAGAGTAACCAGCTGAGATCCAGAGACGGACTCAGCCTTCAGAAGTCCACACGGGAAGTCTTGGTTGAGCTCGTTGGTTAAATTGTTCCATGTACAGAGTCTGGGTTCGACTCCCACCCCTAGCTTTTCACCATTTGTAACCCACCACTCTTTATTCCTTTTTTTCGACTCAATCCACGGTCCCATCTCCTTGAAAAAAGCATGATAAAGCCCAAAAAGTTCATCATGAAGTAAACTCAGTGTTTGTGGATCATTCCTGCTTTAAGCCAAGATGGACAACAATGTTAATAAAGGACTTTATCCCATTCATCCTTCTGGAGTCCCTGAGCTCCCTTGTCTCATAGGTTCCTCTGGATATCTGCTGCTGTGGTTAAGATCAGACTGAGTCTTGTCTGTAAGATGGGACTGAATCTTATACTGTCTTGATGTTGGGTCTTTGTTAATAATAGAACATAGAGTACGGTCTAGACCTGCTCTGTTTGGAAAGAGTCTGAGGATAACATTAATTGGGATTTGGCACTATATAAATGTTGATCCATCCAAGATTTTGTTTTCTGTGCACTGCCTTGTTTGAGGTCCAATTAACTAGAGAAGTGATCAAGTGTTCAATGAGTGTTTTTTTAGTTCAAAACACCCCATAAAGTAGCGCCTGTTCATCTGTTTCTGGTGAGTCTCAGTTTCACTGTAAATGGTAAGTTCCACAGAAGCTTCTCCCCAGCTAACTAGTTAAAAAAAAAAAGCCTTCTCATTATTTACGTTTGCAATTAAGGGTCTTAGATATGTAGATATCTGTAGATCGACGTGAAAAGATCTTCGTCAGATTAACCAATCGTAGACCAGGATGGTGTTTCAGTGAGTTTCATTGCGTCTAGTTTTGCTCTCCGTATGACATCAAAGCCTGCTGATACGTGATCGGTTAACTCTGCTTGGACTATAAATGCACTTGAAGTAGAAACCAGAACACCATACTTCAATTCAGACCCTCTAAAAACTGAACCATAAAGAGATGTATCCAAAACAATCACAGCAGGAGAAATGTATGTTCATATTGGTATAAGAAATACAGTTGCCTTTCTTTATAATGCGGCTTTTGCTTTGCTAAAAGTGTTAAAAATGTTCTGTTTGTGCACAAGGAGAAGCTGCATGTACCTTTGTGTCTTCTTCCCCTTGTTAGAGTCAGATCTCTGATTTACATTGCCTGTTTTCTGTGTTTGCAGGATTACATTCCACTGGAAGCTGTGGAACATTTTACAGCTTTTACAGGGTGTTTCCCTTTTCCTCATAATGTTACACGAGCCAGAGCTCAAGTCTTGTGAGTTTCCACTTAGTTCGACTTCACTATAATAAGTCATCTATCTCCTGTCACCGACCTGACCAACGTCTGAGTTAGTGGTTTTCATTCTACAGGCGACATAATGTGCTCTGACTCTGGAGATGACCTTTCCGCTGCTCTGTTACCACGTGAAGGATGTCGGTTATTTTAGCTGGTGTAGAAATTCTATGAAGAGTTTAACCTATCATTACATGTGACTCCAAGATCATGAGAGTCAACTAGAAGTCTAAACTATGAATGCAAGGAGAGATCTTCAATGGTAAATAAGTCCATTAAAACTTTGTCTGTTTGACAACCTTTTTTCTGCAGTACCTTGATTGTCCACTAGAGGCTGGTTTCGAATGCCAAATAATCAATCAGTTTTTACAGCTGTTTTTTTTGTCAAATTTGGGACTCTTCACCCTAAATCTGGCATATAATCTCTCTTTTTATATGGTTTATGGCACTAACGGGGTATCTCGCTCACCTCAGCTCCACCCTCTCCTCAAAATATGGCCACTCTGTGACAGCACCGGATCTGCTAGGTTTCTATTCTATTTAATCATTTAACTTCCTCTGGATCCACTCTGTTGCGTTCCAGCTGTGACTCTGATCCGGCAGGTTGGAGTCCTCCGGATCAGATACACAAGCCTTCTATTTTTGCCGGATGCCAGAGCACGACGCATTAATCTCAACAGAGCAGATGGAGCGGAACAGGAAGTCAGGCACCAAAACAAAATGAAAACATCCAGTTACTTTTCAGAATAAAACACTCTGTGTTATCACCAGATTGTATTTCACTTAACTACAACAACAAACTGTCATGATGAGCCGAGCCAGGCCTGGAGTCAACAGGTCAGAGGTTTTCAGAGGATCAGAAAGGCAACATGGATGAGGAGAAGAGGAGGAGAATCCTTGATTCAGGGATTACCGCGGGAAAAACTTGGTCACATGACTCCAGCTGTCCGGCGGTCCTGCTCCGTGCTGCGTTCTGAAAATGCAACCAGTGGGTGTTGATGGATAAGAGAGCATGGAGCCATACCACAGCGGATCGGAGACGGACTGAACACGGACCGAACATGGATCTGGAATTTTGGAGGATGTAGTATATATAGACATGGATCCCAAAGCTGGAGGTCAAGTCTGGACCCAAAACCCAGAAGACCAAAGTTTGAGATTGTACGAGGCCAGAAGTCAAAGTTGATTCCATTTGGGGATAAGTGACGTCATGTTTGTAGCATGACTTTGTGTATTTAAAGTTTCCCTGATGCACCATAATTCACCCAGAACCTAAACATAACCAAGCTGCTACTATTTCTGTTAGAGCGCAGGCATCCAATCAGCTGGTCAGATGTCGGAAAATCTTATGTTTTAGGCTCAAGTGAAATGTCAACAGCTGTCTCCTCAGTGCTTTTGGTCTAAAAGCACGTTATTTCTGCCATCACCACACATTACCGTGGTGCTGACTGATGCACAAAAGGTTTTGTTTTGCAGGCACAAAATAAAATACATAAATCCAAACCTATGAAAACATGCATGATTCTGTCCGTTTTATTTTTGTGACTGTTTCACAAATTCTAGGAGGGACCGGCCAACTTTAAAAAACGAAAACAAGAGGAAAACTCCTGAATCAGAAACTTCAAAAACATTATTTCCGAGTACATAGAAACACAGGAAGCATGCAGCAACCAATCACCATTTTGGAGGAGATTTGAGGCCAGTTTATTCCAAAGTCTGGGTGCAAAGAGAAAGACCACTTATCTTTAGCCTCATGTTTTACTTGTGCAGGTTTTGGTTGGACGATAAGTGGAGGTTCATCATCCTGGAGATAAAGGTTGAAAATAAAACCATGAAGTTATTTTACAAGCCTTAAAATGAATCCTGACCTTTATGAGCAGCCACTGCAATGAAGCTGAAATATGAGTGACATGAGAGCGTGCGTGCGTGCGTGCGTGCGTGCGTGCGTGCGTGCGTGAGTGACACAGACACAATTATCTGCAGACAGATATGACATAATTCATTCAGTGTGTTATTTGTACATAGATAAAATGTCAGAGTGAAGAGATGAAAGAAGTCACATGTCATATTATGATTAGTCTGTAATCATGATTTTGTAAGATTTGTGTTCTCTTCCTGTTTTATTTTGTAATATTGGTGTTTTTATAATAAGTCCATGGTCACTTCCTGCCATTGTTCTGTTTCCCGCCTTTTTCCCGCACACACCTGTAGCTCTTTTGGGATCAGCCTGACCTTTATATATAACCTGTGCTGTCACCGTGGTGTGGTCATGCTGTACAGCTTTGTTTGCTCGTGTTTGCTTGCCACATTTCGAACTTTGCCCTGATTTTGGGTTTTGTGGATTTTCCCTTGCTGGATTTATACGCCTTTGCTGACTTCCTGTGTATGACCCCTTGACTGTTGAATAAAGAACCTTTCCTTCTGGACTGTATTTTGTGTCCTGGACTTTTCTGTACTTCTAAGTCCCAGTTTTGTTTTAAATTATCACAGCACATGGATGAGATATAAACAGGAAATGAGAATGCGTACTTCTTATTTCTCTAAAATCTTGCATTTGTCTTCAAATCACTCTTACCACAATGTTTGGGTCTCTGCGTTGCACTGTCGTGTTTGGGGCATTAATATCCCAGTGCAATATCAGGGTTAATATTTGAACTATTTAAAGCTTTGATGTATATAAGTAACCTTGCTTGCTTTTTTATTTGCACAAATCTTTCTTTTCACTTATTACAGCTAATAAGCAAATAAATTACCTCAATAAAATCTAGATTTTTGAGATGTATCTCTAGATTTATTACAAGCATCCCCATTCACATTGTTTCATAACTTTCATTTTATATACTGTGATAAAATATTTGCAGATGATTTTGTCTTAAAAGTGTATAAATGAATAAATGAAGTTGATGTCATGCATTTGAATTGTCAGATATCTGTTTATATGCTTTGGGATGTGTATATGGAGAACTGCCTGCAAGGTAGTTCATGCGTAGTCATCCCGATGTTCCCACAACCCTATGTTCCCTCATTTCTAGGACATTTTCTAAATTAGGCCTTGTGTTCCTACATTTCCCTTCAATTTAAGCCCTATCCTCCCACAATATTTTTTGGAAGCACTTTATGGTAAATAGATTAATGAGTAATTTTATTTTGATCAGCAGCAGCAGAAATGGTCACAATTACAATCATTACAAGAAAAAATAAAATAGGCTGATTGAAAATGGTTTCAGCTGAAGCAGAGCTTCTAGATGCCAAACCCTTGTTTTCATTTCCTTAAGTCCGACCAACAAAACCTGATTGAAAAAAATCTTAGAAATGTGGGAACATAGGCATATTCCTGTTCAGGCAGGCAACTCGAGCTGCACGGCTTCATACTGACATGTCATCCTCTCTATCAGCTGATCAAACATCCTCTCATTTGTCTATTTAAGCTGCAAGACTCCCTGTCTCTGCCTCTGCCAAACTTACAAACCCCACTTCCTCCCCAGCATCCACCTTTAGGCTCCGAGAGGGGTTTCCGTCTTACCTGGACTGTTATCAAGGCATTACTTGTAGTTTCATGTCTCTATCACTCGTCTGTATTCCTACCATGAAGCACTAATAATGGAGGCTTTAATTCATGAACGCTGAGCCATAACATGGTGGCTGTTTGGCTCCGGTTACTGAGGTCAGCTGTCATTAAAAAAAACTCACAATTTAAAAACCAAACCCACCACATGGCATTTTAAATTTAAAGCCGGATTCCCAACATTCCCAAAGGTGCATGTCTGACTAATGCGCACCTAAAACATCCATATGAGGAATGATTTAGATGACATGACAGCATTTTATTTAATGCTTCACTGAATCAATCAGTAGAATATCATCTGGTGCTGAACCACAAAAAAAACCTGACACATTACTTGGATACGTACGCTTCATGAGTATTTCTATCACAAGACTCTTCTTACTTACAAGTGATCAATCATTTATCTTACAAGATTTAGAAAAGAGGGTTTAATGTGCAATGTCTTTAGTGATTAGACCCCATCGAAAGGAGTGATGAGGTCCACTGCAAGATAGGAAAACCTTGAACTGATGCAGCATGTGAAGAGAGGTGGACATCTGAAGAGCTAAGCTCAGACACTGATGATAAGGAGGTGACAGGTGGAGGACGGTTCGGTGATCCATGCTGAAACGAGGAACTGACCGAGCAGACAGGAGATCAGATTTAACGATCCGGAGCTGCAGGATGATTGGTTGATGAATGTTGTTGGTGAAAGAGTAAACGCCCCTGATCAGGTGATGAAAAAAGCAGAAAGAGATAGACAGACTGATATAGAGAGAATGAATATGGAACCTGCTTGAACTCACGCTGACACCCAACAAATTCCCCCATGAACTTCAGTTGTACGCGCTGGACTCTCGAGCAGACAATGGACAGCCCAGGTGGATGAATATGAAAGCAGTGTAAACAGATAATATTCATATAACCAGAGTTTCAGAGAGAGAGAGAGAGAGAGAGAGAGAGAGAGAGAGAGAGAGAGAGAGAGAGAGAGAGAGAGAGAGAGAGAGCAGGTTCAGGAGGCTGACTGTGGAAAAAGAGCTTCAACACAGTTTACATAGTTTGACTCTCAGATTCGTCATCCGTCTGCAGCTTCAGTGACGTTCTGGAACAAGAACATCCAGATCAGGTTTGGTATGTGATGATGTAGTCAAACAGAAGAGCTGAATGTGTAACAGGAGTTTAAGTAGCTAAGACACCATTTGAGGTGAATTTAAAGATGAACATTTGGATTGAAATAACCAACTGAGCTTTCTGTTTCCACTAGACGTTCAGAATTTCTCTCTCCTGAAGCTCTGACAGTTTAGATTCTCGACCAGGCCAACGCACGTGATTTTATTTAGCATGTTAAGATCTAGATGTCATATGACCACCAAATGTAAAAGCTTGTTGGATTGACGATTAGACATCTTCTGAAACAGACTCCAGCAAACAAGGGAAGACTATCTGCAATGACCCGAACAATATTCATTAGGTAAAAAACATGCTGCAAAGGTAGAATATATGAACACATGCAAACGCAAAACTGCACTAATTGAAATGCATGAAGCCGAAACACATGTAAAACATAAAAGCTGCAAACCCACTTCCAACAGAAGTGCTCCAGGCATGTAGGGGCGCTACACTGCTCCTAGGAATTACTGTTATAGGGTTTTGACCAATCAGAATGAAGTATTTAAGAAGGTTTACTTCATGTACTCAACACTTCCTGTTTTGTAGAGTGGCATCATGTAAAAGAAAAGAAGCAATAATGACAAATAAAGGAGCACTTTTTAGAAAAATGTTTGTTTGAGGATCTCTCTTTATCAAAATTACGTCATGAATCATAAGAGAGAACACAAAGACTACATCTTTTTAACCAATTATCAGAATCAGAAATACTTCATTCATTCCAGGACAAGATCTGTCATTTCAGCTGATTTGATGCACAATGTTTTATTTATTTTCTATATTTATTTGTATATTTGTATGTATTTATTTGTGTATTTTTATGCATTTTTATTTATTTATTTATTACCAAGTTAGCAACTCCCCCCCAGTGTCCACTCATAAATAAGAATAACACCAGAAAAAACAAGATACAAAACCAAGAAGATCACAATAAACCTTTTATAAATCATTTAAGTAATCCCTCAAGTGCCTACTGTTCAATCATCAAATCAATCAAATACCAGATATGACAAAGCTTGAAAATACAATTGACCACAACAACAATTATTATTCCCATCACCACCAACATTGTCACAATCTACCTAAAGGTTCTTCACAGATATTAGCATAAATAACAAATGATATTTAATACATTTTAAAGAGAATACATACATAGAAAACACAACAATAGTATTTGGAAATAAAGGATGCACAAAAAGCTCAGAGAATTGAAAATAAGTGGGATGAGTCCAGCACTGAGTGTGCTCCTGTGTTTAACCAGTACGTTACAGAGTGGGTGGTGGACATTAGACAGCAACCTCTTCTTTGATTTGATCGATAGAAAGTCCAGTTCCTCCCCCACAACATCAGTGACCTCTCAGATCAGTTTGTTAAGTCTGTTGGCGTCCGCCTGCTGCCCCAGGACAGGACAGGACCGGCCACCACAGACTCGAAGAACATCCTCAGCATCATCCTGTTGTTGATCTCGTTGAAAGCTGTTAGTGTTATATTTACTAACCTGGTTTGTGAGTATTTAGATTCCCGCTCCAAAAGACTGGAAAAACTGTTCTGTCTAATTTTCTGTCTTTATGATTTATGGCTGCTACTGTTTCAGTGTTTTGCATATTTGTTTCATAATTTTAATATTCACAATAACAGAAGGAACAAAGAAAGTATATGCCATCCTCACTTCCCTTCTCCTCTGTCAGATGTGAGATGAACCAATAGCATCCTTGCCCTCAACCAAACCCCCTGTTGTCATTCATTAACTCTGTGCAGTCATGAGACCCACGCTGCAAACCTTCCTGCCGTCACATCCTGCTCTGATTTCTCAACCTTTTATTCACATTCTCCCCGTCCACCCTCAGACGTGTTGGTTTTGTGCAGCTCAGACTTTAATGATTGACTTGTTTGGGGATTATTGGGTCAGAACAGCTCGGTCAAGGACACAGCACCACAGAGGAGGGACTTTTTTCAGGGTTTGAAGCCTGAGGTTATTCAATCATGTGTTTCTTATGTCATCTACTGATGCCTGATTTTTTTTTCCTGTCCTCTTCTTGAGTGTTTTTGTTTGTTTGTTCGTCTTGTGTCTTCTTCATGATGGAAATTAGTGCCTCGCTAAATCTGCTGCAACCACCTTTAATATTTCTTTGTATAAGTATATATTGTTGGAACACACAGTCCCTGTTGAACAAAAATAAAATAAATTTCCTTTCTTCTAGTATTTATGGTAATTACATTTTTAGATGTAATTAGCTGGAAATGCTTTATTTAATAAATACAACATATATGATGTATGGTCTATATAGTGATATCAAAATGTGATATAGTTAAAATAATTACACTAATACGCTAATCTTTTTGAAAGATGCTAAGAGCTCTCAGTCTGTCTTCACCCACATCACCGGAAACCACAGGATTCTCATGCAACATGTGCTGCAGGAAACATCGCTCCAGGAAACATCGCTCCATCACTCCTGTTAGTGTTCTCGCCATAGTTTTAATGGTATGCTGTTGATTGTAACCAACTTTAGAGACTCTGCCATCTGTCTGCCTGTATAAATCCCAACATGTAAGGAGTGTAACAGTGTTAAAATAGCATTTTGAGTAGAACAGCGCCTGCTTTGATGCAAAGGAAACCCCTGATTGCGTCGTGTAATGCCACTTTTTGCACCAACGGTGACTTCACAAATATGTTATGTCTGCCTGTATCCTACATAGTATGCACTTTGGAGTATTGGATTACTTTTATGAATATTCATAATGTATAAGATACTTTTTTTGACAGTTATATCAGAGAAAATAATATTTATGTGGTAAACTAAAGTGTTTAACTGTGTAAATGTTGATGTATAAATTATTGTTTGGTAGTATTATATTTTTCATGTATGGTGTTCATCTCAGCAGCAAAATGATGTGCGTGTATGAACCCTCCTTCAGGAATGCATGCACACACAGCCACGCTCAAATCACACTCCAAACTCCATCATGCTACAGTATAGTTCTTTATTCAACAGAGTGAAGGACATCGTTAAACAGTAACACTTTAACTACAGTTAAGACTTCCTTTCCTACCATAAGGTCACGTTGAAGGAGAGATAAATAGTCTTTGGTGACATACAGATATGAACATACAAAGATAACTTAAATACATAACTTTCTTTAAATAGTTTGGCTAGATATAAATATACTTTTCAGAGGTGCATCCACATGGAGTGCACGGACATCTACAAACACATTTAATCTCAAATGCAACATTTACAAGAGGAGCTCATCAGATTTTCACACGTTCATCACAAAGAGTGACATTAAGAAACTGGAGACACAAATGTTTGCATTAAAGTGCTTTCCTGTGACCCTAAAGGAGATCATGGGACTTTCAAAAACCTGCATCTGTGTCCCCGACTAACACAAACATTTCACATGCTAACTGCCTGCACTCAGTTCTCTTTGCACACTGCATGAAGGCTCTGGATATTTCTACGGGGAGGTATTAGCGGTCGTGCTCACGCAACTTTACGTGACGCAACTTCCGACGTCACAAAATTGTACTGCAAAGACAGAGAGCACAATGGTCCGAAGCATAAGTTCAACACGGGAGATAAGTCTCCTGATAGATGACGTACAGCAGCTCAAACACAGAATTGGCACATTTTAAAAAGTAGAGAGATTCACCAGGGTTTTAGAGCGTTTCAAAAGTCTTTTAATGATCCGTCACGAGACATTGATTAGCTCCATTACAGCAGAGAGAATGGCATGTTTCACCTCAGCAAGCCTTTGAACAGATTAGATTTAAGACCGAAGAATATAACCCTGTGACCTCCAGGCCCCTCATGCTTAGAGACACAAGAGAGTCAGGATCGAGACTAAATATGAGAGGAAAGAACTGATGCAAAAAAAGAAGAGAAAGACACGAAGTGAAATCAGAAAAAACAAAGATTAAGATATAAAAGAAAACATTTTCATAAGACGTAGATCACATGTTGTAAAGTCTTTCGATTTGTCAAGTATCGCCAGGTATTTGGTGAGTAAAACTAATGCTGGTTGTGAAATGTCGTGCAATAGCAAAGGCTAAAACACAAAAAACACTAATCAAAGCTGGACTGTGCACCAAATTCAGAAAGTGGGCCAACAGTTTGAAATACGCAACCACAAGTCAAAGTCTGAGAATAGAAGCTCAGAAGTATGCAAGTAATAAGTAATATCTCTACACAAATGTACGTTTTATAGATCTGGTTGCAGTTTTTGGAAAGTTTAAGGCCCGTTGAGTTCTGGCACGCTTGCTTTGCAGAGCTTGACCTCAGTTATTCTGGGCCCGCAATCTGCCCACCATTTCAGAGACGGGCAAACATAGGAAAAAGGAAATGTGAGGGCATGTATTTTTGATGGTGCTAGGCCATTCTGTGTACATATTTGAAAAACAGGCACTCTGACACCTAACATTTTGGTTGCTGGAGTTTCTCATTAGAAACCCACAATGTAACAGCAGAGCGTACTCCCTCCAGCGCCCGACTAATTTAAACCCATTACACGGACTACATGTGAACAAAAAAGGGCGCCTGCTGCTGCCAATAAAACTGTGCATGAACTACAACGTGCTGTCAGTTATTCTCTTTCAAAAACCTGCTTTCACTCGTTAGAAACATTCCTTTCATCCATTATATCTCAAAGCAAATGTGCTTTAATAGATGATTGGTGGGTTTGCCAACATTAAAAGTCTTGCTATGACCTCTAGTTTGGCAAAGACTTGGGAATGATGCCCAAAAACATCCTGTGCCGTGAAGCCTTCAAGAAACGTTGGGTTATAGGAGGAGGATTTAAATCATTTAGAGATTGGCCTCTTCTCTAGTTCTGGTTATTTTCTGGTTGTAACAAAACCAAAACTGTGCCATGACAATACCAAAATTAAACACATGATTGTTTGACTTTGGATCTTTCCCCTTTGGTATCTACGTGTCATGTTTTACTGCCTCATTGGCAAATCATTCTGGGAGTTTTCCACCAGTCCTTTTTTAAGCCTACATTTCGAAAGTCCTCTCTTGGAGGGACGTCTAAAAGTCTGCTACCCTTTGAACTCGGACACGTCAGGTAGTTACGTCAGGGTACCAAGCAAAGGTAAAGGGTTCATTTGTACGGCTAATTCCAGACTATGTAACTTTGCATGTTTGGCCCCCTTCTATAAAGCATCAAACTCTTGAAATCAAACGCAAAACATACACAGAGTTTTTGATTTTGGGACAGTTTTGGAGAGTGATTCTGCAAATTTCACAGACTGAAGACGAAAAACCAACAAAGAGAGTGCAGAATTTGGTGAATCAAGCCTTTAGTATAGCATGTCTTGTTTCTTATTGGAGACTATGCAAGGCTCAGGACCAGGAACCCGTCCCCTTCTGTGTGATAAGGTCAGTGAAACTGCTGTCAAACCAAAGTCCTGACTTGCAAGAGGAATTCATGAATCATGTGAAAGGGATAATATCTCAAACTTGACCTCTAGGAGTGGAGTGACGGAGCACTGATCCATGGCTCCAAATGTTTTCTTTGCCACCTACTGGGTTGGCAAACTGACCAAAATAATGCAGCACTGAAAGTCTGTTTCAGGTCCTCTCAGGGACCTGGATGCTGACCCTCTTCTCTTCAGTCTCAGTTCGTGTGGTTAAGTCCTGACCCCAGAATGCTCTTAAACTCGGGTGTAGCCAAAGTGCTTTGGCTGGTTTTGGTTGTAAACTGTGGTCCTGAAACACAGAGTCCTGCTGAGTGAGGAATTCCTGCTCCCGCTGAAGGATTTTGGGATATTCCAAGGTTGTCAGCGTTCATGTTAAACTTGTAGCTGGGTATGACCTGGGAGCTCCAGAGTGGGCACAACAAGAAGAGGTAAAAGGGTTCGTTGGGTCTTTGGGGACACATTGGTTTTGACAGGGCCCCGAGTTTGAGAGCAGGTTCAAATCCACATCAGGGGCTTAAGTGTTTGATCAATGAGCCATGGGATAACCACCAATGGGGAGGTCATTTGGCTGCTGGGTGGTGTTGAGAACAAGCCTTCACTCTTATTTTAACAGGATTAAATGTAAAATTAAGGCCAATCGGCTTCTTTAAGGAGTTCAGAGGGGACTGGGAGACTTCCTTCAAAAGGCAAAAGTTCCCAGGGTGGAGAGAGGAATAACATTTGGGTTACAGAGAGGATTCAGTCAGTCATTATCTTGGTTTTGAATCTTCAAGACTCTAACTAGGCTTCCTTGAAAATCAAGCGTGCAAGAGTCGAATGGAGAAGCCAGATTGGTTGGATGGAGAACTCAGATTTGGGCTTTTAAAGAAGATTCAGTCAGCCAGGATCTTGAACATCAGTCTTTAAATCCATTGATCAGCACAAAGCCAAAGGAACATTTACGAGGAATAAAACTGTCGTTTCAAAAATAGATAACAAATGAACTACATCAAAATCTAATGCCAACACTACCAGTAATACGTTAGGAGATAAATAAATGAAGGTAAAGATAGACTTGCTATGGGCGTTTCAGGTTGCTAGAACTCATCCGTAACTATGGGGGCTCCTGGGGTTGATGGGGGAGGAGTCTTCTCTGCCGCTCTGACCAATGAGCTGATAGAGCCGGTGGCTGAGATTCTGCACCTGACATGTTCCCAGGACGCATCCCACTCTCATCAATTGGGCATGGTGAGGGTGGTGGTGACCATTTCGTGATCCCGCATGGGTGTGCCGACGAGCCCTGAGCACCTTACGCTCGGTCTGCGATGACTCAGCAGGTCTCGCCCATGCCAAGTTTGGGGAGGGTGCTCTCGCTCCTGAAGCTGGTTTCTGTTTAAGGAAACCAGGCAGCCATTTTGGGGTGTCGCTGGGGTCCTGGGAGGGGGCGACGGACGGCGTCTGGCTTTCTGACGCTGAGGTTTTATCCTCTATCTGGTTGAAGAGCTTGTCGAGGAGGTCCAGCCTGAAAGAGAAAGAGAAACAAGGTGAAAATGTGTCCTTTTGGTGTTTATGAGTCATTTAATAATAAAATAATCTTCAATCACGTGTGTACCTTCTGCATCATTACTATAACAACTAACGATGGAAGTGCACAACTAATCATGCAGAGTCGGATTAACTGCACAAAGCAGCTTTGATAAACAAATCATTTCTGTCTTCTGTCCGAACACAGCGAGACTCTGAGTGCTAACCCATCCATGTGGTCACCAAAATTAACGACCTTCCTCATCACGCCTGAGAAAACGTGAGTCTTTGATTTAACATTACTGAATCAAAATCTGCACTGTGCTGTAGTCAATACCCAGCTGGGTTTCAGCAGCGACCGGAGGGAGATTTAGGCAGGCAGCAGCGTCTCAGTACGGATAAATGTCCCAAAAAGAAAACAATGAAGTCTCAGTTAAGAAATAAAACAAACCCACAGAGTCAGATAATCTTGATTACTTCACTTCTGGTGCCAAAAAGGATTTTAAAAGAATGGTTTTATGGTGATTCAATACAAAACTAACACAGGTGAAACTGTTGTCAACTCTTGGACGTCTTGACAGTTGAAGAGACAGTTCAGAAAACATTGTGCACTTATATTTTGGCGAACGATGAACTGAACGACTCAGTTTACAACTCATAAAGGAGACATGACGGTGGTTCACTCCGGAGACAGCTCAGAGGTATCAAGAGTTACCAAGTGGTGTGTTTTACAACAGCTGAAGTCAGACTAATGTAACCAGCTGGTATTCAGCATGACTTATGCTGCTAGCAGTTCAGCTGAAGTTTGTTAGTGACTCAGGGTGGGGGATTGAAGCACAAGATGCTTCACTAGGAAAGACTTTAGGTGCAGCTAAAAATCATGAACTTGAACTAGTTCATTTTGGGGCAAAGAACAATGAACTATGAACTTGATCTAGTCCATTTTGATCTGTGTAAACTGAACTTTAAGCCCAAGGTAAATTACAGCTTTTAGAAACCAGGGCCTCTTTCCACTATCCAGGGGTCTGAATAAATAATGGGCACAAACATGAGTTAGTTTTAAAGTAACCAGACTCCATTGAGAATAATTTATATTTTAACCTCTATTCAAAGAGTTGCTTGTTGCCTCAATGTATTACTTATGTGGGTTGTTGATGCTATTACCTCGGAGGATGACGTCGCAGCTATTGGAGCTCATATTGTGGCCGACAGCTGAAGCAAACTACTGTAAAAATTAGGAAACTTATGGTCCTTTTTTGTCCCTCAGACCTAAAATATGTCAAATCAGTAGTCTAGGTTAAGAAACACTTACGTTATTTGGATAAGAAGGTTTCTGAGAATGCACATTGGAGTTGATGACCTGTTAAGATGAACAGGCCCTGCAGTGCGGTGGACCAGCAAGCACGGGTCGTTCAGCAAACACAGTACTGAGCATCTCGCCATCTGTTCACTGTTTGACAAAGACCGCTGCTTCTCACAACTTGACCCAGCAGCTCCTCTCTGAATGTGTTTGTACAGCAGCATGGCGTGACTCAAGTCTCTGAGCGTTTGCCCGTCACCATCGCCAGAACGAAAAGGAAAACTGTTGCATCAAAAAGCCAGTGGATAAAAAGGATATGAATGTAATTCAAGCAGGACAAATATAATCTGTCATTTGCTTTCCTGAGTCTGAGGAAAAAATCTTCCACTGCATCAGGGTTGACATTATTTTCCCACATTGAGAAGCCACAGTGCGTCTAATTATAAAAGCATGTTCCACTTGTGAAGTGCTGACTTGTGTTGTATGATTTGAACCCCTCAGCCTTTACTCATGGTGAGAGGCCAGCATGTGAGACATCACAGTGTCGGCCTGCTTTGTGCTGGGTTTGGGACTCCTCTGTGAAATGTGAAGCTTTTGGTTTCTCCTGCAGCTGCTGGCTCTCTGCTGGCAGGTCCGGTAGCCTGTAAATGACCTGCTGCTGTGCAACAGTGGCTGAATAAATAGTTGCATAACGCCTGAACATAGACAGAGGCCGGCACTATTTCCAGGACAGGCTCATTGTGCCACGGTGCCACATCACCAAGTTACACCCACCTGGCTGCACAGGAAAGCACTTCACCAGTCACGTGGCGGCTGCACCAAATTGTTGTCTTTTTTTGCATCTGTATGCAACTCACAAGAAAACAACCAGCTTGTGTTGTGTCTGGGTCGAACATTCAATGGTTTTAAGTGTGGCAGGGATGAATTTAAACATGGTGACTTCATGGTGATGCTATTTTTACTTTATTTTCTTTCCAACAAAGCAGCTGGCTTTTGTAGTCTGACTTTTTTTAGAGTTTGATCGCTGGAGGTTGAAATTTTTAAAGCAAAAGAAACTCAATCCACTCACACATGGCATAAAGGGTACCTGCCCCCCTCTCAAATAAACTTCATCATAGAGGTTTTTCATTGCCACAATGACCCTTTTGTCCATAGACAACCATTTAAAGTCTCAAGTGTGGCCTCTAGGTTGTCTGGATCCAGATACACACTGTCTGACCTCTTACTGAGAGGCCATCTTGGTAGTGGCAGGTGATTCACAACTAGACGTACAACCAGTGGCTGGGACTATAAACTCTGTGGAAATATATTGTTGACTTGGTCATAGACTTTTCCATAGACGTCTACAATCAGGCTTTTTGTGAAGCCAGTGAAAGTTTGAAGAAATGTGGTATCAGGACTTTGCTAAATTTGAAACTACAAGGCTGTGTCCATTTTTTGGGATACAGCCAATAATCAGCTGGAGAGCCCTTAAAGGACACAAATGACAACAAGCCATTTCCGACACCATGAATGCGAAGCCTTTCGGGTCTCAGAGGTTCTGAAACCCAAGGCAGTTGCCCCCTTCGCCCGGTCAGTAATCCAGCATGAAGGAGATTAAGTTGTAAACCCTGCAGAGAACAAACTGTAACATAAGTCAAGCTGTACCTTTAGTCTGCATGTAATCAGTGCTTTGACCTCTTTATCAACCTGGACTGAGTATCAGAGTACCAGGTAAATATGGCGAGTTGTTTTATCCATGCGAGAAAACAGAGGAGCAGTTCTCTGACAGCACTCAGCCAAACTTAAATGTCATGTTGCAGAATAATGGTTGGTGAAGCCAAGGCCAAGCTCTGAGTCAGCATGCCCAGAAGCAGCTCTAGTTACATCCTGTTAGACTTCAGACTGATCTTCTTTTTTTTCTCTTCTGAAGTTTAAAGAACGATGCAGAGAGAGTTTGATCCAACAAGACAAGCTATTTAACGTTAAGCACTGTAATCCCAACACTCAACGGTAGCGAAAATCTCCACATCTGGCAGCCGATCAAAGATGTCCGAACTGCTTCATCTCTACCTGCTCAGTCCCCTGGTATTTGACACCACGCATGGTCAGAGCTTAAGCTTTGAACTTGTGTTCCTTTTAACCGAAGATGATTTCTGGAGATTTCAAAGTTCGATAAAAGGCCAGACTGATCTCGCTTTGCTTCCTTGTTTGGTTCTCTGTCTCTCGACCCTCAGGATGACAAACACAGCTGGAGTGACTTTAAGTTGTAGCTGATACACTGCCAATAGAGGTGAAGACCTCAACACCCAAACTCTGCAGAGTGCAAGACCTCCCTGAACCCAACCCCAACTCTCTGTATTCAGCAGTAGGGATGCTCTGGAGTGACTTATTCCCTCTTTCTGATGAAGCTTCTTGTCTAAAGTTATGAAACCCCAAGAAAACATACATTTTGTGCATAATTTATTAAGCATAAGATTGGAAATGCTGTTTCATCCTAACTAAGTGACAGAAACCAAAACTGTTCCTGAAGCAGGCGTTTCAACACGGGACCTAACGTGGCTTCCTCCGCTTTTGCAGTCAGCCTTTAGTGGACACTTGAGGAACTGCACTTTTTGCATTCCTGCATTGGCTTCATTTTTCAACCGTGAAGGAAAGAAACTGTCCAATCATTCCTGTTTGATTTATAAAAGTTGCAGAGTTTGGTTTCACCATTTCTCCACCTTGCGTACCTCAAGTGCCGACCCCTAGCCTGTAGAGGGCGAGCCCAGCCTTCGGTACCGTTCTGCTGCCCCACTACCTGATTACCTGTGAGGCTGAAGCTTAGCGATGCAGCCTTAATCAGCAGTAAAAACGGCACATTCATTTATAATCCCTCTCTGAGTAACAGTGGGGAGATTGTTGCAAACAGGAAGCAGGACAGAAATAAAGAAAAGGTGATTTATCCTCACAAAACACTGCTGCTGCTTGTTTCTGCTTTCATAACCTCCTCAGTGGGATGTGAGTCTCTTTATGCAAGCGATACATCGTAGCAGGCTTACTGTAGTACAGGTGGTTATCTACATCTCTAAAGGAGGCCAGTGGAAAACTATGCCCCTGCTCTTAAACCACATTAATGCCGACAACAAACAACCAACATCAGGTTCCCTCTCTCCTGTGAGATGCCGCCTTTGTCTCAGTTAAGCCTTTTTATTCCATAACTCGCTCTCCCAAGCTGTTTTCTGTACACATGCAGACAGACTACAGCGTAAATACTGTATTTTGATACTGTATTCATTCCTCAAGATTGGTGTGGCTTTCAGTGCAGAGTGGAAACCTGCTCTTTATGGATGTAGAGGGTGGAATTTAGGTCTTAGCGATTAATCCACAGAGGAATTCTCCTCCTCGCTTGCTTTTCCTCCTCAGCTCCAGCCTGGGTATGTTCAGATTGTCCTACAACGAGCTGTACCACTGTTTGTACAGAACATACATCTCTGCAGCCCAACCCAAATATCCTGTTTACAACATGCAACAAATTAAAGAATATACACAAGAAGAGACGACTCTTGAGATGATTGAAAGCAGAGGAAATCCTGGTTTAAATCATCCTGCGTGTCTAAAAGTGGTTCTCTGAGAATGTATACGCGGTCGAGGGGAGCGTAATGTTCTTGTTGTTCCTTGATGAGGCGAAAACATGTCAGGATATGGTTTGCAAATCAAAAAGATGGACCTAAAGCCGACTGCATGTGCCAAAAGGCTCAACAAACATCAACAGCCTGGACTGACTCTGATACTCAGGTAAATATTTTGTTGAGAGCGTCTACACTACAGCCGACGCAATTCAGAACCAGGCGCGCAACAGGGGTTAATGATTTAACATACCATTTGGGAAAAACATGACTTTATATGGCCTTGAACCAGCTGGAAACTTGCATCAACAACATACACACACACATACTGACTTGTCATGTCATAGTACCCCGGTCCAGACTGAGCCGAAGCCGAGCCGGTCGATGCAACAAAAGCTCGACCGCAAAAGAGCTTTACACGTCCTTCGTCTCGCAGCAGTGAGCCGCTTCCCACTGCTGGAATCTGTATTGTAAAGCCGCTTCAATGCTTAAAGCCATATTTAACTTGTTGTTTGGCCGGCTATTTTTCCCTTACAACTAAAACCACAAGATGTTATGTAAAAGGACAATGAGGGGTATGCGTTGCGTATGATCATGAAGAACATGCAATTTCTCTGTTTGGAAAGCACCCGTCAGCCGTTTTTACAGCATCTCTGTGGGGTTTTGTCGTGTCCTTATCAGAATACACAGGGACAACATGGACACAAACAGAGGAAAGGAAAGACACAAAACAAATATGGACCAGGTATGTGTATTATCGAGCTGATGGTCACAGAACAGGGTGTGCTGTGTGGTGTTATGAGCAGAATTTACTGTCCTAGTAAAAGTCAGACAAGACATTTATGAGGAATGTTGGGAATATGCATGTGATGTAGAAGTGTAGGAGGAGGGAAAGATGTCACTGTGTTGTTAGAGTGAAATACACGTGTATAGGCTGAGATCAGCTACTGTAGTAAAAGTCATAATCCAACCAGAGGCCCTCAGCGAGTGCTTACACACTCCACCATCCTGAGATCACTGGAAGAAATCAGCGTCAGGCACATGATTTGAATTAATCAGATTTATGACTCTATAAGAAGTCTGATCTAAAGAGGGTGTACACATGGTTTCATAGAAAGCAGTATTTCCTCCACAAACAACAGGATTCAAAAAGCCGTGTGGGGCACATTTGTGTTCAGCGTGAAGGAGCACACTCTGGAGCATCCAATGAACACAACTCAAATAACAGGTGCTCTAATGGAAAGATGAGAGTGCTGGAAAGTGTGTTCAGGTGTACACCGTGTTCTCCTGCTGAGATGCTTCGGCCATGCGAGGCTTCAATGACGTGGCATGATAAGTTAAAGAGTTAGAGAGTAATATCAAGGCAAAGCACGAGAGATGTCCTATTTTTCTTTCCGATCACGCCTGCCATGTCTTTTCTCTTTAAATTCTAAAGAATCCTGAGGGAATGATTCATAAAAGGGCTGTGTTGCTTTTGCACCCACTAAACCTGTGCAAACAAGCCAGAACGACAGTCTAATTCACGAAGCCCACGCAAAGGGTTGAGTGCAACACAAACTGATCTGCAGAGAAAAGAGGGTCACTGTGCACCGCTGGTGTCTGCACAGATTTAAGTGAGCCATTATGCATTCATTATATGCAAAGTAGGATCCTTTCTGTGCAGTTGAAACTCATGATAAATAACACCTGATTCAGTTAGAGTGAAATATTGACTGTCTGCTCACTGGAGTATTTATAAGGGATGTAATGCCTAAACTTATCTGTACATTCAGCCGTCTGATATCACTTTGACATCACTGTTATTCCAATAATCAGGAGTTAAATCAGTCTGAGTCCTTTTGTAAGAGAGACAACTTATCGGGAACCTCCCTGGACGGGGCCTGATAGGGTTCAAAATTTCAAAATAAGATGTGCTGCTTTGGTCTGGCGGTTAAATTGTGTGCCCCATGTACAGAGGCTCTAGTCCTCAAAGCGAGTGACCCTCCATCAGAAGTTATTCAACACTATTACTTCCTAGTTTCCTACCTCTCACTAACAGCCCAAAAATACAGCAATTAAAACATGTAAAGCACTTTAAAGTGATTTGATATCTCTATTGATATCTCGTCATTGTGTATGAAGAAAGGCAACAAAATAAGTTAACAAAATTGTAAAATTAAGGGACTTGTGTTGTTGTTGCTGTTGTTGTTGTTGGAGTGGGGACATTACTGAATGTTCAAGTAACATATGGGCCAGTCTAATAGTCCAACTAATCCTTTTTCCACCTTTAAATCTCACTCAGCTGCTGCATACGTTTTCCACACACTATCGCAGAGACGACTCATGCTCATAGTGCTGACTCTTCTCTGACTCAGAGGCCAGAGAAGCACAGTCACAGAGGAGATACAGGAGCCAGGCCGGGTGTTCATCATTCAATATCATGCACATGCAGTGGATGATCACCAGGAGGAAAACTCAACTCCAATGTCTTCTTACTCTGTTATATTAGCACTGTCAATGTCAAAAGCTTATGTAAGAGTCTGTTTGTGCATGCCATCAATCCTGCCCAACAATAGTATTTGATATGTCACCGACTGTGGATCATTTTTGTGTCTTTAGTCACATAAACGCAAAATATGGTTCTAATTTGGGAAAATCAGAAAAGAAAAAGAGCAAATAAGTCTACAATGTCTTATTGAAAACCTTTCCACATGTCTAATTATGTTTTTATTTGACATGCATGTTTGTTTTATTTCCCCTCCTCTTGTCTCGGATGTCTCCCTCACCGACGTGAAGACTTTGACCTTTTCATTATGAATACGAGGGGTGCAAAGTAGACTTATTTCTGTTTTCTTTCCCCCTTCATCTGCAATTATTTATCTATTCACTAATCATACTAATCTTTACCAAAAGGGAAATGTTGCTGTGTTCAAAATGACAGCCTTTTGTAAATTGAAGACGTCTTGAAGGGTCCTCTGACATGCTCACACAAAGCTTGAGTTATTTTAATTTGTTAAGTGGGTCAAAATTAGTGAGAGAGTAAGTGATAACAAGTTGCATCCAACCCTTTCCTAATTCCTGTCATCCTCTTTGGTGTAGGTTATCAAAATAAGCCCCCTTAAAAAGATCCAAGCGGCATCTTAGCACCACAAAATCTGCAGACACATTTCAGTTGCATGCTCTGCACAGCTTGAGGGGGGTCCATAGAGAAAAGGAGGCCTACTGGGGTCTCATATCTCATCAGTGATGACACTGACCCTGCACCTGTGGGTCCAAACTCCACCAGAAGAGGGCGTCCACGCACCAACTCATGCACATTCCAATCCCCACCGCTCCTCAACAATGAAATACCACACACATATTGCATCGCCGGCAGACCTCCCTTACACATCACAGCTTGTAAACTGTCACTGTACTGTGTGGGTGAGTGTATGTGTGTGTGTGTATATATGTGTGTGTATGTGTGTTTGTGTGTGTGTGTGTGTGTGTGTGTGTGTGTGTGTGTGTGTGTGTGTGTGTTGAACTGTTAGTAATCAGACCTGTTGTGTTCTTGCCTCAGGTTTTTATGCAGTGCTTTATGAATGAAAGCTCTCACACTTGAGGGGTGGAAAAGTACAGGTGCCACTCTTCACAAGATCCTCTAACAATAGTTCACGCTGGTATTTCTTGCTGGGCTATTCATGAGGTACAAACTGGTTTTCACACCTCAGAAATTACAGTTTTCCACTCAGAATCTCAGAGAGATCAAACAAAACAAAACCTTGGGAATGAGAAACTCATTTGACCAATGTTTGGGAAGAAAGACAAGGAAGAAAGGAGAGAATGATGTTTACAAAGTTGAGTAAATAACACTTGAATTGTTCAGAGTACAAACAGTGCGATGCAATTAATCATGACATATTCAGATATGCAAATACTGGAATTTTAAGGGTCATATTTACTGTCGATCAGCCAGATTCTTTCCACAACCCAGCTTCAAAACCTGCATGACCTCCTCATAAGCCTTTTAACTTTGGCCTACTTTCTATTTCGCCAATTCAAAAAGTCAAAGGCACTTCTGCCACATTGGAGCGGCTCTTCTCAGAAAAAGATAAAGAAGGGTTTTATTGTATCACGACACAGCCTTTGACCTTGGAGACTACATTATCAACTATCTTCTCGACACAACAACACAGCACTTTCACTTCTTTTACACACAGTAACTATCCATGATTTGATATAAATTCAGGCTGCACGCTGAAATGACTCAGCCGTTCTGCTGGTATCTTTACAGACTGAAGAAGTCAACACAAATTTACTTTAAATGACATGCTGGAGAGAAAGCGATAGTGTAGGGAGTTTTAAAAGTCCTTAAGTTTTGAAACAAAGCAACAGTTTTAGTTATATACTCAAACAAGTCGTGCCCTTAGCAGAAGAGACAGAAATTGAATACAATATTCAGTAAATATGTTTCAATGTGTATATAATCACCTTATATAACAATGATGCATTTGTTAACTTAGAATGAGCCTTTTATATATACATTTTATCCATGGAGACCGCCATCTTGCTCTGCAACATTTCTACAGCAGCACAGAATGACCAAATTAAACACCCTGCACATTTTTTTATACTTGATAAAAAAAAGGATCGTACTTCTCATGCATCACAGGAGCTTCTTTTCCAGGGGTTGAGCATTACTGTTATATTTTCCCCTTTCTACACACTGTACCTTTAGGGGAAATTAAGCCAAGTTACATCTTATCTGACATTATCTGGCTTTTTTTTTAATCAGCTAACCAAAACATTTGTAACTTATCATTTTAATATGATAACACTAACGCAATGAGTTAACATAACTTTGGTAGCCTTACTTTAAATGTACAGGTAGGGCTTCCATACAAAAGATAATTGGGTCACATTCTGAGGCTTATTTTAAAGACTTTGGATTAAAATCATGTGAAATATGTTAATTAAAGAATATAAGTTTGTTAGAGATGACTAACATTGATACAAATGTGAAATATTGAGTTTAAACCCCCAATCAAGGAACTCGGTGGCGCAAGGATATTTTAAAAAGTAGTAATTCGGCTACAATTATTTAAACGTTATCTTTAAGAACTCTATTCAGCCAATCAGAAGCGAGAATAAGATCTTTACATTTAATTCTTTTAGAGCGTAAAAAGGCGCGCGTCTTACCTGTCCGCGTCGGGACGCTCCTCCGCAGGCAAAGCCAGCAGCCGGTGGAGAGAAACCAGGCTGATGCAATACACAGTCAGCGGGAAAAAGGACCGCATCTCCGGGCCAACGTCCACTTTGCACCCTCTCCGGGAAGGAGGGGGCCACCACACCGACTGGGCAAGTTTAAATCCCAAGAGTGGGGAAAAAAAATGAAGAGGAGGAAGGAGTGGGAATAAATAAAAAATGTTCCCAGGAGTCAGAGTCCAGGTATCCAAATGTGATGATGAAACCTTTAAGGAGAGCAAAAAGTATAAAAATCAATTAACCTGTAGCTCAAAGAAAACTTTAACTTATGGCTTCAGTGCAATAACTTTGACTTTTCACCATTTCTAACTTTTTCCTCAAAACCTCCTCTTATGATGTTTTCCCTTAAACATTCATTAAACTTAAACAGGAGATTACTGTGAAAACGCCCAGTAATGCCACCTCAATGTAATATGCAAATCATGTAAAAGCCACATATCTTGAATATATTAAGTTTTACATAAGTTAAAGTCAAGTCTTACCTTCTTGGTATTTACAGCTCAGACTCTGGTTTTAGTGTTGAGTTTTTTTTCCCATGAATGAGACGTGTTGGTCAAGATCAAGTTCTGCAGTGTGAAGCTGAGTGCCTGCTGACATTGAGGGCTTAAATACTGAGTGGGAGGAGTCCTGTGAGTAAAACCGGCACGGGGGGCAATATCAGAGGCTAAGGTGCTGCAACATCAAAACCTCCAATGATGGGAACATATCTTCCGTTTTTAATGTTGTAAACATAGGGAAATAACCTATGAGTTTATTGCATCTATAAAGGCTGCTCGTAATCTTAAAAAAATAATGAGTTTATTACTCAAAAGTGTCATAATGTTGTCTAAGTTGTAAAGAGTATAACAATTAAACAGCAAACCATTTCAGGTCTTGTTAGAAACACAATAATATATTGTTTTGATACATTGAAAATCTCTTATAGTCATAATGTAGCTCCCTTTGCTCTGAATACTAAGTATACTCACACAGACTTAGTAATAGGGGAGACCAGGGTTAGTGGTCACATTATTTTGACTGCCTGTTTACACAACATTAAAGAACCAATCTGACATTTAAGGGGAGTTTAAAGACCAGTCTAAAAAGAGTGCCCCTCAAATGCTTGTATTTTGTATCAATACCAAGTTGTTAGACATTAAATATGTCCTGAGATGATGCAACAAGTCCAACTGAGTGCAGTTGTTTGTCCACGGTTATTAACCTCTTAGTGCAGAAAAGAAAATATTCAAAATCAGCATTTGAGTTACTTTAGCTACACGCACCAAATAAGCTTGAAAATGAATGACATCATCAACTCTACTCATCCTTTAATATGTGAATGAAGCATAGCTCATTACACTGAGTACAAAATCAAAACAGCAACATGTCATCACAATCATTAGAATCAAAACATCATAGCAACAATATCATAATATTGACATATTTCACCTGTCACCTGTCCTGACCGCTAGCCAAACATTTGAAGCTTGCTCCAGCTTGTTTTTGCAGGCAGTTGAACAGTAAACTACAATCAAAGCTTCTGCAGACTGCAGATCCAGACTTTTTCACTCGTGTCCCAGTTCAGGTTCTGACTTACTTAGAGTCGGGCAAAGGTCCACCCACTTGGCTTCTTTATGGATCACATTCAAGCACTTGGTGCCATTGTGTCTGTCACCTGTGTTTGTGAATGAGAGGACTCATGATGCTGTTCATGTTGGTGCCTGTAACATCACCTTTGATGTGGTTTATTTAATTAAATCAATTATAGTTGTAATGTCCTAGTTAAGCTTTGGCAGACCCACCTAATATTTGATTTGCCTGCCCACAAGATGATTTCCGCCTTCGCCACCGGCATGAAGTACGTGTGCGCACGCATGGATGAATATCATTTATTAATACTAAGTTAAGACCACAAGATTTAGGCATATTAGGGTCCGATCAGACTTACATCGTACCAGATCTGTGCCCGGTCAGTCTCCAATCGAGATCTTGCGTTTTCAGAACCAGCATGGAGCAATTCCTGAATCAAGGATTCTCCTCCTCCTCTCCTCATCCATGTTGTCTTTCTGGTCCTCTGAAAACCTCTGACCTGTTGACGCTAGGCCTGGCTCCGCTCATAATGGCGGTTTGTTGTTGTAGTTAAGTGAAATATGATCTGGTGATAACACAGAGTGTTTTATTCTGAAAATTAACCGGATGTTTTCATTTTGTTTCGGTGCCTGACTTCCTGTCCCACTCCATCTGCTCTGTTGAGATTGATGCATCGTGCTTCGAGATCCGGCAAAAATAGAAGTCCTGCCTATCTGATCCGGAGGGCTCCAACCTGCCGGATCAGAGACGCAGCCGGAACGCAACGGCTCGGATACAGTGGAAGTTAACACATTGACTAGAATAGAAACCTATCAGAGACGGACCGGAAATGAATCTGGTGGAATTTGGCTATTAAAGTTTCATGACCCATTGGCCCTGAAAATTGATCGCCTTTAGTGTTATAAAGAACGACGAAGTCACGTCTAGGACCCCATATAACCCCTCGACAGAGAGTCTAGCATGTTTGATTTTTCCTTCTGCCTGATGTCTTCCATCACATCTGTGATGTTGACCAATGAGAGCACAGAGCGCTCTGCACCCAAGCAAACAAACAAGCAAAAATTGAAGTGAAGAATGAAAAATACAACTTACAGTGATTTTGTGACAGATAAAAACATGTATGACATCACATTAAATATTTGATGCTAGCTAATGAAACAGTGCACCCTAGTCTGGTTTTAATGAACACTGCAGCTACCAACCCCAATCTCTCCTGCCATGTGCTTCTGAGATTATCTGCTTTCAGAAAAAGGTGCCACATTTTCATGAATTTCCTGAGCAGTTTATTTGTGACCAAACCCACGTCCTTATCATTGCTGAGAGACAACTGTGTGAAACTGATAGACAGAAAACTGAGGACTCATCGAAGAACATGTCGTGGAGTAAGGCCTACAGTGAAACATCACTGATAACTTCCCAACATGAACATTTCACAGTTTTATTTCTGTTTAAACTTCTTACTGAGAAGCTCCGGGATGAAAACATTAATCAGGGAGCTTTCATGTATTGTCTTAAAATAGTTACCAAATCTTCACTTTCATTTGTGTTTTGAAACAAGTTTACCAAAGTAATGGTTCAGGTATGCTGCAGGTCCAAACTTGTGTCTTACAACTGTGCGTAATGACTCAGATGAATCGGCACATTTCATCTCATTAGTGTGGATTCTTTTGCACCGTGTCCAAGTTTCCTCCTCCCTTCCAGCTCAATTGACTGATGTAGGGACTCAAACTAGTTCAACATAAACCTGATCCTGCCTCGGATGGAGTTACGTAACATTCATTTCTAAGAAGGCGTGTGAGCACGTTGTCAACAGTGGCCTTTCCTGGTACTGTGCATCCATGTGCACGAGAGACAACAACAAAAATAGAGGCAGGACAACAAAACAAGGCGCCATGAGGAATTTTGGGATGTAATGTTTGTCTTTTGGTGATGCAAAACCACGTTTATGCAAACACATAAACACAAACAGTCCTGGCATGGAGGGCTGCTTATGTAGAGATGTAGCTTATACTTAGAACAGACAGATATACCCTGTTCTGATGAAATAAGAGGTTCAACATTTTGATATTTTACTCATTTGATGTCAAAAAGAAGATTGACTGACAGCTCTGTTGACCAATAAGGCTCCTGCAGCGCTGAGTGCACCAGATTATCAGAGTAGAGGAGGAACGGTGAGAGGAAGTGTCATTGAACTTTTCATAACGTGAGAGTCTGCTTCAAACCCACAGAAGAACCTGTGACGCTGTGGACCCGACCCACCTGAGGGAGCTTTGAGAGCTAGTGCTTATCTGCCCAATCACAGTGGCTGCAGGTTAAGCAAGTAGCCCCAATCATCCCTCTCACCAGCTCCTCCTGTGAGATTGTAATTCACATCACCACCTGCTCACCAAACATGATTCCTGACACAAACGCTGACAGTGAGAGACGTTTATTCTCTTTAATGTGTTACGTGATCCATGCCTTGTGGTTGGTGTGATCGTTGCTTGAGTGATATTCGCTCGGGCGGATTCATCAGTGATAGATGCCAACTTCTCACCCCTGCTGTGATCATCCCACCGCCTGGCCCCGGCTCAGATCTTTCTTTTGATCGTCTCCTGTAGTTACTCAGTGAATGTAATGCCATCAGAGTTAGTGCCACACATTGAGAACTGGCAGTGACATGTTAATCCAGGTTTGGGTGCAATGGAACAATCTTTGTGGTCTTTGCTTTGGCTTCATTTTCAGGAGTCAGTTGAGGTTCTGCTGTCTTCATTTTGGAGTAAAAGTAAATTGACACATAGAGCTTGTTGTGGTTAACATTGATTTATCTCTGCTGTTTTGCAACACAGACAGTGACACTCAGACCTGGCCTTTGAAACAGGTCACCTTTCCACTGACTCTGACCCATTTAAGAGCTTTGTGTGAATCAGGGCTCCTGACACAATCTCTCTGTTGTGTTAAGGTCAATCTCTCAGTCGTTCCCTGGTTTTAGGTTTGCTTCAGGACGTAAAAACTCAAGCAGAAGTCGGTTTTAAAACAACCTCTGCCCCTTTCAATGAGTCAAAGATTAAAGGATGATTCAGCATTTTATTAACTGACCTGTTCATCTCTTTCTTGTCTTTATTAGACTGAGTCGTTTCCTGCCTTCAATGTTGTGCAAACAGTGCAATACACAGTGATGTTTAATGAGTCATAATCTACAAATTCTTGCGTGCATAAGATAAATCAGAAAGAGTGTAGATGCAACTGAATAACGTTTTACTTCCAGGTTAACTAATAACATATGCCTGTTTTTAAAACCTGCTCAAAGTTTTGCAGAGCAGAAAGAAGCAGGAACCTCAGGTGTTGCAATGCCAAAGTGAAAAAAACTGCAGTTCCTCAAGTGTCCACTTGAGGCTGGCTCCAAAAGCTAAGAGAACCCCACTAAACCCCATGTTAAAGCCGAAGTAAGGAACTTTCAGTTTGTGTTGGTTTTGGAGCACCCATGTGGACAAAGTCCTCCTATCTCTCAGCTGGTTAATTACTTAATAGATTTTTTTTAAATGATTGATGGCAGCTTTGTTGACCAATGACCAGCCTTTCAAGAAAACGTGCCATGTACACATCACTCACTGCATGGTGGTGCAGTGGGTAGCGCTGAAGCGAGAAGCGAGAAGGTTCCCTGTTCAAGTCCTTGTTTGGGCAGGTGTCGTTCTGTGTGGAGTTTGCATGTTCTCCCCGTGCATGCACGGGTTCTCTCCGGGTACTCCGGCTTCCTCCCACAGACATGCTCACCGGGTTAATTGGTCACTCTAAATTGCCCGTAGGTGCAAGTGTGTGCGTGAATGGTTGTCTGTCTTTCTAAGTTAGCCCTGTGATAGGTTGGCGACCTGTCCAGGTGTACCATGCCTCCAGCCCAAAGTCAGCTGGGATAGGCTCCAGCCCCCTGTTGAACGGGATAAGCGGTTAACACACTGGATGGATATTCATCACTCTGGGATAGCAGGGAAATGGAGTCCAGTCAGTCTGTCTTACTTTGTTTATTTCTATTTTTAATCTTTGTTCATTGTTTTTAACATCCACAGCATTCATACAATGACTGCACATAAAGTGATTCTGTGTGAATACACATCTCATATGATAATAAACCCCCAAAAATTGATGTATGGATTGTTGTATTACCAGTAGTACTGGACACATTTTGACGCATCCCTCTGTAGCTGAAGATAAATATTGTTGCTCCTTTCAGCTTGGCCAGGTCGTAAACAGCTCCAGCATGTGCAGACGTTTGTGCTATGATGTGATTTTGGAGTGTTTATGTGAAAAATAAATGTATACAGCAGCTGGATGTTGATTTAAAATCCCTAACAAGTGAATCGTTCCAGCTGAAGTCATGTCATCTGAAAAGCCTCAGCTGTAGGACTCTACAGTACTATATGTATAAACAAACACACAACACCTGCTGGTTTAGGGAGGAGAGTCTCAATTCTCCAATTTCATATCTTCTGTTTTTTGAAAAGTAGGAGCTCATGCGTCTGAACAACAGCTGATCCAGAGAGCATGTTTTCACTTCACTGAGGCAGCTGAAAATACACGTTTCTCGGATTTTAGAGCCACCTCCTGCTTCTTTACTTGCCCTTCTATGTTATAGTGTTTCTCATTTCCTGTCATTGTGAAGCCTCATTGAATATACATTTTTAAGCAACGCTTTCTCCTTTATAATAAGTCTTGATTCCAGTAAAAGGTAACCACACCTGGAGAGCACCGCCTCTACTTCCTCCTCCCTCCCTGTTCTAATATGTGACACATTCAGAGATAAGCACAGCTTCTCTAAAGGGACTGAATGTCTAAGTTTTTTTGTTTAAACCAACCTTCCCTCACTGGGTCAGGTTAGTTCCACCAGGAGTCACAGTGCTGTAAACTAATGATTGCTGCCCTCTAGTGAACCCTGTGTTACATGAACAAAGTTCAGCTTCTGCTGCTGAGAGTGAGTCTGATGTTATGATGCTTCTCATCCCCGATTCAACCTCCTTCTTTCTCTGAGACTTGTTTTAGTGATGATCACCCTTATTTTTTACAGTGTATTCCCAATGTACAGTGTGTTTATATTTCTTTTGTGTATTTTATTACAGATGACCACAAACAAGCACACATATTAAAGCAAATAAAGCAAGCAAATAAACTTGTTGTAAAAATGTTAAATTTAAGTGTGATAATAAGCAGTCAACTAAAGATTATATTTGAAATAAAAAGAGAAAAATAATTATACAAACTTCAAGTATTCAGTATTGATGAATAAATCACATACCACCATACGATAATAAGAAAATAAGAGAGATATCACTTTCTGTTTTAAAATAATGCAACTCTTACTTCAACAAAAATATCAACAAATATTTCATAGATTTTTTTTTCTTACTCACGATTAATTGCACACTTTTTGAAATCTCTTTTAAATTCTGCCTCAAAGAGACATTTTTCAAGTTTTTAATAATTTTATCAATGCGAGTGGACAAATATGTTTGCTTTACGCTCATGTATGTCTATTATTTTTGCAACTATCCAAAACAATGACACTGTCCAGAATATATTCTCAACATTCTCCAGAAGAACTTCAAAGGTACTGCATACTCAAAAACATGCTCAAATTTTAACACTACATCCACTTTATGACCTGGCTTCCTTATACTCAGTCGACTGATTTGAATACTTGATCCTGATTGGTCAAAACCCCTTATACTTACACCCTTACATTAATCGGAGTCAACGCTGGAGACAGCCTGATCACACACATCACATCAATCCATGGAGGGGAGTTAAGGCACATTTAGCATAATGTTAATGACTTTACCTCTTCCTGTTGACAGTGTGGCAAAAAGGAGGACATTTCTATATTAATCTCAATTTATTGGAAGTACAAAACTTTAGATTCATGGTTTATGGCCGACTAATAACCAGCAGAAAAACAAAGATGTAGATAAACAGTGAGGGATGTTAAAACACATGAGAAGCTGAGTGAGAGGGACATCTACCAATTAAAGAAAACAGACACAAAGAAAACAGAAACCACAGCATGGTTTGAGTTACACAACTGGTTTAGTGAGGATAAGTTGTGTTTAAAGTTGATTGTGATTTATAAAAGTAAAGCTGGATATTGGTTAGACTTTACCGTAAATGAAAATGTTCAGTTTAAGGTTAATTCAAACGATCGTAGGTTGGCTAATGTAGTCCATATTATCCCTTAAATAGCTAGAACAACAACTTACACCACAACAAAGGCACAAAAACTATCATAATAATAATATCAAGTAAATGAAAACACAAGAAACACTCAAAAGACACATACAAAACAAATATGAAATATAATTTATGCAAATGACTGATTTGATCTCCTCAATATGAAACAGGAATCCTTTATGACAATGCGACTGTTTCATGAGTCAACGTTAAATCTCTGTGAAGAGGAGAAGCTTTCCCACTGCTGTTCTGTTCATTGCTTGTTTGAGATGTTGTAGTTTGTTTGAACGTTTGTTGTCTCTGTCCCAGTCGTCTCAGTGCAGTTTGTTTGGCATGGCTGATCACCAGAGAGAGCGGGGACATGTGGGAGGAGACGGGGAGCTCACTGGAGGGTGCTCTGCCAGCTGCGTGGACGAATGAAGGATAAGATTTCAGTGTGGGAACGATGATGGTGAAGGACAGAAGAGGCTGATAACACCAGGGAGCCCTGATACCACATCAAATAATACTGGAATAATGAACTTGAGTGCTTCTGCCAATAGTTTCTGGGAATAAAACTTGGCTTTGAAATATGAAAATACTCCTGTGCACAAAGCAGATCCATAAAAACAACTATCTCAGTTTGAGAAGGGGAAATCTGAGTGGTCAGCAAAGAGTTCAGATAACAGTCCTGACTCATTTAAGATGAATTACACCACTTTGAAAAGGAACTGCTATAACTTAAAGTGTTTTATTCCTTAATTTGTCCAGCCAAAATACATAGCGCGCATTTATTTTGGACTGTTTTAAGACAAGAGACATCAGGAAATCCAAATTCTCTAGAAAATCATCTTTTAATTACGCTAATCCCTGCAATCGGCAACCAGAGTCTTGTGCTAAAGAGACTAACTAGCTGAAGTTTTTCTGTTATCGATTTATTTGGCTGATTTAGTATAAAAGAAATGCCTGCAGATGTTGCAGAAGTTTTGTGCAAAAAGTTTCACAGACTTCATTTGACGTAGGTTTATGTTGAAAAATTAAACACAACTGTGTCCTAAATTAGGAGCATAGAGTATTTTATGGATGAGCCGGATGATTCATGTGGATGCAAACCAGCAGAGTCAGCAGCTGCAATGCATCTTGGTACATGTAGGCACCAATGCACACTCAATTAAGCAAGCTTCAGAACTGCTATGACAGACAGTTGGAGAACCTTTGTTGGAAGATATTTGTCATTAATCATGTTAGCTACATGTAAACTGTGTTAATCATTATATAACAACAGGTTACAGGGAATCTTCTTGTGCAATCTCCCTTTGCATCCATCTCTGTGCCCCTCTCTCTGCTGACCCGGTGTCTGAGTGTAAATTGAGCATCTGTTTTTAAACATGAGCGTTTCCTCATAAGACTAGACCGGACATATATTTAACACACAAAAGCACTCCCTGATGTGGATAAAAATGTATGTAAATACATCCAGGTAAATATTTCTACTGATCAAATAACATCAGGTTAGAAGAGATTTAATCCAATTCAATCTCTTAATCAATGGATGAAACTCCAGCTTCATGGTGACATTTTATAAGAGGGCAGGTTAGAAAAATCCTGGATGAAAACTTCTGTTGTTTGCGTACACGCTTGCAGTTCAACCAGGGAGTTTTGGGACGTTTTAGGAGTTTTGTGCACATGGAAATACAGCTTATGAATGTGTGTAATTGTTTTGTATGTCTGTGTTGAATTCACTTAAATTCCATGATTTTGTTGCCCTTTTTTCCGCATTTTGTTTCCTTGAAAATTAACTTAGTCATGGTGTTCTTCATCTTAAATAGATCTTTTTTTAAAAACATGATTATAGTCAATACACAGTCTCTTCTTAGCCACAGCATCCTTGTGCCTGACTCTACTCCTCCTACTCCTCAGAGTTAATGACTCTTCATGTAACATCATGTCTCAGCTCAGTCAGGAATAGGACCGGTAATGATGACACCTGTACAGCAAATGACTTAAGACATGAGGAAATGAGGGAATACCTCTGCCCTGTAGTTACCATGTTTGTCCACAGAGGTCACTGTTCAGCAAAGACTACAGCAATATCTCAACATATAACTCTTGTATGTCATACTACAGATCTGTGTTTAAATTGTTGCTTACTCTGTGATCAAAAATGTTGATATATGTATCAGTGTCTCCTGAGGAGCACTCTGATGGAGTTCTGTTTAGTGGCATGATGATTTATCACAGATCGTGTCTCTTATTTACTGTGTGCAGAACATAGCAATTCGACACAGAGATCTATGTTATATCTGATCATCTCCTTCATAAATCATCTGTACCTTCACTGTTTTATTACAAACTCTGAACTTTCTTTTATCTCATCTGTGACACTGCGTATTTGTATTTTAATGCATACTCTGCTGTAATGCATGTACATTATAACCACATGCTTGAATGAAATGAGGAATACATTTGAAAATATGACTTTCACGAGACACAGCAGAGAGATATCAAACCAGTCGTAGATGAGAAGTAAGTGGTCAGTTACACTGCATCGTTGTTGCCATGAATATGAGGAGAGTAGGCGGTCCTTCATGTGGCTTAATGAGCACACACATTGCCTGACCAATGTGGTCATATGGGTGCCAGACCACCTCCGGGTGATTAGTCCTCAGAATGCATCGAGGTGGGTTTACACCTCTGGTTAAGTTTGTTAGCGTGGGTGGCATGCCTCACAGGTTCAGGTAGTGCTCTTATTTTGAAAAACCTTGTTGTTTTTTTTAATGTATCTCAGCTTATGAAAAGGTTTTTGAGGATCTAGTGTTTATTATTTCATTAGTTTTGTCAATAATTAACTTGGTTTTAAACATTTCAGAGCTTTATTCCTGGATGTATCTCTTCTCTTTTTATACGTCTATTTCAAGTTATCTAACTTTCTAAAATTCAACAACAGGCCTCCTATTTATATTTATTTTTCAATTGAATTACATTACTTTGCAATAAAATATATATTTTATGGCACATTAGACGCAGAAAATATTGAACACTGTCATACTTTTTTACCTGAGGTCATCTTTCTTGGATGTTGTCAGTATAAACACATGTTACAAATCTTGGTCTACTTCAGCTTACTGTACACACAGGTTAAGCCTCAGGGCTTCTGCAGTGCTGACACAGAGACGCTCCAATTACAGCAATGAGAAATATGCAACAAAGAAAATCTGCATGTTTTAACGCAGTCATTTATTCTCCATGAGAGCTCAACCACCTGCATGTGTGAAATGACAGCATCTGAAAAAAAATATCGCAGTAATCATGCCGTCATCTGTTCTGAGAAACTAATGGTGCCCAATGAAGCGTTTTTATTTGCTCTGCTTCACATGAGCAGAGGGGAAGTCTGCTGCTTCATGAAGAGCAGCGATGTGCGAGATGCCTTCAAACCACTTCCTGTATGCTGGTTAGTCTGCAGGAAGTCACATGGTCTGTTGCATCCTGCAGAGAGTGGCTCTGTGCTCTGATTGGGCTGCATGTTTGAAGAGGACAGAATCAGTGACAATACAGATACCTCGCCCAGATTTCTTCTAAATAAGAAATAAAGGTGACAAAATATTTTTAAAAAACATAAATGATGACAGAATACTTCAATAAGTACTAACTGTGTTGGTTACTGGGAAAATAAAAGCCTGCTGAGGAAGATGTTGTATCACACCTCTTCCTGCTTATGCTGTCAGTGCATGCTGTAAATATTATAAATAAATGAGTTCACATTCATCCCCCCTAAAAAAGAATATAATAATAAATCCTGGTTATTTATTAAGAACATTTTTAAAAAAGCTATGTAAAGGTGCGTGGTATGGTAAGAAAGTCCCATTCTAACCAACAGATAAATATGGTGACTCAACTTTGTGCACCCAACCTGCAAGAAGTGCTGTGACCACAAACCCTCTCCTCATACACACCTCTTTATTGGTATTCTTCGCTCTACACAGACACCTAAAACTACACACAATTATCAACAAAACAAAGCCAATAAAGTTTTAAACAAACAAACCTGTACGTCTTATTCATTCTTTACAGTTAGGTACATTTTTACATTTCTGTGGATGTGTCCCTCAGAAGCTTCTTATTGATTATGGACTCTTTTTTAAACCCAGACATTAAATCAAACCTGTATTTATTAGGTAAGTGAAAAAAATATATTTAAAAGGCATCAGTTTTGACTGTGTGAGATAACATATTATTTATTTATGTCGCTAACAGTAGCATCTCACGGAGCCCCCTAGATGCCAGGTCAAGCAAAATAGATCCATGTGTTTACATCCCTGCGTATGGATTTAAAGTACATGGGGACAAATTCATAATTCATGTATGGATTATAAATGTATGGGTACGAATTCATAATCTGTGGGATCAGATCTTTCACACATGTGCATGAATTTTAAACCCAATCAGTGTGCACGGTTTGCAAATCCATTCTCATGGATTGCAATCTGCGCACAGATTTGCAAAGGCCTCTGTACATTCTTAATGCTAAGCTACTGTATGTTGCATACTGAAAGTCTGAAGTCTTCCCTTTAATAATACTTTCCTTGGATGTTTTTTTGCAAGTGTTCAAAATAAATCTTGTACCCTGATTCTCTGACAACAACATTTATGGCAACAAAGATGAACATGTGTATGCACAAACTCAATATAGAGTGGACAGAACAAGTGCAGGTAGGATTTTGGACTTAAGGTTAAGCTTGCACTGTTTTAGATGGTGCTATATTTCATCACAGATGAATTCACTGAATCAACACGTGAGAGGAGATAAGCGCGAGTAGCAAAGACATTTCAACTTTGCTACGTCAAATTATGAACCGTAACATGACAACGACTAAACCTTGTAATCTCTGGCATCCCAATAAATATCTGAATAATGTACACAGTTTAACTCTTCAATCCTCAAAGAGCATTTCAACAGTCTGTTTGATAATCCTGCTACAGTATCAGCCATGAGGATAGCACATTATGTCAAAAGAAAATTATCTAGAGAAGAAAAACTCCTCCTGCTTAATAACTTACTTCTCACTGACAAACTTCACCAGCAGAGCTCGAAACAGAGACACTTCAGGGTGACGGACGGATATCTATTTTACTTTTCCTTCCTATTTGAAGTGAAACTAAACATTTGACTGGTGCTCTGCAGAAACTCACCGTCCACCACAGGTCTTTATGACTGCCACTGTTTTAAATTTCTCCTGTATCTCACAAAAATTTGCAAGGAAAATGCAAACAATCCCCAGTACCATCACTCTGCTGCTGAAAGAGAAAGTACTACACTACAGGACAAGGAATATTTCCTGCTTGGTTGGTTCATCCAGAGGCTACTTCAGAGAAAACTGATGAATTAATTTAGAAAAGACTCCCTTATTACTGCGAGTGTGTCCTGAAGGGAGAGTCAGAGAGACTGAGCTGCTCCTGTCTTCATCTATCTCTCTTCCTTTCTGTCTCTCTGGCGGTTTGTCAAGTGTGGTTCAAGGTCAGGATACAGTACACTTCAGCTGGAGGACCCTGACCTCAGTGTGACCCTCTGAAAATAAGAACTCACGTGTGTTATCTGCTGCTAACATTGCTTTGGTGGTCAGACACCGTGTTTAGCAAAGAGCAGATATCTGTTTGAGAAATGAAGGAGACGAGTTGTTGCTGAGTGTTGGGAAAACAAAACTCTTAAAGAAAAATGTGACATCTCATGCTCAGGATTGTTTTCAACCGAAGAGTGATAAGCACTTCAGGTCAAAGGTCACGGTGCAGGAAGTGTTGGAATTCTCTGGAGGCTGTTACAGTGCTGACAGCCAAGGACAGGCCACGCGGATGTGAGCCGTCATCGGGCCTTCCTTACAACCCACTGACATGTTATTATCCCTCGATTCATACTGACACTACAGCATCACGCCGAGGTTTTCTCAGGCCCAATTTAGCTGAATTTAAGAGTGTGAGGTTTAAAGTTCAACATTTTTCTGGTAATCCATTTAAGTTTCTTCACTGAGACTTTGAAACCACAACAACGATTTCAAGTGGGGAAATATTTGAGATAAGAGAGGGTTATTTGAGTTTGGGTTATTTGTTTGTGTTTCTTGAAGCATTTAATAAATTGATTTGGCACTGAGGTCTCGTGTTTGAGCCTCTGTGAAACTCTGTGCCTACTTTAATTTTGGCCAGAAACAGAACTCCAGCAGATCACTCTGTCTCCTAAATTGCAGCTACATCATCCACAATGAGACGCTCCTTTCAGTATGCAGTATAGTTGAATTTCCAGCAACAGAAGAAGATTCAGTAACCAGCTAGCCAGCCAGCCGTTACAGTAGTGTGTTGCTACTACTGAAGCGCAAATCATGTCTGAGGAGATGACAGATAAAAATCAAGTTCGTCTACCTGCACCCAAATTAAGTCCAGATTAGGAGTATTTGGGATTTGTGCACACTCCCACCAAATTTTATCTTGTTATATTTTCACTTTTCACAAGTGTTCTTTTTCTTTCATGTACACTTTTTGTACAATATGGTAACAAACTCTCTCTCCACCTGCTTATGCTTGTGTTCGAGTATTTTGCCAAAGAAGATATTAACAATACATACAGTTGAATATCAATTTGACTGACAGCGTTGTTTAATTACAAAAATATTGCAATAATATTGTTATCATTAATTAAAAAAAAATCTAATATTGTGACAGCCTTAATAGAAACTTACCGACATCAATATGATCACAGATAGTCCACCTGAGTCTGGGAGTAAAGCCACACCAAAGGTCTGTTCTTCAATGCAACGGTCTGCTATCCAGAAATAACATACCTCTGCCATGGATATTTGACCAATCAACAAAAAGTACTCATCGCAGCCATGTAAATATTTCAAAGTGAGCTACAATTCTGCATTCTGTACTTATTTTACATAAAAAAAGTGTTTTATGAACAAAAGCTGCTGTAATTTGAAACAACTGTGCACATTTTGCCATGTTTATGTGTGTCCTGGGGTAGTGATCTTCGGTGGCCCTGAAAGCAAATCAGACAACACTCGGACATTAACCAAACTGGAAGTAGTAGGTATAGGTTTTCTGATTTGCAGTTGTGTTTTCTGAATTGCCGAAGTGATTTGCACTTCAGGGCCACCACAGTGACCTCTTAAATGAGCAATGCATCACTTGAGTCTGAACCAAAAATGAAAATAAAGGATTTTAAAAGATTATGTTTCAGAAAATGCAATAATACTTATTTTGTGCGAACCATATCTCCTCGTAGCTAAGCTATATTGCACATGGAGAAACCATGTGCTTTAGAATAATATTACTGTTGGATGTTTCCTCATGTGGGTCTTTTTAAGTTTAGGGTTTCTAGAACCTTCGCCACCTTGTACCCACGTCTAGCGTCGGTTCTGTTGGGTTTATTCTAGGTTTTGGTCAGACTTTTGGCCCCTGAGCTGGTTTGGCTCCTCACATGGGACATTCCTGTTGAGCAGCCCCTCCCTGAAGTCCCTCAGTGCGCAGACTCGCGGCTCTCCGCTGTCAGGGCTCGGCAGACTGACAGTATGGCGGCGGGGTGCAGCTGGAAGGATGCTACCGTCGCCCGTGATGTGTCTATCGCCGGCAGGACGTAATTGGAGTATTGACGACAAAAACAGAAGAGGATTTAACGAGAAAGGCTTGTGGCCGTGAGCTCCCAAGATGGCCAGGCTCGCAGACTACTTTTTGGTGGTCACTTACGACCTCGAGAAGAGAGGTAGGTGCTTGAGTTAGCCTGCTAAGCTAGCTGTAACGGCGAATTATGATGTGGAGGCGGGGAGGGAGGCGGGGACGGGCCGGTGTTCTGGAGAGTTTGGCTGCTATTTTAACAAATGCTTACTGTGCCTGAATCGGCAGCAGAGGCTATCAATTCACAATTTTCTTTAAAAAAATAAACTGTTTGAGTATTTTGAAAATGTATTGTTACTTTATTTAAAAAAAATGTATTCAAAATTTTTATCTCAGTGGACAAATAATAGTAATAATAATAATAATAATAATAATAATAATAGTAATAATAATACATTTTATTCATAAAAGCGCTATAAAAGTTTCTCTAAGGCACTTTACAAAAAATAAATTATACAATAGATAAGCAAAGGAAAGCAAAGCAAAAAAACAAAAAAAACCTCAGAAACAAATAAACAAAAAAACAAACAAACAAAAAAATAAATATCCGTTATGAATTAATGCTCCCTATTTGAATCCTTATCTGCATTAATAAATGTATAAATCATGTTTTGATACTCTATTATAAAATACTGGTGTAAGTTTTCTGGAGTTGTGTCTCATTAGACTAATATTCTTTTTTAAATATTGCTCTAGAATCATTCCATTGCGCATGCGCAGAGACGATTCGATAGGGAAGCAGTATTCGCCAGAACACAGGGCCGTGTAGTTCCAGCGGACCCGCGCTAGGCGCTGTCAGCAGGGGATAAGCTGTGAACTGTGGGCCGGGGATGCACAGGCCTCACGGGATTAGGGCTCTTAAATGATAGCGTGTCAGCTGCTGTCCCGCATTTCTGACGTTGTTACAGAATTGAACCCCCCACTCGTTTTCAATGCTTGACTTCCTGCCATGTTTGAGGGTTAGCAACACAAACTGTGTCCCTGTGTTTACAACAAACTTCAGCTAACTCTGCCCGCTGAGGGCTAGCGTTAGCCGGGCTGGCTGCTGCTCGGCTCTGACCTAAGACGGATTTATTCAGGCGTTTCACAATTTCTGCCCCATCTTCCTTAATTGGCTCTCACATATAACTGTAACAAGTGCAATGGATTAAAACATGCATTTTAAAGGAGAGGGTCTCAGAGAGGCTGCAGGGCACCGGGGTGTCAGTGCTGTGGCTGCAGGGTCCAGAGCGGTTCACTTGGGACAGTCTGACCAGACCCCGGTCCTGATCTCGGCTTTAAGCTGGTTTTTAAACTGAAATCGATGCTGTGCATGCTGATTGTTTTCTTTGTGTTTTGTGTGGATTAACCCAGATTGCTCTGCCCCTCCCTGAGCCCCCTCGGACCAGAGCTCTGTTCCCCCTGTGTTGCTGGGACGGGGTTTGGACCGTTATCTGAGCCCCCCTCCCTTGGCCTGAGCCTTGGCCTAGATCTGTGCAGTATAATGGCCCGTTTAATCATGAAATATTTAACCCGCATATCCGATGGAGGCATGCAACTTGTAACGTTGTGGTGTTTTATTCAGAGTGGATTTTTACCTATGATTAATTCAGAAGAGGCAAATTGTGACATCAGGAGTCCTCTGGAGCTGCACAGGACCGGCTCTCAACTCACTGACTTGCATCACTTTCTGATTGCACTTATTGCATCTTGTATTTTCTTCTTTCAGAGCAGAGGGGCGCTGAATACAGGATGTTAAAACGTGGACACTGCAAACGCTGCAGAAACACTCCTTCCTGCCTGCATGCAATGCAGAGCATAGCAAGCCTGTAAAAAGCATCTGGGAACCAGACATTAAAGCCACAATGGCTTTAATGGATCAAGGCTCCATGCTTGTAAAACCAAACACTTAAGGGTGATGATAATTGTTGGCGTTGCCCCTTTACTGTTGCCTCACTGTTTACTATAACTTCACTGAGGTTTCTAGGTGGAGGCATGGTGTTGTGTTAACATCTTCAGTAGATGCAATGGTGTTATTAACCTCCTCATCCTCCTCATCGCTAACTTCCTGAATAAATCTTCCACAGTTAGGTAGTAGTTGTTGTTAGTTGCAGTTGTCGGGTTCCTCAACATACACGTAAAGCTTAAAATAAAGATGGAGAAAGATTTAATCAGGATTGGCAACTTTGCCTTGATTTTGAAAGAAGTATAGTGGAGCAATGTTCAAACCACCAACCCCACACACACAAGCTTGCTCTGCCACACTGAAGCCTGCGTATGTGGGGCCTCTGCCAAAGAGAGCATCTCAGCCTGTGCACTGGTGAGTCCGCATAGTTCTTCGAGTTCACTGCAAAACCACCTCTTGGTAGAACAGTCTTTATGACAGTGTGTTGAGCTTTTTTGAAGATTGTTCTGTTGTCCTTCATTAGGTCAACAAGAAACAAACTGTGCACTGCAGGGTCTCTGCATAAAGACCGCTCTCCCTCTCTGGCATGAAGTGTTTCTGCCACACATGTCATTATCAGTAGGCAAACTTTCGTACTTGCTGCAAGCCACCATGATGCACATCTCACAACTTTGTTGACGTTCTGCGTCACAAATGACCATCCTGGCAGACATATACAACTTCTGTGGATTGCAAAATTCTCCCGGAAGTTTAATCCTGAAATATTATATAACAGAAAAGGTGGAACCAAATTCACGTGCCGTATCGAATCCATAACTCACAGAATTCTAGTACAGGTACCACGTTGGAACCGGAAGCCTTATTATCAGAGTCTTCTCCAGTGTCAGCAGTAGTATCTGTCAAGGGTTTGGGGTGGATTAGAGACTCTGGAGCCAAAGTTCTGTTCATGTGTTTTTAAAAAATGTCTATATTTAAATGTTTCCAGTTTTCCTCCTCTGAAAGGGTCTAAAGAAAACACCCACAACCAAGAACAGTTCTCCTCGATCATAATACCAGGAATTCTGCAGCACAGTAGAGTTTCCTCTTGTGTCTAAATATTTCATGCATCCTGTGTGTGTGTGTGTGTGTGTGTGTGTGTGTGTGTGTGTGTGTGTGTGTGTGTGTGTGTGTGTGTGTGTGTGTGTGTGGTTACTGTTTGTCACTCAGTCAGAGGAATGTTTTGCAAGCGTGGGCACTGACAGGTTTTCAGGGCTGACATCATCCCTGCTCGTCTGCCGTCACCAGCAGAGACCTGGTGGGTGTTTACAAACAGAGCGTCCTGCAGGAAGACCAGACTGCTTTTAGGATCGTCCCTGCTTCATTTTTAAAAACCCTTGTTTAACCTGAGGGCATAGCTCCCTCAGTTTGTCTCCTGGGTGTCGGGTTGCTCACATTGTGCTCAACCTGGAAGCTAAGTTTATGCTATCAGTGGATCTAATTCAGAGCTAAGATGGCTGCTTATTGGTTGAGAAGAATCCACAGCGCCCTGTTGGGTGTGGTCTTCTCTTCGAGGGTCTTTTGAGAAACTCCACAGCGTGTCACTGTGTTTTGACAGCGGTTCCTCCGCCTCGGCAAGGACGGGGTGGCTAAATGGATCTGCAGAGCGAGGCCCAAACAGGAAGCTGGGGAGAGGACCCGAGGGAGACTTATGTTTAGAGCGAGAATCCAGATTGTCCCCTCGTGCGTGTCTGAAAACCAAAAGAAGGGGCGTGTGTTTGTGTGTGAGTGCGTGTGAATGTGAGTGTGTGTGAATGTGTGTGCCGGTCTTATTCAACACAGAGCAGAGACACACATGCATTCATACGCACAGATGCTAGCATACAGGCTCTATTGTAGCTCCATCTGTGAGCCTCTGGCGGGGCAGTTTTAGGGTGCTGGTTGGTCATCGCTACGACAGCCTGTAACAGAATGCAGAATTGTTTTTTCCAGGGAGGAGTGACAACCACACACACACACACACACACACACACACACACACACACACACACACACACACACACACACACACACACACACACACAGCCTGCAGCGAAGCTTGAACCATTCATAACATCAGAGGCCGGTGAGGACATAAAGAGGTGCACACAGAGCAGATGGAGCGTGCATGCGGGCTGTTGAGTCTACAGATCTCAGGCTGTTTGTTCTGTAACCGTCATTCAGTGTTGTGCAGAATAGTGACAGTCCTCTGATTCTGTAACACATAAAGTAAATCAGGTAGTGTGCTCCTTGTGTCTATGTCAGATGTCAGCTTGTATCATTTCCTGCCTCGACATTAGAGGTGTTAATTTGTCGCTTCCAATGTGTGACGTATCATACGAGGGTTTGTCAATGTGCAATATGCAGCATCAAATCTGTCAGCCAATGAGAGATTTGTCCTGATTGTGATAGTTCCTCCTTCAGCAAGTAGCTCTGGATTTATGAGGCAGCTGTCGGCGATGTTAGAAATCAATCTGCTGAGTGCTTTAAGGCACTAATAAATCTTTGTATGATATTTGTGTCGGTGTGAAAAAGGACAGTAAGCCGTCGGATGAAAGTTTGTTGGGTTCGCCAGCACACAGGCACACAATCCTGTTTAATTAATCGATCACTTGCTTTAAAACGTACTAAAATATAACATAAAGTTGAAAAACACTCACATTTGTTGTCCATAAATCACCAAAATATACACCTTGATCTCCCAAAGGTGAGGCTTTGAGAACTGGAAACGTGGCTTCTTGCAATGGGACTAGATCAGCTTCCTGAACTAGCTGCTTCAAAGTAGTTGATGCACGCCTCATTTCTGTCCTTTTAGATCATGTTCTGTTCCTAGATCATGAGTTTGAAGCTAGTTAGCATTTTCTTCCCCTGTTGAGGACAAACCTGACAAAGCTAGCATTTTTATTTTCACAAATCTGCTTCATGATGTTATTTCAGCAAACTTCAAACCCATTGAATGCAAGGAAATCACAAGATTATCAGTTTCTGTTTCAGGTTCAAACCACTGAAGTAAGCCAGAGTGAAGCCTCTGTGGAACTTACAATTTACAGTGAAACTGAGACTCACCACAAATAAATAAACTGGCATTACGGTGGGGACTTTTTATGACTCAAGAATGGCAGCGTTCACTTTGCAGACATATCTCGGGGGGAGAACTGAACTGAACTTTCGATCTGAACACATGGTGGCTTCTCAAGTTGCTGATTTAATTGTAAGCAGTGCAGCTAATTGTGTATTTAAAATGCTGGCCACTCTGGATTTCCTGCACACCAACATATGAAGCCTTTTATCAGATAGCTAGGTGACTGTCATTAAGAAGCAGGGCTCAAAACAGAGGTTCATCATCACTCTGTCAAAGTTTCAATGCCAACGCTGATACGGGACAACCACGAGATCCGTGGCCAGTCCGCTGCGGTCCGGCTCCATGCTGTCTCGTCCGTCAATCACTCATTTTCGGAACGCAACATGGACAGCTGGAGTCATGTGACCGAGGTTTTCCCGCGGTAATCACTGAATCAAGGATTCTCCTCCTCCTCTCCTCATCCATGTTGTCTTTCTGGTCCTCTGAAAACCTCTGACCTGTTGACTCCAGGCCTGGCTCCACTCATCATGACGGTGTTTGTTGTTGTAGTTAAGTGAAATACGATCTGGTGATAACACAGAGTGTTTCATTCTGAAAATAAACCGGATGCTTTAATTTTGTTTTGGTGCCTGACTTCCTGTCCCGCTCCATCTGCTCTGTTGAGATTGATGCGTCGTGCTCCAGCACCCCGGCAAAAATTGAAGTCTTGTGTATCTGATCCGGAGGGCTCCGACCTGCCAGATCAGAGACGCACCTGGAACGCAACGGAGCGGATCCAGTGGAAGTTAACACATTGACTAGAATAGAAACCCATCAGATCTGGTGCTGTGACGGATCGGAGACGGACCGGACACGGAGCTGGTGGAATTTGGCTGTGAGAAGTTAAAGTTGCACCAGGGGATTTTTGGTCCCACCCTGCAGCTTTGTTAAACACTCACCTCACTAAGCTGCCCTGCTTTAACAAACATGTCATCATACTGTTGAAAAGCCTCATAATATTTGATGCAGAGTGTTCCTGCAGTTTTAAAGTCGATATTTCTTTCATGGTGGATCTCACAGGTTAATTCAGTGCTGACAGTCACTGCAGGATCCGGTCGATATGAGTATGCACAAAGCTCAGAGGGGAAACAGAAACCTCAGATTGAGAGCAACATGAAGTGAGTGGAGGAGAGAGGAGTGTGTGTGACGCTGCCAGCAGTGCCTGCCTGTGGCCAGCCACTTCCTCCGTCGCTCCATCGCCGGGCTGCAGCCTTTCAGCCCTCCAGAAATAGCCGTCACAATCTGCCTTTCATAGGGGGACAGAGTGACGCTGGGTCATGGCTGCGGTGCACTGACGCTTGTGTGTCTGTGTGTTGGCGTGAGCTGCTCTCTCCCTCTCTCTCTCCACTCAGCCATTCAGATCTCAGGCTGAATGTTTGTGGCTGTCTCTGTGTGTTTGCTGCATTTCCATGGTGATGTTAACCCCCTGCAGGCTGCCAGGCTGCATGGGGATGGTGAGCAGAGCTGGACCATTCACAGGTAGCCAAGATGCTCAGACTTTAAGAAGATATTTTCACTGATATGTTGTTGATTATGAGTTTATTTTGTACTCTTATTCAACTTTTGAAGCAGTGAAACTTCTGAAGCCTCCACAGGTGCTTGATTTAGAGAAATATGAAGCCTCAGCAGCTCCTAAAGACACGTAGACTTCTGCTTTAGTGAGGCACGACCAAAATGATGTATTCATAATCTGCAATTAAAAGAACAGGAAACATATTTGCAGCCGCTGCAGACTGTTGTCATGGTGCTGTGGCCAGGGTTAAAACCTCCCTCATATTAGTGCTGTGATGTAGTAATAGTCCCAGTGTGAGTGAGTCTATGTGTGTGTGTGTCTGTGTGTGTGTGGCTGCATTACAACAGTCTGTCTGCTGTGCTGAATGTTGTTATTCATGAGGAAGACGACGGCCCCGGGGCCCCAACACTGCCCTCATTCCCTCATTCCTGTTACACAGATACAGAGAAGTGTGTGTGTGTGTGTGTGTGTGTGTGTGTGTGTGTGTGTGTGTGTGTGTGTGTGTGTGTGTGTGTGTGTGTGTGTGTGTGTGTGTGTGTGTGTGTGTGTGTGTGTGTGTGTGTGTGTGTGTGTGTGTGCGTGCGTGCTGGGGGTAGGGATGCTGACACACACACATGCTTCTTTACACACAGAGGACCTGTGCACCACTTTTCTTGGCAGGCACTTATTCTACTGTCACAAACTTTATACTCTGTGTGGTTGTGTGTGTGTGTGTGTGTGTGTGTGTGTGTGTGTGTGTGTGTGTGTGTGTGTGTGTGTGTGTGTGTGTGTGTGTGTGTGTGTGTGTGTGTGTGTGTGTGTGTGTGTGTGTGTGTGTGTGTGTGTTACTTAATAAATGTGATGTGCACCCCGGGGGGTCAACAGAGGGCTTGCTCTTTGCCCCAGATTTAGACTACATCAGGACCGCCCCCTTGTCGGGAAACACCAAGAGAATGTCACATTTTTAGGAACCATTTCTTCTTTGATTTTATTTGTATGCTTTTATACACAGAGACACGAGACATCAGTGGGATGTTAGGCTGTAAACTTTGACAGTATCTCATAAAACAATGAATGAATCATTCTCTGAGATCTCCTTCTCTTTAAAACAAACAGAACACGTCATTGAAATGTCAAAAACACTGAAAACGCTGATTTATATTGTATTTCTCTGTACTACTTGGCTAGACTTCTCAACTCATTCTTATTTATACAGCAGCTTTCATACATTCAAGCATGCAGCCCAAAGTGCTTCACAAAAAACAACAACAGAGAGAAAACAACAGCAATTAAAATTATATGAGGCTAAACCAAGCTAGTGTAGAATATGAAATACTTAAAAATGTAATAGTTACTATAAAATTAATAAAATAAAATCTGATAAATATCAGAAAAATAAAATAAAATAATAACAATAAAATCAATAAAATAAAATGTTATAAATATCAGAAAAAATGAATGAATTAGTACAATAAAATCAATAAAATAACATATCAATACCAGAAGAATAAAATAAAGTAATTATAATAAAATCGATATAATAAAATCAGACAAATACCAGAAGAAAATGAATTAATAAAAATAAAATGCATCAAATAAAAAATAGAAATGATGCTAAAAGAATGGTATTAATGGTTATAAAGCAGTCCACGGCTAAAAATAAAACACTCCAAGTTAAAGCCAGATAAAAAGGTAAGTCTTCCGTTTAGAGAGCTTGCCGTTTTAATGTCCAGATGCAGAGAGTTCAGAGTTTAAGGGAATAAAAACAGAAAGCTCTCTCTCTTTGTGAGGGACACACGAGGAACATTTAAAAGGGAAACATTCCAGGACCTCAGTGATTGTTGTGGAACATAAAATAACAGGAGATCAGTGATGTATGGAGGAGCTTTGAAACAAGTAAAATAACTTTAAAATCAATTCTAAAAGAAGTTGAGTTGATGCGACTTGGCTTCTGTTTCTACAAGATGTGCTGTCATTTTTGAAGCTCTCTATACGACTAAAACTCAAATCATACAGTATGAAAGATGCTAATGTGTGTGTGTGTGTGTGTGTGTGTGTGTGTGTGTGTGTGTTTGTGTGTGTGTGTGTGTTTGTGTGTGTTTGTGTGTGTGTGTGTGTGTGTGTGTGTGTGTGTGTGTGTGTGTGTGTGTGTGTGTGTGTGTGTGTGTGTGTTAGGGATGCCCTGGTTCTTGATGCTTTGATGGTTTCCCTGGAATCCAGAGAATGTCTCCGTCCCCTCTCGGGACAAAGGCTGAGTCAGTGTTGCTCACAGTCGGCCTCTCGGCGCCCAAGGGAGCAATCGTTCAGATCCCCGAGGGGTGATTCCAGCGTGTCCAGACCACTTTTGATTTTAAGATAGTTAAGATAGGGGGGGGTTGTTTGGATTAGAAGAGATGGTTGGTGAGGCTGAGGTAAAAACACATCGCTGCACAAATGATCGTATGCAAATCATATCCTTACTTAGAATATTTTCATTGCACCTTGATCGAAAATCTTAAATTTAAGTCTTTACCACAATCCTTTTTTATCATTTAGTCTAATTACAAATATTATGATGCTACTTTAAGGCGCATGTGCTCCAGCTTTTTACACCTCAGTGCAACCTTTCTAGCAGCAGTCCTTTCATTCTTGTTTTAGAAAATAATTGAATAAATCAGGCTCGTTTCAGCAGTTTTTATTTAGTGATTTCAACAAAATGAAAAAGCTCTACATGTCTCCTCTGCAAATATATACCCATAAATCTCTGATTTCAGCTTCTTTAATTTCAATACTTAGTTTTTTACACTACTTTCTGACATTAAACTCTATATATTTTGATTGAGGTCTAAACAAGTAATCTTAAGTTTGTCCGTGTGAGTTTGAGGAACAAATGCATCAATTAAAAACACAATGAACAGATTAGTCAGTGATGCAAATGATCCTTACCATGCCTTCACTCTATCAGGAAAATGTTCATTTACGTTGTGCATATTAGCTTCAACTTAAAGTCGCAATATCTGCGAGGGAACATTGCATTTTTACAATACCTGCCTTTGCAGAATGTCCCTCCTGCATCTTAAATAAATCTAAAAAGCTGTTTTTTTATTGCTTAATGTGCACAAGGTACTCAGAGAGTAGCATGATAGTTAGCTTAAGCTTCATCAGGCTGCATATAAATGCTAAAGTGAAACGATTGTACTCATCCACGAGGAGAAATGTGCACATGCAGAGTGAGAAAGTATTGATTCAGTCTTTAGCAATGTGTTTGTTGTGCACGCCTGTTTTGACTCCTAAATTGGCCCATGGATGTCTGGGGCTTCTGGGAAATGATGTTCTTTAAAGCCTGCTGAAGACATGAATGTTTAATGATCAACTTTAGATCATTGTGTGCTGATGAGAAAAGGTCTGTTCCTGGGTTTTATTGCCTGTTTGTTACCCAGAGTTCAGTCTGTTCTTCAGCTCCCTCGTTATCTCATCCTTAGATTTCTGCGTTGATTGAATCTCAGCGTCGGCTACATAAACACATCAGTGACACTGACGGTGATCGACGACAACCGCCGGTGGAAGATTAAGTCTCGTCTTTGTTAAGACGGTTTCCAGGTCAAATCTGTCCTTCAGAAAAAAAGAAAATCTGCCTCCCAGACGCACACTGTGCTCGCTCTAATCTAGCCTGTGATTGGTTTAAATGCACAGATTAAAGGTCTGTTATTGGTCCAGACCTGGTTTGATGTCTTTATCACTGCACTGTATTTATGGCACGTCTTTGCTCCCCTCCCCCAAAGGAGGGTGTCAGTTGTTTTAAGATTAATGTTGAAGCTTAGGGCTTTACATCATGCTGTAAGTGAGTGTTGGCCTGATGGTTCACCTTTGGACCTGCACAGGAGCTTTCACTGACGATCACAGAGTAACTTCCTGTGCCATGCAAACATCACATCTGCAGTCTCACCATGTTGGAGCATTTCTTTTAATACATCAGAGGTCTGAACTGAATGCTCTCATAATTAAAGGCTGCAGCAGCACACAGTTAATTATACACAGGGAGGGATTAAATACACATCTTATACTGGCTCATTTACAGCGCTGTCATGGATTCAATCACTCCTTCATTTGCTCTTTTTTCACACGGAGAATAAATCAAGTCGTATGAAACCATCAGACAAGGGGAATACAAAGTTTTGAGGAGGTTTGTCTCGTGTTATTTGTTTCCTAAAGTTATTTTTTCTGCAGGACAGTTTGGACAAAAGAGACAAAAAAGGACAAACTTTGTGCAGACAGACATTAACATGTACTATTACACCTGTGCCACCTGTAACTTCATAAAAAACTTTATCAGACGTGATCGTTTAATTCTGTGTAGCTTGAAAATAGTATTAGGCCTGTGCATAATCTGCAGATGGCACAAGTGTCTAGAAAGAAGCATGACACAGCGTTGTCTCTCCTGATTGAAACATTGTGCAGGAACATTATGCTGCACAAGTGAATATGACCAGAAACCACAAATGTGCACATATTGCATATCTGGGGTTTATTTTAGGGGGTTTAACGGTACAATATAACGCCTCAAACCCTCGCTTTGGTTCTCTGCTAACGTATTTATTACACAATGTAACCCAGAGGAGCCATTTATGTCCTAATACAGTTGAAGAACGATGTTTCTAGAACAGCAGTTTCACAAGCAAGGCACCACTTAATAATAATAATAATAATACCTTTATTTATATAGCACCTTTTAAAAAGCAAACGGCAGGGCACATAAAACCTAACACAAGGAGAATTCAACCGCAGAGAGAGCTTAACAGAAATTAAAATCAGACATCAAGACCCAAACAACGATTTAACCCAACATCACAGGCAATCCGACGATATGAAATGAAACCAGAGGGACAAAGAGAGTGAGTGAATTAAAAGTATAAAAGGAAAGAAACTCTAAGGCTACAAGCAGTAAAAGAGGGGTAAAAGCAATACAGAGTTACAATCATCATTTAGATAAAAAGGGATCAAATAAATTGAAATAAAATAAATCAGGACAATAACAAGAAGTAAAGACACGAAAGAGATAAAAGGAATAAAATAAAAACACAAATCAAGATGAATAAAAGCATTAGTGGTAGTAAATGAGATATTAAGAGAGTAAAACAATGAAAGGATGATAAGATGGGATAAAAAGTAAGATGATAATAAAGGCAGTAAGATTTCTTATCAGCTGTTGCATGCTAATTAACTCAGCCAAACTCACTGAGCATCGCTCTGTGTCAAACTATTTGCATTTATAGTTCAGATATTTGATTGCAAAAACTTGCAGACATGCGATTTAGGAAGGTATTACCCTGAAGGTGTTTGTTGGTAGAATGAAAGAAAGTCTCCTTCAGAAAGTGTCTTGATTCAGACTTACCCCTTTTTGACCAATGCAAACGTGGCTCTAGTTGCGTGCTGGTGTTCACGCTGGTTCGAAGCTGGTTCAAAGCTGGTTCAACTTGACACCAGTTTGTTTTTCCACCTGCTCGAGCCCGTGGAAGAGCCATGTCATGACGTCACTTCAAAGTTATAATTTTTGGGGGGGCTTTTTGCCTTTATTTGATAGGACAGCTGAAGAGAGACAGGAAGTGTGGGGAATAGAGAGTGGGGGAAGAACCGGCAACCTCTGCAACGAGGACTGTAGCCTCTGTGTGGGGCGCTTAGACCGCTAGGCCACCAGCGCCCCTATGACGTGACTTCTACGTGAACGCTTTACCCAGCAGCGCTTACAGGAACTTTCCCTCACGATAACAACGATGGCGGACAACCTAGCAGGCTTGCTGGTGTTGCTCCTGGCTTCACTTCTGTGCTTCTTGTCATGCTTTACATGTCACGGCAGCCTCACTCCTCGCCCCTGACAGAAGCGGTTTGCGGTTCTAGACCAGCAAAGAGATGGTGCTGCTCTGGAACCTGTTTTCCTGGCCGGGAGCCGGTTCTCTCGCAGTCGAAACACAAAAAACTGAAACTGCCTCGGTGGAAAAGTGGTTAAGGGTTCATTTCTGAAGATAGACTCATGCTTAAAGGTAGGATTAAATTGAGGTGTTGAGTTAAAGGTAAATGTTTACATTATCTTCATTTTAATTCAAAAGTTTGAAGAAAAAGTTCTGAATCATCACGCCGAAAGCTGGATTTATTTGTGCACAGTTACACTCGTTTTAGCTCCTTCAGTGTCACAACAGATTAAGTGTATAAAAAGGTGATATTTTAGTATTCAGTGGATTCAAACAGACATTAAATGTTAGATTCAGCCCTCACTGAGCAGTCTGTTTTACTGTGTGAGAGTCACTCTGTCTGCTTCCTGATGAGAGATCAAGCACACATCTGTGTCTTTACTTCTGATTGCCCGGCTGACGAGATGTAATTTCAGCGCCATGTGCGAGTGTGATTGATGTTACTATAAGACGAAAAGGTGAGAGGGTTAATCTGCAACGAAACACAATGTGTCACTAACATGTAGTGTAAGTGATATGTGAGAGAAGTCGAGTGTGATGTGCTGCTCAGTGGAGACAAAAGGCCCGGGTGTCTGAAGATAAGTAGTGATTGAGTGCATTAGCCCACAGCTCTCATGTTTCCTGTTGCGGTAATCTGGGGGAGCACACGGAAATGTTTGTGTGCATCTTGTTCCAGAGGAGCTGCTTGCATTAAGAGTGTACGTTATATCCTGTTTCATTGTGTTTGAATCACAAAGTTTATTAAGACTGACATGTAATCCATCCTGCTCTGAACCCTGCTCTGATGATGCTTCTTCAGTAGCGTCCCAGATACTCCTCATCATGTGATCGTCATTCACAGACGAGTCCTGTCACTCTCCTTCTGTCACTTCATTTTGGCTTCTGAGCAGTCCAACAATACAGGCAAACATGCATATTTTAAATCAAGCTAACCACACACTGGAGGACTCTGAAAGGTCTCTCTAATCCTCTCAGACTTTGAACACACAGATCTTTAGAGTTTGCAAAGACTGGGTGTAAAGTAAAGTCACTTTTGAGATGATTTCACATCATTTCAGGGAAATTAGCAGGAAAGTTTTGGCTACAGCTGCTCTTATTTGCAGTTGTTTGTGGATATCAGTCTGATACTGACTCACACAGGACTTCCACCAGATCCGTGTCCGGTCCAGCAAAAATTGAAGTCTTATGTCTCTGAACCGGAGGACTCCGACCTGCTGGATCAGAGACGTAGCTGGAACGCAACGGAGTGGATCCAGTGGAAGTGCTGTGACGTTTGGATACGGATCCGACACAGATCTGGTGGAATCATGCAACTGGTGCAAAGTTAGAAGAGCTACCAATAACAGGATGAATAAAATTATCTGAGGTTGAAGGAGAATCGTTTTCAAAACAAGAGAAGCAAAGATGTCTGCACGTAGAATTATTTAAATGCCAAAACTCTCATCACAGCGTAAGTCTCTGCTGCTTCGTCTTTCATCGAGTTGTAAACACTTCACTGTGGCTTTCACAGCATGCTTTGGTGTCATTGACTCATCTCCTGTCCCAAACCAGACTTGTGACTCGATTCAGACGGCCATCAAGGAACTGCTTTTTGGAGAGAAGATTCTAGCAGCATGAAATACCATGGACTTCGTTGGAGTGGGTTAGCGATACCTAAAGTCCTGGTATCGGTATCAGATCAGGACTTTAGAAGTTGGATCAGTGCATCCCTGATAAGAGCTAGCACGCCGCTAGTGAGGCATTTTTCACCTGTTCATCTGAGCTAACCACCATCGTCTCTTTGTATGGAGTGAAGTTGAATCCTGGATGTCCGTTAATCAGACAGCCACCTGTAGCATCGGAAGCAAAAAGAGAAGTGAGCAGAGACCAAGTTGCTGTCATGAATCATCGCTGTGTAACAATCTGATTTCTTCAGTTTCAGCTTCATTAAATCGTTTTAATCCGAACACTTCTCATCCCTGTAGCCGTGTCGCTCTCTTAGGCCGTTTCCTCTCCTGGAAAGCCTTTCTTTTTGTTTTGGGGGCTCTGCTGCTGCAGAGAGGGGGGCATTAGTTTAGCAGGAAGGATGTGAGTTTGCTGAAGAGCTTTTTCACAAAGAAAATGTCCCACATTGTCTCCAGGACGACGGTGGCTGCCAGATGGAGCAAGGTTTTTTTTTTTCAGCCTTTATTCGGCTCCTAAATGGCAGCTTCGCTCAGACAGTCGGTTTCCAACACGTACTCAGAGTGGGATTATAATTTTTACGTCATCTGATGCAAGTTTAGGACAGCTCTGAATGTCAAGTGTTACTTATTGATGTGCTGAACGCCTCTGTGGTTCCTCCTGAAACAATGAGAGGCTGTTTTTAATCAGAGAGTGACTCACACTTCTTCATATTACTCAACGGGACTCTCCTGCATGTTGTGTATCAGAGTGTGTGTCTGAGCGTCCATATCTTCAGGAGTGTGTGTGTGTGTGTGTGTGTGTGTGTGTGTGTGTGTGTGTGTGTAATAAAGAATGGGTGGACACTGGGCGATCTCCGTCAGAGGGTGGGGTGTAAAGTTTGAACATAATGATGTCATAGTTTAATTGATTATTGCCCGAATACTTGAACTCTACGATGAGATTTTATCTTAACTCAGAGCAGATTTTGTTTTGAAAAGTTGTGCAGTGTCTGCTCTTATCCTGTTATACAAATAAAGTAAAGATGTTGTTGCAGCTTTGAGCTGGTTCTTAAAAAGTGTGGTAAGTAATGAGATCAGGATTATATTCACAGCCTGAGTTTGAGAGATGCTGCAGATATGCCATCAATATTTCAGCTGATGTGAGTAGACCTGCAGAAAGATATGGGATAACATTCTTCAATATTGCAAAACCAATGTGCATAATGGAGTGCAGACTAGATGTAACTCCCTGTGTCTTTACCCTCTTTCAAACGTGCACCCATGGAATCTTCTAGGAAATTCTTCGAAGCTTTGTCCAAACTTACAGGAGATGAGTCAATGACACCAAAGCATGCTGTGAAAGCCACAGTGAAGTGTTTACAACTCGATGAAAGACGATGCAGCAGAGACTTATGCTGTGATGATTGTTTTTGCATTTATATAAATTCTACGTGCAGACATCTTTGTGTCTCTTGTTTTGAAAATGATTCTCTTTCAACCTTGGATATTTTTATTCATCCTGTTATCGATCGCTCTTCTAACTTTGCACCAATTGCATGATTCCACCAGATCCGTGTCCGGTCCATCTTCAATCCGTCACGGCACCAGATCTGATAGGTTTCTATTCTAGTCAATGTGTTAACTTCCACTGGATCCACTCCGTTGCGCTCTGGCTGCGTCTCTGATCCGGCAGGTCGGAGCCCTCCGGATCAGAGATATCGTGATAACATATATTTTTTTATATCGCCCGGCTCTAAGCTCAACCTGAAATATTTGGGAAGTTTGAAGAAGTTTTATGCATGTGTGAATACAGCTTAGTGTCTCTGTTGTTCTCCAGGCTTAACACAATACCTGTTTGCAACATGTCTCCCCTGAACCACTAAACTGGCATGAAGTGATCTGAGAGTAGCTGATATCTTAATCTGAGTGCAATAAAATGATGTGTCAACATGGCTATTATACCCAGATCTCCATACAACAGGTCAATTATAACCATATTGAGTTAGAAAGCATTGATAGCTTACAGAGAACTTGATATTATCAGTCTTTTGCTGTTAGTCCGCCCTCACTCACTCTGCATGTTTCAGAATGATGCAGTGTGAGGTTACTCAGACGTGGAGGTGAAGACAGACTTTAAAAACCAATAAGGTCACACAGCTCGTCAATAAATCCCTGTAGGAAAACTTAGTGACCTTACTTAATGCAGTAAACTCGCCTGAGACCAAACTGCACACTTTATTCTGGCAGCAGTTTCAGATCTACACACACAGTTTGTTCATGAACACAAAGACGCGTGGAAACAAACGGCGCTCAAAGGTCTTTTGTCCTGTCGCTGTGGAAACCGCCTGATGTCGTGTCACTGTGGTTAGGAGGCCTGTAAACGAGAAGCTGTGGCATGGCTCACACACACACACACACACACACACACACACACACACACACACACACACACACACACACACACACACACACACACACACACACACACACACACACACACACACACACACACACACGTACGTTGAACTACAGACTCATTTCAGCTCTGACTGGTATCATTCAGAGATCACATGACCAGCCGGTCTGCCTCTCTCCTGTGTCACAGAGCATCACAGCAAGTATTCATCTGTGTGAAGAGTCATCTGTGTGAAGAGTCATCATGGTGACACACACACACACACACACACACACACACACACACACACACACACAGACACACACTGCACATGTGACCCACATTTCCTCCTTGCTCCTGTCTTTCATCCTTTGCAAACCTCTCTCTCTCTCTCTCTCTCTCTCTCTCTCTCTCTCTCTCTCTCTCTCTCTCTCTCTCTCTCTCTCTCTCTCTCTCTCTCTCTCTCTCCCTGAGTTTGAAGAAGCTTTTTAACATGTGCATCATGTCTAAGAAGCAGACAGCAAGGCCTCTGGTTTGTTACTGCTGCTCTGATTGATGAGCTCATCTGTGCTGTTGCTGTGCAGCAAGAAAGACTTTTTAAACAAGTAATAATAAACCTTTATTTGTTAGAAGTAAGCCTGTGTAAAGTATTCATGCTTCTACATCCTCTCTCTTCAGGTCAGGTGAAGCACAAGTTAGCTCTCAGGCAGCTTCAGATTAATCAGCTCCAGTTAAGTCATAAAAAAACCCAACTTTCTGATGTGTTTTTAATTTAAGATGGGCATGGTATGTGCGAAACATCACAAACATCATATCGACATAAAAAATGTGCGTCATAGCCACTCTGCATTCTTTAATGTTTGTTAATATTTGCTTAATTAAACATTGTCTATGGCGCTTGGAAACCAACATAAAGAACATACTGCCCCTTCAATGAACCTAGTAGATGCATGCTTTTACAGTAAGCTTACTTTAGTAGAATATTAATATTTAATTTAAAGAAAAGGCAGTTATTGTCATTATCGGTATATTGCAACAGCCCTAGAACAGAGCAAGAAATAGCATTTGAGAAGACGGAGTCCTGAGGAAATGCTACATTCAAATTCCTGCTAGTTTTCTGTGGCTACCAACCCTAGCTTTAAGTGAAATAATTCAGCCTGTCCCTGCTAAAAAGACAAAAGGAAACTGTCATGATGTGACCACTGTGACTGTATTTGTACTGTATGCCATGAACACAAAACACAAGGGCTGCGTTGTTGTTTGATGACAAGGAGTTGATCAAAACTTACTAAATGTGTCTGATGTATCACCAAATGTTAACAAGCTGTTGACGCAGAGCTGTGTCAAAGCTTGTGTCTTCGTCACTAACGCACACTAGGAGGTAAAAATCATCAATGAAGATGAGACAGATGCATGGAGGTGGAAAGAGCTGGTTCATAAAGCACACCTGCTGCAGGTAGAGACCAAGCTAACACTGAGCTCCTCAGATAATAACTCAGCCTGTCACAGGAAGTCATCACTTTATCTTTAAAGATTAGACCCACAACGAGTGAAAACATGGACTTTCAATGTCCGACAGTCGGCCACTAACTAATAAAAATAATGAATAAAAATAATAATAAAAACAAAACACACGGTCAGACTTTTTATCATCAGTGATGCACTTTAGCTCGTCATACCCTCGTCTTCGTCATTAAAAACGGGTTGTTGACGAACACATATAGTCATAATTTTCGTTAATGAAATTGACACTGCAGTGTGACTATGCTAAAAGGCCATATTTGCTAACTAGAAATGTTCATTGTAGTCATCATCTTGCTTATTTTTCAACCCATGCAATCCTCTTCTCTGTTAAAACAGCATGTCTCCTCTTAAAAACCTGAGAAAAGTAATATTTTGTTGAATTTCTGTTTTTGATAACTGACTAAATATTCAAGCTTTTCGGTTAGAAACAGAAATCTGCAGTGCCGAACTTCTTAAGAGTCTGTAATGAACCTGCAAACCGTTGTAGGTTCGGCGGGCTGAACTAGTGCATGAATTAAAAAGACTTCAGACACAGAGGGAAGCCAGATCTGTCTTTTATTTGCCGAACAGAGAGCCCAGCAGAGGTTGAAAAGCCTGTTCACAGTCTGCACATTCAGGGAGGCTCTTTGGTTGCTCAGCACTGTAGGACATGAATGCACTGATTGAGACTTGCTGATTGTGTTTCTCACCGTGTAAAAACATGCAGCTGCAGATTCAGGAGCCATCAACACAGGACTGAACTGTGCAGTCACGGTGAAGCAAATAATACTTTGTTTTTATCTGTCAGATCAATGCATGCTCATGAGGTGACAAAGCACAGTCTACAGCACTCTGTTTTTGTTGTTGCAGCAAGTCGTGCACGGATAGTCCGTCCAGGAGGAAATAGAGGCTGATGCACAGATGGAAACCTGCAGATGAAGTTTCTGGTCATGTCCAGAGTTTAAGATTTGAGGATATACTGTGCTGCTGGAGGAAATTGTCGAAATAAGTTAGAGGCTGCACGACAATCTGATGCCAGAAAGACATCGTGCAAACATGGACAGTACAGTTTAGTGGAATGATAGTCGATTATAGATCAAGAATCTGCTGGTAGAGCTGATAGTTCTGCGAGGCCACAGACTCCACACGTTTCAGATTCCTCACTCACCGCAGACTGATAGTGAGCTGCGAAAACATTCGTCTGACATAACTCGTGCAGTCACTCACTCCTGCAAATTCCTCACTTCTTCCTGAACAGCAGCGCGTCTTATTGAATGTTTACACCTGCAGCTCACACACACACACCCAGCATGAACGTGTGCCAGATCCATTTATGTACGCACCTCGGGCTGTATCATTGCGGTTAATAAGGAAATTACTTTGATTCATTTGGATTGTAAGTGGAACATTAATTCGCTCTGCACTTTTGGCTTTGGATGTCAAAATCAGGTCAATGTTTAACAGCCGCGGGTCACGTGATGCGAGTGAAATGAAGTGTTAAATGTTGATTTTGTTTGACCTCTTTATCGTGTACTAGTGAGAAAAGTATGTCCTTAATTAAAGATGAGCTTCTCTTTTTGTTGAATAAAACATGGATAAAAACGTCTTGGGTTCCAGATGCTAACCTGCAGCTGGTTGGAACAAAAATCAAGGTCATGTAGTTTGATTGGATATGATTCATCTGGTGCAGGGCCGCTGTGTGTGGGGGTTTCTTCACACACAGCTCGCAGCCACGGTCGTTTAACTGGATGTGACTGGAAAGCATGTGGTGACACGAAGAAGACCTGCTGAAACTTAAGGTTGTTCTTCTCCTGTTATCGTGGTCGAGTTGTGTAACTTGTTGTTTCTTATTCTGGATATTAAAGCATCAATCATTGTGCAGCAGTGTGAAGCTCTCTGTGACTTTCTGCAGGTCAGGATCAATCACAAAGAGCCGAGGTGACGTCGCTGTCTTTCTCTTCTGCTCTCAGTCTGTCTCCAGCAGACAAACTAACATGCGTCACTGTTTGGACCCTAAACTGGAAGATCCAAGTGTCTGCTCTGAGTGCCAGACCCCTGCAGGCCTTCCTCTAAGCTCCACAACGCAGTCTTCTTACAGTCCTTTAAGACTGCATCGCACTTTGAATACGTTTGTGTTCTGAAACATCGAACAAAGCGGGCTTATTTGCAGTCGGTAAGAGCGTATAATCAGGCAGTGCATCGCTCTGCCAACAAACAGCGGATCAATCCAGTGACACGCAACAGTATTTCTGCAGAAGCTGGAAAAAATTAGATTTAATAATGGGTAGTTTGATCCAAGGAGCCTAAAAGGCCAGAATCACATTCCAGTCCGAGTAATGAATCCCATAAAACACGACGCTCTGCTGTTGTTCAGCTCTTACTCAGAAGAAAAGTTTGTCCTTCAGTTTGTGTTTGTTTGTTTGTACACAACCCAGAACTCTTAGCAGAACATATATAGAGAATTACAGGTGTTATAAAATCTGAACAGAATGCAACCTCTCAGCTGTGTCACCTCAGTGCCTTTTATGAAGGTGTGGACGTGTTGAAAAATAAACTATAGTATTGAAACAGAGAAAATAAATACACGGTCATGGCTGTGATCGTTGTTTTCATTACTTGAAATAACTGCAGCTTGAGTTAGACAGAAATAGATTAGATTACAATGAATTAAACTGAAGAAGGGCGCAAATATTTCAACATACAAAGCATTAATCTAATCTAATCTAGATGTGTATATGACTGAGAAGTAGCTTGAGTTTGAGCTCATGAAGACAGCATTACATTTGTTAGTTCATAACAACTAGAGCAAGTGGAAAGCAAAGTGATATGAAGTATTTAGAAAATGAAATCAATTAGATAAAATCAGATATTTTATAAATAAAGATTATAATAAATACCAGAAAATTGAATCAAATCATTACAAACAAATTAATTAAATACAATTAATACAATAAAATCAGATAAATACCAGAAAAATAAAATAAAATAAAATAAATACCACTAAAAATAGAATAAGATAGAATAAAATAACATTAATACAATTAATGTTAAAACAATGATCATAATGCTAATAATGCAATCTGATTCTACCCCATAGCTATGCTGTAGCTGCCAACGGCATGGAGAGCACTGCATGCTTGTTTAACAAGTGTTGCGCCGCTCTGTAATATTTCACCTAAACGCTAGTCTGCATGTAAGTCACACCACTAGTTTACAATCCCCTTATGCTCCCTGATTGTTTGTGTACAAGAAGCTATGGTGCCTTTGAATCGGAGCATATTTTGTTTGAGTTAGAGCTGTTGGAGGATGCTGGAATTATTGGGAACAAGGAAAGAGAGGAGAATTCGGAGGAGACAGAATATACAGCCACTGAATTGGTGTACGCAGAGGAAGCACCAACCCAGTGGACCAATCACAGGGCTTGCTGTCTGCATTTTGAGGCGTAGTTACATTTTTGAGGCGGTGCTCATCAGGCTACGTGCTTAGGTTTGTATGCTGCAGCGTAGATTCAACCAAGAAGTATAAACCAGGCTTCTGAGTATTACCTAATGCCACTTTACTGCTGTGTGATCGCTCAGCAGTAAAGTGGCCTTACAGTTCACCCTCAGGGCTTTCTGCAAGGATGCTTTTTCAGACCAAGAGTGCAGGGATATGTTTGCCCTTTTTAAAGTCTACTTTGATTTATTATTTATGTGTATAGGATATATTATATTAGGTTTAACTAGTAGTTAACGTTTGGTTTTATTCGTGGCAGAGGATCATCCTGTAGTCCACCTGTTGGCTGCCTGGCCAGTCACAACAAAAAGACAATAAGGAGCAACTTAGTGGGAGAAAATGTTGCTGGTAAATTGCTCAAATTTGGGATATAATCTCTCTTGGAGTTTGGCACTTACAAACAGCTTCACATCACCATGTCTTCTGGACTGCTTTGTGACAGATGCTCATTTCCATGCAGCCCTGAAAAACAAAAACAGCTAGTACCCAGATATTCCTCTAATCCAACTGGCTTTGTTTTTGTGGCTAAATGTTGACGATTCCTGTTTTTTATTGAGGAAATATCCAAGATGAGTTTGTAAAATGATGTTTGCGTGCAGGGACAGTTTCAGTCTCCTACACTCACCTTTAAGCAGAAGCTGAGAGGTGGCCTCCCTCGCAGATTAGTTTCACTTCACAATCAGCGTTTAGGATCCGCTCTGTGAACTTTGAGTTCCTAATCACAGAGGAATTTGAAACCAAGAATCTTTATGAAGGGAATAAAGGAATGATGTCATGCAGCTTGTTTTTGAGGTGTGAGGTTTTCAGTCCATGGCCTTTTTCTTCATCACACCACACGTGCTAAAAGTTGTTCCTGTCCTCCTGTACGCAGCTGATCTGTCTGTATGTCTGCAGCTCCCTGCGGTGACTGACGGGCTCGTAGCTCCCTGTCTGACCTCTGCCTTACCCTCCTCTGCATGCTACAGCACTCAGCAGAGACTGTTACAGCTGCAGAGTTTGTTTCACTTTCTGTTCCTCGGTTAGTGAGCTCCAAAGGGCCACAAAAAAGTTACATGCATGAAGTTTTACCTTGAGTTCAGTAGACTTTCAGTGTTCTCCAAAATTTAAATGAAAAAATCCTATTTTCAGGCTGTTAGTTTCACTATAGGTGCTTTTCAACCGCAGTTCCTTTCCCCAGGAACTAGGTACCTTTTGAGGAACTAGTAGGAACCCGAGACTAAATTTAGTTCTGTGGTATTTAATATCCCCCTGTCCACAATAACCTACACACAACTGTGATTCACTTTGTTTATTAGCTGTGTAAGAGTCACCTTCTCTGAGCTGACTACGAATGCGTCAACTCCCGGTGTTATGGTATTATGAGTGACCCTGTTAACTGGAGACCTTCAGCTGAACATGTCCGTGTTTGTGGAGTTTATCACAGCTGTTGAAACACAGAAAGAGTCCTCGGGAATGCAAACTAGTTTAGTTGTTAAATAAAATGTCCAAATATCCTCATCATACATTCAATTATCATCTCAAGACAGCAGTGACAGTTTCCAGTTAACAGGGTAGCTATTTAAACCGAAACACCGGTCGATCTGTGCCATAGCTCTTCCATAACTTTTTTTACCCCCTTCATACGTCCCTGGCTTGATTTGCATAATCTCCACAGGACCTCAGGCCTCGGTGGGAACGCAGACAGCAATGGGCCACAAGAACCATTTATAGCCCTTTTCCACCAAGACAGTTTCAGGGCTGGTTCGGAGCCGGTGCTCACTTGAAAATAAGTTTTTTGTGTTTTGACTGTGAGAGAACCAGCTCCCGGCCAGGAAAAAAGGTTCCAGAGCAGCTCCAACTCTTTGTTGGCCTAGAACTGCGAACGGCTTATGTCAGGGACAAGCTGCTGCTTTTTGCCATCATTGTTGTTGTGAGGAAAAGTTTGTGCTAGCTACGGCTACTGGGAAAAGCAGTCACGTAGAAGTGACGTCATGACGTCGCTCTTCCACTGGCTCGAGCGGGTGGAAAAACAAACTGGTGCCGAGTTGATTTCGCGAGTTGAACCAGCTCCGAACCAACATGAGCACCAGACCAGACATACAACCAGGGCTGGTTGGTCAAAAAGGGGTATTAGTTCCTGGCAGAGTAGTTCCTGGTTCTTCTGGTCAAAAAGCACCTTTAGATAGAGAAAGCTTTAAGCTGCCAACATTCTACCTTGCCAGTAATAACGTATAAGGATACTACGTATTTTTAAAGCTACTTGCCTCAGTTTTTCTTATTATATCATAAGCCATTAATGCTGCAGAGCGACGGCCATCTTTAGTCTGCTTTATTGAGGACAATTAAACATTAAAACAGGGAAGTAATCATGACTTTGGTCTGGTCTCCTTTCAAATTTGGTTTCATTTCAGTGCCTTATGTTTGGTTAGCTGCTGTGCTAACAAACTCCCTGTGGTTTTGAGTCTTGTTTATTTATTCAGTTAGTTGCTTGTTATCTTTGGGAGCTTGTATTGCTTTTAGAGTTGTTTTTATTTCAAGAAAAACTGAATATTCTAGATACAAAGACAAAGATATTTGTTCCTGTTTTTGATATTTAACTGGCTGGTTTATCCTTTCCAGTAGTTATTTGGACTTTGGAAACATTTTTCAACATTTTCAGACGTTTTATGGAAGAATTTACTAACGACCACGTGGAACAATCATTGCCAGATTAATCAGAAAAGACAACCTTGCAGACAAAGTAACGCTGTTCGTCATATTTCCTATCATCTTCAACTCAAGAGAAGCTGAAACTTGTTTCCCAGAAGGAACAAAAGCTTCATTTCTTCAATCTGCTGGTAGGACTCATAGGACTCCCCAGCTTTAACCGCGGCTGCTTATTGTTTGTGACTGATTTAGAGCTTGAAGTAAAAAGACGACTGTCCGGACTCCAGCTGAAGTTAATCTGGGAGAGTTTACTGTAACACTGTTGAGCAACTCGGCTTTGACTGAAAGACACATTGTCATTTCAGCTGCATGAAGAACAAGGAGAGACCTCTTAGTTTAACTTGAGTATGTTGAAAGTTATGTTTATTTGTGCGTTGTTGTAATCTCTCATTTCTCTCAGTAATAGCTGCTTCTGTGAAGTCAATTGAAGCTCTAACAGTCCTGTTTACATTCCTCAGATTCCTTTTTGTGTACATGCACATAATCTGACATCACTGGATTAGAGTTGAAAAGAGTCTCTTGTGGCGAGGAGACACTTCTTGTGTCGTGCATACCTCTGCATGAACCGGCCTCGTGCAGCGTGCAGGGTTCAGGGAGTGAACTAGCTTCAGTTTTCTTCCTGTCTCACTCCCATCAGACTCATTCACACAACCCTCCCTCTGCAGCAGGATGTCCTGCTTTGACTGGCTGTGTAATCTCCACCCTGCCTCACTATTGGCTGTGAGTGTTTTTTCATTGTGTGTGTGTGTGTGTGTGTGCTTGTGTGTTCCTGACACACCTACAGTTTGCCATCCACTCCCAATGCATTGCTTCAGAGCATAATGTAAGGCCGAACAAGGCGACGTGTGAGCTGCTGTTTTAAATATACGTCTCCAAGGAGGAAGATAGGAGGTGACATCAAGTCCCAGCATGCATCAGCTCTGGTACACAACACCGGATGATTCACCCCAGTAAAACAAGGGGTTGTCTCAGTCACATGATGTGAAGTGTCAAAACAAAGGCAGCATTAAGTCTGCAGACAAAGGTGGCTGAAGTCTGATCTTTTTTGGTCATATGTGACTCCAATCTGCTTTTTTTATGCGTATGTTTTGATTTCACATATCTGCACTTAAACCAGATATAGGTCTGAATAACAAAGCTGAAAAATAAAACTCAACATTTGTTGATAATGTGTAATGTGTTTTTCTTTTTGTTACAATTGATTTTATAAAGTTGGTGTCGAAAAAATTATCGTTAAGGAACCGGTATCAAAATGAAGGTATCGGTATTGGTATCGAACATTTTTGAACGATACCCAGCCCTGTCTGATCCTGCATTCATCTTAAAGTCTACATCTTAGGGGTGTAATGATATATCGCAAATCAGTAAAAAATCGACACAAATAAGGGTGGATTAAAACCAATTCAACATAATTTGTATCAGGATATTATTTTTGTGTCCATGGAGATTATTTATAAGCATGCTCCTAACGTTGATATTCAGCATGTTTGATATTTTAAACACCTCATTATGATCCGTAGCTATTCAATACCATCAGAAATATAAATGAAAAAGCGGGGTTCAAATCAAATCGTGGGTTGAGCGTATCCTTACATCCCTACTTCATCTACACATGGAGTTATTCTGCACAGGACTTCCGTTTATGGTTGCCTTTGCTGTCTTAAATTTTAGATGAATCTGCTTCAGGAGGTCACGATTCATTCACCTCTGCTCAACATTCACACACCTCCATACAGAAATAGGTTTTCTTTCTGCCCTACAAATGATTGAACGCAGCTCTCTTTGGGCTGCAAAAAAAACCAGGAATTTACGCCAACTAATGCAGCGTGTTTTGTGCACTTATACACAATCCAAAATGTCAAACATATGATTGTTTTTTATTATTTGGACCTTTAAGTCTCTTTCAAATCAACCCCCCTCCTGCTTTTACCACACTGGATCAATCCCTCTTACAGAGAGTCTAATGTGCACCTACGACATCAATGAGCACCGAGCAGAGTGAGGATACTCTCAAAATCCATTCTGCTTAATCCAGCGTTATTTGGGGTCAGCAGTGTTGCGTGCATGTTTACATTCTGCAGTCATGTGACACTCTCTGCACAGACTCTGCAGGCACAGCGATACTTCTCTGTGTGTTTTAGAGAGGATGCAGTAAAGGGATATCAGACTTTTACGGTAGTTTCATGATGGAAACGAGAAACTGGAGACAGCATGACATGTTTCAGGTCTGATGATGCACACTGTGCATCCTGTAATGACTATAACACATGCGCATGTTAAAAGAACAACCTGAGAAACAGCTTGAAAGAGCCTCTCATGTTGGTCCTCCCCAAACAAAAAGCAAAGTAACCTCTCGTCTGAGATGATCCTATAGCAGCACTCCCACAAGCCTCCAGTTCACGAGGGAGAGGCGAAGACTTGAGCATTTCCCTGTGTGTTTTGGGAGCTGGCCTACTTTCTGTTTGTGTATTGTCTCTGTGTGTCTCTGCCTCTGTTTAAGTTCCCTCGGTAGAAGCCCAGAGGCTTTTTTATTTCTCTGAGGCAGCATTTAGTCCTCACTGTCCAGGTTCAGTTTAAATGCTGGAGGAGAAAGTCTTCGTATTCAGCGTGGGATAATATTTAGTTTTGTTGCGTTTTTCTGCAAGATTTGCATCCTTTGTATCTGGAGGATAAGTGTATTCTCTGTGTGGATGAATGCTGCCATTAAGCAGCCAGCCGGGCTTCAGACGGAGCTGGGCTGAAAGGCGGGCCTGTGGTGGTTACATAAGTCGCTCTTTGTCATGTCATTGTGCTGATGTGATGAGCCGGGCCCGGTCCAACAGTGGAAGTGGCCTCATTAACCAGCAGCAAATAAACATTTAACACAGCTCGCAGTGTTTCAGGCAGGACGGAGGGATTCACACTGTTTTAAATATTCTGTGTTAAAGAAGAGATTTTACATTTCAATGTTTGACACAAAGTTTATGAAGAAACATTTTTCTTTTCCTTTTGCACTTTTCCTAAGTCATAACTTAGGAGCTCAGCAGCTTCTGTGTAGTAGTAATACATTCTATTGAAGCAAAGCGGCAAAACATCCAGTCTTTAAATATGAAGCCCATGCAGGAGTGCTAAAAAATAGGGATGGGCAATGATTTTCGAACATTGGAATATTCAAATATTCCAGTATTCCAATATTTGTTCACTTTGTAAAAATCGAAGAGTTACTTCGAATATTTTCTCATTTTAAAAGTTCAATTTTCATCTTTTTTACCAGTGCCTAAAAACGGTATTCCCTCCAGGCAGTGGCTACAGAGCGTCTTAAAGCTTTTTGCAAACCGCATTAAGTAACAGAAGAAGAACAACGCTAACTGCATTAAATAGCAAAAGAAGAAGAAAACATAAGAGAAAGTCGCTGTGATTTTATTTCCAGAAACTGAGCATTGCTGTAAAACACACACGCCACGCTGCGTCACAGAAACACTGACATAAAGATCGAGACAGACGCTGACAGTGCCCGCTACTAGCAGCACCTCGTCCTGCTGCTGGTTAACGTGACTGACACACAAACGGGACGTTAATGTGACAGGTCTGTGGGTGGGGGGTGGAGAAATAATTGTTGAATAGAAGCCAATGATTATCATATAGTATTTTGGCTTGAAATGCCCATCCCTACTAAAAACTGTAGTTCATCGAGCGTCCACTTGAGGCTGGCTGCAGAAACACCAGAAACCACATACACACCCATTCAAAGAAGATAATCTTTACAGCAGAAATAAACATGTTTACAGCCTGGTTCAAAAAACAACTTGGGTCTACGTAGCTAATTTCTCTATCAGCACACACTGTACAGGGGTGATTTTTTTTATGACGTGTCATTTTGGAAGATATTCCAATGTGTATGTATGTAGAAAATAAATAAATGGTTGAAGTCCCCAGAGATGAGGAAGAGGGCACTCTGGTGGTCTGTCTGGAGTCTGGCTATGGCTATTGAGAACGTTTTAAGGGATACAAAAAGAAAGCAGACCGTCCAAACAAAGACTGTTTATCAGTGATTATTTTTAATGTCTGGGGGTAGGTGTCAGTCTGAGTGATTATTTGCAGGCTGCAGAATATTTCCCTTTTTTTAAGTTGTGAAAGTTAAGTTAATGTAATTTTTCATCTACTCATGCCTGCTCACAAATTAGTTTGCCTTTCCTCGTGAGCCCTAAGTGCTTACTCACCTCTTCAACATCAGACTCTGTGAAAACTGAGGAGCAGTCTGGTGTATTTTGATGCTCTTTTGGCCCTTTGCTTTTTTATTTGCTAGTTTTATTTGGAATAACCATCCAAACAAGCTTTCTTTGCACTACATGTGTAATATCATGAACAGACTTTCTGTCTAACTGTATGTTGCATGCATTCAAATAACCTCGGGTCACTAACTCAGTGGAGCATGTTCACCAGTCTCTTATATGTTATAGGACAGTGTGGTAAACTCTACAGCCTCAGTGGTGTGATTCTTTGAATGTTAAAGATTTAATTTAAGCTGTCGTACAAACAATGAAACACCCGAAGAAGACACAACAAACGTCATCGCATTGATGTGGTTTTAAAAGGACTTAAAGGGGCTTATTTACAGAAACAAACACACAACAAACAGTCTAAATAACACAGACTGACCTCTGCATCTGTCTCTCTCTCTCTGTCTCTCTGCAGTGGAGGGTGAGGGTCAGGGTCGAATTCTCCAGCGGTTTCCTGAGAAAGACTGGGAGGACAGCCCGTTCCCACAAGGGATAGAGCTGGTAAGTCAACACGGACACACTTTAGAGGACTTAGATTTATCCTGTCATCACACTCTGGACTAGATAAGGAGAAATACGTGAAGACTGATGAAAGGTATTCTGAAAAGTAAGAGTTTGTTTGTGTTTTATTCCCTTGAGAGATGAGGTATTCATGGACTTATGACAGCTCATTTTTCTTACATCAACACGTGAGAAAACATACGACTGTAGGTGTTGGAGGGGAATCTCTAAAACAGACCTTTAAGGGTTAAAAAAAGTTTAGAGGAAGTCCAAGAGTCAGTGAGGTAATCTGATGAACCCTGAATATTAAGTAAGAAATTCAATACTTTAAGAAAACACATCTAACGTGGACGTCTTATTGTCTGCTCAGCAGCAATAACACTTCAGATTGTTTCACTAACTTTACATCTTGTTGAGTAAATATTCACAAACAACACACTGCAGATTTTTAAAAGCAGTAAAGTAGAAAAGATAGTAAAATATACTTTCACATCCTTCAGTTGAGATTTGGCTGCATTTTCATGTTGTATTAGATCAGGTGAAAGTTTTCAGGACATGTTTTTGTTAAAGTAATGACAGCTCATCACAGGATGAATCACACTGAAGTGTTGTAAGAACACGTGCACAGCTTTTATGTTCACTCATCTTTCTCCTGTCCCTGTTTCCCCTCTGGCCTCCTCCTCCTCTTCCTCCTCCTCCTCCCTAGTTCTGTCAGCCCAGTGGTTGGCAGCTGGTTCCTGAGCGGCAGCCTGCCTCCTTCTTTGTAGCGGTTTTGACTGACATCAACTCAGACCGTCACTACTGTGCCTGCTTCACCTTCTGGGAGGGTTTGGACCGGAGCCAGGTGAGACTGATATGAGTTATCAGTTACCTTTTACTGTAATGTAATCTAGGCTGCAGGACCTGTACTGGATTAATCACAAAGGAAACACCCTGAGCCATTCTTGTGTGAAGATCTACAGTTTCAGGGAATATCAATGATTGTTTTTCTGACAGAGATTTAAAACTTTAGCGAGTTTTTAAGAACAGGAGACTAAATTAAAACGATTTATTTAAGCTTGAATTAATAAAACAGAATGTTCACAGACCTTTAGTTACTATATTTTGTCCCTGTAGTTTACAGTTTGCAGGGACTGTCAACAGTAGTTTTTTCTCCTTGGGATATTTATGAAGTTTTTTTTTAACAAAAACAATGAATGAGTACACTACTGCTACTTCTCAGAATCTTATTTTCTAGTAAATATAGATTTTTTTAACTGTGCATGTAACAATAGGCAGTTTGCAATAGTTACATTTATTTACGACCTGTTAAAGAGTCCCTGTTCACTCTTTAAAATGCAAAACAGACTTAAGATAAACAATCGCACATTAAGATTGAGATTTGAGCTTTAAACTTGTTCAAAAATCTCTTAGAGCACGGGTACACATCACGTACACTTCTAGTCAAAAGTTTGGACACACCTTCTCATTCAAGGGTTTAATTTATTTTAATGATTTGAAACACTGTAGATTAATACCAAAGACATCATAACTATGAAAGAACATATATGGAATTATTTAATGAACAAAAAAGTGTTAAACAAAGCAGAATATGTTTTATATTTTAGATTCTGTAAAGTAGCCCCCTTTTTCCTTCATGACAGCTTTGCACACTCTTGGTATTCTCTCAGTCTGCTTCATGAAGTGGTCTCCTGGAATGGTTTCTAATTAACATGAACCTTGTCAAGAGTTCATTTGTAGAATGACTTGCCTTCTTAATGTGTTTGAGACCATCAGTTGTGTTGTTCAGAGGTAGGGTTAGTACACAATGGATAGCCCTATTTGACTACTGTTGTAATCCAGATTATGGCAAAACCAGATTATTTCATAGTTTTGATGTCTTCAGTGTTAATCTACAATGTTGAAAATAATTAAAATAAATAAAAACCATTGAATGAGAAGGTGTGTCCAAACGTTTGACTGGTCGTGTATAATCAATGCAACTGCTCTTCTCGACAATTATTTTGACCATCTGCAACAAAGGGCTCATGTTGATGTGATCCAGAGGTTGAGTGTTTACTCAACATTTAGACAGATGTGAATATTCTCTGTGTTTTTGTCCATCGTGCTAACTCTGAGACCACACAGCTTGTAAACTAAAGATGCTACATGATGAAGAGTGAAACCATGCATGTGTTGTATTACGATATGATTACAGTAATATCTGTTGTTCTCTGTGTCCAGCTGCAGAAAGCTGAAGCCAACGAGGTAGATGAGGCGGATGAAGAGCCGGCCGTCGTCCAATCAGCTCAGGTCTTTGCCCCCAAGAGCCTGGTGCTGGTGTCCCGACTGGACTACACCGAGGTGTTCAGGGTACGAAAATGACGACTACAAATGCTTTTTATTGTCCTTATGTTATTTGAAATATTACAGTATTGTAACCTTTTCCATTATTTATGATACATTTAGATTTACTGAATTTCCCCCGGGATAAATAAAGTATTTCTGATTCTGATTCTGATTCTGATTCTGAAAATAAGCTAAAACAAAAAAAAACAAGCATGTTTGTTATTGTTTATATAGATATTTACTGCATGCACGATACAATTTTTTGTGACATTGTGGACTAGTAGGGACTAATGTTGTGATAACTTATTTGCACAGTTGACTTAGATTTGTTTTAGAATAAAAGACTGTAGTTTAACCTTTGACCTCTCTCTCTCTCTCTCTCTCTCTCTCTCTCTCTCTCTCTCTCTCTCTCTCTCTCTCTCTCTCTCTCTCTCTCTCTCTCTCCATTGAACAGAACTGTCTGGGTCTGATCTACACCGTCCATGTAGATGGCCTCTCTGCCCCCTTAGAAACAGTGATAGGAAACCTCCTCACATGTATCATCCCCATAGCTGGAGGCTCACAGGTAACGTCTGACCCTTGACCCCTTCTCACAAATACACCTGTACAAACTACACAACCATACAGAGGCAAACGGCAAGGATTGTCATTTAATGTCATGAGGAAAGAGCTGCTGTGGTCGAGGATGAAAGTAACAATGATAAACTGTGACTTCTTCTGCTGGGTGGTAAATTCTCCTTCTGTTTTCTCATTCTTTGCACAGCAAGATAGCTTCTTCAGCCAGAAAGCCATTGATAAAGTAGAGCTTAGCACAGGAACATCATTCATGTTATTCCATAGCATTACGTGCAGCTTCTCAGAAATCTAAATGCGCATTCCTGTGATGCAAGCCTTGCTGTGATTGGTCAGCTTGATAGCACTGCAGGTGGCTGTGCTTGTTTTATTATCTTTAGGTATATTTTACACTCTTACATTAACTGCTGTGCAACATTTATCAGCTCCAGCGTAATTATCTCACAATCAGTTGTATCAGTTGTTGCTGTTTGCACTACTTGCAAATTGCTGTAACAGTCTCAATACAGCGGCTGAGAAAGCCCACTGATAACTTGCTTTTAAGTTACTGTAAAACTTAGATTAATGCCGCAGGCTTTTATTTCCTTCAATCAATAAAGTCACCCAGCTTTTTATCTGGGACAGGCTTCTATAGGGGACACGTTTTTTGATATATACATATATGTATTTTAATTTGAACACAGTATAGAACTAAATACACCTAAAAAAGTTTAAGTGTAGAGCTGTTTCTCCTGATTTTTGTAAACTCAGCAGCCTGACAGTATTCTGTTTCCCCATGCACATTTATAAATGTCAACTTTGCTGTGGTGTTTGAGTTAGAGTAAAAACATAAGGTGCACATTAGGCAGGTAAACAATGAATGTATGTAGGCTTCTAATTGAGCCCTGCCTTTATTTTTCAACCCATTCAGCCACACCAGACACGTAAAAGGAACCCTGCTTTTAATTGGGGACTGCTTTTTGTTGAAACTTCATGGTATTTAATTGGCTAACCATGCAGAGACGCTAGTGCACAAAACTCACAACAGTATAGACTTTGTGTTATTAGAATTGAACAAAAAAAATATGACGACTCAGGGTTTTCTTCAATTTAAAGAGAGGGTGAAAGGATATGCACACATGCACTCAGGTGTTTATGGCTTAGGTAAAACAATCAAACAAAATAGGGGCTCCTAGGATTAATGTATGATTATATTTTTTCCCATAATTCCTTGAATTTGGGATTTGAAGCTTTAAAAGGATTTCATATTTGAGATCATACCATTTCGTCTTCACAGGTCAGACTTGACTGAAGTCATTTGGCTCTTTGCAGATATACAGACTGTGGCGCTGCACATCCAGACCTTTTTAACATGCAGGTGTATTGCTTGAAGTCATTGATTTATAATGTTCTCAAGAGCCATGAAAGCTGAAACGTCACTTTTTTTGATAGATCTGGTGTCAGAGTAGCTCCTATAATCAGCTCAGTCAGACTCCCTACACACACACATTACTCTTCAGCATTACTTCAGTTCATTTTAAATGTAACAGGCTCATCAGAAGAATAGCTGCCTCTGAATTGTACATTTTGAAGTGATATGGCCGTGAAAGAAAACAACAATCCTTCTATTTATAACAAGATAAAACAAGCAAACATGTTTGTGTTCCTGTTACATAACTTTTCATATCTAAGACTCTTGAAACCATGCTTCAGTTTTTTGTTTATCTTTGTTTACTTGCAGAATAGCTGAAATAACTCAGCCAAACAGCAGCAGGGTTTGTCCTCGTTTCTGAAGTTACAGGGCATGAGAAAAGAAAGGAAGCTTTTTTCTTTAATTCTCTTTACATTTCATGTTTTTTGTTACTCAGATTTCCTTTAATTTGTAAGCGCCATGTTTTTCTTGCATCACATCCAGAAAATAGTGACTTCTTTCTGCTTATTGATGATCGTATTCTGCAGTTGAAACCCAAAGTCTCGTAACAATTGGTGCACAAGCAGTAGAAGTGTCTATATTCTCTTATTGCACATGAGTGTGGTTTCCAGATGTTTTGTGTGTCATGTGTGTGCACTCCACTCTACACTGGTTCCTCTGTGTTACAGATAAATGAGTCCCCAGTTTGTAGTTTAGAAAAGGTTCCTCAGGTGCTGGCCTGTGACTGGCTGCTGGCCTGTCTCCAGGTAACTTTCATGTTTTTGCAAGCTTCACCAATCAACAACTGGCTCGATGTTTTTGTTGATCAAGCAACAACCCGAGTTTTCTGTTCTGCAGCCATTTCAAATCATGCGTGATTGATGGTGCTTCAGCTTTATTATGTGTTATGTGATCAGTTTTTACAGGACCGTGTTAATCATTTCATGCATTTCTTTTCTTTTTTGTCATCAACTTGATTTGTTCCAGCTTTTTCTTTTTAATGTTTTACAGCACTGATTATTTATGGGTTGTTTCTGCACTCTTAAAACACACACTCACTCAAAGCGGTTGTTGTGCAGGTCGTAGTTCAGTTGTGAGGTGAACATATGGGACGGCAGATGGCTTCCTACCGGGCAGCGCAGCATCTGAATGACAGAACCAGATCTAATCAGTATTAACACACATACAGACCACAACAACACGGCTGAGTGCAGCTCGGCTCACACACACAAACACACAAACACTGAGTGGCTCACAGGCGTAATATTAGTCTGATTTTAAGGCTGCAGAATAATGTTGTGTCTGCAGTCTCTCTAAACAAACACCTGCATATTTACACACACATCCTCTAGCCTTTAACAAATGAGTCTGTCCTGTTTCTTCCAGCAGAGCACAAACAGTTCTGATCCTTCGACTCAAGAAGAGCACAGGCCACTTAGAGGAGAAGATCACACACTCACACACATTCCTGTAACTGTTAAATCACACAGGACTCAGCCTTTCTGAGTGTGTGTCATTATCACAGAGTCTGTCTGTTCAACCTCAGCCTGAACACAGAGCAAAGAGACTGCAGCAACGTGACACTGAAGCCAGCTCTGTTAAAGGAACACCTTCTTTCAAAGTCTGCAGTGCCGACATGAGACATCATTTAATGTGTTTGTTGATTTATTTGTATTTGCTAGATTGATAAGCATCAGTTCTTGGTATGAGCTAGAAATTCCTGATATATTTCTAGCTGAATATCATGATATGATACATCTTGGGTAATTTTGATGTAATGATTTAATAACACTTCTCCAAAGTTGCATGTTACTTAAAATATTAGCTTGATAGACGCCTAATTAAGTGACCCAACAAGCAGGGCAGTTACATTTACTCCAGCAGATTTGGAAACCGACAAGAATCTCTATTGAAGACTGTTTTGATTTGAAGCAATGACTTCCTGACTCTTCAGTATTTGTCTGATCATGGTTTATTAACCCAGTCTCCAAAGGGTACACAGGGTTATAGTAAGAGTCTGTTCATTCTAAATATATGTGGTACTTTTTTAAATATCCTTCCCAAAATCTTGTGGAAAGGAAGGAGACAAAGTTTAGTTAGGAACGATTTATTTAAGATAAGATAGGAAATACTAAACTTCACTGCTACAAACATGAAAGACTTTACAGGAAGTAAACAAGACTGTAGTGGAGTAATACATTAACTATTGTTCAATGAAGTGTTGCAAATATCCTGTTTAATAAATTATATGTGTGTAAGTATGTTTTATAATCCGTTGAACAAAAGTGCAACATTGCCTCAGGACTGCTGAGACGCTTTATGTAATGATGCAGCAGATCGTAAAGTTTTTACAGAGATAGGTAGAAAGAAGGATTAAAGCTCCAGTGAGGAACTTTAATCTCTTTGGTGGTCTTGTTCTGTACGTACACTACCAGTTAAAATGTTAGTTATTACATCATATTATAATCGCTTGAAACACTGTAGATTAATACCAAAGACATCAAAACTGTGTAATAACAAATAGGGAATTATTTAATGAACAAAAAAGTGTTAAACAAAGCAGAATATGTTTTATATTTTAGATTCTGTAAAGTAGCCCCCTTTTTCCTTCATGACAGCTTTGCACACTCTTGGTATTTTCTCAGTCTGCTTCATGAAGTGGTCTCCTGGAATGGTTTCTAATTAACATGAGCCTTGTCAAGAGTTCATTTGTAGAATGACTTGCCTTCTTAATGTGTTTGAGACCATCAGTTGTGTTGTTCAGAGGTAGGGTTAGTACACAATGGATAGCCCTATTTGACTACTGTTGTAATCCAGATTATGGCAAAACCAGATTATTTCATAGTTTTGATGTCTTCAGTGTTAATCTACAATGTTGAAAATAATTAAAATAAATAAAAACCATTGAATGAGAAGGTGTGTCCAAACTTTTGACTGGTAGTGTATATGAGGAGTGTTGTATAGCAATGAGTCTCTTCCTGCTGTCTTTAAATGTCAGATGTGTCACTCAATGTGAATACATTAAAGTGTCTCACCTGACAATGACCTTGCAGCAGCAGTTACAAGTGTTAAAAATTACAACATGGTGCTTTTCAACAGCAGGAGCTTGCCTCAGAAACTCTGGCTGTTTCAACAGCAGGAACCAGGGTCTAATTTAATTCTGGCCTTTGAAAAGTCACTGCTTCTTGCTTTAAGTCGAGCATTTCAGGCTTTTGAAACTGCATTGCCAGTCATGCTTGTCTCCCTTCATGTGTTGATTGAAGATGAAAGACATCACAATGCTAACAGGCTATCTGTAGCATCACACATGCCGACGCCTACATGCTTGTAGCCCTCTATGGCGTCATCCTTGTTGAACGGCCTTCATCTCTTTCTCCCTGCCCTCTACTGGTCTGTCGTGTAGTCCAACTACTTGTATTGCTTCTCCATGCATCACTGGCTGGATTTGCATAATCGTTGGACAACAATGGGCCTCAGGAACCATTTAGTTCCTTGAAGAGTAGTTACTTGAAGTAAAAGTTCCTGGTACTTCAAGTTGAAAAGCACCTTTATGTTTAACTTTATTTTCTTCCGTAAAGTCTCACCAGAGGCAGTCTTTCGAATTAAGACTGTGTGGACGCCTCTTTGGAAACAGTTTGTTTGTCTGCTGTGATGAAACCTGAACACATTACCATGTCTGGCTATAAAGCTTACTACCCAGATCCAGAACTTGGCCCTACATTTAAGGTCAAGTATTTATTAATGTACATATTATGTTTTAGCTCAGGAACAGAAAGCCTGACAGACTAAGCAAGCTAACTAAGGAGGGCGGGGCTTAGTGAATGGTAAATTTGGCAAGCCAGACACTGACATCAGGGGTCACTGAGAGGATTCAAAGTCCTTTTCTATAACCGTAATCCGTTGGAGCAAAGTGTCAACATTTATCTTATAGAGTAACCGTCACAGTTGGCTGCAGTTTTTCTCCTGAAAGAACCAAACTGTTTATTTTCTTTGTATCTTACCAGAAGTGTCTGATTGCTCAGGTTGACCTGTGAGGTGTTTCAACACTCCAGTTATTCATCTGAGTAGTTTACTCAACCCTGATGTGACGTGAACTGCAGGCTTTTGGCCCGATGTGAGACATTAGGAGTTACCAAAGTGGAGCATGTTTGTAATTAAGGATGCTACATTTAACCAAAAAACAAGGAGCGACAAATATAGAGGATTTATTTCAAGATGTGAATCTGTACATGAACCCTGACCTTTGACCTGTGTTTGTGTACCGGTATGTGTGTATGGAAGTGTGGGTGGATGACTTCTGTTTACTTTGGAGGAAGGTTACCTGCTCCTTTTGCAGCCCATCCGATTTCAGCTTTTACAGGAACTCATTAATATCTGTGTCCTAAATAAACAGAGATAATGGGAGAATTAAAATCCCTGTTTCTCGACACTCCCTGTCGCAGAGCCAACTGCTCTGACTGACATGAACAGCTCCACCTGAGAGAAACCCCCGACAAACTGATAGTTGAGTAAGTCATTCTCCTCCAGGTGATTACCGCTTTTTATTACTTACATGATGAAACACGCGCTTTTTCTCACGTAGCTCGTAAGCACTTCTTATCAGCTCAGTGTGTCGGTGAGATTGAGGTGGGAAATGTGATTGTATTACAGGAACTCCTATTTCCAGTATCAGATCGAGCACCTGTTGCAGGTTTTAATCAGTCATGTGGTGTCGGGAAAGCCCTACTATGGTTTTCATTCTGGAAGTAAAAGTAAAACCACTGAAGAAGCTTTCTCATCACATTAGAGTTACTGTTGAAAAATCATGTTGGGGCGAAGATCACGTGATAGATGTGCTGCTTAAAGCTTCCCCTCTGCACCTTTGCAGAGTGTGTGTATAAGACCTACAGTGGACTGCGTACTTCTTTTTCACCTCTGTTTAGTCCTACCTGGTTAAGTTTTTCATCCCCAATCCAAGTCTCTGACGTAGAGTGCTGGCTAACATAGAACCTTAATCTGTATATTATTTTCCCTGATGATGCTACAGGTGCGAATTAAACACTGCAAGGACATCAACGATATTTAAATCAATTCAGTTTGTATGATGACAGTTTGAAATGCTCTTAAATGCCCTCATTAGAAACTAGAGACTGAGGTCTTGGTTTAATAGTCCCACAAACAGACTCTGAATCATTGCTACAAGTTCAACTTTCTGGTTTCAGTCTGGATTCAGGAACATGTTGCAAGCAAAGGAACTGTAAGTCTTAGCCAATATGCACTCTGTGAAACGTGGACATAAAGAAGTCACCCTTTGGTTTCTGAAGAGGTATCATAAAGCCCAAAGATGATGCTCTCCATATTGGAAATGAGAGTTGAGGCAGGCTTTTAGCTTTCTTGCTAACAGCTACATCACTAAGGGCCACATTCCACCATATCTGTGTCTGGCCCGTCTCTGATCCACCACAGCACCGGATCTGATAGGCTTCTATTCTAGTCAATGTGTTAACTTCCACTGGATCTGCTCCGTTGCGTTCTGGCTGAGTCTCTGATCCGGCTGGTCGGAGCTCTCTGAATCAGATACACAAGACTTCTATTTTTGCCGGATGCCGGAGCACAACACATCAATCTCAACAGAGCAGATGGAGCGGGACAGGAAGTCAGGCAACAAAACAAAATGAAAACATCTGGTTAATTTTCAGAATAAAACACTCTGTGTCATCGTTAGATTGTTTTTAACTTAACTACAACAACAAAATGTAATTTTTGGGCGGAACCAGGCCTGGAGTCAACAGTTCAGAGGTTTTCAGAGGCCCAGAAAGACAACATGGATGAGGAGAGGAGGAGGAGGAGAATCCTTGATTCAGTGATTACCACGGGAAAACCTCGGTCACATGACTCCAGCTATCCGGAGGTCCTGCTCTGTGCTGCGTTCCGAAAACGCAACCGGTGTTGACGGATGAGAGAGCACGGAGCCGGACCGCAGCGTATCGGAGACAGACCGGACACAGATCTGGTGGAAGTCCCGAGTTAGTCCACCCGCCTTAGTGTCAGTCAACTCAGTGCACCCATTATTATGCGAATGCATCCATAGCTACTTTGATATCATAAAAATGGGTAATAAAAACATTCATCCCCTCACAGTCTTCATGCATTAAGACATGAGCTATAAAAACTTGCTGTATCTGCTGCAAAACTGGCATTTTAACATGGATCCTAATGGGGTTTCCTTTGCTTGTGGAGCCAGCCTCAAGTGGTCTCTTGAGGAACTGCAGTTGCTTTGCACATCTGCACTTGCTTCATTTTTCAAACACCAGAGTAAAGTTGCTACTTACTCTGATTTAAGTGATCATATGCACTTCACACTGTCCTAGCAATACCGCACAATGTTTTTGCACCTCAAATATCTTTCTGATGTCATGTTGGCCTTATTGGGGTAACTCTTTTATCTTCAGACGACAGCTGCTTCTGTTCCTCCCTCATCACTGCTGCTGAAATCCCTGTTTCTCCTCTGTGTGTTAGATTAAAGTTGGCAGTGAAATGTCATGACATCCATCTGTTGCTGTTATTGTTTTGCAGAATGCTAAACGATGCTCTTATTTCATTTTGCACATGTGTCCGTCACCTGTAATGCTCATACCATGTTTTTACAGTCCTCATCCTACAGTCCATATTCATTATGTTATCCTTTGTGCAGCTTACCTATTTTGGCGTGCTGAAACATTACTGTCATATTGTTTTCAAGTTTGGGTAACTGCTGTTTCTAACCTGTGTCTTTTCCTGCGGGGTGTGTATTTTTGTGTGTTTGTTTCTCTGCTGGGCGCTTGAGTAGCCGGGCCAGGAGGAGAGAGAGGAGAGTTTGGTACGCCAGCCTGACTTCATTCTCCCCTCACATAACGAACAATCAGCTCCAAGCTTTCTCAGCCTCCTTTTCTCCACCAAGTTTTCTTCGGCTGATCCATGCACACTTTCTGTGGCTGGAGAACCAATCAAAACACTTGAATACTGACTTGAAATGTGACCAACATCTGATCTCTGATGGGTATTAAACACAGTTTTCCTGAAGCTGTAACTTCCCGCTCCTTAAAAAGAGTAATTTTGAGTTTCTTCTCCAACAAGCTTAGCTCAAAAGTCTGTTGCACACATTGGTGAAGATGATGCATCAGAGCCACGTGGTCTTTAATAAAGACATCCAGCCTGTCAGACCTGAGCGGGACACATGCAGATCAGATGTTGGTCACAGTTTGGAGTCGCTAACAGCTCATCTATGGTTGCTGATGCTTGCTGCTTCTGTAGAGAGCATGAGAATAATCCTGCACTTCTTTGCCGTGGCTCGTCTGCTGCACACAGATTACTGACTGAAACTTTGAACCACTCCTGGATGAAGCAGCAGGCCTCAGATTTCTGATTTTCAACTCCTTTCATGTCGTTTTGTTTTCTCTTTGGTTGAGATCACGAGAAAAATGTGGATTTGTATCATGCACCAAATTCTGCCGCCTTGAGTATCTGCCGCAGAGTTCAAGATGGAGGCGGCAACCCCGTCTGGAGTCCAGTCTCAGTTTCTAAGTTTTGCAGCATTAAACTCCTGCACTGATGAAACGGAAGCATTGAATTCAAGCACAATGCTTCTTCAATGTTTGGGCGTGCTGTATCAAAGCGCTCATCCTGTATTGATTTATATTTTGGCTCTCTAAATCATCCGTCTCTCCCTCTGGGTTACGCTTGTTATCAAAACCGCTCATAAATCAATATTTTATTGGCTCTGCCTTCTGTCTGAACCGGAGCACACTGATACAGTTTTACAAAATCAATCTGTTTGCAAAGAGGACGCAGAAACCAACACAGAAGAGTACGAGCTGATCTTTTATTCCCTTTAACAGCTTTAATGATGCTCTATTGAAAGACCTGAGGTAACAGTTACGTGTGTCCGTAGTGTTAAATGACAGAAATTTGAATTTAATCATCGTCACACGTCTCGGCCTGAGATGAATCCTCCATGCAGATTCACTCTGATAAACCTCCTTCCTCTGGAGCGAGTGGAAAATCACCTGCACATGACGCCTGCCATGTCGCTTTGATTCTTCCCTCTGATCTGTTATTGTCTGATGTAAGGTCGTCGGCATGGAGTCCCGCTAAGCTCCATTGGTTCTGATCAGCTGGAATGGCTTGTGTTTGATTTGTGATGTACCTGCTAAGCTTCTGGGATCCCTCTCCATCTCTCTGTCGCTGATCACGCTGCTCTCAGGACACGCACGACTTTGATTAAACCACGGCTGATAAACCCTGATTTTCCAAGAAACACGCATGTCTTCTTGTTTTTCTCACCTCCTTTATAATCCCTCTTTTCTCTCCTTCTCTCTTTTAATCTATAGAGGACTATAACGTTAGGTGCTGGCGACCGGCAGGTCATCCAAACCCCCATCGATGACGCCCTTCCTGTCAGCGGCAACAGCGTGGCCCAGCTCTTCAGACAGCTTGGTACGAATATTTTTTATGAAAGATTTTTATGTTTCTACAAAGGTGAAATCTCATGAATCAGAAAGTTTACAGGAAATTTTTGTATTTCTTAAACTTGTTCGTACTTTTGCACTTATTTAAGTTTCTCCAACATACATACATACACTACGAGTCAAAAGTTTGGACACACCTTCTCATTCAAGGGTTTGTATTTATTTTGATTATTGTAAACACTGTAGATTAAAACCAAAGACATCCAAACTATGAAAGAACATATATGGAATTATTTAATGAACAAAAAAGTGTTAAACAACGCAGAATATGTTTTATATTTTAGATTCTGTGAAGTAGCCCCCTTTTTCCTTCATGACAGCTTTGCACACTCTTGGTATTCTCTCAGTCTGCTTCATGAAGTGGTCTCCTGGAATGGTTTCTAATTAACATGAACCTTGTCAAGAGTTCATTTGTAGAATGACTTGCCTTCTTAATGTATTTGAGACCATCAGTTCCATCAGTGTTGTTCAGAGGTAGGGTTAGTACACAATGGATAGCCCTATTTGACTACTGTTGTAATCCAGATTATGGCAAAACCAGATTATTTCATAGTTTTGATGTCTTCAGTATTAATCTACCATGATGAAAATAATTGAATAAATAGAAACCATTGAATGAGAATGTTTGTCCAAACGTTTGACTGGTAGTGTATTTTTATTCTTATTTCATTAACCACATCAACACACAAACACTGAAAACACAGTTTTCCACTTGTTAACGTTTTCATGTCTTCTCTGAAAAAAAGTTTACCTCTAAATAAAGTATATCGTTTGTCAGTCTTCACATGATTGCATTGACTTTGTAAAATCAGCAAACGTACTTTGTATTTGTATTAAACAAGTGCAATCAAAGTAAAAATGCAAACAAAACTACAAAATAAAGAAATAACTTCAAATGAAAAATAAAGCCGATACATGGCCTGAATCACACGCTACCCTCTTTTTAAAATGTGCTTATCTTTAAGCTGTAATCTTCTGATTTCGATCCTGGTAAGGACATTTCTCCCCCTGTTTCTCCATTGCATCACATTTTAAAGTCAGTTGATGTAAATAGTTTCTCTTCTTAAAGTAATGTCCTTTTTATAAAACCCAGAAGAGACACTAAATGCTCTCTTCAGAGGTGTCAGACACCAGGGACAGAAACAGTAGTTTGATCATGCAGGACACTCACTCTCCTGGCTTCCTCTTGTTCATTCATGTCTCTGTGGCATTGTGTGACTCTGGTTTTTAGAAAGCAAACCGTCACAAGATTTTTTATAACACTAAAACATGAAAAAACTTACCGATAGAGGAAGCAGGAGACCAGCGACTCAAGTTCAACGGTGAAGTAAGATAGCGTTCCTCTGTCAGGTGGATTATAACAGAAGATTGTGGAGCAGTAACTTCTGGTTTTGCTCTTTAAGGTCCTTTGTGTCAGGAACCTTTTTGTGATGTAGTCAGACACAAGAACTTTAAGAGGAGACCCTCAAGGATGATGAATCTGCAGCTATTGAAGCCAGCATAGCAACTGCAGAAATCTACAGGAGCAATGTGGTTAAAATGCCAGAATTTCCCTTTAACAAATAAAACCTAACTCGTGGTAGTTAAAGACAGAAGCTTTGGATCGATCCTTGTTAGCACCCTCATGTTTCTAACAGATGATAGTGACGCCCTGGGACGCCTCGTCTCTTCTCTGTTCCCCCCTCAGGTATCGCAAACGTGCTGTGTCTGTTCTGTGCCGCCCTGACGGAGCATAAGATCCTGTTTCTGTCCAGCAGCTACCAGAGACTAACAGACGCATGCCGGGGTCTGCTGGCCATCATGTTCCCCCTCAAATACAGGTGTGACCCCCTCTCAGCATCCCTTTTCTATGTCCTTTCATCCCTCTCACACATCTGATCAGATAGAGTCACAGTTTAGAGGAGGAGAGCTGTTGTTGAAGACAGATGTGTTAAATCTCGATCTGTTTGCGTCCGTTTCAGCTTCACCTACATTCCCATCCTGCCCGGGAAGCTTCTCGAGGTCCTGAGCACTCCCACTCCCTTCATCATCGGTGTCAACTCGTTCTTTCGCTCGGAGACACAAGAACTGGTGAGTTCTCATCCCAGCAACGCGAAGAATGTCACAACAGTATTTTGTTTATTTGGATAAGACGAAGAGAACAAAGATGCTGAATGTTGAGCAATGAGCCAAAGACCATCAGAGTGTGTGCAATCCTCTGAAATGGTCACTGAATGTGCAATTGAACATGCGAAACCACTTTCTTAAACCAAAAACAAAAACTTTTCTTATGTCGTAAACTTTTATTTTGAAACTACAGAGTAAAAGAGTGATAATAAAAGCTTTCAGAGACTTGTTTAGGTACCTTTAAAGTGCTTGAATTTTACTCTCAGAACCCTGTAGAGACCTGCAAGTGGAGCTGAAAAGACTGACACCTGCTGCACATTTGATGGAAAGAAACATGTTATGATCACAGAGTAAAACAAAGTGCTCTGTTTATCTATAAAACTTTCTAAAACATTATAAAACAAACAGCTCACAATAAAGAGAGAAGAAGTATTTAATCCTCTCAGCTTTTTAACATTTATTCTTTTAGAGCATCAAATGACTGAATGTTCTTTGATTTTATGACAAACAGTAAACATAACCATGAGCTACTGCTTTGGTAGTGCTGTTTTTAAAAGATAAGGTGGAGACATTTTGCTGCCATGGTTGAAAACTCTTATAAATGTTAAAATTAGAGCTGTCAAAGCATAAAGTTTTAAATTCCTGAACAATCACATTTTTAATGGCATGTTTAAAATTACATAACTTTGCCTTAGGGAATTGCAAATTTGAAGTAATTTCTGTGATTGATCTTTGGAAATGTTAACTATCAATTATCGATTAATCATTAAAAATAACATAAAGATTTTCCATGTCAAAAAAAATGCCAAATGCGACAGGATCAAATCCAGTCCCATCAAATCAAATCAACAAAACAGAGAGTGCAGACTGTGAGCCAGCTGTAATCTGGATGAACATTTACAATCTGACAACATATCATCTGTGTCCTGGAAATTCAAGCAAACATGATGCAACGTGTTATCACTTATGAGAAAGTATAGAAGGAGAAGAATGCATTGTTCTGTATCTCCGTGAACTGACCCCCTTAAGGAACCAAAACATGAGCAGAGGATGCCAAAAGTCTTCATTAGAAAACACTGACCTTGATCTGAGTCTAATCTAAACTCTCCCTGACCCTTTGATTAATGGTACACTTATCTTTTAATAAACTGCTCTCTCTCCTTTACTGTGCCGGTGTACGTATGTACATTCTTGCTCTTTACAAGCTGTGCCAACATGAATTATACCGACACACACACAACGATAATTACCGCCCATACCTTGTGATCAAAGGAAGTGATTATCTGCTGTCTTATTAAAGTCTGATGAGAGTGTAATGAATGCTTCTGTTGGAGATATCAGACTGTCTGCTGCTGCTGAAGGAGTCATTATCTCATATTCTGTTGTGTAGTCATTATTAATGCACAAGCACACATCAGGGTCAGGGGTCAAAGGTCATCATGAGGTCAATGTGTGTCTGTTTTGAGTAATGAGAAGCTGTTGAAGGAGATGATTACTTTTGATCTACGATGTCAGACACACACATTAAAAATGTGTTAATGCGTGTGTTTGTGTTTGTGTGTGTCTCAGTTGGACGTGATCATCGCAGACCTGGATGGCGGCACCGTGACGATCCCTGAGTGTGTCCACATCTCGCTGCTGCCTGAGCCGCTCCTCCAGCAGACCCAGACTGTGCTCTCCATAGTAAGAGCTGCAGCCTACACACTGCACACACCCCTGATTCACAATAATACACACACACACACACACACACACACACACACACACACACACACACACACACACACACACGCACACTGAACTCTGGGAAGTCTCATTAACATCATGTGGGTGGTTTCTACCAGGCAGTAAATTCCCCGGTGGCGCTTTATGGGCTGAGATGCCAGGAATCTCTTCTTGGATTGTTTTCCTGGTGATTTGATGTCTGTCTTGTTTTCATTTCTAATTTGTTCATGGTGTATTGTTTCACTTTTTTAAATTTCATATTGCAAGTTTAAAGTTGTTGGTTTCTGTTTCAGTCTGAGCTTTAAAGGTAAAAACTTGGCCTCATTGTCTGGCTCTGATAGGTAGCTTCAACCAGCAGCTGCAAACAAGTCGAGATGGGTTCAATATCTTTTATAAAGTCTTATTTTTGCAACTTAAAGGTTCAAAATGTTATTTCAAGTCAAAACATTTACATCACGCTAATACAATTAGTAAGTCTGACTTAAACTGGACTTTAAAAATACTTGTAAAAATGTCAATTTGACTGAAATCTCTCCAAGTCAAAGGTCAGAGAAAAATTCAATTCAGGGGACAAAACGCATTTGGCATTGTTGTTGACATGGAAAATGTTTACGCTTTTGTTTTATGATTGATCGATAATTGATCGTTACCTTTCCAAAGATCGATCCAGAATTTTTTTTACAATTTACATCCCTACCACAAACATAGCTTGACTTCACCATGCAGGTAAACTGACAGAGACTTTAATTATAGAGTAAGATGCTTTTTTAAAATCAGGAGCAGAGGTATAACTCCTTCACTACGTGTCATGCACTGAACTCGTCTTCCTGAACTCAAGCTCATTCTCGGAAATACTTTTTCATGTGTTTTATGAAGTGTAACAAATAATTCCCCTGCTTCCTTATTCTCTCACTAATCTCTGTAGAAAACACGAACATCTTTCCTGCTTCCCTTCATTTGCATCGTTTACGATTCATCCTATCAAATATGTGATGACTGTGTGTTTACGTTAAAACTTAGTTCCATAAATCAGGGAATATTTCAGGAAATGCTCTTCAGTTTATGATTATTCTACTAGATTGATGTTACATTTGAGTCACGTATCGAGCAGATAAAGACTTCATGATGTTACTCGTAATGATGCTGTTATAAGGAATTTAGAGCACTCATAAAAAAAGCATTTCCTTCCCTGAATTTCTGCTTTATTATTATTTCAATCATGAAATAGTCAAGGGTTAAATTTGAATTTTATAACGATGACAACCAGGAAACATGTGGAGGAGATAAACACACGTGCTGTCTCCATGCAGCTTTGTGTCACTCTTTCAGACTCTCTCCAAAGCTGAAGTTCGGGGGCTTGTACGCCTTCAGTCAGAGAGGATAGGACGGTGGATCGAGCAGGAGACCAGGAGAGAGAGAGATAGAGAGAGGGGAGTGACACACAGGAAACGAACCAAACAGCAAGCAATCAGCTGCACATCATTTTTAAAGCAGATGTATGAGAAGGTTTAAATTTAACATGAGATGCTGCACTTCAATCAGTGCATCAACAGGAGGGATGGACTGTAGGACCTCTCTCTGTGATCAACTGCAGAGCATGTGTCAGTCAACACATGCAGTATATTCATGGGCTGTAGAGAAGATCATCTAATGGTTCATTAGTCTTGGATGTCACTCTCCTCTACAGATAAAAAATAAGAATATAAATGTTATAAATGCAATGATTTTTTTATCTTGTCTGGAGGGTCCAGCTGATAAAGAGCTTTGATTGATCCTTTTTTGCTGTCTCTTCATAAATTTGCACCATAACGTCTCAACAACATGAAAAAAAACTGACTAAATTTAGTTGGATTAAAAAAATAAAACAAGATCATTCACAAAACCTTAAAATTATAACCTAGAAAATAAGACTTTAAAGGGTTTTTAAATATTAAAAAATGAGACTAAAACACCTTTTCCGCTTTTTTATTACAATTAAATAACCTCAACTGGCCCTTTAAGTAAATCCCTCTTACATATTAGTCTATCTGTATTTTTAACTTTAATTTAATGTATAATAACAAAGTCTGGTTCAAATTTGACTAAGTTCTTGTATGTCATATTTAAACACCATTCTTTATTGTTTTTAAATTCATCTGTTCTTTTTTAAAGTAAATGATGAGGCATAAAAACACCTGCAGTTGTTGCTCTCTGTATTTCTCCGTTAGCAGACTTTCTTGTTACCTCATCTTTATTTAAAACGTGCAGCTTCCAGTTATCTGAAGAATGCTGAGGAATTCTTCCTGTTCAGTAAAATGCAGAGTAATTTCTTCCTGTAGTCTTGTGTTAACAGTTTTATCGTAATCCCCGTTTGATTACTGTATGAAATGAGTTCCTGGCAAACGAGTTTGCACAGAATCATAAAAGTGATACCGCAGAGGCGGAATGTAAGAAGTGTTTGTTTTGGAGAAAATGCAGTTGGCTAGTTTGCAAAGTGTGGGACTGCAAACATGATATTCCCACAGACTCCTTACATATTTGAAATACTTGTAATTTAAGAAATGCTGGAAATGTAATCTCTCTTTCTGAAAAGCTAAACTACAAATATTTTATTTGAATGATGAAGCAAAAGAAGTGCAAATTATTTCATGTCCCAATTAACCGTCTGCTTGTAACAGGAAACACATCCCTACCAAAATGAAGTTTAATTAGAGTTTTTTCTTTCCCTAACTCTGAATACAGGCAATGTTTTCACAAAGGAATCCTGGTGAAGAGGATTTTTTGAGTTTTAAACTTGTAAAAAAAGTTCAAAAACTCATTCAGATAACAGATTTCCAACCTGTAACATCATTTTGACGACCTGAAGCATCCACCTTTGTTGTGTTGGATCAATATGTTATGTTCTGAGTCCTTCACTCACCTCAGTCAGCACTCTGCAGCTACATAATCACTCATTATGTCACCCTCACTTCCTTTTTTCCTGCTTATCTGCTCACACAAACACAACACAACCTTCTTTTATCTCCTTTATGTCCTCTTAATTGTTTTATTATCTTGAGTTTATCTACGCTGATGTTTATTTCCAGGAAAGCCAATTAAAAGTGTGCAAGGAGGGGACTCAGATCACTCCTTCCTCGGTTTCTAACCTGCTCAACACGATCTTTCAGCCTCCTGTTAGATCATAAATAAGGTAAAAGAGAGCTGGAGGACTCCAAAGTTGGACTTAATATTTTGTTTTGATAAACTTTGGATGATTTTAAAGAATGGCTGTGACCCCAAAGGCAGCATTTTTCATGAGTCAGAGTCCCTGAGCTGCATTCTTGCCCTTTAATCATCCTCTGCATTGATCTTATAAACAAACAGAAGTCATGTTTTGGGGAAATCTGCATGTTTTTGTGTTTCTTGTTTTTGGTTGCTCTGTGTGCTTTGTAGCTTCTGACCCAGAGACTCTTCTTTAGTGATGCAAGTAGCACTGGGAACTGAAGTTTACTGGGTGACAGGCCTGTGTCCTCAAACAGCAGACACTAACATAGATGAATAAAGTTCAGGATCGTAGCTCCAAACGGGCACTAAAGCCAGACCGGAGAGAGGACAGACCTCCTGGAAACTGATCGGGGTGTTGGTGAAGCAGGTGTTTCATCTGTTGAAGGCTGGTCAGAGCGAAGGCTGCAGTAGGAGTGATGCAGAAGATTGTCGGGGAGCAACCGTGAACCGGGGCTTAGCTGCTGCTCTCCTCTTACAGTCTCAGATTAATTTCTATTTTCTGGTTTGAGTCTGAAGGATGTTTCATCGATGGTGTTTGCTGGTTTGGCTCAGTTTGGTCAATCTTTATGCCGTCGTCTTCAGAGTTTTGTTGCAGAAATAATCCGTCTGTAAATGAGAAGTTATGTTTGGTACAGTTCCACAGACAATGCTTCACCTACAGGTGTTTTGTTTCTACTAAACACATCAGTTTGTTAAAGAAGACACATTTAATTAATTTGTTATGCTTTAAAGAAAGTTGCTGCATAAGTTCTAACCTTAATATGCAGAAAGCCAGACCATTAATGAAAAACGAGGCCTGGATTTGATGAAATAATGTTTGTTTTTCAGGAAGTTATGCTTTTAAAAGAAGACATATTGTAGATATAGGTTGTCACTAACATTAGCCATTGATCATCTGATGTGTTTTTGAATGAGGTTACAGACTAGCCCATTAGATTCCAGAAAAATGCGCTTCAAAATACTCTTTAGTCGAAGTTGACGTACAAAGAACTGATTTTATTCCAAAGATTTGTAATCAGAGGTCATACCGTCAAAGAAAAACATCACATCTGGAAAATCAAAGTATCACAAACAGCCTTCAAACAGGTCTCAAGTTTTAATTTTGATGTATGGAATAACTGTGCATCAATAACCTGCACACACTTGTCAATTTTTTTAAATATATGTTAGTCTCTATATTTACTCTTTTTGAGCCCATTATTTATTCCTGGTTAGTTGAATTCCTGCTGCTTTATTTGCTCTGATTACCTGCTGCTGTAACTCCACAGTTTCACAGTTTAAAGCTCATTTTGTTGTTAATAGTTACGTCAGTTTGTCACCTTATGATGAGGCCATGGTTCTGTCTCCAGGTGTCTCTCATGTCCTGCCCTCCTTGTGATGATGAGATGCAGTCAGTGAATGATTTATCTTCTTATGTGTCTCTTGTAGTTTTTGGATCCTGAGCTGGAAATCGCTGATCAGGCCTTTCCCCCTCCCTCCACTCAACCCTCTGCACTAAAGATCCAGGTGAGAACATCAATCGGCCATCTTTTCTCTGCAGCTTTTTTCCTGCAAAGAAACCTTAGGATAAGAAACTTCATCATTGGCTCCTGCAGTAACTATTTTACTAAACTGATTTAAGAGAGTTGTGTGTCTGCTAAAGAAAGCAACACACTTAGTGACATTAAGCCAGCTCAGAGTTACAGCTGTTTGTTGCAACCATGATATAATCCATGGTGGTAGGACGTCTTATCTTACAGTGAAGGCAGCTGTTGGGAGAGCATTCTGATCAATCAAGGTGATTCTTTTCTTCAGGGTTCCAGTATCAGATTTTTTTGCAGGGGCTGTCGTAAGTGCAGATATCCTGCACATTAAGCCTGGTTTATACTTCTACATCGACTCTACGCAAAAGTCTATACAAGTATCCTGACGTGCACCTCCTTAAAAATGTAATTACTCGTCAAAACGATGCACAGATTGGTTCCACTGGTTGGTATCATATTTCCAGAATCGTCGCGCATCAGCCGTACAATCTATCTCCTCCAATGTCTCCTCTCTGTTTTTCTTTGCAATAAAATAATATGCTCTGACTCTGAATCGACATGCACAAACAAGCAGAGAAATCCCACTGCTGATTGCAGAGTGACGCAGACACTCTGACGTAGAAGTGTAGTGCTCACAATGGCATGGGCTACTACCAAGTTGAGTCAACGCAGGCTAGTATAAACCAGGCTTTGAGCTGAATCAGAGAGAGCTCTGTCAGGGTAAATCTGAAATGAGACCAGATTAAGTTTGCAAGCCTTGGATAACAGATGTTTTCCAGTCTCTTCTCAGTCGGCTTTAACCGGCCTGCTCTGTGTGTTTCAGGATAAGGAGATCCGGGGAGTTTTCCTGTGGCTGTTTGCTCGGCTCTTCCAGGGCTATCGCTGGTGTTTACACATCATCCGCATCCACCCAGAACCAGTGATTCGCTTCCACAAGGTCTGTGAACTCTAAAATCTTCTGAGAACAACTAATTTTTAAAGACGTGTTAGAGTTTACTGAAACGTTTCTGTCTAAAGGCGGCCTTCCTGGGTCAGAGGGCGGTGTCAGAGGATGACTTCCTCATGAAGGTGTTGGACGGGATGGCGTTTGCGGGCTTTGTGTCAGAGAGAGGGCCGCCGTACAGAGCCACCGACCTGTTTGATGATGTGAGTCTGTCAGCACATTGGATAGCTAAACCTTTACTGTTACACTGAGGGATGAATAAACGTATTTATGATGCAAAACTTTAATGTGATCGCACTTCTTTGTCCTGTTTCCACAGCTTGTAGCCAATCATGGGGAGCGGATACGACAGGAGGAGACGTGTCCACACAAAGTGATGAACCACGTTAAAGAGCTGGCGGAGCAGCTCTTTAAAAACGTACGTTCCCTTCCTTTCACCAGGATTCCTTTTATCTCTGTTGTCTCCTCTCTCATTTATTTCCTGTGAGCTTTTTGGGTTGTTTTTTTTGCATTGTTCTCTCTTGTTTTGCTGCTTCTTGGTTTTTCTTTCCTCAACAGTTTCCCTCTCCCTTTGTTTAATCCCCTCTCTGTCTCTCCTCCCCCCTGCAGGAGAATCCGTACCCCGCTGTGGCAATGCACAAAGTCCAGCGGCCGTCAGAGAACAGTCAGAATCCTGCACAGAATCAGTCTCAGTTCCCCGCGTTGGACGATGTCGCGGTGCAACTCTTCATCGACCACGCTGCAGCCAAACTCAAGACGGCACCCCCTGTAGTCAAAGCAGAGCTCAAAGGCATGGTGCCGTCCGGGCCTCCGCTGGGTGAGCTGCAATTTTGATTGTTAACTCCAGTTTCAACATTTTCAGATTGATTAAGATAAAAGCTTACACCATGTACAAATCTTAAAGTTGCACAGATTGTTCAAAGACACTCCAAAAAAAGTTTATCACAGTAATCAGAAATAACAGATGTTGTCACTGATGAAAACTTTACCTCAACGTTTCCCCTCCACCTTTGAGCCTCTGGTGTGAACTCTAAGCTACGACAGCTCGTCTCTCAGTGTGTGTTTAATGGGATCGAGTCTCGGTGCTGCGGTGATGAATGAGACTCTGATCTTCTCTCCCTCGTCTCTGCAGGAGACAGCGTGGACAGAAACGGCAGTGTGATGGCCAACAGCGCCCGCAGGCTGGAAGTGGTCAGGAACTGCATCACGTACATCTTTGAGAACAAGATGTTGGAGGCCAAGAAGGTAAAACAGAGAGATACACTCAGATTAAATCCACTCTCAGATTACAGAACTGTGTTATTAATGAAGCTGTTGCGGTTGTTTTGTCTCCTCTCAGTTGATGCCAGCTGTGCTGCGAGCGTTGAAGGGTCGTGCAGCCCGGATTTGTTTGACCCAGGAGCTGAACCAGCACGTCCTGCAGAACCGAGCCGTTCTGGATGATCAGCAATTTGATTACATCGTCAGGATGATGAACTGCACGCTGCAGGTAGAGCATGCTGAGAGTCCAGAGTGTCATTCAGCTCAACTTTATCAAAGTGTTGAAGAACTTTATTGAAGTCTAGTCGCCTTTTGGATCATTTTTCTGGGGGAATCAGAAACTCTGATCTCAGTCGAATCAATCAAAAAGTCAAATTAAACTTAAATAAATCTTTGAACTTTTTCGGAAACACCTTGACTTGATTTTTAGCTGCAGATATAAGAAAAAATCAATTTATTTACATTTTTTATCAGTACAAGTGTAGTATAAAGATGAAGGCTGTCTTTAAACCGCTGCAGATGAATAAGTGAATAATTAACTCAGCTGGTACAGATTTTTAATGTAGCTCTCTTTAATAATTTGCACATTGTTACATGACTCCTGACCTGTTTCTCTTCAGGATTGCTCTCATATGGATGAACACGGCATCGCAGCAGCTCTTCTTCCTCTGGTCACGGCCTTCTGCAGAGTGAGTTCATCACAGCAGCCATTTCACATCCAGCAAATAAACCACAGCTTAGATCCAGTGTTCCTGTATGGTTCTATCAAATAATAAAAATGCATGATCTTAAACTTAAATGTTTTGTGTTTGTGTGACAGAAACTGGGCGCAGGCATCACTCAGTTCGCCTACAGCTGCGTCCAGGAGCACATGGTGTGGACCACCATGCAGTTCTGGGAGTCCATGTTCTACAGTGACGTGCAGAACCACATCAGAGCTCTGTACCTGGAGACGGAAGACGGAGGGCAGCAGAACAACTTGGTGAGCGCCGTTATTAGAGAGAAACTGTGTAAAAAGTTTTCAGAGAGGAGACTAATAAATCAGCCTCCCAGCCCGCTGAGCAGGACATCACTTTTTTCCTGAGATGATCAATCATGAACAAACTTCCTCTGATTTGTTCCAGGAGCTGCCAGACGGGTCAGCCACCGGGAGGGAAATCAGCGCGCTGGACCTGGCTTCGGAGCAGAACCGTCTGTGGCCGACGCTCAGCAAGGAGATGCAGGCGGAGCGCGTGCAGAAGGAGGAGAGCACCGTGTTCAGTCAGGCCATCCACTACGCCAACAGGATGAGCTACCTGCTGCTGCCGCTCGACACCAGCAAGAACCGGCTGCTCCGGAGCACCGGCCTCGGAGACGTGGAGAGCGTCAGCAACAGCTACGTCACAAACAGGTACCGACTACTGCTATTTTTTCATTTAGTGCCAAATCCCAACAAACTGTACTATAAACAGAGCAGTTCTAGACCATACTCTATGTTCTATTATTAACAAAGACCCAACATCAAGACAGGATAAGATCCCGTCCCATCTTACAGACAGGACTCACTTTGATCTCATCTTAATCCACCATGAGCAGAGCACTTGAGAGAGGGATAGAGGGAGATGAAGAGATTTTGTATCCTTAAAACACACTTTGTCGATTTCTAAAGCTGGTTGTGTAGATAAAGAGCTTAAATGTTTACAGCAGTTGTGTTTGTGTTTTTTCACAGTATTGCTGGCAGCATGGCAGAGAGTTACGACACAGAAAGCGGCTTCGAAGACGCTGAGAGCTCTGACGTGGCCAACTCTGTGGTCCGCTTCATCAACCGCTTCGTAGACAAAGTGTGTAACGAGAGTGGAGTGACCAACGAGCACCTGAAGGCTCTCCACACCATGATACCAGGTAAGCACACCCTGAAGCATCCCTCGTTGAACTCTCTGACAGCTTTGAACCAAACCTTGTGGAGAAATCTGACATGTCTGTGTTTCCAGATATCGTTCAGATGCACATCGAGACATTAGACGCAGTCCACCGGGAGAGTAAGAGACTGCCTCCGATCCAAAAGGTAAAGAACTCCATTTTTTACGTCCCACTGGACAAAGACCACGCTAAGCCCCTGCAAGCCCCGCCCACTCCCCTCTCCACCAATCCCTGCAGTACAGGCTCACAGTGTCACGACAGGTACGTCTGTCCTCCTGAGACAGAAGCGTGTGACTCACTGCACGCCGGAGCAGTGCATGCTGGGTGACTGCTCTCCCTCCTGAGTGTGACGTTTGCGTGCAGTGTGTTGGAGAGGGACGCCGCCGTGCGGACCATGATGTGACGCGTTCTGTCACTTACTGAAACACTCGAGTGGAACATTAAACTGCCCCGTGCTCTCATGTCCTCCAAACCGCCCTCACAGCATTTTGTTAGGTCGTATGAATCTTTGATGTCTCAGCTGCGAAGGAAACGCCGCCCCTTTCCTCGCTGTGTGGCTGCAGCTGGACTGAGGACGCGTGCAGCACTAGGTGTTGTGCAACAGATTATGAAACAGGTTAGCAGAGTTGTAATTCACTTCCTATCAATGGTGGAGTTCCTTAGGAAGCTCTCCGGGCCTCACTGAGGAACAGGAAGTGATGTAAGAGGCTGGAGGACAAAGTCAGTGCTGTAATCAGGACTCAAGAGTGTTCAGACTTTTATCTAAAGAATATGGAAGGATCGTCCTCTCGCAGTGTGTGTTACACAATAAAGATACGTCATCGTTAGCCTCCGTCATTCTAACCTCAGAGACTCTGCAGCCGTGAAACCTCAGCTTGGATGTGACAGCATGAGATCCTGAAGAGTGCAGTGGTTTGGTGTTGATGTTTGTTCTGCAGAGAATATTAAACTTCAGGAAGGCGTCAGAGCACGCAGGGCAAACTAACATATTCAACAATCTGAGTAAAAAGATGCTTTTTTAAAAATGATTGTTTTGATCTGTTTCTGAAATGAACTGAATAGTTTCTCTTCATCTGTAACTTCAGGTAAACCAGTGACTGTGTTTTTATTAACTATAAGAGAACCACAAATCTAAATACTGGGATACCTCACAGGTTTGATCAATAACGACAACATGTCTGATGAGTGCAGCGTTTTTTTATGGATGTAGAAACAACAATCAGGAGTATTTAAAGGAACAGTTACACAGTTTATTATTCTGCCAGGCATTATTGTGCTCACTAGGTTCCCTTACACTACAAGAATCTGATCTTTGAAAAATGAGGAGGTAGGAGGAAAGCATCAGGGATGGAAGGAAGGAAGCAAGGAAGAAGGAAAGAGTATGAAGGAGGGAACGAAAGAAGGAGAAAGGGAGGGGGATAGAGAGGAAGGAAAGAAATAAAGAAAAGGGGAAGGAAGAAAGATAGGAAGCAAGGGCGTGAGGAGCGAGGTAAGGAAGGGAGAAAAAGGAAGGAGGGAAGGAAGGAAACAAGGAAGGGTGTGAGAGAGATAGATAGGGAGTATGAGAAAGAGAGAAAGAGGGAGGAAAGAAGGGAGAAGGGAGGGAGGTAGGAAGAAAGGAGGGAAGGAGGGAGGGAGGGAGGGAGGGAGTGAGAGATGAAGAAAGAAAGAGGGATGGGGAGGAAGGAAAAGAGACATAGAGAAAGGAAGGAAGAAATGAAGGAAAAAGAGACGGAGAGAGATAGATAGAGAGTATGAAAGAGAGGGAGAAAGAAAGGAAGGAGGGCGGGAGGGAGCGAGAGAAAGAGGGAAGGAAGGAAATCAATCTGGAAACAGTCTAGGATCTTGAAATTGTGTCAAACTGTCCTCCTCTGGTGTAACAACGTTTGAGTTCCCTCAGTCTGAATTCTGTTATGACTCGTCTTTCTCTGCTGCATCATTAATCTTCCTCTTCTCGTCTTCTCCTCCTCCTCCTCCTCTTCTCCTCTTCTCTCTCTCTCTGTCTCTGTCTCCGTTTAGCCGAAGCTACTGAGGCCTACACTCCTACCCGGTGAGGAGCTTGTGATGGACGCCATGCGGGTCCACCTGATCCCCGACGGCCGCGAGGAGGCCACGGGGCTGATGGGAGGTCCGCCTCTGCTTCCTGCTGAGGGCGCCATCTTCCTCACCACCTACAGGCTCATCTTCAGGGGCACGCCCACCGACCCGCTGGGTGAGAGCAGAAACACACATCTGAAAGTCTTGAAGTTCCTCTCTCTGTCTCCATGGTGTGTGTGAAGGTTCTCTAAACCCTGCTCGTTCTCTCGTGTGTCTTCGTCCTGCAGTGGGAGAGCAGGTGGTGACTCGATCGTTCCCCATCGCCTCTCTGACCAAGGAGAAGAGGATCTCAGTCACTTTACCCATGGACCAGTTCGTCCAGGAGGGGCTGCAGCTGCGCTCCTGCACCTTCCAGGTACGCTCTCATCTCCTGCCTCGGGTGTTCAGTCTTACATGAAGAACTTTAACATTTGCAGATTGTATTAAATCAGCATGAATGAGCAGGATTCTGATTTTACCCCTGTCCTTGCTTAACGCTCTCTCTCTCTCTCTCTCTCTCTCTCTCTCTCTCTCTCTCTCTCTCTCTCTCTCTCTCTCTCTCTCTCTCTCTCTCTCTCTCTCTCTCTCTCTCTCTCTCTCTCTCTCTCTCTCTCCCTCTCTTTCTCTCTCTTTCTCTCTCTCTCTCTCTCTCTCCGATTCCTCCATCCGTCCATAGCTGATAAAAATCGCGTTTGACGAGGAGGTGGCGTCAGACCTGGCCGAGGTTTTCAGGAAGCACATGCACAAACTGCGCTACCCTCAGCACGTCCAGGGCACCTTTGCCTTCACAGTGGGTCAGAGTGGGAAGCTGGTGGTGGAGCACAAGACCAAGGACAAGAACCAATCGCTCAGGTATGGAACTGTCCGTGTAGAGGGAAAAGATGACCTGAAATAAACCTTCAGAAAGAAGACTTTAGGGACTACTTCTTCATGAAATCTTGTCCTTATGGTTCTGTGATGAACTGCAGTTTAATGTAGGAGAAACTAAGTGTCAGAGAGAGTTGTAGTTTTGCTCTGAAACTCTCCATCACCGACTGTTAAATCCCTCATACTTACTTTGACTCTGTCTGTTATTGCGCAGTAACTCAGCCGATGACACGCGGTGCCTCTCACATCTTTAACCGTCTATTAACATCTGTGACTTCACGGCTGCCCCAGATGTTGCTCTCATATTTGCCCTACTTACCGAGAACTTTCACTGCATATTTCAGGAGGCTAAAGGTCAAAGGTCACAGTGAGTTGTGTAACCAATGAGGTAGAGGTAGGAGCGTGATGCAGCTATTTTTTGAAAGCCAGATGTTGCAGGTACTCAGGGTGGATAAAGTGAAATAACTCATTGAATATAATACAGACATAAAGTACAACTTTAACATTTTTACAAAGATAAATGTCAGAATATATAATCTGTAAAACATGTTTATTTTTACTGACATGATTCAGAAATATTGAATTGCTTACCATCTTCCTCTCTCATTTGAGCTTCTTTTTTATGCATGACAATGAATATTTTAACTGTTATAAAAAAACAAAACAAATTAAGACACAAGAACAGTGACGAAGAATCTTCCTGGAAAGTTCAGAAGATTTCATCTTCAGACTCTTGAAGTAGCTGCACAAGAACCATCTAAACTGAACCATCTAATCTAGACTCCATCACTCTGCAGACGACCGCCCAACATGCATCCTCCTCATTGGGAAATATAAACCACACTGTTCTGCAAAAGTTCAATCACTCTGACTTCTCTGAGCAGAAAAGTTCAAAAGATTTTGACGTCAAAGGGAAATGTTTTGAAATGAGCACACAGCACCTGCCTCTCTTTGTCTTCCTACAAAACCTCCACAAACACGAGCAGCTTATGCTCAGTCTGTTAAACAAACCTTCGCCCCTTTGTGATTCAGCTGCATGAACCTCATCGCAGTGTGTGAAAGGAATAAACAGATTATTCTGCCGGAGGAGTTTGATTTCTTCGTTGCATGTTACGTGCTTCATGTGCATGTATGTGGAGTCCCCTTGGTCACGACACCACGGTGCATTACACCTGAAGTGTGAGAGTGAAAACATGAAAAGCTCTCAGGTCAGACAGCGAGAACAGAGCAGCATTTATGTCCCGCTGGATGCTTTTTCAAGTACCACGCCACACAAGGATATAAGTTTGAACATTTAATGAATTATTTGTGCGTAGTGTGGCCCAGCAGAAGGAGACTTAGGTTGGGGGTTCCCTCTCAGCGTTATCCTGCCGAGCTGATCTTGACCCAGGTTGTACCTGGAAGTAGACAAGGGCATAGAAGAAGCGAGCACAAGTTGAGTAGAAGGGGATAAGAAAAAGGTTCATTGAAGCAGAGTAAGGTGAGTGAGGGTGGGTTGAAGAATCACAGACAAACGCTTGGAGCAGGCTGGCTACATTTAAGTAGGCTTGTCAGGTGATTGAGGGCGTGGTTTAGGGGGTGGTGCTGCTCCCGAATTTAAGTTAATACCTTAATTTGCCACTTTTCCTTCTGAGCTCTGGCTGTGAATCATCCTCACTGCAAAACTTCAGCTTGACTTCCTCTCAGGAAAGATTGGAGAAACTCCCTCTGCGTCTTTTTCGTGTTTGAAGTCATCACTTCAGTTTGAAAAGCAGGAGGAGGAAACGTTAAAAGCCTCAAATGTTTCTCTGCGTAGGCGTTTTATTAGTCAATGTCCTGATCTTACCACAATGGGAATATATCCCATCTTTATTCAGTGCCTCAGCATCCCCTCCCAAACCACACACACACACACACACACACACACACACACACACACACACACACACACACACTCGCTCGCTCGCTGTTGAACACACACACTCAAACCCACACACAGTCAAAGCGCTCCTCTCTTTCTCCTCTGCTGAATGAAAGGAGCAGAAAGAGAAACCTTTGAATTATTCATCAGCGGAAAATGTGGTCGCTGTTGTTCCCATGCACTTTCCATGAGTGCATGCGTGTGAATGCTAAAAAAAACCTCCATTCAGTCATATTAACACACACTGCAGCTGTGTCTCAAGCTGAACCAGCAGCACAGCAGCAAATTAAAGGTTGTTGATTAACTTTAAGTCACAATCAGTCGTGCCTTGGTTCAAATCTAAATGCACCTCTGTGTCCTGAAAACCAAACAGACGGCTAAATAAATTAAACAAATATCTTTCTTTCTTCATCTTTTCTGCAGGACGCTTTCTAAAAACCTGGTGAAGACTGCGAAGAGGACGATTGGGCGTCAGCACGTGACCAGGAAGAAGTATTCTCCTCCAACCTGGGAGAACAGGAGCAGCTTCCAGTCCGAGATGGACGAGGATGAAATCTCAGGTTAACACACTTTTATAAACCTTAAACCAAGACGGGAGGACAAATTCAAACTATCCCAGATCATGTCTCCTCGTGAGCTCCGTCCATCTCGTCACAGAAAATGCGTACTGTCTTTAAAGCATTTAACATTTCACTAAAAGAAGTGGCACAAAACCAGGACTAGATCAGGTCCATCAGGTCCATGTTAGACCTGGAAATCAAACTCTCCTGTGTTTCCCTCCTCAGTGTCAGAAGAAGTGGACCAGAGCTCCCTCACCCTCTCCTCCACCATCCGCTCGTCCGACAGGCAGACCATGAGCAACGTTGTGGAACGGGCCTGCTGCAGAGACTACCAGCGGCTTGGTCTGGGCACGCTCAGTAACAGCCTGACGCGCTCCAAGAACGAGCCTTTCAGGATTTCGACCGTCAACCGCATGTACACCGTCTGCAGGAGGTGAGAGATCACACACACACACACACATACGCTGACATGTAGGAAGAACAAGTTGTATATGGAGGAGTGTGTAATATAACCTGATCGTGTGTGTGTGTGTGTGTGACAGCTACCCCGGCCTGCTGATCGTGCCTCAGAGCATCCCCGATACGACCATCCAGAGAATCTGTCGGTGCTATCGACAGAATCGTTTCCCTGTAGTCTGCTGGAGAAATTCTCGAACGAAGGCCGTCCTGCTGCGGTCTGCAGGACTCCATGCCAAGGGGGTGGTCGGCTTCTTCAAGTCCCCCAACGCCCCCTCTTCAGGTAAAACAACAACACCTTGTTAAACCATCTATGGTAGTTTTTATCTTTGCAAACTTTACACTTTGTGGCACACTGACAGGAAACGAATCGCACATTTACCCGCATCTTACACTCATTTCTTCTCCAGTTCTTGATGATTGATGATTAGTCTTAACTCCACTCCTGTAGGAAGGAATATTGGGGTCAAAGGTCATGACTACAAGCTGCTATTTAGACTGTAGTGATGAGAATATTAAATGGCATTAAGAAGCCAAAAGATTGAGGGTTTAAAAGTCATAAAAGAACAAAAACTTAAGCAAGACTTTACTTCAGCTTTTCTCCAAATGTTCGGTTTTAATCAACAAGCTTCTATTTATAATGCACCATTGACACACAGAGCCAATTAATGTGATCCAAGGAACTGAAAACAAGCACTGAGAACATTAAGAGCATGAAGAAATATGACATTAGACAAAAGTAAGATGTTTAACTATGAAATATGACATTAAAACACGAGAAACATAAGTGATTGAATTAAAAGAACGAAGTAGGAGTAGTGACGGAGTGATCAAGCTTTGGGAGGGCAGTAGAAAATCAATGTTCTTCTCTGTGCAGTCCCCTCTCAGGCCGACTCCACCAGCCTGGAGCAGGAGAAGTACCTGCAGGCCATCATCAGCTCCATGCCTTCCTACAGCGAGAGCAGCGGCAGGAACACGCTCAGCGGCTTCACCTCCACACACATGAGCACCTCAGGTGAGTTTCACACACGCGTATGTGACGTCTCTCTGATGGAGGAGACTCTCAGGTCACAGAGCTCATTTTTCTTCCATCACAGACTCGTCTGATAAGCTCAGGCAGCCCAAGATCGGCGCTCTGATGAAACAGGTGATGGGAACGAAGGAGGACTTACCTGGAACGTTCAGCAGAGGAGGTGAGAGGCGTCCGTGTGTCCTGTAGCTTCTGTTAGTCAATTTCAGCCCTGGTTTCAAAACAAAGTGTGTGAAGTGTTAGAGGATGACTCCGGTACTTTTAAACCTGGGAATACTTTAATATGTTTTAGGGTTTAGATGACGAAAAGCAACTAAAGTTTGGGGACAGTGACTAAAATTTTCAATTCACTGGACTTTCTTGTCTAACCCTGTCATTAACTTTCATTTATGTTGATATGAGAATTACATCAGTATTATTTAACAAAAACTGAGCTTGCAACACTCCAAAGTATGCAAAAACATGACAAACTCAGAGGTTAAGGCAGCGGTAGATCAGCACCTCCTTCATTCTACAAGCTAAAGTTAATGTTTATGTCAGTGTGGTCTGAAGGATTTGAAGAGGGGGGTGTTTTAGGGTTAAAAAAAGAAACGTTTGACCTCAACATGAAGGTCTGTAGTTAAAGGGGATCTTGAGGAATGCTTTCAGACTCTTAGAATAATCATCAGCAAAAAAAAAAAAAAACACTTTTAATTGACCCACATTTTCATCTATACGTTGTTTAGAACCTAGAATATGTTAAAATGGAAAGTGTATCAGGTTTAAAGACACTAGAGTCCTCCTTCAATCTGTGACTTGGACCAGGCGTGTGTTTGAAACCATCCTCCACTGTGTGGCGCTGTTAACTCGCCGTCTCTGTTATTTGACCTCAGCTCTGGGTCAAAGGGCGAAAGTCATCTCCCTCTCTCAGCCCAAAGTGTCTGGCAAGGCCAGGAACCCTCCTAGAGGTACAGTAGGCCACGCCCCCTCCCTTGCCTTCACTCCTGTCTTAACCAATCAGATCTCTCTTCCTGTAGCGTCAGTGTGTTTGCAGTGACCTGGTAGTGTGCTGTCTCTGCGGACTAATGGTTTGTTGTTGCTGCTTGTGTTGATCAGAGAGCTGCTGTGTGTGCATGCTGCAGCCGTCTGACGTCCTGTCGGTTGTTTTCTGTTTGATTCTTCTCTCTGTTCGTCACAGTTTCATCATGATGTAGCCGTCGTTCAGCCCGCTGTAGCACTCTGGGCTGAGTAGTCTGCAGTCCTTTCTGCCTTGTTTACCAGCATGGCTGTCCGTAGCTGTGGATGTGATTTAAAGGACACTTCTTGCTAAAGCGGAATGATCCTTTAAAGGCTTTGGCTCTACAGGATTGTGGATGATCCAGCTCTGAGGACTGTACTCTGTCTGTGTTTGATTCAGGTAAATGGGGCAGTATCAGAGGTAGCGGGCGTCTAAGTGCCTACAACCCAGACGTGGGGACGCGTCTGGCAGGGAAGGAGTCTCCGCAGCCCAACGGAGGGCCGAGCGAGGCGCTGTTCCTCCGCCAGCAGAAGGCCTACCTGTACATCATCGGGGACAAGGCCCAGCTCAAGGTAACATGCCACACCACGAATACCATATTCTTAGACCTGGGACATATATAAACATCATGAAGATAAAGCACAGGTCGAGCAGTAACCTCTGTTTTCTGAGAGATCAAATTACTGGAGTCTGGAATAGAACAGTTTCTGGTCTCCCTGTGCTTCAACAAAAGATCTCTTTCTCTGCTTCTTTTCCATAATTAGTGACAAACCCAGAACTATCAGACTCTCTGTAATAAAGCACCTTTGCCCTGATTTGTTTGTCCTATTGAGACCAGGGTCTGAAGCAATCAGCCTGAGCAAATCCCAAACTTCTGGCACCTTTTAGACCACAAATATGTTTCTAACAAGGAGTCCCTGGTTTCTGAATACTCTAATTCCTCCTGAGCCGAATCTCAGCAAGAAAAGAAATAAGGATCACAGAGGGATGAGAGAAAGCACCTGAAGCTGAGGAAGGTGTGCTTTCACCTGGTTTGGAGTTACAGTGTGAACATGTTTCCTTCAGGGTGGGAAGCAGGACTCGTTCCAGCAGTGGGAGGTGGTTCCCATTGAGGTGTGTGACGTGCGGCAGGTGAAGAACAGTTTCAAGAAGCTGATGAAAGCCTGTGTGCCGAGCTCCTCGACCTCTGACCCCAACATGAGCTTCCTGCGCTGCCTGGAGGACTCTGAGTGGATGGCTCTGGTGAATACCTCTTAGTCCTCTCAGATCATGTTGGACCTTTTAAGTGTTTTTTTTTTTCTGACCCTTTGTGTTTGAATTCTGTGTGTTTAGCTGCACCGAGTGCTGCAGGTGTCGGTCCTGGTGGTGGAGCTCCTGGATACAGGGTCGTCGGTCATGGTGAGCCTGGAGGACGGATGGGACGTCACCACACAGGTCAGACTCTAACCCATAAACTCAAACTTCTTATCTCAAATCTGTCCTCTGAGCGAGCTCTGATTGTTCCATGCTGCGTTCAGGTGGTGTCTCTGGTGCAGCTGCTCTCGGACCCGTACTACAGAACATTTGACGGCTTCAGGTTGCTGGTGGAAAAGGAGTGGCTGTCGTTCGGGCACAGATTCAGCCACCGTGGAGCTCAGACGCTGGGTAGCCAGAGCAGCGGATTCACCCCGGTCTTCCTGCAGTTCCTTGACTGCGTGCATCAGGTGAGTCAGCAGAGTCGTCGAAGAAATGTGGTTTCTGATGGACGTCTTTCGTGCTTCGATTACAGATCATGTTTTCAATCAATCAATCTTTATTTATATAGCGCCAAATCACAACAAATGTTCTCCTCATACTCTTTCCAAACAGAGCAGTTCTAGAGCGTACTCTATGTTCTATTATTAACAAAGACCCAACATCAAGACAGGATAAGATCCAGTCCCATCTTACAGACAGGACTCAGTCTGATCTCATCTTAATCCACCATGAGCAGAGCACTTTGCAGCATTTAGCAAGTTACAGTGGCAAGGACAAACTTCCTTTAACAGGCAGAAACCTCCAGCAGGACCAGACTCATGTTAGACACACATCTGCTGACACCTGCTGATTGAAGAGAAGGATAGAGGGAGGTGAAGAAAGAGAGAGATGATAGTGGTGAGATGGATAGCAGTAGTTGTAGCAGCTGGAGTCTGGCACGTCCACAGCAGCAGAGATCCAGAGGAACCTATGAGACAAGGGAGCTCAGGGACTCCAGAAAGGTCTATGGTTAATAACTTTAATGGGACAGGAAGAGTTAAAGTAAGTGATGGGAGGAGAGAGGAGAGAGAGGGAAAGACAGGATCCCAGTGTGTCAGTCTAAGCCTATAGCAGCATAACATAGAGCTTGTCCAAGCCTGATCCATCTCTAACTGTAAGCTTTATCAAAAAGAAAAGTTTGAAGCCTACTCTTAAAAGTAGAGAGGGTGTCTGCCTCCCGGACCCTGACTGGTAGATGATTCCAAAGGAGAGGGGCCTGATAACTGAAGGCTCGACCTCCCATACTACTTTTAGAGACTTTAGGTACGATGAGCAGAAGTTACAGGATCCGTCATATATCTCTTAAAATACTTTATATCACAATGAAAATAAGGAATCATTGAAAGCTTGAAATAACTTTAGAGACTCGTGGGATGGAGTAGAGAAAGGGCTCAGGGGTTTTCCCTGCTGGTCCTCATCCTGCTCATCAGCGCTCCTCTTAATGTGATGTATGTTTAACTGGAGGTCGTCAGCCTCCTGCTCTCCGTCCTCTCACCGTATAGCAGATTAAAGCTGCCGTGTATGTTTATTCTCTGTGCGCCTGCACTTCCTGTTTTGCGGATCAGTGACGTGTGTTCTGTCCTCTTATCATCACATGCAGGAAGTTTGTGTCACTTAGCTTCAATGGCCTCAGAGTTCCTTTTAGAGAATAGGAAGAGGAACCAGGTGATACTTGAAGCACAAGCTAGAAAAAAAACACCATGTGTTCTCGATCTGTGACGTTAATCTTTAAAGGGTCTGCATGAGTCGTGTGAATGCAGCCCATAGTTTTCTGTGCAGTTCTTTTGTAGTTTAATCTGTAATCCTGACCCTTTGACCCTCCCTCCCTCAGATCCACCTTCAGTTCCCCATGGAGTTTGAGTTCAGTCAGTACTACCTGAAGTTCTTGGCCTACCACTACGTGTCCAACCGCTTCCGCACCTTCCTGCTGGACTCGGACTACGAGCGCATCGAGCTGGGTAACAAACTTTTCTTCATCTGGAGTTAACACAGAGAGAGTCGTGTCACTGTGTGTGTGTTTCTGATGAGCCCTCTGTGCGTGTGCAGGTGTGCTGTACGAGGAGAAAGGAAGTGAGAGGAAGAGCCCTCAGGTGTGTAAGTCTGTGTGGGACTACATCGACAGGCTGAACAAGAAGACGCCAAACTTCTACAACTACATGTTCGCCCCTGAAGACGAGGAGGTGGGCCGCCGCTCTGCGCTGAACGTTCACACATCACAGAAGAAGAGTTCAAACTAAGGAGACTTATTATGAGTGTCTGTGTTGCAGGTTCTGCGGCCGTACACCTTCAACTCCAACCTGAAGGTGTGGGACTTCTACACAGAGGAGACTCTGTCGGAGGGCCCGTCCTACGACTGGGAGCTGAGGGGCCGGCCGGAGCGTGTCGTGGAAGAGACGCCGGAGAAACCAGATAGCAGCGGGCCCAAATCGCAGAGGCACATCGTGTGGCCGTGCTACAACAGCCTGAGCAAGGCGGTGCCCGACGCCATCACCAAGCTGCTACAGGACCTGCAGAGTCTGGAGGCGGAGCTGGGACAGACGTCGGAGAAGTGGAAGGACACGTGGGACAAGATCAAGACCACGCAGAGAACCGAGACCAAACTGGAGAGCAAGGTGAGTACTCCTGTTTTTTTACTCTCTGTCTGATGGCACAGGTCTGAAGAGAGCGTCAGAGGATTACTCCAAACTCTGTTCAGTAACATTAAACACAGCAGACTGAGACGTAATGGAGAAGAAGAGTGTGTGGAGTGATGCTCTTTGCTGACATCTTGTGGTGGAAATTCAGACTCCTGTTCAAAATTGAGAGGACGTTACGTGGAACACGAATGAGACAGATTTTTAGCACCTCACTCCGTTTTTATTCATCCTCATTATCTTTTAATTTGTGTTTTTCAGTGATGTTTAGATTTCTACCTCAGTAAATATTTATTATTCATCATATCTTAGTCACATCATGATGCTTCACATTGCTCCAACCATTTCCTGTGCAACAAATTAAGCCGTCAAGACAGTGTTATTTTTATCTTCATCACTCAAGCAATGTGATGATTTGTCTGTTTGTTGTTTTTTCCCTGCGGGGGATTAGAGGAGCTTTTCTTATCCTCTGAGATCTGTGGCTGTTAAAGGAGTGAGGCGCTGCAGCAGCACACGACAGATAGAGTCCAAAACATCTTCTAGAAAATAAACAGACGGATCCCTAAAAGAAGATGTGGCTCATGAAGGAGACGTTAAAGTGTCAGATTTAAACTCTGACTCTCCTCTCTCCTCCTCAGCCTTCCTTCTCCAGCTCGTTGCTAATGTCGTCCAACCTGAGCCACCAGCGGCGCTCTCAGGGTGTCTACCTGCAGGAGAGCAGCGTGGGATCCTCCATCAACCTGGCTCTGGACTGCGAGGCCAGCGCCACCTCCACGCCTGTCGCGGGCCGGCCCAGCACCAGCACGCTGTACAGCCAGTTCCAGAGCACAGAGAGTGAGAACAGGTCGGTGCAGCGACACACGTTACAGCGTTTAAATATCAGAGTCAGATAAATCTTTAAAATCAAACGTCTCTCTCTCTCTCGCGCACTTCAGGAGCTTTGAAGGAATCCTCTACAAGAAAGGGGCGCTGTTGAAACCCTGGAAACCACGATGGTTCGTCCTGGATAAAACCAAACATCAGGTAAGAAGGAGACGTTTGTTATCATCTGTAAACTCTCCAGACTGTCGCAGAGTTTTAATCTCCTCTCTCTGCCTCCAGCTGAGATACTATGAGACCCGGCAGGACAAGGAGTGTAAAGGAGTGATCGAGCTGGCCGACGTAGAGTCTGTTATTCCAGGAACACCCGCCATGGGAGCACCCAAAAACATTGATGAGAAAGCCTTCTTTGATGTGAGTCCACCTCCGCTTCACGCAGTCTGGGTCTGCTGCAGAAAATTTGAGTTTGCACGTGTAAACGGAAGGTTTTTCCTTTTTCCAAACGGCTTAAGTCACTTCTTTTCCTCTCCTCTTTCAGCTCAAGACGACAAAACGAGTGTACAACTTCTGTGCCCAGGACAGCCTGAACGCTCAGCTGTGGATGGACAGCGTTCAGAGCTGTCTGTCAGACGCCTGAGGAGGAGGCAGGACTCTTGAAGGAGCGAATGAGCAGAGCTGCATCACCTGACGGACACCAGAGAGAGAGGACGGGGAACTCTCGCCCTCCAGCTCTGCTCGGCTCCGTCTGCTAGTATTGAACTAATAACCTTTGCGTCACCATGTTTCAGTGTTTTTGTTATAAAATGAGAAAAAGAAGAAAAAAACGTCCCTGAAGAACCACTCGCTGTCGTCTCACATGTAGCTGCAGCCTCTCCACCCCCCACAGTCTGACGGTGTGTGTGCTGGATGTCTGTGTGCGCACAGTAACCACGCATATGAAGCACGTGATGCATCTGCAGCTCGGACCAGCATGAAGATCTTTCCAGACCCTCCACCTGTAACCTCCTCCCCCTCCGACTAACCCCACCCGCCCTTTCAGACGCTCCAGGAGGAATGACGGAGGAGCTGCAGACGTCCCAGCCGCACACAGACTCCTTAGACTTTCAGAGACGGATCTTAAAGATCACCTGGTGGATCGACAGACCAAAACAACCCTCGCTGCCTGATGTCGCCCAAACGCAGGGACACGAGGAGGAGGGGGGGCTCCTTAACGGCTCATGAAGGATTTCCTTTTATTGTTTTCTTTTTTCCAAAATCTCAAATTTGTACCAGAAAGAGATCAACGCCCATCACGCCGTCTTAAGCACGGCGTGATGATTAAATACTGTGAAAGCCATGATTCGCTCGTTCAGATCAAAGCAGGAGAGGCGCTCAGAGGTCGCAGTCTGTCAGGTATTCTGAGTGCGTCGTCGGCGAGCGTTCACTGAGAGTGTTTACAAAGTAGACCGATACTTCCCTCACTAAGCTCAACTCTTCACGCCTGTGTGTGTTTAATCCGTACGACCACTCGAACATTCAGATTATTTCAAGGGATGCTGAAGGAAAAAGGAGGGATTTATTTTGTAGCGGTTTCTTTAAAAACAGTTTATAGAAGGAGCTCTGGAAGGTGAAGAAGAAGAAGGGGAGGGAGACGTGTGAGTAGAGTGAAGCTTTAGAGTGAATACAGAGTTTTAAAGAGGCGACTCAAAGAAGAGCTCCGAGGGACGAAGAAGTGAAGTTTGTTAAAGGAGGACGTGGAGTCGTTCCACTTTGGCTTCGGGTCACGCTACATTTGCACTCAGAGAAACAGGAACAAACACTCTTCATCACTCGGGGTGGATCACTTTAACTCTCTGGACACCTCCAGTTCAGGATGCAACACTTAAGATAAGATCGACATTTCTTCAGATCAGCAGAAAAAGAAAGGAGACCGATTCAGCCGCTGCTTTCACACCGTAACAGTTTTGTCCACCACCTTCTCACCTCTATCTTTATAATCCTCCATCTTTAGACTTTGCAGTGAGGTGTGAGTTGCCTTCACCCACACATTATATTTCTGATAGACGCGTTCAAAGTCGATCTGCACTCTGCAGCAAGAAGAAACCGAGCCACACATCTGAACCAACGGTGACTCTTTTAACGTCTAGATCAGCTCCTGGAAGAGGACTTTTTACATCTTACACAGAAATATGTTCCTCTTAAGATAAAGCAGGAGGATTAGTTTAGTCAGGAAACACAATCTATGCAAGAGCAGGACAAGATCAGAAGTTCACGAGGACCAGGAGAAGTGTAAATTCCTCACAGGAGCTTTAAGATCCATAAAAATCCAAGAAAACAAAACTTAAAATGATGAAATAAAAGTTCATACATCCAAAGAAGAAAACCAGGAAGAGCAACTCTTGCAGATCTTTTACAAATGAAATAAGACAAACTATTGTTCCTCTGCATTTTTAATCTCTATCCAGAGTTTATTGATCAGCTGATCAGCCGGCATGAATAAGAAAACCAGCCGGCTGTTTGAGTGAGAGTGAGCTTCGTACCGTTTCATCCGTAGAAAACAAAGCTAGCTCATGTGAAGGAGACGATCTAGTTCTGAGTGCAAACATAGCGTGACCCTTCCGCCTGACTCCTCCTTTAACACAGCTGACGCTGGGAGTGTGTGTCATATTCAAAGGTCTCGCCACCTTCACGTGTTCTCGCCGTGTGCGGATCAGACGCGGGTCAGACTCAAAGCTTCCTCTCAGACGAGTCGGCAGCACGTTCACCTGAAGGTCTCAAACATCACGTCACTTTTTTTATACGTTATGTTGGTTTTCGTTAAACTGCCCCCCCCCCCCCCCCCCACACACACACACACACCTGTATTCACCCCCCTCCTCCACACACACACAAACCACTTGCGTTAACAAAACCTGCTCTGTAAAATACGGTTCTACTGCTGTCTTTGTTGAACATAAAATTTGAAATTGTAGATTTTTGTGTCTAATAACTCAAACTTTGTATATACTACTCCAGATTTGTATGTAACGTTTATGGTAGTAATTTATTTAACTTGTCTCCTCAGTAAGAAAGTTCCTCAAGCACCACTTTATTTTGGATTAGGAATTCAATGTGCCATTTGTTTATTTTCTGTATTAATGTGACTAATGCTTTTTTTTTTTAAACCCTCGATGTCTTCTCGCTCTCTCTTTCTTTTTTTTCTTTTTTTCGGTAACATCGTCTTTACTCGTCACCATTCATGCAGGAGTGGAGACGCTGTGTGAGCGGACGCTGAGGCCTGTGGGCTGTTTTTAGTAAGGTTGGATTTGACTGTGTTGCTCACCCACAGTGGAGGGATGTTCTGGATGAAGAGTGCAGTCACAATAAATCTCAAACACGTTGAGTTCGCCTGCTGCGAGTCTTAACGGTGATTCTGATGTTTACTCTCAGAAACAACGGCCTGTTTGTTTCTTAGATTTGGAACTGCTCCTTTAGTTTGCTCCAGAGTCAAAGAACATCCTCTTAAAGAGTCTGTTTCACCGCTGACGGACTGATGTCTGCTTTTCTGACAACACTGAAGATTCATGCACACAGAAACAAACCGAAGAGAGTTATTTCATCTCTTTAAAGCCGCCTCACTTCATTCACAGAATCAGCTTTGTACCCAGGAGTTGCTCGTCTATCGCTGCCTCCAGAAAGTCAGAATTTGATCCTTATAAGTTTCTTTATTTTGTGGCTTCGGTGTTTAAAGAAGGTTAATTCTAATCTAACAGAACTTGATGGATCCACAAGCTACAGATTTATAACTTCTGATTTGAAAAGCTGAATAATCTGCAACACGGCTCGTTTCAAAGCCACCAAACGACGTCTTTGGAGTTGCTCGTGCATCTGTCTGGACTCATGAGCTTTATTTGTGTTCCTAAGAGGTGCACAAGTATTCCTCTGTACCTGAAATAACATTTAAAAACACGCTATCACAATAAAACACGTGGAGGCCGCAGCAGAGCAGCAACTTCCTGTTTTCTGTCCCTGCTGTTTTTGTGAATGCAGTTTGGATCCTTTCTGTAACTGTTTCAGAAATTTCAGATCACTCAGCGGTAAAATCCAACCTTTAAAGGACGAACTTTAACACAAGTTTGTTAGACCTCAAAGTGTCTCTCTGTGACGTCTTCACTGCCATCGTTCAGCGAGCAGAGACTCGTCGTGGAGCAGCGTCAGATTCTGTGTTTGTGACTGTAGTCCACATCCAGTCGGACCCCGCTCATCTTTTCACTCGTTTACTCATCTCGCTGTGGTATCGCTCTTAAACAGAAACATTAACCACATCAGTAAGACATAATCCTTTTATTTATTTTCTTCTTTTTTTATTAGAAATGATTTTCTGAGCCGGGTTATGTTGTCAATCATGTCAATATAGTTTTTAGTTCCAAATAAAAACTGTGGGTTTAAATGTTTCAATCTGTGTGGTGTGTCATTTTCACTCATGAGATTAAACCTCTGATCACAGCCGGGGGTCAACAGTAGAAATGAGGTACTTAATAACTTACAAACATTTCAGTGAAGACCAGAGAAGAATGATGATATGACAACAAGCTGGCCATCATGACCATGGACTTGTCAGGACTCAGGTGAGCTCTTCTTCCTTGAAGCAGAGAACAGGTGAGTGTGAGAATGAAAGTGACTATGACAAGGCTGGGTCAGAGCATCTTCTAAAACTGCAGCTCTTGTGGGGTGCTCCTGGTCTGCAAGGGTCCAAGGAAGGATAACCAGTGACTCAACGACCTAACAGAAGAGCTGCTGGAGCTCAGACTGCTGAAACAGTGAATGCAAGGTCTGACAGAGAGGAGTCAGAACATGCAGAGAGGATCACAGTTTGAGCTGTGGCACTTGCATTCTGACCCCTCAAACCTGTTGCAATAAGCTCACGAGGATCAGGACTGGACCACAGAGCAATGGAATAAGGCGGCCTGGAGGACCACATGCTCAAGGCGTCGACATTGCATCTGTGGGATGAGCTAGAACAGCAACTCTGATCCATGAGCATCCAGGACTTAAAGGATCCACTGCTGCAACTGGATGTCAGATATCACAGCTCACCTTCAGAGGTCTAGAGGAGTCCAGGTCTCATCTAGTCGAGGCTGTTATTGCTTGCCTTGAGGTGAAGAAACAAGGGCTTTAATTTTAGGTGAGTGGTCATGATGTTGCGGCTATCGATGCTCTACTTTTTAAATAACTAGAAACATGATTCACAACTTACAGGACTCCAACAGTTCATCAGGAACGGTTTCTATCATGACCTTATAGACTGCTGCTGTTATCTGACGCTGACTCCTGACCTCTGACCTCCTAGGACCTTTGGTGACACCTTTGTTGCCCCCGTCAGAGCAGGAAGAACAACATATTTCTCGTTCCTTTAAGACAGGGGTTCCCAAAGCGGGGGTGGAGACCCCCTGAGGGGTCGCGAGATGTGATCCATTATTATTATTTATTTTTAGGAATCTAAAATTGCGTATTTTATAGGGGTGTAACGATTCATCTACTACATCGATGTATCGATTTGTATTCCTAGGATCCGACTACATCGATCTGTGCTCGGCAAGTTGGCCTTCCTGACGACATATATATTGATCTAACATCGCTTTAAAAAGTAATAAATTGATTGTATCCATACTAGGAAATAACGCACTGGATTTAAGCACGGCAGACTTTATATAGATGTGTTTTTTTTAGCACTTTCAATGATAAAGACGTTAAACTTTACTCAATTCAGGCTGCCTGTCTGTGACATCATCGCCACGCCCCAGCAGACAACAAAACATAGCATGGCGGACGGCAGAGAAGAAGCCGGCGAGCGAGAAATTATCAAGCGACCAATACAGTCCAGCGTGTGGAAACACTTTGGTTTTTGTAAAGACGGAGATGTTCTAAATAAGTCGCTCGCTGTTTGTAGGATATGTAAAGGTCAAGTAAAGTTACCACGGCAACACCACAAATCTATCCAACCACCTAAGGCACCATGGGTTTTCACACGTTTATATCCATAATTAATTTATACCTGATTCTCTTACAAGAAACAACAGGAATCTAGGACTGTCCAGTATCGAGGGATTTATTTCACGGTCACACTGGTTGAATTTTTGGCTGAAAAGTTACTGAATCGATTTCAAGTCACTGAATGGTTTCGGATCTTATCTTTCTAAATTAACCAATATCGTCCTTTAATCATATCCACAACCACGAATCATGATACGAATCGAATCGTTGTTAAAAAGAATCGTTACACCCCTAATATTTCACACATTAAAATGTAAAGTGTATAAATAAAGACAAAAATAATAGTTCAACTTGACAAATAAAAAAAGTCTCAGTACTTTTCTTCCTTTCTATGTTGCCTGATGACTCCGGAGGTTCGGGTCATTTAACAGTTAGCATCAGTAGCAGCAGGGTCATTCATGAAAGCACAGGAAACACAGACACGTGCTTGTAGGAGGCTACATTTCTGCAGTCCGGCTTAATGAAGTCTGAAACAACGCTGAACAACTTGGAGGGACAGCGGGGGTCGTGAGTCTTCTGCACCTTTATTTTGGAGGTCTCAGATATGAAAGGTTTGTGAACCTCTGCTTTCTTTCAGAGGTCTGTGGAGCATGAAGCGTTTGTGTTCACGACAGCCGGAGCTTTGCAGAGGTGGAAAGACAACAACGAGACGGCCAGAAGCCAGGTTTTGGTATTAATGTGGTCAACCAGACACTTTTAATTTCATTTTTTTTTGTTTAACAATGATCGTAGAACCTGATCGCTGTCAAATGATTTAAGTACACCAAAGAGGCCCGGAGCTCTGCAGAGCCCGGACCTGTCCTCGTTCAAATCCTGCTGCTCAGAAAGAAATAAAATTAAACTTTAAAAAAAAAAAAGAAACATACAGCGTCACTCTAACCAGATGCCGCTCTCGCCCTGTGAGTAAGTGCTCAGCGGAGAGAGAGAAAAGGAACAGACGACAAGAGTAATCTCAAGATTGCTTGTAAAATTACTTTTAAATGTAGATAATATTGGTATATAGGTAGATAATGTTTGGTTGATTTAAGGGGAATAGCAATAAGAACTTAAAGTCATTACAATCAGAAGGTCTTAGCTCACTAGCTAGGTCAACAGAGAACCGGTTATACATGCACTAAAAGAAAAAACAACAAACAAAGAGATCAGATTGAAATCAGAGAGATTATATCCAGATTTGTTTTCCCAAAGCTACGACCGAATGTGACGCTCGATTGATCCGAAAGAAATAAATGTTGAATTTCATCTTTTAAATAACTAATTGACATTATTGCACATGAGCAAAAAGACAGTAATACTATTAGAGCTCTGTTCATCGACCTCCTCTTCCTCCTCCTCCTCCTCCTCTTCCTCTTTTAGACGGGCCCTCCTGAAGCACTTCAAACATTCAGAAACCTGGTGACAACGACATGTTTCATCAACAGCAACCAAAGAAAGAAAAGAAAGGGATAAAAACCTCGACGTGGTGAGAGGACAGATAAGACAGCCAGCAGAGATGAGGGTCGAACACTTACATTGTGCTATAATGTACAGTAAATGGCTGCATAAGTGCTTTTTCTTTAAGCTCGAAGACAAAAAAAATGCTGTCAAAAAAAAAGAAAAAAAAAGGTATTTATTGTTGAGGCATCGTTAAAAGTTAGCCTGTGCTATCCATTCAGGGGTGAGGATGTAAAAAATCCCAAACAACGGGATTCCAACAGCTGGGAGCAGGTCGGAGAAATCTTTCAGGACATAAAAAAATAATAATGACGATGTTACCCCTCGGATTCTGTCGCTGCTACATTAAAACCGCACCTTTTCATCATGTGCAACATCGGAAACAAGGCTTTGAAGATGATCCTCGGCACTCCTCCGCTCCGTCTGTCGGATTGGTTGGTTTCTCATTTTTCATAATTTTGTTGTTTTTTTTTACATGTTCCGCCGCCTCATTATTGGTGTTGATTGGCAGTGTCCAGGTCCAATAACATGGCAGAGTGATTCAGTAAAAAACACCGTATGCAGTGAGGTTATTTTAGGGGAGTCACTCTGGAGGAGGCTGACAGTCCGCCGCACCGTCACAGGTGGCTGTGAGCAGTCTGCACGCGCTCAGACCGGCCCGTTCACCGACACTTCCTGGGGCGGGGGCATTTCCTCTCTGTGAGGGGAACAAGAGGACACAGTCACACACACACACACACACACACACACTTTAACTGTGTGAGGGTTCAGAGACAAAAGCTTTACGCCGCAGAGAGTAACAAGGGACTTCCACCAGATCTGTGTCCGGTCTGTCTCCAATCTGCTGCAGTCCTGCTCCGTGCTCTCTCGTCCGTCAACACCCACCGGTTGGGTTTTTAGAGCACAGCATGGAGCAGGACCGCCGGACAGCTGGAGTCATGTGACCGAGGTTTCCCCGCTGTAATCACTGAATCGAGGATTCTCCTCCTCCTCTCCTCATCCATGTTGTCTTTCTGGTCCTCTGAAAACCTCTGACCTGTTGACTCCAGGCCTGGCTCCGCTCATCATGACAGTTTGTTGTTGTAGTTAAGTGAAATAGGATCTGGTGATAACACAGAATGTTTTATTCTGAAAATTAACCGGATGTTTTCATTTTGTTTTGGTGCCTGACTTCCTGTCCCGCTCCATCTGCTCTGTTGAGATTGATGCGTCGTGCTCCGGCATTCGGCAAAAATAGAAGTCTTGTGTATCTGATCGGGAGGGCTCCGACCTGCCGGATCAGAGACGCAGTCTCAACGCAACGGAGCGGATCCAGTGGAAGTTAACACATGACTAGAATAGAAACCTATCAGATCTGGTGCTGTGACAGATCGGAGATGGACCGGAGACGGCTCTGGTGGAATATGGCAGTAAGAGCAAAGCAACAAGTTTCAAAACAAACAAAAGGTTAAAAGAAGACATTTTAAATCACAGCAAAGAGAAGAAAAACAAAGTGTGATAAGAGTTTTAAAAGCATCACTCACTTCCTGTCAGTCTGTGGAGCTACAGGTGAGTCGTCAGCAGGTGTCTGCTCCGACGCTTTAGGAGGATCTGACAGAGAGAGCTTCTCTAGAGACACCGGACTCTCCTCGCTGCAGGACACGGACACACACACACACACACACACACACACACACACACACACACACACACACACACACACACACACACACACACACACACACACACACACACACACACACACACACACACACACACACACACACACACATACATACACAGTTAGTCATTACTGCTCCTGTAGCAGTGTGTGTACAGGTCCGTTCACCGACACTTCCTCCCTTCCCACTGAAGTCTTCTCTTTGTTCTGGAGTTGATCTTTGACCTCTCTGCTCATTCTATTCTGGGCTCAGACTCCTGTGAGGAGTTTTCATTGGTTATGAAACAGATCTGAGGTATGACAGAAACAAGACGATGATGAAGAGGAGGTTAAAATCAGATATGTCTTCTTCTGCATCTTCTATTTTCTTCTCCAAATCATCTTTCAATCTTAAATTTATTTCCTTAAATGTTAAAACTCTCTAAGCTAACCTCAATCTTCTTCATTTTCTAAAGGTGTCTTTTAACCGCAGGAACTTTACCCCTGAACTACGTGCGTTTCGAGCGGAGGACCCAGGGTCTAAATTTAGTTCAGGGGTAGTTAATCTCACCCCTGAAAAGCCCCTGCTGGGGGCGTAGTACTTTTCAAAGGTCCCAGGACTTTCGGGGGGCAGGGCCTGCAATGCTCAATGTGTCTGATTGGTAGATTAACCGCAGTGTGTTTATTCCACCCGCCGTCCACAATGACACCACACACATCTGTGATTCACTTGATTTCTCTTTCTTTCATTAGTTTTTGTGTGTGTGTGTGTGTACTTTTCAAAAGAAGAAGCTGTGATTCTCTTGATTTAGCAGCTTGTAACAGTAGTCTTCTCTAAACCCACTGTGAATGTTTCTCCGGTGTTATGGTTTTAAAAGTGACCCTGTAAACTGGAGACCTTCAGCTGAACGTATCAGTGTTTGTGGAGTTTACAAAGCTGTTGAAACACAGAAGGAGTTCCTGGGAATGCAAACTAGTTTAGTTTTTATTAAGATTTCAAAATATCCTCATCAGATATTTAATGATCGTCTAAAGACGTTTATGAGGGACGCATCCGGCTGAAAGTCTCCAGTTAACAGGGTCGCAGTTTAAACCAAAACACCGGTCGATCTCTGCCATGGCTTTTTGAGTTAAAAGGATTTTAAAGCCGTGTTGAAACGTCTTTGCTACTCGCGCTTATCTCCTCTCACGTGTGTTGATTCAGTGAATCCATCTGTGATGAAATATAGCACCATCTAAAACAGCGCGATCTGAGTCTCTTCCATGCTAACAGGCTAACTGTTGTGTTGCTCATAATGATACCTGCCTGTCCGTCTGCTTCTATATTACTGCCCTCTACTGGTCTGGTGGTGTAGTGCATTTACTTTGTTTCTCTCCATACGTCACTGGCCTGATTTACACAATCTACCCGGGACTTCAGCCCGCAATCGAAACGCAGACAACAATGGGGGCACAGGAACCTTTTAGTTCCATGGTAAAGTAGTTCTGGGGACTAAAAGACCCCGGAGCGCTTGGTCGAAATGCACCTTTAATATCTCCTTGTGTATCTGTCGTCCTTTCTGAACCGTGTCTCTGTCATGAAGCTCTTTATTTCTGCGTTCTAAGTTCTGGTCTCTGCAGAGGTCCAGAGGAGCTCCCCGTCATACTTTACTTAAAAAGGAAAACTCCATGAGTGCCTTCATTTCTGCTCCTCTCTATGATTATCCCAATGTGGTCATTATGTTTCAAATATAGAAGCTTCTAAACACGTCCCCTCTCTCTGTGTGTATGGCTGCAGAGTGGACCGGTCAGAGGATCTGGACTTTAAGATGCAAACCTTTTGAGGTCAGCTGTCTTGTTGGCGGGGGCAGCGGGGGAGACAGGGGCGGCAGGGGAGGCGGGGGTTTCGGAGGTGATAGCTGCTGCAGCATTTTTATCTCCTTTCTCTCCTTTCTCTCTTTTCTCTCCTTTCTCTCCTTTCTCCTCCTCGCTGTCTGATCCCCCGGAGGAGCTGCTGTCCGAGGCCACGAGAGGAGCCTTCTTCCCCTCTCCTACCGGCCAAGCACCAGAGGAGGCACTTCCGTCTGCTGATACAAGAACAGACACAAGAGAGGATTCAGTTTGTTCTTCATGTCACATATTAAAAGAAGTGAAGTGAAGAGGTGTTCAGAGGGTTTAGGTCTCACTCACCGCTCTTCTCGTGGTTTTGTTTGGCTTGTTTATCAGAGTCACTACCAGCAGATTCCACAGGAGAGCTGCACCTGGGCTCAGTCTCCGTACTGAACCAGATCATGGAGGAAGAAAAGAATGACAGAGGTTGACATGGTCCTCTTTTTTTATGACCCATTAATTATCTGTTTGGATCATCAAATCCCAACTCAGTCTCAGCAGATGTTTGTCTAACATTAGTCTGGTCCTGCTGGAGGTTTCTGCCTGTTAAAGGAAGTTTGTCCTTGCCCATGTAACTTGCTAAATGCTGCAAAGTGCTCTGCTCATGGTGGATTTAGATGAGATCAGACTGAGTCCTGTCTGTAAGATGGGACTGGATCTTATCTTGTCTTGATGTTGGGTCTTTGTTGATAATAGAACAGTTTAGTTAAAGTTCTGGTCTTACAAGAATCCTCCTGAAGTTTTTCTGTTTCAATAAGATCAATAAGTAAAACAATTACCACAAATGTTAAAGAAACATGAACCAGAATCCTCTCACAACTTAACATTCCACCTCATCTTCTTTACAACAGCAACAACATGAATGCCGACTCATGTCTTTGTAGTTAGTGATGATGCAGCGTTTTTATGTTTTGTGAACAAACTGAGTCTAAAAGCATCTGAGTGACTGCGCATCAGAGGTCAGAGCTCATTACGTCGCCTCTGACGCTCCAAAACGTTGAGTTTGTTATTTTCTTAGTTCTACCTGGTCTCAGCTGAAGACAGTACCTGAAGTTCAGACTCATATATATTGACGTTTGTTGGACTAGTTACAGCTATGACTGATTCAGTTTGGAGACGCGAGTTTGCTCCTCACCCAGAGAAAGGCTGGAACTCAGTGAAGTTGGCCCAGCCGCTTCCCTGCATCTCTCCTCCGCCTCCGGTCGAGCTCTCCCACCCTGCTGGGGTCTGGGATGCTGCAGTCCCTCTCGAGTCCCTGAAGTTTGCCGTCCAGCCGGGACCTGAAAACAGGAGCAGACTCTTCCATTCAGAGAGGAGTCCGACTCAGTTAACGTCTGTCTGTCGTACGTGTGGTCTCTCACTCACCTGATTCTGATGTGTTCTGTTCAGAGTCCTCGTCATCGTCAGACTCAGATCTGTGGTCCCGCTCTCTGCCTCCATTCTCCAAGCTGCCTCTGGAGCTTCCGTCTGAGGTCTGGGTGACTCCAAACCTGAAACAGAGCGATGAGGACGGACGTTTATAATGAGAGACACAGGTTAACAAAGAGAGGACACAAAGATCCAAAGCCTTCAGGTTTACCGTGTTCTGGATTTGACTTGTGTTGCATAGTTCATCTCCTTCTCCTCCCAAATGTCCTCTTCTTCTTCAGCGTCGTCAAACGGGCGTATCCTCTCTTTACAGCAGGCGTCAAAAGCAGCCGCGTTGGCCTGAGAACAAACACGCCTCCGTTAATTCACAGGAGCAGCACAGACACCCATCACCTCATGACAAATGATGACGTATGAGAGTCCAACACAAACACTTACACTATTATCATCAGCATCTAGATTGAAGTTTATTTCGGCGATTCTGTCAAAAGTAGCGCTGAGGAGAGAGAAGAAAGAAGTTAAATGAAAAGCAAACACTCAGCATGTGAGGAGAATGTTTCAGGGATGACAGAGAAACCTAAGTCATCCATCCTGAAGCTTTAAAATATCACGAAACAGATCAATAATAGTAGAGGTTTTTGGTGCTTGAAGAAGTTTCATTTCTCTGAGAGGGAAACGTGTCCAGACTTTCACCACCTACTTGATATTTTCGTCATGCTCGCTGAACTCCTCATCATTGAACCCAAACTGATCCACAAAATTAGCGGTCATCTGTTGGATCTGATAGTCTGAGAAGGCCTGGAGGGGAAAAGAGAGGTGGGTTTAAATGAGGAGGAGGAAGAGGAGACGTACGGTGGCATCATTGAGAAAGAAGAGTTGATGAGTGACACTGATGCATAAGAGTCATATGTTTCTATGAAGACAACAGGGTGATTCACAGTTTGTCAAAAATATGTTGGAATATGCTGAAGTCTTAAGCTACAGCTCAGTTTTTCTCCTGTAAATGTTTATCATGATTTATTTTCACTAGAAGTTGAAGGTGTCTCCGTCTTTCAGAAACATGCTAAATAAAACGTTGAACAGCAGCTTCCTTTAAAAGTCAGTGTTTTCATTAGGTTTTAACCCTATAATGCCCAGCATTTCATATCTGAAAAGAACTTTTTACTGAAACTTCAAGAGGAATATTTACTGGATTGATGCAATGTAAAACTTAGTAATATTTCATAACTTAATTTATAGTCAAATCGTGTTGAAAGTGTGTATTTAAATTGATACAGCAGGTATGTAAGGACATTTCTTTACAGATCTGCCAATCATCATTTTATTAAATTTCATACATTATGTATTCCATAAAGCAACATAGAGTATTTTTTGTCATTTAAGAACATGTTTAAATGACATAATTTGGTATATTTGGAGTAGAAATTCAGATATTTATAATGTATATTGTATTCCTATATATGCAACCTGCTGTATCATGATGAATGATGACTGGTTGAATGTTACAATGGCTCCATAGTAAACAATTGTCTTTTGCTCATTGATTTCCACTAAAAATTTTACAATTCAGAGAAGAAATATACAATAAATTAGTTTTTTTTTTGTTGTGTAGCAGATACAAAATATGTTTGACGTTGTTGTGCAAGATGGGAGAAATTAATTCTAGGTTTGAAATTACTTTGGGAAAAATTTGAATGAAACTCAAAGTTTAATAGGATACATTTTGGTTTTTTTATATGTTTTAGTTTGTTTAAAAAAGAAGTAACTTTGAGCAAAAGAAATTGCACCAAAATGCCTGATTTATCAAATATGATGTGAATTAAAACTTATATATGAAAATTGCTATTTAATTCCTTTTTCTTTTTTTTTTCGTCAGAGGGTCCAATAAATTCTCCATTTTAAAATAATTAGAATGTTCTGGCAATTATTTGATGGTCAGGCTTTACAGTGTTAAGAGGCTGACAGCTGAGCTGCTGCTCTGCTTGTTTCTCTGACAGCTTCAGATCCAGACATCAGATTTAAAAATCTCACACCTGATTAAAGGACTAAGCTGAAAACAAATCTGAGGTGACTCAAACAAAGACTTAGATCGAGTGCTGAAGTGTAGTTGAGTTGGGGCCTTACAGGGAAAACATCAGACTGAGAAACATCTGTGTTCAGAGTCATCATGAACAATCACTTCCTACTCTACAGACATTTCTGAGTCGTGCAGAGCATGATTCAGAAATATGGAGACCAGTTTATTAGAGGCTCCTTTGTTCCCATGATTGCATCTATCCTTTATTAAGTGGTGTTTTTGAGCATTTTTGCCTTCGTTGGAGCAAGACAGGAAATGTGGGGAGTAGAGAGCGAGGCAAGACGTGCAGCAAGTGGGAGTTGAAACTGTGAGCACTGCAAAGAGGACTATAGTTTCCGTACACGGGGTACGTGCTTAGACCGCTAGGCTAACTGCACTGCGATGGCTTGTGTCCTACCTGTTGGAGAGACAGGTCGTTGGGGAAGGGGCTCTCCATGTCGTCGTCCTCACTGGATGAGTGCATGTTGTGAGTGCTCACCTGCACGACACAGAGCAGAAGTTTTACAGACTTTAAAAACATACCACAGATCCTCAGCAGCCTCTTTGGAGAGATGTGGAACATGACATTTAGTATTTATGATACAGACACAATGTGTAGCATGTTTATCTGTAAATTCAAGATTTCGACACAGAGAGCAGACTGTCTCTCATCCTACAGTAACTGTCACGCTGATTTCATCTCTCGGGGCATGAAAACTAAAAGTATCTTTGTCTCTAATCTTTCTAATAATAGAATAAGCTCCTCTCCTCCGAGAGCAACATTACATTAACCATTGTAAACATGCTGTTCAGCTCCCGTCTGCGGCCCTGCTTCTAACACGCTGAGTGAAACAAGGACCACTGTCTCTCTTTGTTAATCAAAACAACACTTCTGATTCTTGTTGCTCAGATTCTGGTTTTATTAAACAAAAAAAGGGATGTTGGTGGCGTTTGGGCTGACACAATGCCAGTCTGCCTGCTCCTGTCCTGACTGACTGGCTGCTCTAAACACAGAACGCTAGAATAAGGAGAGAAGAAGAAGAAGGAGTCAAGCGAGATCTACACGTGTGAACGATGCAGAGTGCTTCTGAAGAGTCTCGTACCAGCTCCACGGTGTTCCTCCTGTTAGTCTCTCGCAGGGTCTCATCTACAAAGCTCTCCCAGCGACCTCTGCAGTCCTCTGGAAGCTCTGGAAGAGCAGTTATGCAAATTTTTATCCGACTTTATTAAATATGGTGACTTTTTGTGGTACCAGACGAACCACTATACCTTTGATGAGGTCGGTGATCTGGGCCTGTACTGGTCCTTTCTCCAGGTTCTGAACCACCATGTTGGAGATTCTGGTCAGGTGGCCCATGTTTCCTCTCCTGGTGCCACCCTCAGCTCTGAGATTGACATAAACACACTTCAGTTAACGTCTAAATTCAGTTTACTTCACTTCAGAGTCTGATCATGAACAGAATAATCTGGAGAAGGAGAACTTTCTGAGTTTGAGTACATAGTGAGACTCTTACTGTATTTTATCATTCTCCTCCCAGGCATCAAGGATCCTCTGTACCAATTGACACTTCTGAAAGAGCTGAGGGTTCAACACAGAGGATGCATCAAAATCTTGCTTACAAAAAAAGAAGAGAGAGCTCTGAGTTAAGAACAACACCTACATGTGCCACGAGGGCGTTGTGGATGGAGGTCTGTGGGTCACTGGTCCGGCCTGTCTCCACTGCCTCCCCTGGCACCTCCGAGTTGGTTGCTGCAGGATTTCCGTCATGGTTTTGGAGGCCTGGGCTGGGCCGCTCGTCCGAGGATGGATGGTTCAGGATAGCCGCTACGCAGAGCTCCACTTGGAAGTGCAAAAAGTTATTCCAGGAGTATTTGAAGAACAGATCCTGTTCAGAGAGAGAGGGAGGGAGGGAGAGACGTAGCAGAGAAGTGTGAGGGTGACGTAGAGATGCTCCATAAATCAGACGCTTAATCTTTCACAACAAGTACACGTTAGTAGCTTGTTGTTTTCTGAAAGAAATGTCTTATTTATCATTTTATCGGGGTGTATTTATTTGACTACTAGCAGCTGTCAAGATCTCTCCAAAAGTAGAAGTCCATCTCTGAGTATTTCTCACATTTCTCTGCCCCCTAATCATGCCCTTATTTAATAAAAATAAAGTGTGTGTGTAACATCTTGACCAGAAATGACTTCTCTAGAGCTGCTGTGTTGTTAAACTGGGGCAGGAGGGGACGTCTATAAACAATCATATGCTCTTATATGAACCTGCTCCACATGAGTCAGTCAATGCCCTTTGATTGGGTGGTGTGATACGGTAATCAGAGCTCCCTGGCCTCAAAACAAACATGTGGAAATCTGATGCAACTTTTTTCAGACAAAGCATCTTTTAAAAACACTCTGACCAGGAGTGCAGTTAAATCAAACTGCAGTAAAACAAGTCAGAGTGAGGAGCTGCAGAGTTCAGATGTCCAGGTTAAGCTCACCAGTAGTAGGTCCATGGTGGCAAGATTGCAGAGCTCCTGGCAGATGCTGGGGGCATTGGTCTGCAGCAGGGCGGCCACCAGCCGGGCTACGTGAAGGCGAGCGTTCCCCAGTGGCTGCTCCAGAACGCCAACGGTCGTCAATATTGCACTTTTCTGTTGAAGGAAGAACAAAAACCAGGTCGTATCAGAAAACAGTCCAGCAGAACAGAAAATATGCTCATTCAGCCTAAGAAGGAGGGTTAAAACATGCTTCATGAAGGCTCTGTGGGTTTACCTTGGGGGGATCCAGAAGAAGCTGCTGGAAGTCCTTTAAATGGGGCTCAATGGCATTTAAAATACTGCTGTTGACAGTGTAAGACCTTTCAAAACCCTGAGAATACAGATCCATCAGCCCTTCCAACCTGGAGACACCAGCAGACAGAAACAGGAGGGTTAGTGGACTTTAAACGTTAAAAAATATCTGTGTTTGCTACGCTCCTGATTCCTTTAAGGAGTTAAAAACGTAACATTAAGAACAAAGAGGACTCACCCAGACCTCCTGGTCTCCAGTAAGGTAAGTAGCACTTGAGTTCCATTAACAATGGAGGCCTCGTTCCTCTCCCCCTCGAACATGTTCTTGACGAGCCCTGCTACACTTTCCTGCCTGTAAGACAAAGATGTTTAAAGTGACACATTTTAAAAACAGAAGAGGAGTTCTCTATCAGGCAGCTCACAGGTCCTCCATTCCTCTTCTTCAGCTCATGAGGATGAAATCATGATGAACACAGAGGAAGCATCATCATGGACACAAACTCCAACTTTTCAAACAGGCTGGGCCAGCGAATGTTTGTGCACACTTTAACCTGAGGGGTTCCTGAAACACTCTTTAATCCAAAAGTGGGAAATTTGCCATTAATGAACAGCTAGGGCAGAGTTAGTTTGTTTACTGACTCTGCCTGTGTGGACACGTCGGCAGATCCATGTAGAAATGAAAGAGTGTGTTTGTGGTTTTGTTTGCAGCTTAAAACAGGAGCTGGTCTCTGATATGATGTGCATGTGACAGTCTCTGATGTTGTTTTTGGCTGTTAAAACGCATTCCTGTAAACATTTCGGAGGGGGTATTTTATGCAGCTGAATGCTTCCACTTACATGAGGGTTAATAAAGAGAAAAGGTACAAGTTAAGAACTCACTTTGTTTTGGTTTTACTGTTTACACTTTCATCCAAGACACTCAATCTAAAGAGTAAACTTACGACTCTAGTACAGCCAATAGTGGGTCGGCCTCCATATTCTCCTGCATCTGATTGGCCTGGTCTCGACTAAGGCGGATGATGTCACAGAGTGTTTGGGATGCATTTGATTGTCTCTGAAAGAGTGAAAAACTCATAGTTAATAAAAAGATATTCAGAGTAACAGCTCCTCCATGTGACACAGTGACAGCTCTGATCCTCACCTCCTCATCTTTGCCTGTATGGATGAGCTCTGTGAGTCTTTGTACCAACTTCTCCTCGTTTAGCCACTTCAGGGAGAAACACATTCACAGTGTTATATCATTTAAAGACACTAGTACACTCATGTACAAGTACACAAAGTCATATGAAGACATCTTACATGGAGGACCTCCTGCCTCAAGGGAGCAGGCTCCACACAGCTGATGAGGCGAAGCAGCAGGTCCATCATGGCCGAGGCGTCAATGTGTTTCAGCACTAGACCGATGAATCCTTCCTTTTTCTTTAGGAAGGTGATCACCTGGAAACAAAGTGATGATAATTTAGTCTACAAAGCTTCTTCTTGATTAAATAAAAGTTACAAAGCAATAACTGACAGTTCACCTGTTCAGTTTTTCTGGCGATGAGATTGCCAATGGTTTTGCTGAAGAAGCTGGCCAGTAGTGGGTTGAGTGGTGGGTCCTGCTCCAAGAAGTGATAAAGCATCTCGAGGAGAGAGTCGTCTGCACCCAGTTTATCATTTATTAATGACACATCTGATGTGAGGAGCTCACAAGCAATGTTGGGAAACCTGTTAAAAAACAGCACAGGATGACAATTAGAAAGAGTCCGGTCCTTTATATTAAAGATGTGGAAATCTTTCTGATCATCTGAACTTAGAGGAAGGAAGTGTGGTGGGAAAAATACAGACATGATAGTATGTTGTTCTTGCTTTGATCAGAAGCTAGAAACATTCACACATACCAAACCTCCTGTGATTTGCATATTGTTATCTGTTCCCATGGCTGAGGAGCAGACCATAAGGTGAGAAGTCAGGAAGGTGACCAGGAAGCAAGAGGTGATAAGAAACTCTCTTGTTTGTCTCACAGTTCTTTGAAGATGCTTAATGATGTGTTAATATTATTCTCTGAAGAGGATAAGTAACGTGTTGTATCTTCACTCTGGGTCAGTTGAGCAGACCTTGTCTCGGTTGTTAGATCACTCTGCCATCTGACCGCTTTGCAAAGCTTACTGAAGGCCGGAATAAAGCTCACAAAGACAAACCGTTGTTGTTTGAGTCTATCATTTCCAGATTTCCACCACAGAAGGAAGTGCGAGCCAGTGAGCTGAGACTGGTGGCAGACTTTCCTTGTACGTCTGTCTGGCAGTTTCATAATTGACATGTCATAACCAGTAAACATTCACTGTATCAAGCAGAGATCAGGTGAATGCATCTGATGTCTTCTGGGGAATGATTCATGCAAACATCAAGGCTGCATGTTGGAATGATGGAGAGCAAAAGTCTGACACATTAAGAAAGTTATCTCTCCAAAGATTAGCTTTGTATTTGGCCTGGGAGTATCATTTTGATTATCTGACAAAAATCTAACTCTTGAGAACTCCATAAGCTCTATACTGGACGTTTCACCATTCACATGAACATCTCTAAATTCTCCGTCATCGTGTCCAAAGACTCACTTAAAGCGACTCTTCTCCTCCAGGTCGGCGGGCGGCTCTGTGGTGATGAGGCTGACCAGCTCCTGCATGCAGTGGTCCTGGGAGAGGAACAGGAGAAGCCGACGGTTCTGGGCCTTACACTCCTGGAGGACGTCATCCTCTTCCATCAGCTCTCTCAGCGTCACGTCCTCCCTGTCCAGCAGCTGGTCGATGTGGGAGGTGGTGTGCAGGTCGAACTTCCAAAACATGGTGGCCGCTGGGACGGGGGACACAGCCCTGAGGTCGGAGGGACAACAGAGGAGAGCAAGAGAGACAAACACAGAGGTAGTGGAGGAGCATGGGGGGGAAGAACAACGAGAGCAAGACAGGACAGAAAAGGAAGAGAGGAAACCAGCGGGGAGGGAATCAGGAGAGAGAAATTGATACAAAGATGTTAGTCAGAGGGTTAAATACATTAGAGCTGGATCAACAATCACATTATTCACAATCAAATTGAGATGGGGGAGTCCAGTTTATGCTGCAACCATGTAAAGCATTTAAAGCAGGTTTTGACTTGGAGACCAACAAGCTTTTATTTAAGTTTTCTGATTCATTTCTTGTAGAAAAAAAATATTTGAAGTGTCCGACTGTTTGGATCTTGTTGATAAATCTGCATCAAAATTAAAAGGGTCTGGTCTTTGCTCACAGTTCCTCTCAACCTGTTTTATTATTTTATAATGCTTGTCAAACAACAGTTTATGCCATACAAATACACTTATGACTGTGACTTTAACAGTGGCCTCACGTCATGTAATCCTTTAAGTCTGTGTAGCCACACTGTTATGACATGAAGCTGCCACCGGCATTAGGTCAAAGTTCATGAACTCCACTGAGTTTTTCTAACGGCCAAATTCCACCAAACACAAGTCCGGTCCTTCTCCGATCCATCACGGCACCATATCTGATTTCTATTCTAGTCAATGTGTTAACTTCCACTGGATCTGCTCTGTTGCGTTCTGGCTGCGTCTCTGCCACCAACCGGTGGGTGTTGACGAACAAGAGAGCACGGAGCCGGACCACAGCGGATCAGAGACAGCTCTTACATGGGACTTCCACCAAATCCATGTCCAGTCGGACGTCACTCATGAGTGGAAATAATCCAAACTTTATAACTTTATCTACTCCCTGTGGTGAACAATGATCATGATTTACAGAGATCAGTTTTCCTCCAACTGCTTTAACTCAACTTAAACTACCGTAGGAGCTTCCTGATGGATGGATGCTTCTTGTTGCCATTAACCATTTACTAGTTTAAACCGCCAAAGAAGGAGCTTCAGACAGCCAGGAGACGCCTGGAGTGGAGGGACTAAGTGGGGAAAGCTTGCAGAATGCAAAGTGAGCATTCAGCTATACTGCAACCTCCAAGAAGCAAGGGCAATGACTACAGTGAGGTTAGCTCACAAGGTCAGCTGCAGGGTGCAGGGAGCAGATCTTTCCATAACCTCCATCTTTGTTGAAGTGATCTTTTCTACAACATAACTCTGAACTCTTTGAATGAAGTCCAGGGAATAAACAAAACCTTCTTCTGTTTGAAAAATGAAGGTAAATCAAAACAATGTGAGACACTCGAGCTGGATAAGGAAAGTAACACATCTACAGTCAGCTCTTGTGCCACGTTATATCAAAATACCACAGTGAACACACTCAGGACTACAGCTGGATTATTGTGGTCCAGGTAAAGCAGCTGTGAGCTTACACGAGTATAAAAAGATGGAGGTGTCATACAGCAAAGTGCTCACACATACCAGTGGATGAAATGTGGATATCTTTAATCAGACCTCCCCCACAGGCAGGCAGGCATTTGTGTTTGTGCAGACGACAGAGAGTGTGGCGAGGCCTGGCATTTATCAGCATGGGTCTCCTCTTAAAACGCAGGCCTCTGTAGGAGATGAGACGCTGAGAGGCTCACCATAACCTGCAGGACAAGGAGAGGACGCACAGATTACAAATCAGCTGTTAGAGGTAATATAATCCAGTCAGGGAAAGATTCAGGAATAATATAGTATCTGCACGAGCTTCAAAAGAAGTGTCATCTACCGCTAGACGAGTTCAACAACAAATTTAAAGACAGCAAACTATTTCTCTCTCTCTCTTTAAAACGAACGTATGCTGCCTGGAAAGAAACCTCACACATGTGCATCTACCCTTTGTCAGGGACTGTGGTATAATGTTGTTAATGTGTAACTCAATGTAAATACCATGTACAGAATCCATGTGTACCTTCATTCCTGATGGACCCAACATTGCAAACACATTAAAAACAAATCTGTTAGGACACCAAGCTTCCTGTTAGTCCTAACGATGTGACCTTGGTGCCTTTCTCCTGCCGGCTCATGATAATGATGTTAGAGAGGACAGTGATGCGGTCTGTATCTCTAATGTAGGTTTCAGTTTAATCAACAACAGTAACAGGACACTGTGCTTCTACTTCACTTAGGTCAGGGCAGCAGGTTCACTCGCTCTCTTCAGTCGCAGGTTAGAGCCCAACTTATAATACCACGTGTGTGTTACTGAATGCTGCTTTACTAAAGTTAATGCAGAGCTGTGAGGCTGCCAAGTATGTCAATGTTACTTTAATGTAAAGACAGCTTTGAAGAAATGAATAGATTCAACCATTAGTGGGTTTAAGGGACGAGTGGAGATGAAGGGGAGACAAGCTTGGATTTTATCATCAAATAAAGAAGTTTTAATTCGATAAGATAATGTTTTATTGATCCCGGGAGAAAATGTGGTTGTTGCAGCAACACAGACAAAAAAATGAGAAAAAAATCAAATAAAGTTAAAATAAAAATAGATAAAGTAATGCTAATTACATTTTAAAAAATAATTTAAAACGGTTAGAAATACTCTGCACGGATCCACCAACCCATTGCTTTAAATATGGCAGTTACAAGCTGTTCAAGTGAATCACAGCTTCCTCTTTTGAAAAGTACACACACATACAAAAAAGATAGAGCAAATATAAACAAATGAAAGAAAGAGAAATCAAGTGAATCACAGATGTATGTGATGTTATTGTGGACGGCGGGTGGAATAAAAACAATGCGGTTAATCTACCAATCAGACCTGTTCAGCATTGCAGGCCCTGCCCCCCGAAAGCCCCGGGACCTTTGAAAAGTACTTGCGGTCAATAAACGCCGTAACAGTAAAATGCATCACTCATCTGTGGAAAACACAACAGAGTCAGTTCCTGCAGTGTGCCGTGACTCTTCATATGAAACCTACCGCTGACGGCAGCTCCAGACGTCGAAAACAAATGTACAGAAATAATCAAGCTTCGTGTTACTTGGTCACCTTAGACCCCTGGTAAGACCATCGATGGACCCGCTGCAGTTCGCCTACCAACCTGGCACCAGGGTGGATGACGCTGTCATATACCTCATTCAGAGAGCCCTCTCTCACCCAGACGAGGACACGGCTGGCGCCACTGTGAGGATCATGTTTTTTGATTTCTCAAGTGCCTTCAACACCATTCAGCCGTTGCTTCTGAGGAACAAGTTGGAGCACTCTGGAGTGGATCACCTCCTCACGGCCTGGATTCTGGACTACCTCACTGATCGTCCGCAGTATGTGAGGGCCCAGAGGTGTCAGTCCAACACCATCGTCTGCAGCACGGGGGCCCCCCAGGGAACAGTTCTGGCTCCGTTCCTGTTCACCCTCTACACTGCAGACTTCACCCACAACACAGCGAGCTGCTACCTGCAAAAGTTCTCTGACGACTCCGCCATTGTTGGCCTAATCACCAATGGGGACGACAGGGAGTATGGAGAACTGACCCAGAACTTTGCAGTCTGGTGCCAGAGAAACCACCTCCAGCTCAACACAGGAAAGACCAAAGAGCTGGTGGTGGATTTCAGAAGACGCAAGCCCCGTCCTCACACACCAGTGAACATCCAGGGAACGGACATTGAGATTGTGAAATCTTGCAAGTACCTGGGTGTTCACCTGAACAATAAACTGGACTGGTCAGACAACTCAAATGCACTGTACAAGAAGGGACAAAGACTCTTTCTGCTCAGGAGACTCAGGTCTTTTGTGTGGAGGGGGCTCTTCTGAAGTCCTTCTTTGACTCTGTGGTGGCATCAGCCATCTTCTTTGGAGTGGTCTGCTGGGGAAGCAGCATCTCTGCTGCTGACAGGAAGAAGCTGAACAGAGTGGTGAAGAAGGCCAGCTCTGTCTTGGGCTGCCCACTGGACCCTGTGGAGGTGGTGGCTGACAGGAGGATGATAGCAAAGCTATCTTCTTTGATGGACAACATGTCACACCCCCTCCAGGAGACCACAACAACACTAAGTAGCTCGCTCAGTGACAGATTTCTTCACCCATGGTGTCTCACGGAGAGATACCGCAGGTCTTTTCTTCCTGCGGTGGTCAGACTCTATAACCAATAATATATATATATATATATATATATATATATATATAAAGTGGGGCAGAAAAGTATTTAGTCAGCCACTGATTTTGCAAGTTCTCCCACTTAGAAAGATGACAGAGGTCTGTAATTTTCATCAGAGGTACACTTCAACTATGAGAGACAAAATGAGAAAAAACAATCCAGGAAATCACATTGTAGGATTCTTAAAGAATTGATTTGTAAATTATGGTGGAAAATAAGTATTTGGTCACCCACAAACAAGCGATATTTCTGGCTCTCACAGACCTGTAACTTCTTCTTTAAGAAGCTCTTCTGTCCTCCATTCGTTACCTGTATTAATGGCACCTGTTTGAACTCATTATCTGTATAAAAGACACCTGTCCACAGCCTCAAACAGTCAGACTCCAAACTCAACCATGGCCAAGACCAAAGAGCTGTCGAAGGACACCAGGAAGAAAATTGTGGACCTGCACCAGGCTGGGAAGATTGAATCTACAATAGGCAAGCATGTTGGTGTGAATAAATCAACTGTGGGAGCAACTGTAAGAAAAAGGAAGACATACAAGACCATTGGTAATCTCCCTCGATCTGGGGCCCCACGCAAGATCTCATCCCGTGGGATCAAAATGATCATGAGAATGGTGAGCAAAAATCCCAGAACTACATGGAGGGACCTGATGAATGACCTGCAGAGAGCTGGGACCAAAGTAACAAAGGCTACCATCAGTAACACACTACGCCGAGAGGGACTCAAGTCCTGCAGCGCCAGGCGTGTCCCCCTGCTTAAGCCAGTACATGTCCAGACCCGTCTGAAGTTTGCCAGAGAGCATATGGATGATCCAGAAGAGGATTGGGAGAATACCATGTGGTCAGATGAAACCAAAATGCCATGCTGGGTGAGTTCAATCAATCAAACTGCCTGCAGATCTAGTTTGCCGATTTAAACGTCATTTTACCTACTTAGATTATATAATAAAGTCAAGATAAACTGTTATATGATCATACAAGATGTAATATATACAATTAAGATAAGGAATTATAGTATAGAATATAGTACCTATATTTCATTGCTTGTTTGTACCTGTTACATGCTCAATGACAACAAATTGAATCTAATCTAATATGTGTGCATTGACGTCATGTAGCTGAAATCATTTTTCAAAGAAGGTTTTTTTGGGTCCCCTGACCAAATGCCCGGATTTGGGAGTGCTGCTTACCCTCTAGTGATGTCCCAAGGTAAAGGCTAACAAAAAATAATAGTGAAAAAAAGGTAGCAAAGAACATCCTGAGGGCTGGACCTGGCTTCCGGCCTTACGTTGCTGTTAGTTGAATAAGTGAAGCTAACAGCAGTTATCTTCAGCCATTAGTCTACACAGAGGCGATCAGGCCTGAGAGTCAGCACCTTAACAGTCCATCGGGAAAAGAACTTTCCACTGATTGGTCAATCAAGTGAAAATGTAATTTCCATGGCAATATTTTGGTTAGTTTGGACATTACTATGTTCTAGTTAAAATAAACTTTGTGTCGGAATGGTGCAACCAAACATGAAACAACGTATTATTAATTATTTAGTAATTCTTAAGGTTTAATGTCAATAAATATCCATATGGAAATTCCATAATGTAAAGAGAGAAATGCTGAGATGAAATCAGATGACAAAAACAACCTGTTGTTAAAAAGTGATTGAAAACCAGCAGTTTGTACAATATGCAACCTGTATTACAAAATCTGACCTTTTTTAACTCTTGCATCCTATATTTATAAATCATATTGACTGTACCACTTTGAATTATTACAAAATATTGATGCAGAGAATTTATTTTTTAGAATTCTCTCAATTATGAACTCTCAAACTCATTGTGTTCTTTTTTTATTGTTTTTATTCATGAACAAATGAACTAAAGCTAATTGTTATAGTTTTTGTGGGGGAAACCAGAGACACCTGGAGGAAACCCACAGTTGGTAAGAGGGCTAGTTGGAGTCAGAAGGTTAGGAGGTGTTAGAGGGATGGGGCTGGGGAGTTGTGGACACCGACTTCTTCTTCTTCCACCTCTTTGGTTTCCTCAACCCCAGAGCGTGTCTGAATCTTTTCCAGAATGAATGCTGTGTGGTGTTCACTGCTTCAGCCTCTTCTTGTTGAAGTCCTACCATGGCAGGTCTGTCAGACGTCTCCTCCTCAGATGTCTGCTCTTCTGACTCCTGGGCCTCCTCCTGGACTTTAGCGGTCAATGCCTCAGGTAGAGGCTCCTCCTGCTGGCACGGCTCAGTCTCCTCCTGGCAGCTGGTGGTCTCCATTTGGGAAGGCACTTCTTCCTCTTTCTCAGTCTTGCTGACCTCCTCTGCTATCTCCTTTTGGAGGGCATCCTGTTCAGCCTTCTGTTCAGAGATGACCCGCAGGTACTCCCTCATTCTGTCTTCATTACACTGGATGACGTCAGCCTGCTGTTGGACAGTTGAAATCCCAGTTTCATACCTTTGATTAAGGTCATTGTATGAAACTGTGAGGCTTTCCCGTTCCTCTTGGAGAACCTTGTTCTTTTGGTTTTGGAGCTGAAGCTCAGCAGCAAACCTCTCCTGGCTGATGGTGTATGTCTTCTTCATGTCCTGGTTCTCTTGTTGACATAGTTTATGGAGGCCGAGTTGAATTTTCAGCTCCTCCAGCTCATTCAACAGATCCCTCTCCCTTTCAAAGGCACTTTGCTGGAGGTCGTTAAAATCCTGCGCCATCTTCTGATGGAGAGCGTCATATTCAGCCCTCATGTCATCCATGTGTCTCTGGTCCTCCCGCCCTACACATAGACTGTATAAAATATGGACATAGTATCCGTGACGTCACCCATCTGTTCCTGAGCGCTGTTTTGAAGCAAATCGACGGCAGCAGCCATATTGGAAATGCGGAACTGAGGCAGAGTGTGACGTAGTGTGAGCTTCCTAGCCAATAGCTATGTGTTCTCGACCGGGAGTCACGTCAGTCATGTCCTTATTTGGGCAAAACTCATAATCTTAATATCTTCTGAACCGTCACGTTAGAAAAAAATTCACCCCCCGTACAGTGTGTGCCATTAGAGAGATTAGCATTGCAGAGCCGTTTTTTGAACCAGGCTGTAAACATGTTTATTAATGCTGCAAAGATCGTCTTTTTCCCATTAATGTCAATGTGGTTTCAGGTGTCTCTGCAGCCAGCCTCAAGTGGATTTTCGATGTATTGCAGTTTATAGCACTTCCGCATGGGCTTCATCGTTTGAGACCGGAGGTTGCCGCTTGGCCCTACAGCATAGCGTCATGAGATCCCATGGAGTTTCCCTCTATAGCAGCTGTCAATCAAAGCAAACCCGGAAGTAAAACCCTGTTTTTTAAACTCTAATAACTAACGAAAAAGAAACTTTTAAGAAAAAGAGGCCTTGGACACAAAACAGTCAAATAACTACATATCACCAAAGCAGACGGATGTGAGAAACATTAGTACGACGTGTATTTATTTTTTAAAGTTTGACTGCAGCCCCATTCAGATGAATGGGGGAGACGGAGTTTTTGACCTATACTGCAGCCAGCCAGTTTGGTGGAAGCTTCAAGCTTTGTGTTGCCCTGTTTATAACTTTAAAACTTTAAAATGCCAACAGTATCAGTACCTGTTCACCCTCTACACTGCAGGCTTCACCCACAACACAGCAAGCTGCTACCTGCAAAAGTTCTCTGACGACTCCGCCATTGTTGGCCTAATCACCAATGGGGACGACAGGGAGTACAGAGAACTGACGCAGGACTTTGCAGTCTGGTGCCAGAGAAACCACCTCCAGCTCAACGCAGGAAAGACCAAAGAGCTGGTGGTGGATTTCAGAAGACGCAAGCCCCGTCCTCACACACCAGTGAACATCCAGGGAACGGACATTGAGATTGTGAAATCTTACAAGTACCTGGGTGTTCACCTGAACAATAAACTGGACTGGTCAGACAACTCAAATGCGCTGTACAAGAAGGGACAAAGCAGACTCTTTCTGCTTAGGAGACTCAGGTCTTTTGTGTGGAGGGGGCTCTTCTGAAGTCCTTCTTTGACTCTGTGGTGGCATCAGCCATCTTCTTTGGAGTGGTCTGCTGGGGAAGCAGCATCTCTGCTGCTGACATGAAGAAGCTGAACAGACTGGTGAAGAAGGCCAGCTCTGTCCTGGGCTGCCCACTGGACCCTGTGGAGGTGGTGGCTGACAGGAGGATGATAGCAAAGCTATCTTCTTTGATGGACAACACGTCACACCCCCTCCAGGAGACCACAACAACACTAAGTAACTCGCTCAGTGACAGACTTCTTCACCCATGGTGTCTCACGGAGAGATACCGCAGGTCTTTTCTTCCTGTGGTGGTCAGACTCTATAACCAATATTATATATATATATATATATATATATATATATATATATATATATATATATATATATATACATACAGTGGGGCAAAAAAGTATTTAGTCAGCCACTGATTTTGCAAGTTCTCCCACTTATAAAGATGAAAGAGGTCTGTAATTTTCATCAGAGGTACACTTCAACTATGAGAGACAGGTCTTTTCTTCCTGCGGTGGTCAGACTCTATAACCAATAATATATTTATATATATATTGTAGATATGCTTCTTTTTCGACTCTTTAATTTTAATTGCTAATAACTTTCTAATAATTGATATTTTATAGGCTCTTGTTTGCTTTATATTTTTTGCACTGTCTACTTTGTTACTGTGACACTTGAATTTCCCCGTTGTGGGACGGGTAAAGGACTCCCTTATCTTATCTGATCTTATCTTAATACTCTGATTTGTTTATGTAGCTTATTAAGAGACAGCCATCATAAAATCAGTCTGTTTTAAATCCACACAAGACTTTTGAACAAAAACAACTTCAGAATGTTCATTCAAAAAGAGTGTAGCATGATGTCTGTGATAGTGAGGATTTCATGAACAACACTAGCTGTGAAACTGCCTCCCTCAGGTATAACATCCCATTCTACTGAACGGACAGACATTTCAAGTTCTACTGTCAAGCATACTGTTATCTTAAGGTTTCACTTTAACGCATGTTAAGTCATGTAAATGTCAATACAAGATCCCGGCCGGTCTCTAAGTGGGGTTTTTATTCAGAAAAGCATTAAAGTATAAAAACTGTAAACATAAACAAGTGATAAACATGGTGAAGTCAACATCACCCGTCTTTTAACTTCTCACTATGAGAGGGGGGTTAATATGATGAAGTATTTGATGCTTTTGTGACTACGCAAGTATGTTTGGTTTGTTGTTCCTGGTGCGGTTACTGTGGCAGCTAATCCAGACAACCTAACACACCAGCAGTGACAAATCACATTTACATCTGCGGCTGTGTCGGCACTAATGTGTCTCTCTTCGCAACATTCTACGGACTGTTGGTGGTGGAAGTAAAACTGAAGGAGGAAACTAAAGAGCTTCCTCCTTTTCTCTTTTCTTTATTTTCCTGAGGAGGACCCCTCTCTGTACGTGAAGCAGCAGCAGCAGCAGCAGCAGCAGCACTAGCGTCCATCTGGCATACATTTACAGAGTACACAAGTGCAATAATAACCCCGCTGAACGCTCCCTGTGGACACAGAGCAGGAAAGCAAATGCTTGACTTTACATCCAAAATAGAACCCACCAGAGGCAACCTCAACAAAAAACAGTGTACAGGCACACAGACCTTGAAAAGAGGAACAATGGCATGACATGTAAAGGGCAGAGATGTGGATGTTCTGAGCCAACAGCAGTCTGTAATTAAGTAAGTTCAGCAGGCAGTGAAATCAAAGGGAAGTCCCACCTTCACTTCACACGAGCGCTCTCTGACTAAATGAACACTGAAGGAAAGTCAGTGTTTATGCTGTACTGGATACTGAACAGAATATGTGCTCATAGAGGATCAAACAATCTCTAACTGAACACTTCAGATGACTAACATCTACATTTTGGCTCAGTGTGTTGCTGCTTACATTCACTTTTATGCACTGATAAGTTGAATATATCCATCTCTAATGTTTGGTACAAAAGTCACAGGATGTTGACAAGAGTTTGTTTTTTCAAGAACTTGTTGACTTTGATCACCTGATATTTTACATGTTATAGGTAACAATACATTTATGTATGCTAAAATGATGGATCAATAAATAAAAGTTCATAAACATCTGTATCCATTGTTTGTGAAAACTAAGAATGCACTAAGAAAGTATGAGCTGCTGTCTTTCTTAAAAAAATTTTTTTTTCCCAATCTAGACCAAAATCAATCTTCATTAAATAACTATTTATGAACATTGTAATAATATTTTAAAACCACAAATTCAATTGTACAAACTCTAATTTAAATTAACTCAAATTATTTTCTGAACAATCAAACTGCTCCACATTCACCACTTTAGCCTCTTTTCAACCAAGCAGCAACCTCTGGTCTCAAAATATGAGGCTGGCTGCAGAAACACCAGAAACCACATACACACCAATTCAAAGAAGACGATCTTTGCAGCATTAATAATCATGTTTACAGCCTGGTTCAAGAAACTGCTTGGGTCTACGTAGCTAATTTCTCTATCGGCACACACTGTACGGGGGTTAATTGTTTTCTAACGCAACGGTTCAGTAGATATTAAGATTACAAGTGTTGCCCAAATACGGGTATGGCTAATTTGATTGACAGGCAGGCACCCTGTAGCGGTTAGCGAGGAGGCTAAAGGCCCGCCTCTTTACCTCACACTAGCTTGACAGTAGTTATGTTGAGTTCAGCATTTCCAATATGGCTCCCACCAACGATTGGCTTCAAAACAGCGCTTCAGAAACAGATGGGTGACATCACGGATACTACATGAACTCCTGAACTCAACCAGGCATAGTGTGACGTAAAGAGGCAGGTTTTCAGCCTCTTAGCCAACAGCTAGGTGTTCCCATCAGAGAGTCAAGTCAGTCATGTCCTTATTGGGGCAAAAACGTGTAACATTAATATCTTCTGAACTTTTGTGTTAGAGAATCGGTACAGTGTGTGCCGATAGAGAATTTAGCTACGTAGAACCAAGCTGTTTTTTGAACCAGGCTGTTTATTAACGCTGCAAAGATCGTCAAAGATCGTCTCTTTGAATGGGTGTCTATCTGGTTTCCGGTGTTTCTGCAGCCAGCCTCAAGTGGATGCTCGATGAATTGCAGTTTATAACCGCATGGGCTTCATATTTTGAGATCGGAGGTTGCCGCTTGGTGCAACCACAAACTTTCATTCAAAACCTTGTTTGTTTCTGAAAGATAAATCAGCTACTGCATTCAGTAAATGCCAAATTATGGGGCAGATATCAATAATCAGCTGAAATATTGGTGAACCAATAGATAAACTTGGAACATAAGAAGGTGGAAAGTAATAACATTTACTCAAGTGTCTGTGATTGAGTGGCTTTTTGGTGTACTTGTGAGAAGTATTGAACTTCTCTGCATCGGTTACTGAGTAAAAACAAGTGAAAGCAAAAAGGAAACAACCTCTTCATAAACTGCATGACTGCCAGCTAATTGGCTGAAGTCCACCACCTGACGGTCAGGTGCACTAGATGTAGAGGAGGAGAACATGCATGCTCATGCAGAAATCACAACAAGAAGTGCTCTTGTAAAGCTGGAACACATTCACAGGTCTATCCTTCAAAGGGCCAACCTTCACAGGTCAGCAAAACGCTGCTTTGATAAAACCAAAAACTAATCAGTGTGAACCATCCTGTGAGCTGGACAATATACTGTGAACTCTCAGGCTGTAACTTAGTGCTGAGGGAGCATCTATAAAGTGGAAAAGATGCTACTAAAATATTCAATAACTTCAACCTGGAGGTGTTTTTTCAACAGGATCTGTTCATAAATGAATAGTCTCCTGTTGGTTATACTTCGGCAATCATCTTAGGATGCTTTTACATAATTTGGGGGTCATATCTCTTTCTTCAACCCCTCTTTCTGTCCCAATCCCCTGAGTTAAAGTATAAAAAGTCAATGTTGAGTGAAGTATTTTGTACGTTAGCTAGAGTAGAGTCCAATTCAAAGCTTGATCCGTAAGGCAAATGGACTTGGTAGAAGTCTGGAAGGGCTTCTTTCAAACAATAGGTTGTGTTTTTGTGCTCTCCTATGTCCCTCTCTTCCGTCACCCGTGCAAACTATCAACTTACAAAAGTGAGTAATGAAATATATATTCATAAATACCTAAAGCATCAAACTTAATCCCATATTTACCTTAAATTAATGAAGTAAAGTAAAAATAATCAGATGTATGAATCAATGTAAATAGCTCCAACAGCTCTTCTTAAAGGTCCTTACTGTAACTTTAAATTAGTGTTTATTTTGGCGCCCCCTGTGGACAAACTGGTATATCGTACGTCTCTGCTTATTTTTTAAAATCTCATCCTACTTTCCTTTGACGGTCGAATGTATCGCTTATCAAAAATCTTAGCCCTGCAAAATACAAAAGAGGGATCTTTCTCTGCTGTTCATATCCTTACTTAAAGAGTTCCTAAACTTCTCAGCCCCTTAAAAAAAGACAGCAGAGACAAACGACCCTGACTGTAACTTGAGGTGGTTATATGCTATAATAAACTAATAAATTAATCCGAAAACAGATAAAATAAAACAAAAATAAGGTGTAAGATAATTAATTAAGCTGGTAAGTAGAAAGTTAGACTACCTATGTGCACAAATTAGTGTTTACCTTCCTTTATCTTGCTCAGTCACCTCAGAGGTAAAACTTTTCAGCTGTCTTTTGAGGCAACAAAGAAAACATATTCCAATTGCATATTATTTTGTTTTTGTAAGGCATTCTTGTGACAGGTGGGAACACTGTAGCTGTTGGTGATGAGGATCAAAGCCCACCTCTTTACCTCACACTAGCTTGACAAAAGTTAGGTTGGGTTCAGCATTTCCAATATGGCACCCGCCAATGATTGGCTTTAGAAACAGATGGCTGATGTCACATACGTCCATTATTAATACAGTCAATGGTCCCGAGCCCCACTTTGGGAACCTCTGCCTTACCTGACACTTACCCTGCTGCAGTGGTTTATTTAGGCATTACAATTTACATTATAGTAATAGTAATCAATGTTACTGATGGTCTTGTTTGCTATTCTCAGTCACATAGACACATCAGTATTGATTACAGTCTGTTTCATAGGCAGCTCAAAACTCCTCACAGTCAAATATCATCACTGTACTTTACTTTCATTGATTATTACAGTACTCTGCTCATTAGTTAAGACTATGACAATGAGAGAAACACTTGTGTGTAGCTTAAGAAATGTAAACTGAGCTCCTGTAGCCTTGGCATGAAGTGCACATCAACTGACCTGCGGTTAGAGCTCAGATTTCTGTTTACTTCAACTCCAGGCACCACGACCAAATAACACAGGATAAAATAAACTAATACATTTACAACACAGTGATTATAACCTATAAGGTCATTTTCACCTCGTTGGTTAAGAAAAGAGGCCGAACTTTCTGTTGATGTTGATCAAATGTTCAAATTGGCTGATTTTAGTCACTCAGTATGGCTCCGTCGCTGCTGGCCTCAAACAACTCCGAGAGGCTGCATCGTACACATTACCCAGGTTAACTAGCTTCTTTAAAACAGGAAAAATAACACACATTTAGTCTTTTATGATATATATTACCTGCGACAGAAGTTACAAAGGCTGATCTCGATGGCAACCACATAAAACAGAAGTTAACGTTGATCAGCTTTAAGTAACACCACAGCTAAAACAGACACCTCCAGCAAAGTTGACCGATTGTTACCTTAAGCTTGTTAATATACTATCAGGTGTGATTTTAAGTCTCCAAGTTGTGAAGTTAGGAAATGTCCAGCTAACGTTTATGTTAGTTCCTCCTTTGCTCTGATTAGCACCGAAGCTAATTAGCTCCAGCAGTGAACGTGTCCTCAGCTCAGTTAGCTTCAACTTCAACAACTTAGTTCAACTTTGTCGAAGCAGCAGCAGAGTTCACGTTAGCTCAGTGTTCAAACTCGTAACGATGTCTCCGTCAAACACTCACCTTTGATTGAAAGCTGCTGTTCCTCCCGTCAGTATCAGAGTGTTGGTGGAGTTTTCCGTCAGGCAGACTAAGTCTCTCTGCAGCTAACTAGCTCTCCGTGTTAGCAGACATTAGCTGTGTTAGCTAGCAGACATTAGCCTTGATTTGTTTTGAAGAAGGGTCAGGCTACAGTTAGCTAGCTCAACTTAGCTAACGTTACTCAGATCTGCCTTTAAAGTCAATCAAATCCACACTTCCCCGGCGACAATGGCTTCTAAACAGCAACAGGAATAACTGTTCTTTCACACGAGACAGAATGATTCGTACTCACTAACAAAGTAATTCAAACGCGGGGCTAAGTTTAGCAAGCAAAGCAGGAAAAACTCAGTCATATTATTCGAATCAAAATGGCGACATGTACGGGAGCGCGCAGAGAGCTAGACGGGTACGAGCATTGACTCCAGGCAGTGGACTAAGCTCAGCAGAGCATCGTGGATGTGGACCATGATGGGGACTGTGTGGATATGGACTGTGTGGATGAAGACTGTGTGGATGTGGACTGTGTGGATGAAGACTGTGTGGATGTGGACTGAGCTCAGCAGAGCATCGTGGATGTGGACTGTGTGGATGTGGACTGTGTGGCTGAATGATGCGACACTGCTATCTTTGTTTATTCAATGAAAATAACAGTTCACTAAGAAGCCTCTTAAAACAACATGAATGGCACCAATAGGACCTTTCTTTGCGAGAAACCAAGGGACCCTCTGTTTATTTTGGTATTAAATTCAAATTTCTAATTGAAATAGCTTTATTTGCATCAAAGTTAAAACAATATTGCCAAAATCACATCAAACAATATATACAATCACAAATAAATCAACAAGAGTTTAAAACAATTAATATGCTCATCAAAGCTTATCAAGATAAAATAGTATGTTCAATATAGTTAAATATGAAAAAAATAAGATGATTACAAAAGAGAATAGGGTTAGAATCTGACAATATAAGTCACAATTTTGCAGGGCTGAAAAGAAAAAATAAGAAAAATAGATGTATTTTTCGAAAATTCGTGAATTAGATTTGAATTCTGAATTTAATCTCACAATTCAGAATGTATTCTCACAATAAACAATATTTACACTTTATACTTATGCATAGATTAGTAAGGTCATTGCAATATAGATATTTTTTCATTTATATAGAACCTTTAAAAACAACAGTTGACATAATTATTGGACAGACAAGCAACAGCATACCTAGGAAGAAAACACAAGTACCCAAACACATAAAAAACAATGAGTTTGATTCGAATCCCGATTTTTGGTTCATGATACAATTTACTCACGATTCTCTAACGATGTTCAAGAAAACTGGATTGAATTCAAAATTTAAATAACTATTATTTTATTTTAATTCTCTGATATGGACAGTTGCAATATACATATTTTCTCTTATATTTATATGTAAACAGAGTAATCCTTTTTCATTTTTAAGGTGTGTTGTAACTCAAATAAAACCACTGCACACTTTTTTTTTAAAATACTGTACAAAAATACCTTGCCGGAAAATGTCAGAACAATTATAGAGAAATGGAAAGTGAACGATTCTCAAAATGAAAGTATTAAATATTAAAACAAAAAAGGTCAATCTCTTTAAATTAGGGATGTAAATTTCAAGTATTCTCCTCGATCGATCTTTGGCAAAGCTAATGATAAATTATCGTTTAATCAGCAGTTTTCCATGTCAAAAAGAATGCAAAATGTGTTTTTCCCCCTAAATCAAATTTTCCTTTATGACACAGTGTATATAACTGACGGTATTGAACAGCTACGGATCATAATGAGGTGATCAAAATATTAAACATGTTGAATATCAATGTGAGGAGCAGACTTATAAATAATCTCTGCAGACACATGTTCATAGAGTGAAGACTAAGAAAAATAATATCCAGATACAAATGTTGTTGAATCGATTTTAATCCACCCTTATTTGTATCGATTTTTTTTTTTTTACCGATTTGCGATATATCGTTACATCCCTAACGCGAACAGAAGATTTATGTTTAAAGACACAATACATGAGATACAAGCTGGATTTTGTGTAACTGATTATGCCCTCAATGATTTGTATAATCCTTATTTTTTTAATGCATGGTGTCATCTCTTCTTCATAACGACATTTGTATCATTTCACACACTTTTAAAACGTTTCTTACACTCATTCCTTCATGTTTTCCTTCCTTCCCTCCTCGTTTCCTTCACCTCTCCTTCTCCTCGCTCTTTCCCACAATGCACTGCGTTCACTCGTTGGATCATGGACCAAAGCGGTAAGCGAAAAACTGGGCCGATGTTTGTAAACTGTTTTAACGAGTATATTCACCACTACACGGTTATTCTTTTCCGATAGAATCTCTACAGACAGCTTTGCATTAATCTCCTTTAACTCTGTTTTGCTACGTCATCGAGTTAACTTTAGAAACAGCTTTACAGCGTAACGGTTGAAGCTAATGTTAGCTACAGGCTTTGATGGAGCAACGTTAGAGCTATAAAAGTTAGCATCAAGTTCTGAGAGCTTCCACAACACCACCAGGGTTGTTATAATCGAGTTTACACAGTCAACATATTAAATATATGAAATATTAACACTATATGCATCTAATCTGTTAAGCAGCGTAACGGCTTACTGGTTTCTGCATAGTGTAGGGGGCGCGAATGCAACCTAGCAAGTGTTAGCTTAATACTAACTAAGCTAGCCCACTCAAATCGAGGCTGTCATCTAATTGTTAATGCAAGTTTTAAACTCTTTCTCTTAACTTTCAGCTTTCACACCAAACTGCAAGGGTAGCTTTAGATGTGTTTAGGTTGTATGGAAGTAAACGTAATGGTTAGCAGTGGTGGACAAAGTACACAGCTTCATTACTTTAAAGTCAAAGTATAGATACTCCAGGTCAAATATTACTCCAATACAAGTGAAAGTTGCTCTGTCAAATTATTACTTGAGTTTAAGTACTGAAGTACTTGGTTTTTAGAATACTTCAGTATTCAAAGTACTTTTAAAAATCTCAAAGTGTTGTATTTTCACAATACATAAGTGCAGTCAAGAATACATGGGAGTACATTCTGTTTATCTAGAAACCATTACTTGAAATCTCTAAAAACTATACCATGGAATAAAAACAGAAACAAAGTTACTCCAAGCACAGACAGCTTAGTTTGAAATGTTCATCTGGAATGAAACAAATGTTACGTAGCTCAACACACTTTCTCAGGTTGGACTGTGAATGTTTGTATGTTTGTGCAGAGTGGGAAACATGGAGAAGATTTCAAACAATACATATCATTCCTCATTTCAAATACCTTTAACATGGGCTGAAGATATGACCATGGGTGCTCAGGTGGAGAATTATAGCCATCATTACCACCTACATGAACTGCCTGATCTGAGTGAAATTTGCTCTGTGTTTGCTCCACGTTCAACCGTGGAGACGCACGATATACAGGTACGACTAAACCACTGAGACAAACAGAACTACACAAACACAGTTTACTGTTCTAGGATCAGATTTCAGAAAAGAGAAGGATATTCATGAGCTGACTTCAAAGTAAAGGTAGTGAGTAACTAGAGCATTGATAGAAATGTAGTGGAGTAAAAGTAATAAGTTCCCCCAAAAGATAATACTCAACTAAAGTACAGAAATTTACTTAAGTAAGGTACTCAAGTAAATCTATTCTGTTACAGTCCACAACTGATGGTTAGGCAGTAATAGATGTCAGTAACATCACATTACTGGGATTTCTGGGTGAAATTGCTCAAACAATTCCTCCTCCAGAGAGGTTAAACTGCTCACATGGCCAACATTTCATCTTAGTTTTTTCCCAGCATTGCAAGATTATAGATACAGTGTGTTTACTCTGGCGTCACGTCTCTGTGTTAGATTGATATAAAATGGGAGTTTCACAGCTTTGATTACATGCTGGAGAGGTACTTGGAGCTCAAGAGGTGAGAGTTATTCATATATCTATTGATGCCTACAACTCAAGGATCAATTAAGGTCTAATATATAAGCCAAGCTACATCATGGCATTAATTACAGACTGTTTTTAACAAAGATGGGAGAAAGCTGGACATTCAGATAATGGGACATGTGGCAGCATGCATGGGGGACACAATCATCCTCTACAAACTCTTGGACCGACTTCTGTTGGACAAACTTGATATACTTAATAGTAAATATAATTAATATGACTTATAAAGCACTTTTTTAAATACTAAAAGGGCCTTAACATAGTGTGCACAACAGATACAGGTATAGGAGAATAGAAAGATGCATCAGAGATATGGAGAGTGTTGAGGACAACAATGGCGAAAGCTCTGTCCCCCAAGGTGCAGTGCTTCGACTTTGTGATGGAGGTCAGGAGGATGGCATCTTGTGATCTTAGGTGGCAAGATAAGGAGGTTCGTCAGGTATGAGGGGGCGATGTCATTGAGGGTTTTGTAGGTGATGAGCACGATCTGCAAGTGGATGGAACAGATATGGCACTCGACTCTGCTGTTGGAGGGAAAGTGAAGAAATGATGGTTCACCATGCTCGTAGTGTTTGTGCTCCTTTAATCAGCCTTTCTCGGAGGAAGCAGTAACAACGATATCAAAAACTCTTGCTTTCACTTTCACTAACGCACTCACCCTGTTATACCTCAGACACCCCCCGGATGGACTCAGTAAACACGAGGCCTACCTTCCACAAAATTAGCTGCTGTCAAGTTACAAGCCGTAACAGGAAGCTGCTCTCCTGCTGGCCTCTGTTATGATCATCAAACAACTACTTTTATGCAAAAAACAGGAAAAATGTGAATGAATTCAACCAGCAAAAAAAAAAAGTCATGTCAGTGTGTGTTAAAGTATTCATCTTGTGCAACATATGTCATCACCCCCACAACCTCATGTCCTTTTTGTAGTTTTCTTCTCTCTTTCTGCACAATCGCTGTTTTAAAAGCTCATAAATGCAAAGTTTAAAGACAGTGTGCAGGCTAGGGCTCATATCTCATGTCTTGTCACAGTGCATTTGCATTAAAAGTTAACAAGAGGTTCTTATATGTCACATTCCTGCTGCACATGGGAGTATAATGCTTGTACTTGTAAGTCTTCTTAAGTTTAGAAGTCTTAAAGCTGGAGGTGAGGATTGCAGGGTCACTCACAATATGACGATAACAGATGTATTGTCCACATTAAGAATATCGTGATTACAGCGATTCTGAGATATTCAATAAGGTCGGATTAATGGCTGAGCACCACAGTGAGTAGTCATGAAGTACTGATGTCGACAGGATCACGATCACATGTTGCATATTTGTCACCCTCGCAAAAAGTCGAGCTGAATTTATGTTGATGTCTCTCCTGTGTTTTCCTCTGCAGACAATGATCTTCAAGGCAGCGATGGCTCTGGGAGTTTGGGAGGCCCAGATGTCCGGCGAAGAATCCCCATCAAACTCATATCCAAGCAGCCTCTGAGGAGCAAACCTCCACCCCGCGCCCAGAGACCCAGCAGCAGGCCGTGTAAGAACGAGCCTGGGGAGGACGGTAAGCCCAGTTAAGTCAAAAAAAGTTTCTTTGATTTCAGCAACTTCTCCTCCGTTCAGCTGTGAGTCCTGTTATTGTGAAGTAGAAACACCTTGGCGCAGCAACAGTTCAGCCATGAATTATTAAACCACTCAAAGTCACAGATCAGGGTTAGTGTCTTTGATAGAGCTTAATAATCACAGACACCTGTCGCTCTTACTGCAGGGATCTAAACAACCTCTTTAACCAACATCAGTCCATAAACTCTGCTCCTACAGCTTCATATAACAAGTTTCCTTGGCCAAGCATCTGCACACAAACCTCACATCACTGTGATCAATGCCAAGTGAGGGCTAGAACACTGTAGAGCAGGGGCTTCCAAAGTGTGGGTCGGGACCCCCTGGGGGTCTCGCAAACACAAATGGGGGTTCGTGAGAAGTCTTCTAGACTTTCAAAGTTATCTAAAATTAGTACATGTAACCCATTATTGTAAAGAAAATCAACAAAAATAGTAGCTAACCTTGAAATAAAACCTTGAAAATTGAAAATATAATGAGTTTTTGACTTTCTTTGTTGCCAGATGACTCCTAAGTTTAGTGTTCGTGAACAGTTAATTATCAGCATCAGTAGCAGTAGGTTAACTCATAACAGTACAGGAAACACAGCCACATGTTCATGTAGGTAAGCTAATTTTCAGCAGACCAGCTAAATTAAGCCACATTAAATCACTTTGAGGGACTGTACCCCTGAGGACATTAAATCCTTGGTCCCACCACTACAAATCGGTGACATTTACACTTAAAGCGAGATTGAGGGGTGCTAGAGGCTACGGCATTGAGTGGGAAAGCAAAAATGTCCATACATGGAAGGGGGATAATAGTTTTCCTGTCCAAGATGGCACTGTTACGCCGCTGTTTAACTTCCCCTTCAATATAAGTGTCCCATGATGAGGTGATTGTTCTTCTATCAATGTGGCATCAGAAGTACCAACAGAGGGGCGCTTGTGCTCTAGCGGTCTAAGCGCCCCACATACAGAGGCTACAGTCCTCGTTGCAGGGGTCGCCAGTTCGATTCCCGGCCGGTCGACCATTTCCTGCATGTCTTCCCCCACTCTCTACTCCCCATATTTCCTGATTTTCTTCAGCTGTACTATCTAATACAGGCAAAAAGGCCAAAAAAAAAAGAAGCACCAACAGAGAGGAAACAAGCAGTGACATACACTTGGACACCAATATTGTTGCCTTGTGCTGTTCAAGGGGTTCAGTGTTAAAGTACAAAAGCAGGGTGACAACAGAGCTTTGTTACAGCACTGCAGCAGGGTCTCAGTGTGAAAGAGGTTTTTGTGGCAGCACTTTGGGGGAGACATTTCGCTTTACCAACCTTGCTCCTGTGCACAAAGTAAGGGCCAAAAAAAGTAAGTTAAATCACTTAAGTAAGGAGGACCTGGACTGGTCTGCGTACAGCTCTTTCCCCAACCCCTCTGAAGGAGCAGTTTGAGCGCAGACGTCATTCTCTTTTGATTCCTGCACACAGAATCTTGAAGGATCATTGCCTGTAAGGTGATTCCTTTATAGGCAACAGGGTCAACTCTTTTATTTTATTATTTATTTTATTTGTTATTTAAAAGGACCATGCATATTAATTGACATTTCTGTAAATATGCCAGAGTTAGCCAAAAGGCTCGTTTACATCCATAGTCCCTTGCCAGATGTTAAAAAAGGCTCCCTAAAAATGTATTGGCACCCTTGGTTTATTATAAGAAGCTCAAAAAGCTTATGGAGGTGTTTTTTCTTCAAGTTGTGTATTATGCAGTTTGTCTTTGCACCACCAGAGAGTGCCAGTGAATTACATGGGGTGACCATAACTCGGTTATTGAATCCAGTGTGGTTCAGTGTGTTGCAGAATTAGAAAAGCACTTAAATTGTCTCTTTATATTTAGGGCAGCTTGTTTTCTTATAACATTTCTAAACAGTATTTGAGTATTCATCCTCAAAGAAACAAATTTAGGCAGAATGTGTCATTGTTAATGTTTTATGTGTGATTCTCAAAAGAAAAGGATATGTATACTTGTTAATTTTGTTTAGGACTGTCCTCACTTTTCTGAACGCATCCTAATATTGTCTCGTGTGTTTTGCAGATAATTTTGTCTTCAAGCAAGACGAGAGGTTCGATTGTGGAGCCAAAGCTGGTGACGTGTTTGCGACTCAGAGGAGATTCCCCCAACAGCTGTTTTGGGACTACAAGGTACATTACCTGTGGGGACTGAATCCACTTAACAACCTGTGCAGCCTTTTAAAGAGTGATGTTCATGACCAACTCTTAATCACTCACATCAGATCCTTGGTGTAGGATGTCTCCTCATAATCAGTTTCTTTCCTTCACAGTTACATTTGCTCGGAGAAAGGGATGAAGTACCGATTCACTTCTGTGATAAATGTGGTCTTCCTATTCAGCTCTATGGAAGGATGGTATGTGTTTTATTTAAACAATCCTCCTTTGCTGTCTGTCAACACTTAATGTAAGAGTTTACTGACTCTCTCTGTCTCACTCCTCAGATCCCCTGCAAACACGTCTTCTGCTACGACTGTGCTCTGCTACACGAGAAGAAGGGAGACAAGATGTGTCCTGGGTGAGCTTTATACACTTTGTGTTATAATCTTTTAGACCTGCTGAGTTATACGCTGCTGTATCTTGAGGTATCAAAGTGGTTTTGTATCATACTTGTGTTTGGTTGTTTAACGCTTGTCTCTGTGGTTTCAGCCTCACCATGTATAACTGCACAGACCCAGTGCAGCGCATCGAGCAGTGCCAGCGCGGCTCCCTCTACATGTGCAGCATTGTGCCGGGATGCAAACGCACCTACCTGTCCCAGCGTGACCTGCAGGCTCATGTCAACCACCGTCACCTGAGGGCTGCTAAGTCTGGAAGCCGCCAGGAGCAGGTCCACATGCCCCCTTCATCTGAGGTCCCCGACCGGTTCCGCGTGCCTCCTCCTCACCTACCCAAGAACCACGTTCACCTCCCCAACCCGCTCCACGGCGGCCATGACCCCTACAGTCAGCCACCCCCTCCCTCCCCTCATGACGCCCCGCCCCCAAACTCAGGCCTTGGTCCTGAGACATTCCGCATCGCCACAGTGACGACACGTAAACACAGTAATCTCATCACCGTGCCCATTCAAGATGACTCCTCCTCCAGGGAGCCACACTCTGGACCAGGCCCTGGTCAGCCTCCCCATCACCATCCAGGCGACTATCCTGGTCAGCCCCCTGTAGTGACCCACTCTCACCACATGATGGCGCCACCACAACAGCACTTTGGCCCCCTGCCGCCCCCTCCTCCTCCTATCAACCACCCCATGCAGCATCCTCCTCAGGGCTCCGGGACACCACACATGGTGTACAACCAGGCCCCTCCTCCCCCCATGTCCTCAGCTCCCCCTCCAATCACCCCTCCACCAGGGCACATCATGGGCCAAATGCCCCCCTACATGAACCACCCACCCCCAGGACCTCCACCCCAACACAGTGGCCCCCCTGTCAACGCTCCCCCGCCACATCACTACAACCCCAACTCCATGCAGCAGTTCCCTGAAGATCAGGGCACCCTCAGTCCTCCATTCAGCCAGCCGGGAGGGCTCAGTCCTGGGATGTGGCCGGCTCCGAGAGGACCCCCACCACCGCGAATGCAGGGTCCTCCTCCCCAGGGCCAGATGCCTGGACCCCACCACCCAGATCAGGGCCGCTATCGGCCTTACTACCAGTAAACTGCCAACTGACTGCAGGGCAGCAGTCTGTGTCATTCTGTCTCACACCACTCTGTCTGAATAATGTGATAGCAAACCTCAGGGTTACAGGATGTAGGACTTTAATTTTAATACAACTGCCCCAAAGTAAATGTGTCCGTGCTGCACATTTAGTTACATGTTCTGAACTTCCCGCTGAACGTTCAAATAGACTTGGAGAAGAACAGGAATGTCCCTTTTTTTTAATAGCGTATGGTAAATATTTCTGTATATATGTCAGCTGATCACACACATGTACTGTACATGGAAAGACGTTAACTGTCAATAAATTTTTAACTGCAGATCTGCATCTCACCTTTGTTTGACAGAAAAAGCAGCTTGGTTTGTTCATTAATGCATCTTTCAGCAAATCTGGTTACTAAACATGTCTTACAAGAGATAAAAACCAAAGATGTGAGTTTTCAAGACATTTTGTCAGTCCTGGGCTGAGTGTTTCTTTTCAAGCTAATTTTTCCACCTCACGACAGTAATCCCTCTCATACTTGCCTTCTACTCAAATCTAAGTGTCTCGGGAATTAACTGACAGGTCCTTTAAAACGGGTTCCCAAACTTTTCAGCCCACAGACTTACGACCGCCACTGTCCCTCAAAGTGATATAATGTGGCTTCTCTTAGCTGGTCTTCAGAAAATAAGCCTACCTATATGAGCATGTGTCTGTGTTTCCTGTGCTGTTGTGAATTAACCTACTGCTACTGATGCTTTTGATAATGAACTGTTCACTAACCCTAAACTTAGGGGTCATCTGGCAAAAAGAAAGGCAGAAACTTTCAACTTTCATGGTTTTATTCCAAGTTAAGCTAATATATTTGTCAATATTTTTACTATAATGGTAAAAATGTACTATTTTTAGATAATACAAAAAAAAACATTTTGGAAGACATCTCATGACCCCCCATTTGTGTCTCATGACCCCCCCAGGGGGTCCCTACCCACCCCTGCTCAACTCAAATCTACATCACAATCACTGCATGCCACAGATTTGCAGGTAAAGAGATGAAGAATGAAAATTAAACTCAGTTTGTAACGTATAACAGTGTTTATTTCAACTGGATACATTGCATTCCTTGTAAAAACAGTCTTTAAAAATGACACCACAATAGAGCGTAACAAGTCCTGTGACAACAAAGACTCAATCCTCTAAAAATCACATGATGCTCTTCAAATTTTAAGGAATTGTAAAAGAAAAACAACAAAAAAAACTCACTAAATAAAATGTACAAATGTTGGTAAAAACAGTATGTAGTAAACATCTATGAGGTCTTGTTGATGGTCCTTCCCAGAGGCTGTTACTCTTTTATAGTTGTGTGTCTGATAACTGCAAAGAATAAAACATGAATGAGTGTTAGAGCTGTAAAAGAAGCATAGTGTTATGACTGCTCATGTGGTGCTTCCATACTCCAACAGAACCTCAGCAAGGTGAGAGAGGTGAGGTCTCTACCTCGACGGCAGGATCAGGGTCAAGGACTGCAGTAGATTGGATTTCAATATCTGAGGGTTGTTTCCTCTGATGGCTCTGAGGGTGAGGATGGTAAAGAGCCCTCATGCAATAAAGGCCCATTAAGATATAAGATATAATAGAAGATATAAAAAAAGGAGGGCCATCGATGTGTAGGGGCCCATAAAGAATGCTTTAGTATCAGCCCATCATTTAGAGAACCCCCAGTGCAAGATGTGATTAACCTACTTAGTTTTCTATTAAAGTACAAAGTCCCTAAGTATTAAAGAGTTGAACCGTTCCATTTCTTCTTACCACGCAGCCTGTGTTTATGTCTTTGCGTGTCTCCAGCACGTGCAGCATGGCGTCATGAATGGTCGGGAAGAACATGGAGGTGTGAATCTCATCATCAAAGAACATGCAGCTGTGCAGAGTCTCCAGGATGTACACTGTCGGTACACGAGAAGCACGTTATGTATCGTCAGTAAACAGTGAGTGATAGGTTGAAGTGAAATATTGAAAAACTCACCGTCACATGAAGCGATGTAAACATTCACATCGACGTGGATGAACTCTTTGAGCATCTGAGGATCGAAAGAAGAGTTACTTTAAGCTAATGTAAGTTCTATTCACATCAACACCTCTCCCTGTTTCTGTCTTTCTAGTGATCAGCTTATTATGGGGCGTTAACTTTTTCAAGTACAAGCCTCAAACTCTATCAACCAATCACCTTGCTGCAGCCAAAAACTTTAAATATGTTCTCCCCTGGTCCGCTTTCAGTCTGCGTTTCACTTTGAATGTTTCAACCCTCCTCCACCTGGATCACCTCTGATCCTTCTTGTCAGTGTCCAGCTCCAGCTCATCAGCTCATCTTGCACCCTTCCTGCAACACCACCACCACCATCTACTAGACTCAATACAGGAAGGTAACAATTCTGAGAAATAGTAAGAACTTAAAAAAAAAGTTGGATCACAAAAAATGTGTGTTGGTCTAGCCTCCTTTTTTTCAGTTGCCCTAATCCTTTTCCCTACATTAGCAATCATCTGACACTAATATATGCCTCCAGATACGATGGCCAACTATTCCGTTGTTCTGTTGAAGCCAGCAGTTAACAGTGGACTTCCTTTTCAGCAGGCTGCATTTTTTACCGTCCAAGTAGATACTTAAAAAGCAGCCTTGTCCTCAAATCCTAATAAAGCAAAGTTAGCTGCCCAGATTTGTCTGCAAAATATACCGAATCCATTCTTAGTTCATTAAATCACCAGAGTTGTACTGCTTCATTCGTTTCTGGTGAGTCTCAGTTTAACTGTAAATAGTAAGTAACACAGAGGCTTTACTCTGGCTTACTTAAGAGGTTCGAACCCCTTGTGATTTACTTTTAATTAACAAGTCTTATGCAAAAAACATCACCATGATTCTGATTTGCAAAAGAAAAGATCATTAATTTCTGATGTATTCAAGGAAGTCAGGAAATCTGAACGCTGATTTGCTTTCAAGACACAACATCGAGCAGATTTGTTACTCAAGCTGCAAAACATGATATATCATCATCAGAATACCACTGATAGAAGCTGAGTTTTCATTACAGCAGATTGTGACCTGCCTGCTTTTGCTCTCCATATGGACAATTTTACCTTCATACACTAAAGCCTGCTTCATATGCATGATTGGTCAACCCTACTGGAATTACAAATGTACTACAAACACAAACCAGAAAACTTCCCATCCCAAAATCCAGGCCGTGACATAGAGATCTACATTAATGTCAAATGTTTAAAGGTTGTTCAAAGATATGAAATACAGAATTGTTGTTATTGACTCCTGTTTAATTCACATATTAGTGAGGTACTGTTTCATGCATGGCTCTGCAGACTGACTGTCATGGCCTCAGATTTACATTGCCTATACCGGAATAATTTAGTACCGCTTTGAGTCCCTTCAGGGCCGAGATGTCCAGGAAAGAGACGGCAGAAAAGTCCAGGATCACACTGTGGATGTCCACTCTGGGAACGCTGATGCAGGCAGGAAGTTCTGCATTCCAGCAGACTTTAAAGGGAAGGCCTTTGAGCTCAGAGGCCGTTTCACTCGGCTTCATTTGAGACTCATCGGTCATCTGGAGAAATAAATCCCACATGCCTTTCTGTTTGAGGGATGCAAGAGAGCAGGATTAAACACTCAGAAGAAGACTTTGAATCACTCACTGATGCAGATGTTGATATTAAACCAAAGTCTCACCTCTGTAATATTAACATCCCTTTTCTGCCACATTGCCTTGATTTTCATGAGAGCCTTATTCCTTTTCCTTAAAACCCTCAGAGGGTTGAACCCAACCTGTGAAAAGCAAGAGTTTGCATCACGGTCAGACATTTATATTATATGAAAGGCAACTGAAGCAGGGGAGAGATTAGTCCTGTCAAACTTACAGCTTCTATAAGTTTGTCCTTGAAGAAATCAATATTGGCGAAGAAGATAGGCGAGGGTATCCTGAAGATTTTTACTCCCTGAGGTTCATAAAGCTGAAAAAGAAGCACAATGTTAAAACAAACGCTAATCAGAAGGTAATCTCATGATTCAAAGAGTCAGCTGAATACTTACCTCCACGTAATCTTTGCGGTCTTTGTAGAGGTCGGAGCCCGCAATGCTGGCCAAGACAGAACAGCGAGGGCTGCAGAGACATGAGTGGGTCAGAGAGTGGACTTTGATGGTGAAGCATAACCTTTAATATGTTAGGAACTGTGTGATTACAATTGAGTCCTGAAGACGACAGTGAGCAGCTCGATCCCCAAGCCCACCCCCAGACCCAGATCCAGTCCCAGCAGGATGGCACCGATACAAGTCCCCAACCAGACCACCTGCAGAAAACACCTGAGGTCAAACACTGAAAGAGAACTGACTTTAAGCAAAATCATATGAAGAGTGAAGAATAGTAAACTTGGAGCACGTACACATTCTGTTTTGTCTCTTCTCCACAGGTAAGGAATCTCTCTGAACTGCATCAGCATGCCCTTCAGGTTCACGATGACCAAGGCTCCCAGGACGGACTAAGGAGTCCAAAAAGAAGAGGTATGAATAAAAAGACATTATTGTTGATCAAGGAAAGGTAACTTTTTTTTTCTCAGCTGAAGAAAGATAGAACATGTGGGGGGTGGAGAGCTGGGGATGACATGCAACAAAGGGTTGTCGTAGTCAAGCTACAAACTGCTGTGATGAAGACTATAACCTCTGTACATGGGGCTCACGTCTTAACCTGTAGGCCAAACCAGCGCCCAATCGAAGGTAACTATGACTAAGTGAGCCATACATTTTATCCTGACTGACAGAGGGGCAAATTGTAGAATTGTTGCAGTCAGAAAATTATATTTACTTAAAAAAAAAAATTATCTCTCTCTCTCTATATATATATATATACCTTCTCTCAAACTTTAATATAACAACATTTCTATTGATTTAACTCAAATGCAAATAGTAATGCTTAATTCAGGCAAACTCCTCGATGTAAAGAAGAGAGTATTTATTTAGATTCAAGTGCATATTGTTACATTTCCATATCTGGTTCAAATTTAATTAGTAATTCTGCATAAATGAGCTTAACAAGGAAATTTATAGCCACTCATTTTTCAAAAATAATGAAACATATACCAGTAGCGTGTTTGGTCATGGTGTTTAAGTACAGTGGTCCCCAAAGAGGGAGCCGTGAGACACTGAAAGGGCGTTGTGAAATGCTTCCAAAAAACAAATGAAATCTTAAATTATTTGAAATGCTTTTTTTGGTGTGAAATCCTATACAAAGATTGTGTTGAATCCTAAATACCAAATAAAGTATCCTCGGTTTAAAGCAGGTATGAAAATCCTTGAAACAAACATCAGTGCGTCTTAAATTAAATATTGTAAATCCACCTCAAAATGAAGACTACTTTCACACTTCCTCTTACCTTGTTGTGTTGGGTTTGGCTTTTGGAATAGATTGTTAGTGTGTGCTTGGAACAATGTGTATTGTTAAACCATCTTGAGGGACAGTGGGGGTCACCAGTCTCTGGCACCTTTATTTTAAGGGTCCTGGCTTGAAAAGTTTGGGAACCCTTGTTTTAGTAGACCCAAAATTGAAATTCATCGTGGCAGAATTTGTTGCACAGATTTTGATTCCTTAAGAAATACATTTTTAGCACAAATGCTGGTTGGACATGATTCTTTTACTCTAGTTTAATTCTTTATTGCTCATGCCGTCCCATATCACAGGTCTTTTAAGAGAGCTGTGCTCATCTGTTCATGAAGATTTGTGACAGGAGCTCCAGTGTCTGCAGGGAGCATCCTCTATTGGATAACAGTTTGGATTACAGTTTGGAAAAAGTAAGAATGTGGTCAGCTGTTTAGTGATGTTTATAATTTCTTGATGTTTGGACTTGCAGGCTGCATCGCATGAGGAGGGGGACCCATGTTGCAAACAGGCCTTGAGCTGCCCATCCCTGTTGTAAACCATACCCTCCTTGGCGTTCTCAAATGTATGACTCATCCTAACAGCACAGAATATAATTCTCCCTCCATATAAGGAACGCACATTAAAGGCGAAGAGGGGAGTCTCACCCTGGGAAGTGGCTCCAGCAGGAAGCCAAGCGCCAAAGTTACAACCATCGCCATTAAAGCTGAGATCAGTCCTGCAATCTGCATTTATAAAAAGAGTTAATGTTTCATTTCAGCGTGCAAGTGTTGTAAAAGCATGTGACATCAAACAGATTGTAAAGCCACATTACAGAGAAATTTCTTTGAGGAATGACTGACCTGTGTTCTTCCTCCTGAGCTCTCCTGCACAGCCGACCTGGAGAGAGCGGTGCTGGCTGCAAACGACCGGAAGCTTGCACCAAATATGTTGCTGACTCCAAACGCAATCAGCTCCTGGGATAAAAATAGAAAGTCATGTTGCCTTTCTTGCAACTGAAAGCTGACTTTACAATGACTTGAATGCTCACATGCAACCTTGAGATAACATTATGATCACTACTCTCACACTCACTCTGTTTCAGTAACAAATTAACTCCCTTTCCTCTCTCAGAGCCAGACAAGAATAGAAGAGGTCTCCACATAAAGTCTATAACTCACCTGGTTTCCATCGATGGTGTAGTCATGTTTGATGGAGTAGACTTTAGCCACAGAAAAGGCAACAGCAAACCCCACAATCGCTATAGGAAAAGCCTCCACAGCACTCTCCTGGAAGACTTCTATACTGGGTGCAATGGGAGACTCATACCTGAGAGATAAGTGGGTTTAAGTTTAGTATATAACACTGATAACTTGAGTCATGATTATAGACACAAACCAATCATTGTAAGCTTAACTGAATAATAGAAACCATCAGTGCTCCTTAAGAAAGAAATCAAACAGCAGCCAGCTTGTTTTGACCTTTACCTCCTCATAAATGCAACAAACTTGAAACTCACCCGCTAACCATTTTGCCAACAATTGAAACCCCAAATCTTTTCTCAAAGTTGAAACCATAGGACAGTCCACACGAGATGATAGTCTGCATGAAAAACAAACATGGACATGCATAGTTTAATGGTGTTAGAGTTCCTCTTGTGCTTCTCCAACCTTGATAAGTTAAACTGGCTGCTGTAAAGTACGTTTGTGCTTTCTCTCACCATGATGACCTCTATAGGAATGGGAACAGGCAGCTTGGCTTTGTACTTGTCGTTCAGCTCCTTCGCAATAAACACCACAATCATGATGATTATGGACATCACCAGGTCACAGATGTTGGTGGAGGTGATCTGGACAAAGTTCTCCTCCAGCGTCTGTACAGAAAAAACACAAACATAACTTAATCAGCACTTTGATCACGTTTAAAACAAAGAGTTTTTATCAATCACGCTTCACAAAGGCAAAACTCCAAGGATAATCACATAAAGATGATATGGAAGTCATATAAAGGCCATTAAATAAACCTGCCTAGTGTAACGCATTAAGTCAGGATGCAGTTTGCCGGTGTACTTTGATTTATCATATGATAGTAGATCTAATCTATCATATGATAGTAGATCTAATCTATTATATTGTACCAGTAGACAAAATACAAATACAGAGATGATGCAATTTTTAAAATACAACTTCTTGAGTTGTTTTAATTTCATAAAACATTCCCAATAGTGATGTAACAGACATCAACATGTCAACTGTATTGCTCAAATGATCTGTACATGCACCTATCTCTATAACTACCTAACTGGCAGTTTAAGCTAGCTTCTTCAAAGTGCTAATTAACTGGCAGTTTAAGCTAGCTTCTTCAAAATGCTAATTAACTAGCAGTTAGTCAGGCAGTTAGCTAGCTCTAAGGAATAATTGTGACGACCCTTTTCAAGGCTGCGTTTTTAAAATTAGTTTAATTGATTTCATTGATTGACAGGCGGGAACACTTTAACTGTTGGCTAAGAGGCTCGAAGCCCGCCTCTTAACGTCACAATCGCTCAACAGCAGCAATATGGCTCCCGCCGACGTTTGGCCTCAAACAGCTCTTCGGAAACAGAGGGGTGACGTCACGGATACTACGTCCATATTTTATAAAGTCTAGGGTTGGTAGTCACGGAAAACTTGCATGAATTTGAATGTAGTATTTCGTCAGGACTCCGTCTAACCCCTCTGCCCCTCCCCTTGGAGCTCCTCCAAAACGTTAATTAAAAACACAAACAAACATGAAATGTACGCGCAGGAGGCGGGCAGAACAGCAGGACAGGATTTGATTGGTTTCATAATTTGGCTCCTGATGGTAGGGATTGGTTGGTGTTTTCCCAGGTTTACTCCGGCTGTAGATAGCATTTTTTTTCACTCTTTTTTAAGAACACATTGTGTATTGATTCCCATCGGGAAATAAAGATCATTTTAATCAGTATAACAAGAAGTGTATCTAAATCTGACTACCAACCCCAGCTTTGAGACCACAAATATACATTTAAAAAAATCAGAAGTGCTGGAAGTTAAATTTGTGTTATAATTTCAGAGTCAGGATAGCCACCTTCACCTGTTTCTAGTCTTTGAGCAAAGATAAGTGAACCACCCGTTTCTCCCTCATTCATGACTTACATAAATGATGGAGAGCGGACCACTGATGCCTGGAACCTCCAATCCCAACACAAACTTGAGCTGTGACACCAGGATGTGGACTGCAGCTGCTGTGGTGAAGCCAGACACAAGAGTGTCCGACAGGTACACAACAATAAAGCCCACCTGCAGGAGACCCATCGCAAGCTGCATGGGACAGAAAAACACAATATTGGTAGGTAATGTATGTTAGCCCTCATATGGTCTGGTTTGGTTTGGTATGGATTTGAACTGACTTGGAAGATCCCCATGAGGAAGGTAAGAGAGGATGCCACCACAACCCTCTTCTCGTACATGGTCAGATTATCAAAGCCGGTGATGTTGGCTGATGGTCCAACTTCTGGGACCAGGCGGGTCACCACTGCTCCCACCATCAGACTCAGGACAGGGAAGGATCCTGGGTAAAAGTGGGTATGGATGACACAGATCAGCCTTGTAACATAAAATCTTATTATGTTCTATTGATCGATAATCTCAGCAAAGCTTTGCGTGACATACCTACAGATATGTGTCTTGAAGTACCCAGGAAGAAGTACGTCAGCACGGGGAAGAAAGCTGTGTAAAGACCATAACTGGGGGGCAGCGAGGCCAGCAGAGAGAAGGCCAGTCCTGGGGAAGACGACAGCAGAAGTAGATCTTATTATTGTCAACTTCTTGGTATAGTTACCCAACACAAAAAGTCTCACCATGCATTCAATGACAGTATTTTCCACCCTTAAGTCAAGCATTTGGCAATAATCCAGGCAACAGATCACACAGCACAATGTAATAAGTGTGTGTGTCTGGATGGTGTATGCATGTGTTATGGAGCTACCTCTTGAGCACTCTTTCTTTGACCGAACGTTAAATTTCAATGCAGGTTTGCTGACAGAGCATTCAAAATCTGTAAAATCTTCCATATCATGCCAACAATCAAATGAAAAACAAGAAAACTACATAAATATAACAAGCACAGATTAAAAACATTCTTCCTTTCTAGTTACCATGGCCTTTAATCTGACTCTGCTTTCAATACTAATTTAATGCAAGTGTTTACAAGCTCTCAGTCACCTATTCAATGATTGGGCAATAATGTGGACAAATCTCGTGATGTTCATAAAGTACAACAAAAGTAAGGGTGGTATCCTGAATGATGTGAAACAACCTATTGGGCTTGTCTTTGATGAAAAGACATTCAAAATGGAAGGGCTTTTTCCAGCAAAGTCATTGAATGTAACATTTTTGGTCAATGTTTTACTGCAATACTAAAATTCTCATATCATGGCAAACATTTCATGAAAATACAAAAAGCTTTAAGACTTTTAAGAGCTTAATAACAAGAACAAGTGACAATACAATAAAAAGGGGAGTGTTGGGAAATTAAGACTATGGGGCGCCGATTGTAAAGTTGTAAACACGGAAATTAAAGCAACATTTCTCTACATTTAACATTTCTAAAAAACATGGTGAGAACTCTTCAAAGTCACTTTTTGATCCCTTTAAGAACAATATTTGTGGACATTACCATGTTTATTTTAATGTTGAAACATATGAATGTTGTTACTGTTAAATAAAAATGTTAAATTCAACTCAATATGTTAAATTCAAATCCAAGTGTGAATTATAAATCCATATAAATCAGTAATTTGTAGAACCTTTTATCTAACATTTCACAAGCAGATTTCTATTTAAACATTTAAAACTACTATTTAATATCTTTATATATTTCAAACAATATGATTTAACATTTTGCTTTATTTTTAACATTCAGATTTATGTAAAGTATTTTTTTTAACATTTCAAATTATTTTTATCATTTAGATTTAAAATTTTATATTTAGATTCATATTTCTCAATTATATTATACTATAGAATATAAATAATATATTTTTACAACAAAATAAACAAAGTTCACTAATATTAGTCTTATAATTTTAAAAAGTGGCTTTAAAAAGTTCACGTCATGCTTTTAAAAAAGCTAAATGCGGAGAAATGTTGCTTTTATCTTGAGTGTGCACAACTTTACAGTCACTGCTCCTTTAATGCCGAGTCTGTTAATCTGACTTTTCTTTCAATGTTTATTTACTGACAGTGTTTACAAGCCAGAGACCAACTATCAATGATCAAAGGTACAAAGTGGAGGCCACGATGATACTCGTACAAGCACTTCTCCTGGTATCTGTTTTTGACTTCCTTTGAATGCTCCAAAATGAAAGGACTCTGCAGTTACAGACACACACTCTGGCCTTACCCTGCATGATGGCCACCAGTCCAGTGCTGACTCCAGAGACCACATCACCCAGCAGCCACTCTTTGATTCTGTAGATCCTCATCCAGCCAATGATGGGCAGAAGAGAGAGCACCACGTTCTTGATGCGTTTTGAATCACAGCTGGATTTAACAGACAGAAAATAAGCCTACAAACCCTCAATCATAATCTGGCTCTGATTGTGTTAAAAGATTTAAGAGAGGAAGCTATGAAGTCAAATTAAAGAATGTGATCAGAATACTCGCCACATACGTCAGGTACTCCTTCACTTTGTCCAGGGGGGTTTTACGCAGCCTGAAGACTTTCTCATGATCGATAGCAAAGGAATCATCAGAGTACACCGGTCTGGTCACTGTGTATTGACTCCTCAACATGGTTTTACCTCAGGTCTAGGAGGGATCTAATCCCAGTGTGGTTTAAAATGTGTTGAGGTATAGATTGTAGACTCCCAGGAGAACCTCTGCCTGTTGCTTCTTCTCTGTTCACTGTCTGTCTGTCAGTATGTTTCTATCTACCTGCGATCAGAGATCAATCTCATCCCTGTCCGTTTTGTGTGAACTCTGTTCAATAATTAACAGACAGATGTATGATTCACTGCGTTGATATGACTTTTTATTTCCTTATTTTTTATTTTTCACACTCCACGGATGTCAGGTATTGTCACAGACAGATTTCATTGTTTTCATTGTAATAAGTGAAAACTAGTGGTTGACCAATATCTAGTTTTCAACAGCTGATTCTGATACTCATGTGTAACATTTGTATATAACTTACATTTTTAGTCAAATTTTTACGTTTCTATTTTTATTATTACTTATTTAAACTATTCTCAATTTGTGCTTATGTCTGTGTTGCTGCAACATCCGAATTCCCCCCGGGGATCAATAAGGTACTATCTTATCTATCTTATCTTATCTTATCTTATCTTATCTTATCTTATCTTATCTTATCTTATCTTACTTAAAGAGCAGGTTAGCCAAAAGACGATAAATAATGCAGTTATCACGTTGTTGTTTAGTTTTTTTGCATTTGTTAAAATGAGATCTATACCTGTGTTGCGCTTCCTCCCAGACGTACGTTGCTTTGGACAAAAGTGTCTGCTAAATCAATTTGTGAATCGTAAATTGCTTTGAACTGACTGATAGAGCAATAGCAGAAGATCACTTTAGATTATTTGCATGTTTTATCAACAAGGAGAAGAAAATCTTTGTACAATAAGGGTCACACTAAAGTTTATCAAAGTAAGAAAGGAACAGAGAGACTGGGAAATCATTTAGATGCAAACGCTGCCCACCTCTGAACACCGTCATTTGAGTGTGACCCAGCATAGACTGTGAACTTCACTGCAAACACTGAATTATTCACATACAGTAGAGATTTATTATTGTATAAAGGTGTCTGACCAAAAACCACATCACAGTAAGTAAAGTTTGAATGAAAATGTATGACCAGTGTGTATGGCAGAATATATATAAAGCGGTAAACAGGAAGTAAATGTCTGCAGGTATGAAATTATGATCTAATGTTCTGAACTGAAAAGGGAAGCTGTCATTCAAACCATTTTTACAAGATTATTTTCTTTTTACAAGAACACTGGACTCCAGAGGACATGGAAACACTCACCTTTTAGCAAACAGGAACAAAGTTCAGCATCATAGGATATCAGCTCATGCTGCATGCATCAAAATAAGGAGTATGATTATTTTAATGCCACTTACAACACTTTTTTAACTAGACCACTGACTGTATATAAGACCAGCATTACGGCCCAGATTTTTTTTCATACTAACATTTTTAAGCCTCGAGTTTGATAGTTTGTCTGTCTTCATCCTGCTTTTTGCAACCAGAAGTGACATCAGGATGAGAGGTTGGATTCAGATAGGAACACAAACACACTAAACCCTGCTTTGTTATCATTATATTACTATAAATGGCACCGTAATTTGCAAAATAAACACATTGCTGAGTTGCGGAAGACTTGAAGCTTGTGATAAACCAACCAAGAAGTGTGGTCTTTTCCTGTAATGCTGTATTAACACATTCACTGAACCGCTGAGCATTTTCCAAGATTTATGGTGGTGCAGAATGCGTGAACGCAAGCAGACAATCTTTTAACCTCATCTTTACTCACACTTTGAGGAGGGCTCACTGAATGTGCAGACTTGTATACGACCAGATGTCTCCATGCAACCAGTGGAGTCTCCCCCTGGTGACCATTACAAATAATGTAGGATTAAGGCAGTCCACTAAACACGGTCTTTGCACGACAATAAATCTTTATGCTTCTTTTATCCCCAAAAATAACACAAACATTGAATATCATCATTTAGAGTGATAAAATATTTATTACAATATTTCAGCACATGCACATTCAGTCTTTTTGACATTGCGTTGACACCTCACCTCAGGAGCAGTGTCTCAAAGTGCACTTATTTATTGTCATGAAAATATGATACAAAACTGTAAAATATATTGCACCTAACATTTCTACAAACTCGCTATATACAGTATAAAAACATGAATTTGTCTTCTTACATTAGAGTAAAAAGTGAATATGTAAACTCAGATGGTCAAAAGTCAAACAGAGCATCATGTCATTCATTACATCAGAGTCTCTTACAGCATGATCAGTAAACTATTTACTCTTTTTTCTTTGGTCTTTTTTGTGTTTTCATACAGAAATCTCTCAAATCCGATGTCAGAACCTGGTTTCTGGATCCAGAGCCTGCGGGTGAAGAAGAGTCGTGTTTCAGGTATTAGCTTAATCATGGCAGACATACAGTAGACCAGCAATATCACTATATACAGTAACTTACATTTCTATCTCTGCTTCTCAAACTGCCTTCAGGGTGGTGCACTGTGACTGTTGTTATAATCTGCAAAACAGGAACATGCAGAAATAAACATGTTGTGGACATTTATACTCTTATTGTCATGCAAACAGTTTACATCTCGACATATTTACCCTGTCAAAGTCGGATTTCTTTTCCGTGGACTCGGGATGTTTTTCTAGAATGTGCAGCATGGCGTCGTGAAGCGTCAGGAAAAACATCGACGGCTGAACTTCATCATCAAAAAAGCAACAGTTGTGCAGTTTTTCCAGAATGTAAGCTGCAGGTGAGAAGAAGGTATGAGAAGTACTGAAGTTTTATCTCTAAGAAGTTAAAGTCAAAATTTCTATTATATTACAGATGTTGTCTCTCACGCAGACTTTGAAGTATGTCACACACTTTTTAATCTCTGTTAACACTTCTTTATAAAAGGCTGAATCTACCCGGGCATTTGAATGTCAGTGTGGGATCTACACTGGTGTTTGTGGTGCAATAATAATCATTTATAATTTGTATGAGACACAAATCTGCCTGATGCTGTGTCACTAAAGACAATCAGCATTTAGATTTCTTGACTTCCTGAAACTCAGCATCAGAAATGATGGATCCCACCTCCATTCAACAAACAAACATTATAAAAGTAGTTTTCTTCTCCTCTTGAAGACAGACCTGACAAAGCTTGACTTTTGACTAATCTGCATCATGATGTTGTTATTTCAGCAAACTTAAGACCCGTTAATTACAAGAACATCACAAGAACATCAGTTTCTGTTTGAGGTTCATACCGCTGAAGGAAGCCAGAGTGAAGCCTTTGTGGTGTGGTTTACAGGGAAACTGAGACTCACCACAAACAGCTGAACTAGCACAACTCTGGGGATGTAATGAACTGATGAATGATTGTGTTGTGATGTAGTGATTTGCAAAAGCCTTCATTATTGACACATTAGAGAGAGATTTGGATCTTTCTGAACGGTTGGTGATGACTTTGTCAGGTCTGTCTGTGTGGGTCGAGACCAAGGGAGAGGCTCCGGTGGCTGGTAGTGAGGCTTTCAGCAGTGTGTCTGCCCCCTGGTGGCTGGCTGCAGTATAGGTCTGACTGCTCCCCCATTCATTTGAATGGGGATTTTTTGGCTTCAGAACCGTACAACGGGAAGAGGCGGAGCAACGCTGTCCATTTTTATTTACAGTCTATGGTCGAGACCAAGCGGCAACCTCCGGTCTTAAAATATGAGTCCAATGCGGAAGTGCTAAAAACTGCGGTTCATTGGGGATCCGCTTGAGGCTGGCTCCGGAAGTACCGGAAACCACATACACACCAATTCAAAAAAGCTGATCTTTACAGCAGAAATAAACATGTTTGCAGCCTGGTACAAAAGTTGTAGACTCCGGATAGCTCATTTCTCGATCGGCACACACTGTACGGGGGGGGGGGATTTTTTTCTAATGCCTTAATTTAGAAGATATTGAGATTACTAGTCTTCCAATGAGAGGCACAACTGACTCGATTGACAGGCGGGAACACTTAGCTGTTGGCTAGGAGGCTTAAAGCCCGCCTCTTTACGTCACAATCACTGGACAGCAGCAATATGGCTGCCGCGATGATTGGCCTCCAAACAGCGCTTCAGAAACAGATGGGTGACGTCACGAATACTATGTCCATATTTTATACAGTCTATGGTCGAGACTTAATCTCTTCAGGTTTATACTTACTGTCACAAGCCACAATGTAGACCTCAACTTCAACCCGGATCAGCTCTGTCAGCATCTGTAAAACATCTAAAGATTAGATTAACAGACAAACAGCTCCTCCTGCTGCTGTAAATCACCAACTCACCATTTTGAGCCCTTTTAGGGCTGAGATGTCGATGAAGGAGACGGCAGCGAAGTCCAGAATCAGACTGTGGACGTCCACTGTGGGGACGATGATGTTGGCGGGAAGCCGGGCGTTCCAGTCAATCCGTGCAGGAAGGTCCTTAAAGTCTGTGGGCAGGTCCAGCTCCTCTACGTTACTCTCATCCTCTGACTCATTGAGGGGTCCACATGAGGTGTTCAAGAGCCCTTTCTGTGAGGGGGAAACAGAGTTTGTACCTTTTTATTTAATGGATTCAAGTTTGTTACCCCCTATCTTGGAGTAGTAGACAGAAATCTCCGATGTCTAATATCTCCTGCAACGAAGACAGCCCCAAAGCTCAATGAAGCATGCACCGCTCCACAAACCATGTCCATCCTTGGAACTACTCTGCACTTACTGTAATGGTTTAATAGTTAAATCTCACACATGACTGATGGGAAACTGATTGCGTGGTGTGTTACCTGTGGTCTGTACTTTGATTGGTTTGTAGGGGAGTTCCTCAGCTTTTAAAGCTTCAAATAACACAACTAAAGTCTGCTTAAATGTTGTATGAGAAGTTGTAGACATGCTGTAAAACACCAGAGCCTGACCTGCCTGACACAACGCAGACCTACCTATTTTATGAACACACATTTACTTCAATTAAAAGATAGCTGGAAGTGAACTTTGTACCATCTTCTGAGGAAAAACCATTCCCAGTATTTCACGCGATAAAACAATAAAAGATGATTTACTGGGACTTTTATGGCTTACTGAACGTGTCTCCAGTGAAAGTGTGTTGTTGATGTTTTTACACCTGAAACCGGTCAAAGTCTTTACTCACTGATGTCCACTGCAGGTCTCCCTTCTGTAGAAGTTTCCGGATCTTCCTCAGCGCTTTGTTCCTCTTCCTCAGCACTCTTAAAGGGTTAAATCCAACCTGAGGAGACCTTCAAGTTAGCTTAGACTTCTAAGAAACAAAAGTAGCTACAACAAGACGATGATGTCTTACAAATTAAAGGAACTACGTTGAAGGTTTCTGGATGTGAATAAATATTTTGAGACTGCAACGTTAAAAAGAAACAGCCAATGTTGTACTCACAGCTTCCACCAGCTTACTCTTAAAGAACTCGATGTTTGCAAAAAAGATCGGTGATGGTATCCTGAAGATCTTCACTCCCTCAGGCTCGTATATCTGGAGAGAAGCATCACATTTATCCTCTGGTTAAAGCCAAAAGCATGCAAGTCACAGGAGGAAGGAGGAAGAAGGAGGCATCTATCACCTCTCTAGTTCCCACAAGGATTATAAAGACACAGGGTGTTTCTTATAGGGAGTAAGCGCTCATTAAAAACAGTTTTTCTTACTGCAGGTGAAATTAACCTTTAACATCCTTCTTCCTTCTTCATGCATATTAGTAATCGCATCATAAGCAGGACAACCTATGTGCCAGATCTTTAACTCTACTTCCTTCCAGTTATGATGCAGCCTCATGTTTACAAACAGGTGTACAGTGCACTGTAAAAATGAAAACTTAAAATTGTTGGCCTGAAAATGATTTTCTGGTTAAGTAAACAAAAAAAATTCAATTTTGTTGCAAACTACATCAAAGTATTAACTCACTACCTGTATTAAGTTTGTTGTGTAAAGTTGGTCTCATTTCATAAGTTAGGTCTGCAAAACTTGAAGTTATGGGTTTGAGGCTCGGCTCAATTATTTCAGTATGCTTCAGGCAAAGAACGGGGTCTCCAACTCAAATCTACAGGGTTTTTCAACACTTTCAATTCCCCACATGTGGCGCCATCTCTCCTGTCCTGTGTGGATTTGATCGCCCTAAAGGTGAGTATTTTGTTTGAGTATTATATTGAAACTCTAGCTTTACAGTTGGTGAATTGATTACCAGTTAACGTAACTTTAATTTGTGTAGTTAGTTTAATAAGGCATGGTCATTACAATAGTTAGCCACCTTGAACATTAGCTAGCTACCTTGCAAGTGTGAAAACGGTGTAGTGACGTGCAGTAATAAAGGTACATTTTCTGAACAATAACTAATAAGTTTGCAAAACTTTCACTTCTTAGTATGTAGAACTTAAAACTTGAAGTTACACCACATATGAATGATAAGTTATCTCAACAAAAACTAATCAGTTAGCTCAAATTTAAGATTTCTAGTTAGCCTCAAAACTCAAAAATCGAGTGCAGACAGTTGCCTTGAAATCTTGAGTTTTCACAGCTTTTTCCTTTTAACAGTGTTGTATTATTCTCCTCATCTTAAGAACTTTACTCAAAATAAGATATAGGAAACATCTTTCAGAACACGATCAGCTTACATTGATGTAGTCCTTTCTGTCTTTGTAGATATCAGTTCCTTGGATGTTGGCCAGCACACTGCAGCGAGGGCTGAAAGAAATGAGGACATGACAACTTATTAAAAAATAAAACAAAGCTGCAAAATCTGAAACTGAGCAAAGATAGGAAAGATTAAAAGACAAGGGCCATGTTTACTCCAGAGGATGTTGTTAAGAACAGCTGTGCTTTCAGCTACATGTCAACTCGACATGCTAACATACCTGACAATAACAATGCGAACAGATAGATGCTAAGCCGGTAGCATTACCATAATTCAGCATTCCAGTTTAGCATATTTGCATGCTACTGTTTGCTTGTTAACATGCAACAAAAACTAAAACTGTGGCTGATGGTTTGAGTTTAGATTTGGAGGTATGAAGCCTCAAGATGTTTTTTACATGTTACCGTTGAGGTCTGCACACATTTTAATGAGAGTTTGTCTAAAAGTTGACAAAATCTAAGAAACTGCAGGATGAGATCAGGAACTAAAAGTCACAAAGTCCGATTGATATAGAAGTAGTCAGATGGATCCTCACAACTGAACCCTGAGGACGACACTGATCAGCTCCACACCGAGGCCTGCAGCCAGTCCGATATCTAACCCCAGTAAGATGGAAGCGACGCAGGTAGTAATCCACACCACCTGCACAGAGATGAGAGGGAGTTTAAAGCACACGTCTTATTATTAAATCTTTCATATCAGTCATCTGTATGAGAGAACTTACACAGTCCGGTTTGTCTTTCCTCCACAGGTACGGGACGTCTCTGACCTGCATCAGCATGCCCTTCAGGTTGACAATGATCACAGCGCCCAGCACAGACTGTAAATGATGGATCAGAGGTTAAAGTTCAGACAGTCCAGACCCTGAAGACTCTTTTATTTTGGTTCCTAGGTGTTCTTTGGTTCACCTTTGGGAGTGGCTGCAGTAAGAATCCAATGGCCAGAGTGACGATCATCACAACGATGGCTGACAGTAAACCGGCAATCTGAAAAGCATGAACAGGTATGTTAGAGTGATTAATAGCCCTATTTCCTTGTGCAAAGTGGGATAATGTCTAGTGAGCGGGTGGCTATGCAAAATAGAGTTCTTAAAATGTGAGACAAGATCTATTCTATCCTGAAGCAATTCATTTCCCCATGACTGCTGCATAATTTGGCTTTCACATAACTGCTTCCTGTCTGTTTTCTTCTGTTTGTTAGATGTCTCTTTAACTCAGCTCCTCGTGTGTTTTAACATTGCTCGCAATTATCTGCCCAGCTTCCATCCTCTTATCATCTTTTCTCTGCAGGTGACACGTCAGATCAGCTCGTGCTCTCTGAATTAAATGAAAGTAATCTTAAAAATATACTCCATGTTGTCAGCGATGCTATTGGATAGTATGTTTTTACCACAGTGTCAACAAGCAGAGGTGGAATGTGACGGACTCCTCTCGGTGGGTTGATTTTATATGACACGTGTGATCTGGTTGTCCACATTGTAAGGGGTTTTGACCAATCACAATCAAGTATTTAACATAAGCAAGTGATTGGCAAGAAAGTTGGGTAATACATTTAAATATCTATAAAGTAAAAAATCATTTCAGTTACTTTTCTTCTGAGGGTTTGAGAGATTGCTTATGACATTATTATATTTTTCATTACTGACACATATTCAAGCACAATAATAATAATAATAATAATAATAGTAATAATTATAATACATTTTATTTATAAAAGCGCTTTAAAAGTTTCTCCAAGACACTTAACAAGAAAATGAATTATACAAAAGAAAAGCAGAAGGCCAACAATGACAGCTGATCTGCAACAGACCAAATAATCTGCATAAGGAGAAATGTGCCACAAATGCAGAAACGATGCAAATTAGAGAACAAATGCAAGACTCCAAATCCTATGCAGCAATAGGGACGTGCTTTAATCAGAGAAAACATGCTGCACAAAGCTAAAATGTTGCATTATAGCAAAGACAATTCTCCACAGAAATTGATTTTTACTCCAATTGGAGGGTTTGGACAGTAATTAACTAACAAAACTTCAGAACAAGTAAAGTTTAAGTTCTGCGCTCATGTTTTCTCCATTTGGTGTCCTCGGCTCGGCTCTAGTTTTACTCAATTTTGTCCAACTTTGATTCAAAGTCATCCTCAGCTTGGACTATAATCAGGCTGAACCAGGATAAAATCAAACGTGTTAGTGTACCTGTGTTTTTCCTCCTGTGCTCTCCTGAACTGCGCTCCTGGACAGAGCTGTACTCGCTGCAAACGACTTGAAGGAGGCTCCAAAGATATTGCTGACTCCAAAAGCTATCAGCTCCTACAGAAAAAAACATGCTATCTATCATCATCATGATCAGCTGCAATGTTAATGATGTGAGGATTAACATCATTGTAGCTCATACCTGGTTTCCATCTATGATGTAGTCATGTTTCACAGAGTAGACTTTAGCCACAGAGAAGGCGACGGCAAATCCCACGATGGCCATGGGGAAAGCTTCCACTGCTGTTCCCTCGAAGATCTGAAGGTCCGGGGCAATCGGAGTCTCGTACCTGAGAACAAAGCACAGTTAGTAGTCTGTTATGTTGAAATATTTCTGCAAAAAAGTAACTTAAGTCAAATTAGATATTAGTCAAACATTACTTGACAGAAATAGGAGTACTCTAACGCATCATATGTGCATTTCGACACCCAAACATCACATTTCAATCAATCTTATCTTTTACATGTAGGGTTGTATTTAAAATACAACAATAGTCTACCTTTCCTTACATGTCTGCTTGAGATTACTGTGTAACTCATTTTTAAACAGGTGCCATGTTTTTAACTTTCACTATGCTGCCTTAGCTTAAGAGTTGTCGTTGGCCCAGTTTGCACAGAGCACATAAAAGAATGATCAACTCAATCGTATATTGCAGTACTTACAGATTTTTACAGCTGACTGACATCAGAGTTCATAAAACACCTCCTTAGTGTCTATCTGATGGGTGCAGTCTAAGGCAAAGGTATATGGATGTTTTGTTGTATTGTTAAGACCTCATTATCTTTACACTGTGATACTATGAATGAGTCTGTTTTGACTGATAGTGAGAAACTCATAAAGTAACGACACATATGAGACACATTTCTGACCTGAAATCAACTTAGACAGGTGTTTGAGAAGCATAGAAGAGATCTGGGAAACTTAAAGATTAACCACATAACCCATCACTCCTGGGTTGTTGTAATTTTACTTTATGAAATTATGAATTGGTATGGGAGATCATAATTTGTCCATTTGTCTTCATGTTAAGTTTTTATCTGGAAGCCACTTGACAAGCCAATCAGGGTGTTTTCTGGCTCCTCCTGCACATTTATGTCCCTAAAGTTAGTGTTTAGTTGCTGCTGGATTTACCTCTAAAGTCTGGTTTCCAATCTGCCTCTTGTTATTGAGCAGTAATGTTTTGTTTTGTTCTATTATGGTACACTGTAACTTTAAATACTACACACTGTACCTTTAAAAATTACACACTGTATTTTAAAATACTACACACTGGACCTTCAAATACTGCACACTGTATTTTTAAATACTACACACTGTACCTTCAAAAACTACACACTGCATATTTAAATACTTCACAATGCACCTTTAAATAATACACACTCTACCTTTAAATAATACACACTGTACCTTTAAGAACTACACATACACTGAACACTGTATATTTAAAGGCACAGTGTATAGTATTTAAAGGTACAGTATGTAGTATTTAAAGGTGCAGTGTGTTATATTTAAAGATACAGTGTGTAGGATTTAAAGGTATAGTGTGTTGTATTCAAAGTTGCAGTGTGTTATATTTAAAGGTACAGTGTGTGGTATTTTAATGTGCAGTGTGTAGTATTTAAAGGTACAGTAAAGGTATATACTGTACCTTTAAATTCTACACACTGTACCTTTAAATACAACCTTACTGTAGGTTAAAGCTAGTGATCTTTGCAGAATGATCTTACTTTATTAATGTATTACCTGGGGAAACGTGTTAATTCTTTTTCCAGACTTATTTGAAAAGTGTTTGTTGATGTAATTTTCAGTTTGGCCAACAGAGGCTGACGTTTTCTCTTGAGGTTTTAATGCGTTTAAGTTGTAGTCCAGTGGAATTTTTATATTGTCTTGCAAAACAACAAGGGAGCTATCTACTGTAACCTGCTTGTAAAAACTAATCTAATTATCCTTTTATGTGTTTATTGCTCTGAATCCAGTTTCAAAAGGTTTCATTGATATGCTCTTCTTTTTTTTTCCACTCCTGCTTTGAAAAACAAAACAGACCCTTTGCTTTCAGCTCTTGTGCAGAATATCTCACCCTTTTGGAATATGTCCGACAACATCAACGCCGAATCGATCCTTGAAGTTGAATGCGTAAGAAACTCCACATACGATGACCGTCTGCAAAAGAAACAACAGGAGGTGTGAGTTACAAAAGAAGAGATATTTATTATGTCCTGCTGCACAGATTGTGAACTCTTTCCCTGAGCTGGCAAGAATCCTTTCCTTTAAAGCCTTCAATGACCTCATAAATCAGATCAGTGGTTGTTACGGTCACAGTCAAATTAAACATTATCATTATTACTGATATGACTAACAACACTTATATGACGTGTGTTATGGAGACATTCCCGAGGATCGTGTTTCACAATGTTCCTCACCATGATGACTTCTATGGGGATGGGAACGGGCAGCTTGGACTTGTATCTGTCGTTCAGCTCCTTCACGATGAACACCACCACCATGATCACCAAAGAGATCACCACGTCGCACACATTGGTGGAGGAGATCTTGTTAAAAATGATCTCCAGAGTCTGAAAAGACAGAAATCAAGAGCTATAAGAAAAGACTGACCCATGCTACCACATCTCACCTCATTATCAAATTTAATACCTGGGCCAACTACCCTGAAAATATGGGTTTAGTGAGACAGCCTGGTTCAGCTGAAATACAAGACTTTATAAAGTCATCTTAAAGCTCCTGTGAGTTTTTTTTTAACTGGTTATGAAACAGACTTAAATTAATATTCTTACCTCTTTATGAGCTACTGAAACAAGTCAGACCATCAACATAAAGACAGATTATTCCTGTGTTTATTTCTAACGTTTAAATTTGCTGCAGCAGGGAGAGGTGTCACAAATATTAACAGCACACTGCAGAAACACACTTTGTTTACATTTTCAACATTAAAGATTCTCGATGAGTGATAGATTTGATGGTAAGAAGAACACAGGACGAGGCATGGGTCAAGATCAGCAAAGACATTAAAGATACAACTTTGTCCACAGGGGACGCCAAAGTAAGCACAAAAGTTTCTCTTTAGCTTTAAATATGAGGGTGTATGAAAAGGAAACAGCTTCTTAACAGTTAAGAGTGAAAGCATATTTCTGTCATTTCAGGTCAAATAAGACTTAACTTTAGTTCTGCAGAACCTGATTTAAAAAAATTGACTTAGCCAACACAATACAAAACAACAATGCAGTCGTTAGACTCAGAGGCAGATCTCATACACAAATACTTCATTAAAAAAAAGGTCCATAGTCCTACAGAAATAAATAAATATTCAATTGAAAATTAAAATGGAATAAATAAATGCATATTACATAAATACAAATTAATAATATTTGGGTTTTTTTCAAAAGTTTTTCTTCCAACTTTGGAACTGTGGAATGTGTAGCTTGGTGGTGATATAATCTGAATATAATAAACAACTAGTGTTTTTTCTAATACTGTAATTAAAATAATAATGATAATAATACATTTTATCTATAAAGTGCTTTTCTGAAAACTCAATGACGCTGCACAGGGGATAAAAACATCATATAAAACAACAGATGAATAAATACATGAAAGAAAAGCATAAAATACATTTAAAAGCAATCATACATTGAAAGCAGTTCTGAATAGGAGGGTTTTGGTGAGTGATTTGAAAGTGGACAGGTTGGGGCAGTTTCGAATGTTTAGTGGTAAGGCGTTCCAGAGGGTGGGGGCGGCAACAGAGAAAGATCTATCCCCCCAGGTAGATCTATACTTTTATAAAAAAAATAGTCTGCCTCTGAAACTTGGAAAAAACAGGTCTGAAGGATGAAAGACCCACACATCTGACTTTCAGAACATTTAGAAGCTTTAAATGGTTCTGGACTTACATAAATGAGAGACAGTGGTCCACTGATGCCCGGGACATGCAGCCCCAACACAAACTTGAGCTGCGATATCAGGATGTGGACGGCAGCTGCTGTGGTGAAGCCAGAGATCAGAGTGTCGGACAGGTACATGACTACAAAGCCCACCTGAAGGACACCCATCGCCAGCTGGAAGAGACCGAGAGATCATGTTGACGAAAGCGTTTCCATCAGCCCTTAGTTAGATGTCAAAACTTGCAGGACAGATGTTTGCTGGAACTAAGCACTAAGCAAGTTGATCTGCTGAAGGGTTAACCTCAGTGTTTGAGGTGAGTCTGTCTCACCTGCATGCAACCGACCAGGAAGGTGATTGAGGAAGCCACCAACACTCTCTGCTCGTCTCTGCTCAGGCCCTCAAACCCGGTAATGTTGGCAGGTGGACCCTCATCAGGGACCAACCTGGTGACCGCTGAGCCGATCATCAGACACAAGACCGGGAACGGACCTGTGATAAAAGAGAGAGAAAGAGATGATAGACAGAGATGCACTTCCTCCTGAACTGTAGCAAGTTCTCTTTACTAAGAGATTCCCACTACAGGGAAATTACTAAATAATAACAAACTTCCCAACATTAACCCCAGAAGAGAAACTGTCAGTTCTCCTGGGGGAAGGGTCAGCAACTCCTCTGGCTGCTAAATATGTGTCTGCCTGTCACAGCCTGAGAGAAGCACCATCCCATAATATTTGAATTTAGGTGAAGGTTTTATGAGCAAACCACATCAAGTGAGGACATTGAGATATGCTGTGTGGGTGACACCATTGTTTTAATGCATATAAAATATGTAATGAATATATATGTAATGAATATATATGTAATGAATATAATATGTAATGAATATATATGTAATGTATGTGTATAAATCTTAGAGAGGAAGGGTAGATGGCTGACTTCTTCACATCAGGCATTTGAGCGTGTTAGGAGCAGGCCTCACCCACTGAGATGTGTCTGGAGGTTCCCAGGAAGAAGTAGATGATGACGGGGAAGAAGGCAGAGAAGAGTCCGTACCAGGGGGGAAGAGAGGCCAGCAGGCAGTAAGCCAGACCTGAGACACATCATCAACACATTATTCAGATTCGAAAATAGATCACAGAGTCCTGATGCTTTGTTTGTTTCAGGAAAGTCAGCCAGTATTTTCAGCCTCCTGTTACTACTCCTTGCGCGGATAGAGAGTGAGAGAGTTCACAATGGGACCTAATATGATGCCATGTTGCAAAAGAAGCGTTTTTTAGTAAAAAACAACCAGTTTGTCCCATTTTGTCTTGTAAAACATACATAAACACAACTTTCTCAGCATCTATTTTCAGACAAACTTGTGTATAAATATTGTAAAATAATTGAACCTACAGGTTGTTTATCACTTTCATGTGAGGGACGCTGTTCCGCTGCCACAGATTTATTATCATGGAGCTGTATAATTATTCTAAACAGCTCAGCTATAGAGGAGGACTGACTGTGTACCCTACAGGAAGCTTATCATATATTATCAGGTTGGACACAAGAGCTGATTGGAAAGCTATGCCATGTGGAAGACGAGACAAGTGAAATCAGAAGCATGAAAGCTGGAGCCAAAGAGTCCGATCATTAAATCTCATGATGCTTTAATAAATATTGCACGACATGCTTGATTTTTGTATTGGTTGAAAGGGCCAGGGTTAAGTTTAGGGATGTTTGAAACAACATGTGCACGTAAAACTGACTGCAAACTTCAGCACCAACAAAATATTGTATGCCAAAGCAGCAACAACAGGATAGATGCATACTTATCAATACAGAACAAGGTAAGGGTATGAAGTACTTCAGACTTACGAGGTGTTATATCTAGGAAATCGGACACAGGGAAACGTGCAAAGCGTCAAAGTAAGCTAATACAAATGAACGGCTTAAAGAGGACCCTTGCACTCAGAGAAACTGTATAGGTTGTTGAAGAATCATATGATGTAGAGAATTTGATGCATGCTTTAAGGCCTCAACAATCTTCAAGCTACTGAGAAATGGAGAAAGTGGTGTAACTCTAAAAGCTTTTACAAAGCTGGAAGAGTATGGACGTTTAAATTAGAGGCTACATGCACTGACACCACTGGACTGTTGATATTCCATCAAAGCAAATACAATGTAAGTCTAAAAATTAAGAGAAAAATACAGAACAAGGTAAAACCACATTGAATACATTAGACCTCCAATGAGGAAGGAAAAAAAATACTTTCACCCTTTTTTTCTTCCGTTTTTGATCAACGAATGCTTTAATTTTAGAGTGTTCCGCAGCAAAAACTAAATTCTCACCTCTTTGAGATTGACTTATTTCAAGTGCAAACATCTCACTACAATTAATTCAAGACACATTCACCTGAAAAGTCCACAGTAAAAAGGTACTGTGTGGAATTTGTTGCAGGTTATGAAACTGGCTGAAATAAACATTGATGCCTATATAAGACCTACAAAAGCAAATCAGACCATGAGTAGTGAAGAAGATTTTTTCTATGTGGTCTTTTTGAATGTCTAAAGATGTGACATGAGGAGCATTTCTCACCTTTTCCACATCAAAGATCCTCTCTGAGTGAAACATGTGACCCTTAGAAGAAAGTGCACGCTGCTTACTCATGTATGAGAGATAAATAAGCTACAGATTTGTCCACACAGGGCACCAAAATCTGCACAAACCAGAAGTCCCTAACAGGAGCTTTTTGTGTAAACAGATAACTTATCTAGAGGTTAAACAAATGTGTGCATGCATCAGTCACAACTCTTTCCTGGGAATGATCTTGCACAAGGTTTTTCTTTAGCAGCTCTGAGTGATTGAAGATGTATTTGTGTGCTCTCGTCAGTTTGGTCATGCAGAGAGAATGAGGTGACTGATAAACATGTCAGCTTCTTTTTCACTTCCAGGCCGGTGTGTGTAAGTGTTTATTCAAGGAAACAGCATTATAGTGAATCAGTTCTGTGTAATACTACATTTTCTCCAAGTGACCTCTCCCAGCAGTCTTTTCTCTCAATTTCAGACTCCATATCTCTGCAGACCGACCTCTTTGAAGCAGGATTCGTCCAGCAGTTGAAGGTGAGCTGAGTGTAACCTGTGGGAGTATCACAGTACCCACACACATTCCTCTCCTCTGACCGCATTAAGGAGTTTCTACTTCAGAGGAAAGGACCTCTCTGTTTGAAGCATTTACCTTGCAGGACAGCGACCAGTCCAGTGCTGACACCGGACACGATGTCGCTCAGCAGCCACTCTTTGAGTCTGTAGATCCTCAACCATCCAATGACAGGCAGAAGGGAGAGAGCTGCATTCTTTGCCCGTTTGGCGTCACATCTACAACCACACAACAACACAAACAAATATAAAGTCAGAGTTTAATGTATGTATTTATGCCAGTGAAAGGAAATACAAAACTGAGTACATCACACTTAAAGTATCGCCGACTGCAGCGTAAGTGGTTGACAAATCTTTAATCTAAGCAGCATTAGAAACATAAAATCAAGCGAGAACAGAAATACTCTTCAGTAAGCTATGAGGGGAGAACAGGGTCAAATGAATGCTTTTAAACTTTGCACCATGACAGCAGAGTTAATGTTAATGAAACAGAAAGGAGAAGTTGAACGGCACACTGAAACTGCTGAATGTGTATACACAACCACAGTCCAAAGAAATATATATATATATATATATATATATATATACTTGTTGTAGATATTTAACTTAATCCTACGTTTACTTTCTAAAAAAAATTTAATTAATGTTTTTTTTGTAAATGTTCTTGTGAGTTTATTCTTGTAAATTTGCTACTTTTTTTTTTCAATTTCAGATTTGTATTCATATATTAAGTTTCTTTCTCTTCTGATTTAATTCTTGTTAAATTCTGAATTTTCCTCATTAATGAAGGACTTTATTCATGTGCATTTAAAACTAGTTGTCTTGTAAATATCTGAGCCTATTCTTGTAAATTCATGGCTTTTTTTAAATATCCGACGTTTTTCTTGTACATTTCGCACTCTTCTCCTCTTAAGAATCTTTTGTAAAATAAATTGTTTCTTTTTCTCATCTCTTGTTTTAATCATGTAAATTTACAGCCACTTTCATGTGAGTCTACTACTTTATTCTCATACATTTCTGTCTTTATTTTCTCGTTCATTTCAGCTTTTTTTGTCACAACTTGAATCTCTTAAAATTACAATCTAAGTCCCTTAACATGATGGCTATATCCTCAAAATCTCAACTTTCTTATCCTTAATGTGGCCTTTGAACTCCTCTGTAAAAAGTGTTATTTCACCCGGACTTGTATGGTAAAACAGAGCCAATTTATGGGTTTTGTAAATGTTGTACTTGAAGTAACCCAAGACCATCTAATATGAATTTATTCAACTATACAACACAAGACACTGAACTAAAACATTCCCTCACAGCTCTTTTTTAAAACAACTTAAACAATTTTCTGAACCTAGGATTTGACCTGTAGTATCTTTTCTTCATTGATAAGATGTTCAGAGATGAATAAGTCAATAAATGTTTAATACACTTGATGTGGAGGGATTTCTGTCAAATTAATTTCTTATATACTTAAGTTTCATTAAATTGCTTTAAAAATGGGATCAAGTTTCAGGTATTTTTCTCCTGCTGTACCAAACAGTTTTATAACAATACTTTTTTTTTATGACATTTTTTGGGTTATTGAATCATAAATGATTAAAATGTCAGGACTTTGCTTTTTCACAACATCTCATGGGAAACAGAAAAGTGTGAAAACTTGTCAGAAGAGGGAAAAATCTAATTCATTAAAATAATACTTGATTTTCTGATGCATGATCCCTCTTATAATGATCATCATACATTATTTTTCCATCTAAATATTCATAACTCACAGACATTAAGGGTTAACCAAACTGTGGTTTCAAAACAGGAAACATTGAAAGCAGTTCATGCTCCTTACGTGAAGTACTGCTTGACGTGGTCCAGCATGGTCTTGCGGTGTCTGTAGACCTTCTCGTGCTCCTCAGAGAACGACTCCTCGGAGTACAGCGGCCGGGCCACCACATACTGCCTTGCTCCTGCTCGCATCATCTCTCCTCTGCTCTCTGGGGACCACTGCCTCGTCTCTATGTGGCTCTGAGATCAAGTAATCACATTAAGTTAGGAAGAGGATGCTGTGGTGGCTTTGAACACGACTTATCAAAGAACATTAACAGCAAACTACAAAGATCCAGACCCTCAAGTATCGTCAGGGAACACGAGCCAGGTCAGGACCTGCTGGGTTTGTCAGACTTTAACTGAGCTCTGAAAACAGATTCTCACTGGAGTGTTGCAGCTTCTTGACCTTTCTTAGATCAGGTTCTTTATCAGCACCTCAAGAATTCCAGACACAGCTATTCACAATTTGGATTTCATAATCCAGCATCCACCGATTCAAACATTTAAAAAAAAACATCATATCTCAAAAAAGTTCCAGAAATTTATTTCAGGTCTCTGATCTTGGTTCTCATGCAGGTGAAGCCTCCAGTTTGTGTTGTTTAAACGTTTGAGTAGGATTGGTATCACTTTGATCCAAAAAATCCAGATTATCTTGATCCCAGCAGAGGGCTGGATTCAAGATAAACATGACAAAACTTTTATGTAGGTCAAACTAACACATTTTTTACAACAGTGTCAACACTTCAGACATGTTTATTTATATTTTCTCTTAAATTGCAGAAGTAAATTAATATATAATCATCCAAATATCAAACGAAAAATATCAAATTAAGAATCAAAAGTCAGGCTTTCAAGTTGTGTGGAAATTGGCACCCCCTGTGGTCAAATTATGTAGTGCATGGTCACATTTAGAGCTTGTAGTAATTGTTGGATTTTGTAATCTTTGTCTGCACTGGTAATTCATTCAAAACTGGATTAGTTCAGCCTGATCCAGACCTCTTCAAATCACCAAATCTGGATTATCAGTGCTTTAAACGAGATCTAATCTGAAACATCTCATTCTCCAGACTGATAGCCTTACTGGGATAAGATTACCATTGAAGAACTTGGCCCCATGTGCCTTTTCAATCCTCCAGAGTTTTAGAGTTTTCTGACACAACAGCGTCAAAAAGATTCAAAGTAACTTCCACTCCCTCAGCAGCTCATCCCACTTACCTGATCGCGTCCTTATCTGTCTCAAATCCAAACTCCCCACTCTCTCTGCCTCCACCTCCAGCTCCTGAAGACCAACTGAGAAACCAGACAACTTTTCCATCCATAAATGCCACCTCTGCCTCTTATCACGACTGTAATTATTAACAGCAATTATGATAGAGTCTCCGTTTCGCACAACTGCTGGATCCCTGCCTTATCCTTGACCATTGTTCTGTCTGATATCTGTAACCTGCAACATTCATTGGAGGCTTTTCCGCCTCTGTGGAGCGTTTGGAATATACTGTACCGATGGGCAGGGTAGGGAGGATGTGGACAGGACAGACAGGGCAGGTCATTGTTACAAAGTGGAAATCAAGTCGCTTTTCAGGATGGGGAATGCTGCTGAAGGTCGGTAAGGTAAAAATAGTCTGCAGGAGCAACGCTTGCTTGCCTGCGGGAATCACAAGTTATATTCAAAAGCATGTCTATCAAGCTTCACATTTACCAGAAATCTTAAAACTCTGCCAACCTTTAATCGTTATCCAACACAAAAGAGAGGAAAGAAAGTTAACGGGAAGGAAGCTTGGTCCAAATTTAAAGCGGCTCCAAAATATCTGATAAGCAGGAGCAGAACCTGAAGCAGGGGAACGTGTGTTTGTGTAAGAGTGTGTGTGTGTGTGTTGAGGTTTAACTGGTTTGCTCTCTGCTTTCAGTCTTATCGAGGTGTCTGCTCAGGATAAAGTGGAAGTGATACCTCCCTCCTCTGTTTTTACAGGGTCAGGTCAGGTTTATGGGAAATGTGTTTGTGTGTGAAAGGAGACGAGTACCGCTCAGAAGAGGTGGAACAAGGGCGTGCAAATATTTCTTCATTGTACTTAAAATGATCATCTATTTCTTAAATATCATCAAAATATAATCACAGACAAAACTCAACCAAAGACAAATCAGCTTTTAGATTAATAATAGCCTGCAAAGCACAAAAAGACAAAGCAGTGTCAGATGTGTTTGTCTCTGCACTTGCAGCTCTCTCAATTAATGTCAGGTTCACTTCTCGATCAAAATAAGGGATGAGCAGGACCTCTGATATCGACATGATCAACAACCACGTTTGTGTTGGGGATACGATTCCCCAATCTAGAGCTGCTGTTGAAAACTGTACACAATTCCCTCCTGTTGCTTTTAATGTTATCTTGCAAATATTTGTATGCAGAATTCCCTTCACAAAGCACATTTTAAGAAAAAAACTCACCCCTCTCTTTGCTAAATTTATGAAACTGTAAGAGTAAGGGGAGGTAGAGCGTTCAGCCTAACCTGACGGGGATTAGCCACAGCCCAAACAGGCTTCCTGCCCTGGCTCTGCCTTCCCTGTCTGCTAATTTACACCTTTCTTGGGACTGTTCTCTTTCCTTGCTCTCTCCTGTCTTCCCCCGAGAAAATGGGGGAATAGAGGAAGGTAGAGTGTACAGCCTATCCAGGCTGGGGTGAGCTCTAGCCCTAACAGGCTTCTGGATCTGGCTCTGCCATAACTGTCCTACTACTTACATATCTCCAAGGACTCTTCTCTCCTGGCTCTCTCTTCTCTTCATTCATGAAACGTTAGGAATCGGGGGAGGTAGAGCGTACAGCCTAACCTGGCAGGGCTGAGCTTTAGTCCAAAAAGTATTCTCTCCCTGACTCTGCCTTCCCTGTCCTCTTAATTACACTTTGAAGGACGGTTCTCTTTGATGGCCCTCTCCTCTCGCCTCTCTTCCCTCAGGAAACTTGTTGAGTGGGGGGTGGTAGAGCGTACTGTTAGGACAAAGGGGTACCTTAAGCCCCCTTTTCATTTCTTTTCTTTTCTTTTATTTACTGGTCACTGGTTTGTCTGATATTGTTAAACACACCCTGTTCCTGAGGTGCCACCCATGAAAGGTGGTTGGCCCTGTTTGTATGACATCACCTGATTGAGGTGATGAGCCGCAGCTGGGATGCGAAGAGGATGCCGGCAGATAACCACAAGACTCAACGACAGAGACGTCCATGAAACCTTGGAGAACCAACAGCGCTTTTAAGCTTAACCCAACCAAACAAAAGAACTGTTGAACTCATAGAAGTTTGGGCTCACCCCTCACCACCCACGTCGCCCAGTATAGTCCGACGGACCGACGCACAGGTGAGCTGACCCTTTTCAGTTTGCCTTACTGAGAACCAGTCCTTTCCCTTCGCTCTTGTTTAATATCACTGTTCATGTTAGGGCTGTATTAGTTTTCACTCATACCTCTACACGGGGAAGTTCGTAACAGTACAGCCTCTAGCCCAAAAAGGCAATTCGTCTTGGCTCTGCCTTTCCTGTCCTCTTTCTAACATCTCTCTTTTCTCTGTCATTCTCTTGTCTCTTTCTCTCCACATGTGGATATGATGGGCAGTGAGAGCCAGCCTGAACACGGGTGACACAGGGACACCAGAGCAAAGTGATGATCCTCCCCTAGGTGTTGTTAGTCTAACTTGACAAACATAGGTGAAAGGCATTGCTCCCTTGATAACCTTGTTGATATTTGGCCCCTGCTGGCTCATCTAGTCACGTAAGGCCATTTTGAAGGATTACAAAAAGCATTGGGAGGAGGGTGAAATGGGGGCGTGTCCTCAGTGTGAGCTTATCTTTTCATTATGGCATAAGTATTACAAGGACTAATGCAAATGATTGATGACTTTGCAAAGAAACAGCTGGTAGGAAAGAAACTTGAAGACATTGTAATCACTACTTCTACTCTCTCAGCTTTGGATACAGCAGGACACAGGTGTTCATAATGACTGTGATTAATGCACACTGATTTTAATGCACCTTTCCTGTTTTTACTGTGGACGTGTGCTCATTGAGGTAATCTTATTGGAGCAGTGAAAAAAAAGGACCTGAACTGACCGCGGTGGCTGAATCGTACGGCCTTGGTAAGGTGGTTTCTACCAGCCTTTGTTCTGTCATAGTAAAGATTAATAACAGGTGAATAGAGGAACACTGATCTAATGTTGATTAAGTCAAGGTCAATCAATTTACACTTGGCATGGATTTATTTCCAATAATAAACAGAGAGTGAAGGAACAACGTGCTCATGAGGCACACACGTACCACACACACTCTGGCACAACACTGTCTCAAAATCCCAGAGTGGTTTACTCATATCTTGAATTAAGTAAATGAGTTCATGGCATTGGGACAGCTTCGCACAGTGTCAGGGAAATTATCTTTATATGCCAGCTGTAATTCAACATGTACTCAACGCAATCGCCTGATTGTAGTTCATTAATTATATGAAGATATGATTGGTCGTTTGATATTCTGAGCCTTCCCCCGAGTAAGTTAGGTTTCAACAGGACATGGGCACAAGAGTTTCCTTTAAAAAAGGTTGGTTCTTTCACCTACATTGGAAGATACATGGCTTAGAAATGGAAAAACCTTTCAGCTCACTAATATTTGGATGGGTCCCCAGGGGGGGGGTTTGTTTAAAGGTCACTAAACCCTGAAGTTTCTGCTTCTGGAGGGATGAAGACACACCCACTCACTCCTTTGTGTCGGCACGATCAAAAATCATACGCACACACGAACACTTGCAAAAACATCAGTGGAGCAGGAGGTGACTAAAAGAGCTCAAGCCCAGATTGATTGAACCTGAACTGATCAACAACACTTCCAAATATTCCAACACAGAGGTTTTCAGTTTAAAGAAGAAGTGGTGTGGTGCTTAGTTAATCTTTAACGACAGCCCACTAACAGTCATTTGTCAAACCCAAGTTTACCGAAAGGACAATGAGGACACAGTTGGCTGGAGCCCAGCTTTGTATCTGGAATGATACTTACAGTTACAGTTTTTATAAGTTTGGATTTGTATACTGGTGTATGTTGGAAAAGTTTGCATGCGGCAGATGTTAATAAAGGCTTTCTACATTTATAAACATTGGCAGGATTTTATTTAACATTTCCAAAAAGCCTCTCTAGTCCGCTGGCCTGCTGCCTGGTGATCCAGCTCAGGCCAAGAGATAGTATTTTGTTAACAGACCATAATAGTTTGATAGATTGGCTGATAACTTTGGCTCAGGAAAGAAAACATCAACTGTTTATTATTATTATCCCTTTCTATTATCATTACAATTATCATTATCGCAATCCAACTCTGAGCCAGCGCTGGACAAGCCAACAACTGGAGCTTATCACAGCTCAAAGCACACATTGTTGTCGAAGGATTTATCAACTCAAATGAATGGCAGGTGAAGATGACAGACTAAGGCCCTGTCCCCATACGTGCATACTTTTGAAAGCACAGGTTTTTTCTTTGCATTTTGGTCTTACATCGTGTTTTGCCTATATTATTGAAGACAGCTGAAATAGAGGTTTTGGGGGATGCTGACATCATTACCTCAACTTTAAATGGCAGTTGTTGTTAATATTATTTGCCCATGCACCATAAATCCAAGATGGTGGGCGTGTCGATATCCCCCTGGCACTTGTTGACTTGTTATTCCAATGAAACACAAAGCAGTGAATCTCTCTTGTCGTCCATCCAAAGATATGAATCTTCTCGCTTTTTTAAATTTCATCGTTCTTAATTTAATTCATTTGCTCAAGAAGACATTCAGTTATCATGCACACAATGCTTTTCTAAGATGTTTAACTTGACCGACTGATTAGTCTTTATCACCGAATAATGGCTGATCATGATTATGTCGGCAGAGAGAAAAGACTACTTTCAGAAATATCTGTTTACATGTGGAGGTACATTAAGTTATGGAAATGGAAATGGAAATCCATCTGGTACTTTTTGGGATATGAGTTTGGATCAAAGTGGTGGTGTACTGATAAGCCAACCGACTGGCAGCACCATCCCCAAGAGCCAAGCTGTTAGCACTTCTGAACATGAAAATGAGGTCTCACTGGTCTTTGTAAGACTGAATTTTATCCATGAAAAGTTGCAGATATAGTTTAAACTTCATGAGAAGCAACTGCCGGACTGGATGAACATTTACAGACACTTCAACATATACAGTATGTAACTGAGCTGCTCCACTACAGTAGACTCTCTCTTCTGTGCGCTGTTCTTTATCAAGTATAACTCTGTTGTTCACAGGCGCTTAATAACTTCAAAGCTTTGATAAAATAACGTTATCAGCTGATAGAAGAATATCCGGCTGGTGTAAGTTGTTGTGACACCTGTTTCACGTCTCTCTAGTTTAGGACTCATCTTACGAAATCCAGTTTGTGCTGTGGTGGATCAGCATGACTCAGCTTGTTTGTTTGTTTCCTTGAACATTATCAGACAGACAGGAGAGAATGTGCAAAAATCCCCAGCAACTTCAAGAGGACAAAAACAACCCGCAGCCTCAGCACACAGAGCATACTCGACTGTCCCGTCATTGTGAACAGAACGTGGTGAGACAGATAAAAGGGAGTGGATTAAAGGAAGAGCAGCTGAGTTATCTTCCTGATGTTGTATAACGTACAGTCCTGCGTCATAATGACTTACGGCATCTGTTTTTTGTTGATCAGTTGCTAATGTGTTGGAATGGATCAATGCATTTGGGAGTTGTAGTCCAACAGTAAGTCAATCCAAAAGCAACAAAAAATGGGGGAAAAGGATGATTTTTATATCTGCCCATAGATAAGTCTTGTATTGTCTGAGGAAAAATCTCAACAAGAAAAGTGAAATCTTAAGCAAAATTATTTTTAGGTGCATTTTTGGAAATACGTAGGCAAATCTTTCAAACAAATCCAAACACTCTGCTAAAAGGTAAAGGTACAGATTGTAGAAATGAGATTATTTAGTGTTATCTAGTTGTCAGATTCTAGATTGAATTACTCCCTTGCTTGCTCCTACTGTCATTGAAATGACGGTGGCCTTCGAGGACAAGAAGCTCCTGAGTGCATTTTAAGTAAGATCCTCCATTTTTCAAGTTATTTCCATCAAATACTTTTTTTGCACACGATAACAACTTTCTTCTTCTTAGTCTTGCAACCCATGCATTTTTGCAACCAGTGACTTAACACAAAACATGTATGTTACTAGTTTGTCCGTTTTGTGCTGCTGTAGAAACATGGCGGTGCAAGATGACTTCCTCACGTAGATATAAAAGTAGCTCATTCTAGGGGGTCATAAAGGTTGCTCAGAAAGTCAATTGCTTCCCTCTTCCCTCTGTGGAAAAAAACATATCTAAGGACCCATTGCACCCTGTTCACAATCTGTTTGAACTGCTACCATCAGGCAGAAGATACAGGTGCATAAAAACAAGGACAAACACACTGAAAAACTGTTTCTACCCCACAGCCATCGACGTATTGAACGCTGCGAAACATAAATTCATTCATATACTGTGATACCTTGCCAAGGGAATTGTGCAATAACTGTTGAATGTAGATGTCTGTGTAGGTTTGTCTGTCTTGTGTTTTTTGTAGGGTCTTTTTAGCCCACATTTTATATTTTATTACCTCAGAAACATTTTGCAGTGAAATACAATTGCACTTAAATGAATTGTACCTGTTACAATGACAATAAAGATATTCTTTTCTATTCAAAGTTAAACACAAAATGATTTTTACAATCAGGTGATAATACTCTTACTTACTTAATATCATATCAGCTCGATACTTCACACTGCAACTTCTTGATTGTGATTGCAAATCTCATAAAGGTATGGAAGTAAACTGTACTAGTTTAGTATCCCTTTAAAGTTTTGTCAGAGTTTCATGACTAGTTCATAATCTGCCAGGGACTAAGACATGGTGCAAAAGCTTTACACAATATCATAATTTATGTTAAAAAATATGTCAGGTAGGAACAAATAGAACTATGTAAAAAATATAGTGAAAGGTTATTTGGTAGTTTGTTTTCTGGCAGTAAAGCATCAACAAAGATCCTGGTTAAAAAGTGTAATTCATGTGCATCATGTTGCATTTAGTTCGCCTCTTCGATACAGGACTCTTCAAGAGGGGGGAAACCATAAGTAATTCATATAACTAAAACAATTGTTTACATTTAACTGACCCAGAAAGACACGACAGTGTGATATCGAGACTTCAGGCATGAAACAAGGATTCAGAAACTGAAACAGTCTTCATCTAGTTTATATATCTGTACTTTAAGCGCCATAAAATTTGAAAAAAAAGTATTTCAACTTACAGATTTATAACCTATTAAGCAGCTACTTTGATATCAGAACAGCCTATTGGATGACATTTAAGATACAACTCATAAATGCTATTTCAAATGAAAACACCCTATCTACGAAAACACAAACTCTTCTCTTGTTCCTTGAAACTCTGTTCTGACGTGAGGATTGAAAATTAACTTTCAAAAACAGTCAGTCAAGGACAACATCAAAATAAACCTTCCCTCAGTTAATCTTCCAATAAAACTTCAATGTACACTCATAGCAATTCACACCAGACACACGAAAGGTGTTTTTTATGACACAGACTTTAAACCTATCTCAGGCTGTGAGCACAACAATCACCTGAGGAGATAAAGCCAGCAGACTACACAAACATCTTCCGATTCAGGTCCTGAGATTTTGTACAAAGATATCAGATGTAATCACATTAGTTAAATGACACAGATAGTATTAATGATGGGAAGATTTGTGCTCCAGAAATGAACATACGTTTATCAACAGATTACGACCAAGTTCAAAATTCATACTTTCCAAACTTAAACTCTCTGACCCTCTGAGGTCGAACATGCAGGAAGTGTATGTGGAGCAATTAAAGAGCACTTACTGTTGCAGACGGATCACTCACCTCATGATCAGGACTCCAAGGCTCTTTTAAGGTGCTGCTTCTAAATTCCCAGTCCTCTGAGCTTTATAACTTCTGCTGTCTCAGGAAGAACTCCAACAGTGTTTATATGAGCAATGAATAAAGGCCCAAAGACTGCTGGGATGTACATTTAAAGTGTGCTTTCTTATATGTAAGCATGTTTCCCTCTGTGACTAATACTACCATCCATGCAGTGTTCTTGCAGAGTGGCAGTAGCAATCGTGGTTTGGGACTGAGTAAACATTGTTCTTGTGTTTGTGGAACAATGTTGATGTTTGGATCTTCAAAGTTTCCCACCCAGACACAAACACCAGCTCAGGGTTCAAAGTTTTTGGGTTCACGTGGGTTAAAATGATCGATAGTAACAGTTAAGAGCAAACATAACACTGAAGCCTTGTTTCAAAAACAAGAGGGCCAAATCAGTAATCAACAAATGAGTTAATTGAAAACATCATAACAAAAGATGTTGAGGTGTAAATGTTTAATCACCAATATACAGTAGTCTTGCTATTATCAGAGGTTTATTGTCCTGAGATGAAACTCCTGAAATGTCCGAGTAGATGTATAACAATCCTTCTATTCCTGTTATTTTCCTCTTTAACCTTATTGATTAGCTTTACGTTAGCTTAGGCAACTTTAGTAATTGCTTTGTTTAACAGCTATAATACTTCTTTACATTTTTTGGAGCATGTAAAACTCTGCTACCTGGAAAAATAACGTGTCATTGGGTGGTGAACATCACATTGCAGTAATCAGCTCAGGCTAACTGTTAGCACAACCTAGCGTGTGATTGGGTTAGATCAACACGCTTCTGAAATAACACATTTTAAAAAATTGGGTTAAAACTTTGTTTTGTTGCTCTTTTAAATTAAATGTAATACTAAAGATAAGCTAAATCATTAATGTGGAATAAAAAGGTATGTCTACCAAAATGTTTGTTAAAACGGAAAAGACAATTAGCAACTGGGCTGTGGAGAAACCCCCTGAAAGCCCTGTTACAACCTGATATTTTATTTGCTTTTGATAAATACTACTTTGCTCAGAGTTACATTCAGACAGCTGATTGCATTTGACCCGTATGTTAGTTTCAATACTAAAAACAGGGTCTATGTCTTTGATTTTTTAGCTAGTTGAACACACTGCTGAACACAACCAAAAATACATTGTTTGATATATTTGATTATCTTACTTGAATCAATTTATTTATTGTTATTTAATTTAAGGTAATTCTAGGATTAACTTTGGTGCCTTAGGTGTTATTGATATATTTCGTTACTCACTTTTATAGGTTGATAGTTTTGCAGCAGGTGACGTGTATATAGATGGTCAGGTAAGACAGGAGGGGGCGCACACCGGGGAAGGTGAATGGTTTTTAACCGGGAGATTTTAAAGCACAAAGACTCTAACTATTGTTGAGAGAAGCTTTTTTTGTTGTTCAATAAAACACCAAAAATACTGAATACTTGGCTGGACATTGGCAATCTTTGGACACCATGTACGATCCACTCTCCCCGTGCCCCGTGGCTGGTTTTGATTTGAGTTTTGTAAAGTTGACGAAGTCAAATAGCCACTACAGTAAGATTTATGATTATGTACTTATTTCTAAGTAACTTAGCTTCCTGTTTGCTAATAAACTCAGTCATCGTGATTACAAAAGTACATCACTTAAAAATGATAACAGCTAACGGATAAAACCATACTGAATTAGCCCTTATAGCTATCTAAAATTAAACCAAGCAGACCTTAGAATCTGTCAGAAATTATTCTTAACAACAGCTTGCGAATGTTTTTTTTAATCATGGCCCCGAGTTATTTATTCTCGCCCTCACAGAACATTAACAGTTAAACTTAACCCAAACCAAAGATAGCAGCAGTGTGTTTCTGTGTCTCAGGGTCAGTGGTGTTTTCAGACATCCTGCAGCCCAGCACAAAGAGGAAACAGAGTGTTTATGCCTCAGATGAACCGCATGCTGTGCAGCCTGAGATGAATGGTTTTCTATGTTTAGAATTAAGTTCCTCTCCGAGCAATCAACACACTCAAACAAGTGTTGGTGGACGTTTGCTGTTAGAAATACACTTTGTTCTTCTGCCAGAGGATGTTGGTTGATTTAACAGAAATATAGTGGTCTTAGAAATAATTCAATCATGTATAAACCACTGAGCCCATTCTCAAAGGGAGACATCAGGTACTGCACCACTTTGATTTGGAGTTAAATTGTACCTACAGACGTTGCTCTCGTGAGTTGGATTGATAGATCCCCATTGGTCTAAACCAATGATTTTCAACCACTGTGCCGTGGCACACTAGTGTGCTATGACAGATCGCCAGGTGTGCCGTGGGACATTATCAAATTTCACTTAATTATTTCAAAAAAGTATCATTCATATACTGCAAATAATTTGCCATGGAGTGCGTCTGTGCCTGCAGTGTAGTGACTGGCGGAGTAATTAAATACTTGTCCATGTACTTACCTGCGCTACCCACCCTCTGGGTAAAGCACACTAATGTCCTGTTTAATCTAAGACAATAGAATTAATAATGTGCCCGAGAGGTGTATGTGCCAAGACGTAGGCGTACAATAGCGATGGATAAATATTCAAAAAGGAAAAGTGAAAACTCCAAAGAGGGCCCTGGACAAAATTCTAGACCAGATGAAGAGCGTAATATGGGTTGTTGAAAAGGCAACTTATATGGGAAAAACTACAACGGTGTTTGGAGAGCTCTCACAGCTAGTTACTTAGTAGCTGAACTCGTAGCAAAATCAAAAAAGGGACACATTGTGGCAGAGACATTAATACTACCTGCAAAAACTATTGTAAATAAGATGCTTCGCCCTGACACAGTTAAAGAAGTAGCCAAAGTCCCTCTCTTAGATAAATAGATTCATATATTGAGAGACTTAATGTGTCATTTTGTAAAACTTTTGGTTGGTGGTGTGACTCAGGATTTTTTAAATATATGAAATGTGCCTTGGCTCAAAAAAGGTTGAAAAACACAGATATAGAGTAGTATCAGTTCTTGTCTATAGAGTCTATATGAAAAGGTAATTTTCCCAAATTTGATTCTTTATCATATTAGCTTTTAGTTGTTACAAGATACTCTGTACTGTTGGCATTTTAAAGTTTTAAAGTTATAAACAGGGCAACACAAAGCTTGAAGCTTCCACCAAACTGGCTGGCTGCAGTATAGGTCAAAAACTCCGTCTCTCCCATTCATTTGAATGGGGCTGCAGTCAAACTTTAAAAAATAAATACACGTCGTACTAATGTTTCTCACATCCGTATGCTGTGGTGATATGTAGTTGTTATTTGACTGTTTTGTGTTCAAGGCCTCTTTTTTCTTAAAAGTTTCTTTTTCGTTAGTTATTAGAGTTTAAAAAACGGGTTTTCACTTCCGGGTTTGCTTTGATTGACAGCTGCTGTGGAGGGAAACTCCAAAGGAACTCATGACGCTATGCTGTAGGGCGGAGCTCGTTACCGTGGCAACACAGAAATTACCGTGGTAATGTTGCGGATCTGAAGATCAAAGGAACATATAATTGAACTCATACGCATCATAATGCCTATGACGATTATTACATCATAAAGTGATCATACTCTGCAGTATATAAACGGGAGCAGATGTTCACAGTGTTGCCAATTTAGAGACTTTTCAGACTCCTCTAGCAACTCTTTCTCAAAAAAGCCACTTGCGACAAATCTATCAACTTTTTCTGCTGTTAATTGAGAATTTTGGAGACTGACTTTTACAAGCATGTCTCATTTTAACGACTACGATCTAACCTCTGAACAGCAGGTTGATAGCAATAACATGCATATGGGAGAAATGGATTCACTCCGTCGAGAGAATCGGAGGCTGGAGCGCAGCAATGAGGAGTTAGAGAAGAAGCTGCTGAAGACAAAGAAGCTGAAAGATGTTTACATCGAGAGGAGCAAAGTGCAGAGGAGAGAGCTGGATAAACTCAATTTCTACGATGGAGCAGGAAACCTCAACAAAGAAGAGATGTCCACCCTGATAAACAGCAAATTCAAACATTCACACTTTAGAAATCTTGAAGAAGACTATGAGGAGCTGCAGGTGGGTCACATGCTCAGCCAGCAGGCCTTAAAGGAAGAGCTGCAGCTAGAAAAGGACAAATGCAGAATTCTCCAAGAGGAGCTGAATGAGACCAAACTATCATACCTAAACATCAGCTCAAGGTATGATACTGAGGTCCCTGCCCTCAGACAGCAAGCTGGTTTCTTTCTCCATGAGCTGGAGAATGAGAAACAGTCTCATGCAGACAGGGTGCTGGAGGACCAGAGGCACATGGATGACATGAGGGCTGAATATGACGCTCTCCATCAGAAGATGGCGCAGGATTTTAACGACCTCCAGCAAAGTGCCTTTGAAAGGGAGAGAGATCTGTTGAATGAGCTGGAGGAGCTGAAAATTCAACTCGGCCTCCATAAACTATGTCAACAAGAGAACCAGGACATGAAGAAGACATACACCATCAGCCAGGAGAGGTTTGCTGCTGAGCTTCAGCTCCAAAACCAAAAGAACAAGGTTCTCCAAGAGGAACGGGAAAGCCTCACAGTTTCATACAATGACCTTAATCAAAGGTATGAAACTGTGATTTCAACTGTCCAACAGCAGGCTGACGTCATCCAGTCTAATGAAGACAGAATGAGGGAGTACCTGCGGGTCATCTCTGAACAGGATTCCCTCCAAAAGGAGATAGCAGAGGAGGTCAGCAAGACTGAGAAAGAGGAAGAAGTGCCTTCCCAAACGGAGACCACCAGCTGCCAGGAGGAGACTGAGCCGTGCCAGCAGGAGGAGCCCCTACCTGAGGCATTGACCGCTGAAGTCCAGGAGGAGGCCCAGGAGTCCGAAGAGCAGACATCTGAGGAGGAGACGTCTGACAGACCTGCCATGGTAGGACTTCAACAAGAAGAGGCTGAAGCAGTGAACACCACACAGCATTCATTCTGGAAAAGATTCAGACACGCTCTGGGGTTGAGGAAACCAAAGAGGTGGAAGAAGAAGAAGTCGGTGTCCACAACTCCCCAGCCCCATCCCTCTAACACTTCCTAACCTTCTGACTCCAACTAGCCTCTTACCAACTGTGGGTTTCCTCCAGGTGTCTCTGGTTTTCCCCACAAAAACTATAACAATTAGCTTTAGTTCATTTGTTCATGAATAAAAACAATAAAAAAAAGAATACAATGAATTTGAGAGTTCATAATTGAGAGAATTATAAAAAATAAATTCTCTGCATCAATATTTTGTGAAATTCAAAGTGGTACAGTCAATATGATTTATGAATATAAGATGCAAGAGTTAAAAAAGGTCAGATTTTGTAAAACAGGTTGCATATTGTACAAGCTGCTGGTTTTCAATCACTTTTTAACAACAGGTTGTTTTTGTCATCTGATTTCATCTCAGCATTTCTCTCTTTACATTACAGAATTTCCATATGGATATTTATTGGCATTAAACCTTAAGATTTACTAAATAATGAATAACCTTTAAAAATATTAGGCTGGTGGCTATCACGGGCAGAAATCTTAGTTCTTTGATTAATTTTAATTGTAACACTGATTGTCCACATCCAGATAATTTTCTTTTTTACCTGAACAATAAACGAGCTGACCCCCCAAACCATTCTCACCGTTCCCAGCCCCCGTAGAACATTCAAATCTCTTTTCTGTGCAACATTAAAAGCAATAAACTCAGAGAGTAAAATGTATTTTGTAATATTTGTGACAAAGCAAGAGTTCAAATATTACAGAGATTGATATTCTGCAACAGGACACTGTTTTGAATCAATTCAGCTCTACATTCAACATTTTAAAAAAGAAAAAACATTAACACTTGGTCATAGTTACTCCTCAGTTTATATTATTGTATTTGTCAATATTGAAACATGTATTAAATGTAATGGCCTGATGTAATATAAGATGCTGTGATCACTTAAGCCCAATGTAGTAGTTTTTGTAAAATAGACCAAACTAGTACAGAGTAATGTCCAAACTAACCAAAATATTCTCACGGAAATTATATTTTCACTTGATTGACCAATCAGATGAAAGTTCTTTTCCCGATGGACTGTTAAGGTGCTGACTCTCAGGCCTGATCGCCTCTGTGTAGACTAATGGCTGAAGATAACTGCTGTTAGCTTCACTTATTCAACTAACAGCAACGTAAGGCCGGAAGCCAGGTCCAGCCCTCAGGATGTTCTTTGCTACCTTTTTTTCACTATTATTTTTTGTTAGCCTTTACCTTGGGACATCACTAGAGGGTAAGCAGCACTCCCAACTCCGGGCGTTTGGTCAGGGGACCCAAAAAAAAACCTTTTTGAAAAATGATTTCGGCTACATGACGTCAATGCACACATATTAGATTAGATTCAATTTGTTGTCATTGAGCATGTAACAGGTACAAACAAGCAATGAAATATAGGTACTATATTCTATACTATAATTCATCACCTTAATTGTATATATTACATCCTGTATAATCATATAACAGTTTATCTTGACTTTATTATATAATCTAAGTAGGAAAAAATGACGTTTAAATCAGCAAACTAGATCTGCAGGCAGTTTGATTAATTGAACTTTTTAAAACTGATCTATTGTTTGTGAATTTAAGTATTACAACATAAAAAAAACAAAGAAAATGTTACTTTGCAGTGGATATTCACGGTCTAGCATCTGTGTTTTTGTTCATGTTGGTCTGAGGTCTTAGAAATCCTTTGATAATATAATTTCTTAATTTGTAAGTGATGCATTTCCCAAATTTTTTGCCCCCTAACTCTAGTATAAACATAATTAAAAATATATTCATTGGTGTGACAAATATTTTATAAAGAAGAGGATTAGCCACTGAAAGAACAATGTTTGGAGGGCAGGAGAGAAATACATTCATTAATAATTTAAGGTCTTTTTTTTATTCATTCAGATATTAAAGTCAGAATTATGAGAAAAAAAAATTCACTTTAATATCAGAAATAGAATACAAATTATACTTTAAGAACTTATTTTTGCTTGTTCCCCCACCATATCTCTGACTTTTTTACTTGGAAATTAAAGAAAAACAAGTACAACTTTAAAGAAAAAAATTCTCACCCACCCTTTTTTGAAAAAAAAATCACAAATTCTAAATTACAATATACACAAACCTGTAGGAAAAATGAACTCAAGAGCGGAGGTTACTCTATAATATAGAGCAGTGATTTTCAACCGCTGTGCCGTGGCACACTAGTGTGCCGTGACAGATCGTCAGGTGAGCTGTGGGACATTATCAAATTTCACTTAATTATTTCAAAAAAGTATCATTCATATACTGCAAATAATTTGCCATGGAGTGCGTCCGTGCCTGCAGTGTAGTGACTGGCGGAGTAATTGAATACTTGTCCATGTACTTACCTGTGCTACCCACCCACTGGACGGCAATAAAGCACACCAATTTCCTGTTTAATCTAAGACAATAGAATTAATGATGTGCCCGAGAGGTGTATGTGCCAAGACGTAGGCGTACAATAGCGATGGATAAATATTCAAAAAGGAAAAATGAAAACTCCAAACAGGGCCCTGGACAAAATTCTAGACCAGATGAAGAGCGTAATATGGGTGGTTGAAAAGGCAACTTATATGAGAAAAACTGCAACGGTGTTTGGAGAGCTCTCACAGCTAGTTACTTAGTAGCTGAACTCGTAGCCAAATAAAAAAAGGGACACATTGTGGCAGACATTAATACTACCTGCAAAAGCTATTGTAAATAAGATGCTTCGCCCTGACACAGTTAAAGAAGTAGCCGAAGTCCCTCTCTCAGATAAATAGATTCATATATTGAAAGACTAATATACTTTGTAAAACTTTTGGTTGGTGGTGTGACTCAGGGCTTTTTAAATATATGAAATGTGCCTTGGCTCAAACAAGGTTGAAAAACACTGGTCTAAGCTGCTATCTTTGTCGTGTTAGCTAACCAGCTTTGCATCAATACGTAAGCAACTAACTTGAAGCTCTTCAGTGCGTCATCAACATAGACTACAAAAGTTGAATTTAGTCTCACTAATGTCACCCATTGATTTCTGGAAAGGTGTTATAAAGTCCAAAGATGGGGGTCGCCATATTGGAAATGCTGACTACAATCAAAACTGCGTTTCCATTAGTGTCCACTTGAGGCTGGCTCTAAAAGCTGTGAAGACGCCAAGAAAACCCATGTTTAAACGGCAATTTTACAGCATATTAGCATATTAGCATATTAAAGCATGATTAGGGGTGTGGCTAACTTGATTGGCAGGTGGGCGGGCACAATGGCTGTTAGTGAGGTGGCTAAAGGCCCACCTAAACTCTTGGACTCTTGTTTGGTCAACCCAAAGTTAGGTTGAGTCAGCATTTCCAACATGGCCACTGCCATAGTTCAGCTTAAAAACTGAGGCAGAAACCAACGGACATCACTGAGACTACGAACATGTTTTTTTTTGTTTGTTTTTTACAATTCATGAATCCAACTAACTTTCAGCTGATTGAGCTTTACTGTATGTAAAGTTATCATAAATGAAGATATCAGCTTTTGAGACCAATCATTCTTTTTATTTGTACCAGGCTGTGAACATGTTTCATTCTGTGGTAAAACTGCATGTTAACATGGGTTCTAATGGGGATTTCTTGGCTTTTGGAGCCAGCATCAAGTGGACACTTGAGAAACTGCAGTTTACCAGTGGCTCCATTTCCCAACAGTGACAAGGGTTTAACAAAAAGCACATCAATATAAGACTATTGATTTTTATTGGATTCTTGTTCTCAAACAAAGAGGAAGAAGGAGGCCAAGAGAGACAAGGTATGACATATGACGGATAGAGTGATAAGAGAGCTTTGAGCTCAGCCGACTGGGTCAGGAGACCAGGATACTTAGCAGCCTCATATTTTGTTCTGGCCCCTCTTTCATCACAGGTTTGTCCTTATTTTAGTCACAATGATTCAGCTGTTCTCTGTTATCTCATGGTGGCATTTATGAGAGGTAATTGGTGATCTGCTTCATGGGAGTACGACTGTTTTCCTTTTGAGTTATTGTTTGTGTTTCCATTTGTTGAGCAGAAACAGGTGGACTGATGCCGGTATCTAATATTTGTCATCTCACCTTAAAGACCAATATAGTTCATTTAAGTGACGCATCTGAATGCTTTGAGAATCCAGGATGAAGGTTTCCTTCCTGAAATTGTCTCGATTGACTGTTTTGATATTTTAAGCCAAGAAAATCAAAAGTGCTCTCCACCTCTTACATTTCATTGTGGTTTGAAACTTCTCATTACCTCAAACATGCTGTATAAACAAAGAGTCTTCTTGGCCATAATATGTTGGTCAATTGTACTGCCCCCCTTGAGATGGTGTTAAAGAAGCTGTTGCTGCAACACGAAAATATATGCAATTAAAAACTCAGTGCAGTGTCTTGTTCAAATATATTTTATTGTAATTAAATCAGATGTGGTGTCCTTCTGTGGAGAGGTTTCAACACTTTACAGCCGAGCACGCAGGGTTACAAAATGAAACAAAGGCTGCTGCTGAACATTTGTTTTGGCAGTTTAATCTAGTGCTCTGATATCATTTACCATTGTTTCTCATTTCTGGCAGCACATTTTTAACCAGGTCTGCTGTATAAATTAGCTGTGACAATGAAATGACAACATAATTGGGCCAATAAAAAAATCAAAGAGAGGAAAAAGCACAGGAAGCACTCCTTCAGGGACAATGCTGGCTCTGCCATGAGACTCCGAAGACATGAATGCTGCCACAACGTGGAAAAACAAATGCATATTGAAGAGGTAATACATCAATCAATCAATCAATCAATCAGACTTTATTTATAAAGTGCTTTTCATACAATGACATTTTGTGCTGTACATAAAGATAACTTAAAATATAATTTAAAAAAAAGATATATATATAAATTTAAATAAAAAGACCCCCCCATCCTAATCCCAACCCCAGCCCAGACCCCAAACCCACCCCACAATCCAAAGGTTAAGAACACAATATATGCCATAATAATAATAACAATAATAATAATAATACCAATAAGAATGAAAAAAAAAATAAATAAAAAAAAAAAAATAAGTTGCTGAACGAACTGAGGAAATGCTCTCATGATATCTTAATGAGGAAAAACACGGAGGTAAAATAAATGTTAAAACTCAACACAGGAAATTAAACACACCAAAATAAAATACATTACTAAGATAATAAAACACAAAAATATTAAACCATTAAAATAAAATAGGATGCTATACTTAAAATAAGTAAAGAAATAAATACAATAAAGAGTGACTAAACTTTGAACTAGATAATAAATAGATAAATAAATAAATGAATAAATAAATGAATAAATAAATAATAAAAGGCGACTACATTTAAACTAGATTATAAATAAATAAATAAATAAAGTAAGGTGAAATAAAACTGTTATAAGAATAAAACTCAGGTCTGGATTTTGCTTTTATAATATATATATATATATATATATATATATATATATATATATATATATATATATATATATATATATATATATATATATATATATATATATAATACGTAACATGTTGACAGACACTGTAAATAAAGACATCGCTTAAGCAGCTATCACAGTCTCATAATCCATCATCTGTTCAGTCACACCTACACTTCCACCGGGGGAAGCAGGAAGAGGTCGTAAGGCTGACAGATGCAGGAAAATCCACTCATGATAACAATGTTCTCCCACTTCTCATTTAAGGAGCAATAAACAATGTTTATTTCTGTCACGCTGAACAAAACAGACCTGTGTGAAATCTTTTCAACAGCATGGACGTAAGAGTGCTCAGATCTCTTTTACCTGCATGTTGTTTAAATATCTTTATGTCTTCCTTGTTCTTCTATAGAGCATATAAATGTTAATGTTGTGATTTCTACTAAACTTTAATTGGACCCAGAAGCAAGACAGGCAGACTGAGGAAGACAAAAAGGTGAGTTTTTATTGGCCAAGAACGCTCTGGTTGGAGGCTTGCGTGAGGCTGATTGGAAAGGCTTGATATGGGCTAAGTTTGTGTCAGATTTGAGGCTGAGGCTGGCTGATGCAGGAGGATGGGGCACAGTGAAGTTTGGCTCAGCAAGAAGACACAACAGGTAAGCCATGAGGAAAAACACCAGCGAACAAACACACAGAAAAATTGTCCGGAAAAATTAGACACTAGAGTTACTGGCCGACTACAGCACTGTGAAGGCAGAGATCATCTGGCAGTGTGAATGAGAGGAGTCAGAGTAAAAGTGCTGCAGCTGGAGCACCATCACCTGGCAGCCATGCACAATCTCTGGAAGAAAAAAGATCTAAATAGATTTAGTCTGAAAAATAAAAAGAGAAAACAAAGAACCACCAGAGTTAAAATCAACTGAAAAGAAAATACAGGACATTTCAGATGCTTGCCGTTGATATCAGTATTTTGCAGGTTTTATTAGTCTCCAACAGGAGGCTGATAAAATATGAGTGAAGATCTCATACTGAAGTGTTTTTTTGTCTTAAGGCACTCTTTAAATAAATAACCATAACTTGTATTAAAGTTGGAAGTTTGACCCACACCTGGTGGAGCCAAAAGGTATGGATTCACACCTGCAAGAGAAAGTTCTTCATGACTGATTGAGGGAAAGTTTTCTGACAGTTTTACCAACATGACTGTTTTACTGTTGGTTTATTACTGAGGCTGAGGTCAATGACACTGAACAGCAATCTCCCTGAACTCATTCACCGGGATGTATCATCCTTAAAGATCAAAATAGGAGATGATAATGACACACCGTAGCAGCACCAGCAGTGGAAAGTATTCATGTTTCAGGTGCAGTGAGTTTCTTTTGATTAACATGAATATTTCCATTACATGTAACTTATACATTCACGGCTCATCAGCTTGGTTTTAACTGCATCGTATTCATTTGACACTTTTGTTGTAACTCTGGTTTAACAGAGAAACATAAAACATATAAAATATGATGCAGTGGTAAAAGTTACTCATTACAGTCAGAGGTTCCCAGCATGGTTTGTTCTGATGCCATATGAAGGTACAGAGCAAACCCTTAATGCATGTTGTAGGTATATATATTGTGTTATATACAGTATTATTTTTCCTCAAATATACAGTATTTTGAGGGAGTCTCTCCACTGAGCCATCCATTAGCAGAGCCTCAACTTTAAATCAATGTAAAAGAAAAACATGATGAAATATGTGCCTTATTTGCTCTTCCTTAAGTCATCTCAGAACCTCACACTCACTCTTTGGCTGCTGAAGGAGCTGGATACCTTGATTTGGAACCACCGCACCAAACCCAGCTGTAAGAAGTAGCTCCACCTCCAGCAGCTACAGCCATAAAATGCTTACACATTAATGGATCTTTATTAACAACCTGATTAATATCATATAAAATAGTCAACGGGTTCACTTCTCTGCAGATTGAACACTCTGATTATTTATTTATTATTTGCACATATGTTTTGATGCTTACATTTCTATTCAACCTTATAATTTAGATTCTCTTTAAATCTTCCGATCAGCTCATGTGAATTATATGCCTTCTTTATTTGAAGTACTGAAATATCTCAGATGAAGTTTACAATCGTGATGAATCAGAAACGTATGGCTGAGAGGTCTAATCAGTGTTTTACACATATTAATGCTGAAGAGATGTGCCTTTAATTAGCACTATTTAGTATCTCATTCACATGATATTTTTGAAAAGCACTTCAAGATCCGGGGGTTGATACATGACACTCAGTGCAGAGGGACGCCCACCGCATATGCAGCCCAACAGAGGCAGAGGAGTGTTGTTTCATTGAGGTTTGGAGGTAAGATTGTTTACATCAGATTTTTCAACTAAGGACCTATCACAACAAATCTAGTGATGTTTTTTTTTTTTTTTAATCACAAATATTAATAAAAATTTGGAAAAATGTTTACAGATGTTTAAAGATATTTTCCCTTTGACGCTTTAGTCACGATAACTCAAATACAGTGTTCAATTTTGAGACATAATTTGTAACATGCATATATTATAAAATAAATACAACCTCATTAATACACCAAACCTTTGCATTGTTTTTTTTTCAGTTTAATAATAATAACATATTTTTGTATTAACATTATAACCATTGTAATATTATACTATTATCGTTTGTATCATTATTATTAATATTATTGTCATTATTATAATTAGTATAGGTATTATGAATATTAATATTACAATTTTTAACTTTCAAATTGTAATTATGATTAATATTATCATTTGTATTATAATTGTATTATTATTATAACTACTATTTATATAATGATTATTATTATTAATATTATCATTATTTTAATTATGTTTTTATTAATACTATTATCATTATCATTCTTCTTCTTCTTCTTATTATTATTATTATCATGATTATCATTATTATTATTATTATTATTATTATTATTATTATTATTATTGTTATCATTATTATTATTTGCATGTTTTGTCATAATGATTGAACTCTGCTTGGTTTTTCATCCATTTTAGTAAGATAACTTTTTGACTGTTAGCGCCCCCTAATGGAATCAAACTGTAAATACATAAATACTCATGACAATGCATCCCACACTGGCTGCTTGTCGCCTCATGGGATAACAGGAAACTAAAAAAATGTCACAATGAGCATGGGGTCCCCCATATGTCGTAATCACATCATTGTTGAAGGTTGTGAATTATAATAAAGATAGAGGTGAGACAGTTTAGATTTTAAATTTAGGAACAACACAGTGACAGTTTCCCCTCCCTGCATATCTTTGTTCGCTTTGGACCGTAGATATGTCTATGCTTTGTTTGGACCATGTGAAAGTGTGAAAGTGTGGAAGCTGTAGCAGGAAGCCTCGTGACTTCACACGTCAGGACGTGAAAGGCGGTTCTGCTTTCATCATCCAGATCCCTGCCCCCAAACAACCTGAGATCCACAACGACGCAAGAGCTCTCACTCTGATCTATCAGAAGTTTGGAAGTTACTACATTAGTCTGACAAATGCACACAATGGATACCGTGTGATAACAGAATCTATTCAAATTGATTTAAATCAACATTTTATTTTTTTCATAATCCAACCTTTCACTTTTTCATAATTCAATTAATTCAAATTAATTATGAAATATTGATATCACTCTTTTTCTGGTTCTAAAAAATAATTCACACTACAAACAAAAGCAGACGTGATCAACACAATAGAAAGTGTGGTAATCTTTGAAATCAAAAAAATAATTATTAATGTAAAAAAATATGAGGCTGTAGAAAGGATGTATTCTCTTGATGCCAAAATATTTCATTTGATACCAAAAATATACAAAATTCATTTTTTTTAAAATCAAACCAAAATATCAAATGTGGCACAAAAATATTCCACATGACTCAAAAATTCTAAAAAATTAACAAATTGAATACAAAAAAGAAAATCCTGAATGCAACAAATTTAGAAAATCTTAATATTTTGTGAAAGACATTTACCTTTAAATCATTTTGCTTTCATTAAATATATTTGCATTTTATTTTTATTTTTTTGAGTATATTCTTAATTCATAAAAAATATTTTTTTCCTTGTGTGCCTTGTCAGAGGTGGGGTTTCTTTATTAGTGCCCTCAAATGTGACTTTGAAATAACATCTTTTGTAAGTCCTTAAAGAATTAAGCTTAGATGATTTATGCCACTTTGTCATGTTTTTTTTTTTTTTTTAAGTCAAAAGGAATATAAGAACTGTTTAATACTTTAATGAAAGTAGGTTGTGAAGACAGAAAGGGTAAATGTTATTTATTTGTAAATGCACTGGCCACCCCTGCCTGGGGGGCCTCAGTTGGGCCACCCCGGTTCTGGACACGCCCCTGCAGCTCAGCAAACATAAACTTGGACACACACAGAATAAATAAATAAATGTTGTGATCTCCTGAAACTCGGGGAACATCAGAGCGTAAACGAGGACAGCGCATGCGTAAAGGATGAACGGCCATCGTTGCAGCCTGGAAGGGTGAGAGGAATTTTCCTCTGGAGTGATCCATCCTGTCTGCGTGAACTATCTTTGTTAGTATCTCATAAACGGCTGCTTCTGTCCGGAGAGGACGGTGTCCTTGTTAAACTTCAACTAAAGACTTCAGTTTATGAATATAATCCTCCTTCGTCATCTTCATCCTCACCACAGCACCCTCAGAGAGCTGGAGGAGGACTCAGGTAAGAGTCTGTCTCTGCTAGCATCACTGAGTTAGCTTGGATTTAGGAACAGGAGAAACCCTGCTGCTGGTTTGAGGGGAGTAGAGTTGGACCCTGGTCGATGCTTGTAACTCAAATATAACTATGATGATTATTATTTCGATATTAGAACATTAAATCACTGTTTGTCCTTCATTTATCAGCAACGTGCTAGCTTAAACAGCTAACGTAAAGGAGAGGAAACGGCTCAGCGTCAGGCAGAAAACTGATGAAGACATGTTTAAAATCAGAGAGCTACTCTTAATGATTAATACTGTTAAATGAGATAAAAAATAAACATAGAATGTAACTGGTTTATTTAGTGTCAGAGATGATAGTAACAGGTGCGTCAGTGGCAGCTTTATCACTGGCTGCATCTGGTAACAGTGGTCGACTCTCCAACATGGACATGAGACTGTGAACTGGCACGTACAGCCCCTCAGATATTACTAACACCTCACTACTGTTACACTTTAAAATAAATAAAAACATGGCCCTTTAAAAGATCAAGCATCACACATTCATCTTGTAACCAACCTTTGACAATTACACAAGATAAAGTCAATGGAAATTACCATTGGGTTAACATGTTGCAATGAAGTCCTTCATAGGGTGGCTAGGAAGTGCAATGCAAATTTACAAAGAATGAAACACTTTTACAAAGTTGGAGACAAATTTATATTTTGGAAAACATTTTTACAATTTATGAAATGAATCACATTAAACATTTTTAACCTAGGTCAAAACAAATTTACATTTAAGAAAAAAACCATACAAAATCAGAAACACTTTTACAAGAGACAATCCTGACACAAATTTACAAACAGTAAATTCTGAAGGAAAAGGAATGTACCAACAATTTTCAAAATAAAAGACGTCTGTAATATGAAAATGTGCAACAGCCAAGGACTTATTAGACCCCTTCACAGCCTACTCACTGAAGAAGTGTGTGTGCATTTTGGCAACAGAAGCGGTGTTTAGCTCCGTTCATTCCAATGAGTTAGCAAGCTTTAAACACTGAATTAAAACTGTACGCAGCATCAAAGAGTCTGGTTGTTCTGTGGTTGGTTGTCAGAATCGATACTCCACCACGGACTGAAGTTCTCCGGAATTCAGACAGGATTAAGACCGTTTCAGAGCAAGCGATGTTTTGGTGTTAAGAGTGACCGTGCTAGCTGGTGACGTCTTCGTGAATACATCCTAATTTATTGTGTATTGTAATATAAAAATAAACTCATTAGATATGTGTTTAATGAAAAACTGAAAGCATTTGTGAGAGGCACACTTGGCTGACAGTCACCAGTTAACAGGGTCACACTTTACACTGAAACACCAGCGGCATCTGTAGAGCCATTGAATCTCTTCATTATCCGACCTCGGTTTCATCATCAATCAGGTTTGACTGTTATTAAATAATGTTCACGGCTGAACAACTGAACCCAGTTTTCACCGTGAAGAAGTTGGTTTTGTGCCGAGGTTAGGATCAAATAAGACAATTAGGACTCAATATGGAGAGGTCATTAATACGTGAAAGTATCATCCTGATTAAAGCTGGGAGTATCAGGGTGACTCAAGACAGGATACCCGAGTCATTGGCCATGATAACGATAATTTAATGATACAGCAATTCTGCCATTATGATAAATTGCAAGAAAGTCCTAAAATAAATACATTGCAATATTTTATCAACCAAAAAGTACTCAGAATATTACAGAATGCCATATGAATCTCTGTATTTGGCATCATCGGTACACTGATGATAAATAATATAATAAATTCATCATAATAGAGACTATGCAGAAGAAAATTTGACTCATGTTTAATAGTCTGCAAGCTTCCCGTGCACCCAAACCTTTAAACTTTGCTCTAACGTGAGGGTCTGAGACATGATTGTGCTGATTGAAGTAGAAGTTCCTGTTTTTATTGATAGCCAAACATGTGGTGTAATATTTTCCACTGATAAAGGTCGTCTTTGTCCACAGCTATGAAACGTCCTGGGACAAATACACACTGGAACTCCAATGTCAGATAAGATGCGTAAGAATAATGTGCAGCCTGTAACGAACATGTTGTTTGTAAAAGGAGGCTTGAAACTACAGCGGCAGGAATAATAAAATCATCCTGATGTTTATCTCGTCCTCACTGCTGCACCCTTAGCTCTGAATTCTTTTAAACGTAGCTTTAAGTTCCCATTTTTTATTCAAATATAATTCTGAGTTCCTGATTCTGTAGATATCTTATCATGTCATGTGTCTGCGTGACTTCTGAATGAGAAGTATTCTCCCCCAACAAAAGATCTTTGTCACCTGTCCTGTTCCAGCTTACACACAGGAGCTGTTTCCCCATATGATTGTGTTCAGAGGGCTTTATCCTATTAATAGATCACATATTACACAGCCTGTGTATTTGCATGAACTGGCCAGAGATGTTTGCAAGACGTTTGATGAAAAAGTGGAAGTTACAAATCCAGAAGGAGTCCCTGTTATCAGCTCAAGAATGAACACACGCCAGATTAGTTGCATCATTTCCCTCCTGGTATTGTTTAAAAATGGAAACTTGAATGCAAACCTGTTATATTTACATATCTTTCCTGTCTTCTCCTGTCATCCAAACAGAAAGAGGAGGAGGAGCAGACAGCCAGTAAAAGGAATGGGGATGTACCAGCCAGAGCAATGACGGAGCTTAAGAAGCAGGGGACATAAACAACAGCAGAGACACTCTGACTCATTGAGATGAGCTCTCCTGATGTAACCATGGGGCCAGAGGAAGCTGAGGCTCCGGTGGATGCAGAAACTCTGCTCATGTACAGGATAGAGCGCCCGGTCTGTGATGAAGACTTCTTCAGGACGGAGCTTCACCGAAAGGAGAAGTCCACAAACCTCCGACAGAGGCTGGCACAGCGCTTCAGGTAGGTTCAGAGTGAGGGCTTTCAGTCTGGGGATGTTATTCTGAATCCTGGTTACCACAAGACCTGCTGTGCTGATTGACCTTTCCCTTCAAGTTTAGACTTAAATTACGAGTCAATTAATTCATTTTCCAATCCAAAAGCTACTTTGATCACAGATCAGTACTTTGATCAGTAATTTATTAATTAGTAAATGTCAAACAATTCCTCGTCCTCTTAAATGTAAGAGTTTATCAGTTTTTGACTGTTGGCTGGACAAACAAGCAATTCGAAGACAGAACTTTGCAGTTAAGGAAACAGTTTGAGCTTTTTAGACATATTTCGATGTACTTTGACTAAACTAGCAACTGATGTATCATGGAAACAATCTATGAGTTTGTTGGAATTGAAGATAATTTAATTGCAGCCCTTTTAAGTGATCTACTGCAGGCATAATAACACTTTCTTGTTGCTCTTAGGATTGAAGATTTAGACTCTGTTGATGTAGCCACTGACTAATAATGACTTTGCACTACATTCCTGACTTTAAATGTCTTTTTATGGTCCTTAATCCGGGAAAAAGCAGTAAAAACAACATTTCTATTGCTCTGACGTTATCCTGTGTAGACATAAATGATCTTTTTATGGTCTCTTTCCTGGGAAACCCAACACTCCCACCCCGCTCTTAGTGACTGTACATTTTTATCAGGATGTTATTTAGCCATAAAAATGAGCTCATTAAGGGGTTCTTGTATGTTCAACTCAGAAATCAGACGCAGGAGACGGCACAAAGATTTATATTTGAATCATCTATTTGTATATCAACAAAGATTGTTTATCAATTTTGTCAAGCAGTTACAGTTTGAGTCATCTCTTCAGCATATAAGCCAAAAATTTCTTTAATCTCTTTTTAAACTCACTACATGTTTTATTTGAGGAGGAAATATCTATATTTAAAAGCCACTGCTGTCAGGTGAGACTGCCTGTGAAAGAAGGATGCATTTTCTATGATTGTGTGCAAAAAAATCAAAGGAATTCCTCTTATTTTTATATAATATTAATCTGCCTTTTCTTTGCAGGTGTTCTTCAGGGAAAGCCAAGGCAGCACTGTTCACTTTCCTGCCGATTCTGACATGGCTTCCATCCTATCCGGTCAAGGAGTACCTGTTTTCAGATGTGGTCTCAGGCCTCAGCACAGGAGTGGTGCAGCTCCCACAAGGTCAGCGAATCATCAGATGCAGAGCTCCAAAAACCTTAAACACCTCACAGATTTACTCAATCACCTGTCGGTATCCCTGACAGAATCACAGTTTCAGATTGTTGAAGTGTGAAATGTTACAGACTCGAAGGTAACTCAGTACTAAGCTGCTAATTCAGGGTATGAAGACATGCTCTGTGAAAAGCAGCTGCTGACTCTAGAGGAGCTGCTTCCAGCTTCACGCTGTCTTTGTTGTTGTATCTCTGCAGCTCTGACGTTGTGTTGAAATCGCTCTGCTCCTGGGACTGCTCTGTTTATTTACATCTCCCTCTCCTCCGCTCCACAGGTCTGGCCTACGCTATGCTGGCTGCTGTGCCTCCAGTTTATGGTCTGTACTCCTCCTTTTACCCGGTCCTGCTCTACACCTTCTTCGGCACATCCAGACACATATCCGTGGGTAAGAACATAAACATAAAGCTTCTGGTAGAGGTTTCACTCTGTAGCATGAACATGTCCTGCATCAAGCTGTGGTGGGTGCCAGTTTGAGGATTCAACAAAGTCCGGGTGCATCCACAGAAATTCAAAACTTCCTCATCTTGTTCTTAGATTCTGTCCCTGTTGTGTTTAACAAGATGTCAAATGTTTTGTTAATACAGTGAACACTTTGTGGTAGTCAAGCCCCCTCTTTACTCACGCCTGTCAAGCTTTCTGCCTTCACAAATACTCACATTGTGTCGATTACGTATTTAAAGCTCCTGTGAAGAACTTCTGGTTTGAGCCAATTTTAGCGCCCACTCCTTCCCCAGAATTTAAAAGTCTGTTGGCGTTTTCTTCTCCCTCAACCAGTCCTGTAACTCTGCCAGAGCCCACATCGTGCTGTGGTTTGAGGTCGCTTTGTGTCTTCAATTTGGTCGACGTCTCTCTCGCTCAGCTTCTTGTGTGTTTTTAACATTGCCGTGATGTCTATTGATGCTTTTGGAGAGTAATGTTTTTGCCACATGGTCAACAGGAATAGGTGAAATCATACGCCGTGAACGAGATGTGACGTAACTCCTCTCTGCAGATTGATTTGAAATGTGTGATCAGGTCGCCCCTGGTGTCACCTTTGCTATTCAGAATTAATAACCATGTCAAGGGGCTTTGACCAATCAGAATCAAGCATTGAACACTAGGGATGCAACGATATTAAAATCTCACGGTACGTTATCGTCACGGTATTAAGGCCACGGTACGGTATTATTGCGGTATTGTCAAAAAAAAAAAGATGACTTTGAAAAAATGTCATAGTGTGGAAAATAAAGTGCCAGGAATGATAAGGATAAACACACTTACTGTAATTGAACACAAACATAATGCTCAAATGTTCTAATCACATTTATTACCACCAAATAGGGCTGTCAAAATTGCTCCAAAATGACGTTCGAATATTCGCTCTAAAAAACCCATAGGTTCGAACCATTCGAATATCTATATTTGTGCATTATGTCAATAACAGGTGGAAAAACTAATACAAGGAGATAACTACTTGTATATGTATTTTTATTTCAGATTTAACATGCCTCAAACCTACCCACACATTACAAAACAAGTAAATGACCTAATGGCCGTATCACTTTTAAGACCGTAGACCTCTCGCTCGCTCGCCCCCCTCCCCTCTGTCTGTGCGCAGTGCGCTGAGTGAGTGCTGAACAAGACTTGTGCGAGCAATTAAAGGTCCCGACTCTTGTCCCTAATATAGGCAGGCTTCATTCAGTGATTGAAGCAAATATTATTAACATTAATTGAAGTTAAAAACGAAAAAGTAGTCCACTTACATTCTTGGCGCTTGTATAAAAAAAAAGAGGAAAAACTGCATTTATCCCAGTGTCACTGATTGTCGGGCTCTTTTAGTCCACTGTCAATGTAGGGTCTTAGGCCGGACAGGTTATTTGCCAAAAACACAAGACAGTCAGTGTGAAGAGGCCCGATCTCTTTTTATTCAGTATATTCCCAACGGTGGAAAAGACGCGTTCAGAGCGCACTGAGGATCCGGGGACGGAAGGATTTCTCTCTGCCGTCTGCTTCACGCTGTGCATGTGTGACTCCTGTGACCTGTCCCTGACCCGTCATGCAGGGCGCCCACTCGCAAAGCAGCCACTGATGTGTTTCTTTTCCACAGTCGAATATTAATTTTCATAATCGAATCTCCGTTTTTTTTAATATTCGAATTTAGACTATTCGTTGACAGCCCTACTACCAACAGGTATTTTCAAGTGCAATGAGCAGTGCAGGCACATCCAGTGTTTCAAGTAACAAGCAAATTAAAAAAAATATCTCTTTTAAATCCCTCATTGTCCCCCAGTGAAAACGGCTGCAGGGTGATGATTCATCAGGTGTGTTCTCATATTACTTGTATTCCCCGACTTTTAGACGATCGCGGTCTGGCAGTGTCTGCAAACTGTTTTGTTTTTTTTGGCATGTCCGTCATGTTTTCTCCTCTATCGTTTTTGTTTCCTGCAAAACCAAAATGCGTCCATACTTCTGATTTAAACTTTGCGGGAGGTTCCACTAGTTAAAGTTTTCCGCTCTGCTCCCCCTCTGTGCTTTCTGCCATCTCTTCCTGCACTGCGCAGGGGATCATGGGAGATGGTGTTTGCTTCTCAGACCGGCCCACTCAATGATGCCAGAAAAAAACTACATTAGCGGGAGTACTCCGAGTTCCTGTTTGATATCGTCACACGCCACGGTATTATTGTGAGAATTTTGATACCGAAATACCTCGATATTTACAATACCGTTACATCCCTACTGAACACAGCTGGTTGATTAATAAGAAAGCCGGGTAGCGAACTGTTATTAATTCAGTGTTGATATGACAGGGATCTATTGACAGAACGTGTGGCACCGTCATGCCTCTACAGTAGCCCTGAGGTGCACACCTGATCTCTGCGTTCAGTCTTCTGTTAAGTCACATTGATACCTGATGTTTTTAGATTTGAGAGCAGAAACCTGCAGCTCTAGAAGCGACCAAACACTATTTTATTTGGATTTTTAAGAATCATTGACTGACTTGTTTGATCCCTCTTTGTGGAATAATGTTTTTAGGTCATGTGCTGCTAAAAGGAAATGAGTCAGTCAGGTTGTTTATCTGTACAGAACTGAGTATCAACACACTTTGATATCTGAACATTTCATCATCATGATGATGAGATTGAAGAGATGAGGAGCTCCAATTTTGTGAGTCCACTTCCTAATTAGGGTTTGCAAAATTCTGGGAATTTTCAAAGTTGGAAACTTTCCATGGGAATTAACAGGAATTTATGGGAATAAACCAGGAATTTACTAAATTGAAGGTTGGCTCTTAATAGGGAACTTAAATATAGTTGGGGAAAATATGTTTTAGCATAATCCTGACTAAAACAACCCGATTTCATACAAGTACATTTGAATACCTATGCTATTCCTCAATCACATGCACATAGCACACTGCTTACTGCAGGGCTATTGAGACCACACCCACTACATGCACTGTGCGTTCCTCCATCACATGCACAGATGATTCCTAGAATCCTGGACCATACTTTTGAGCCCAGAGCAAAAGACTATTGAAGACACACATTTGACCCTGTGGACTAAGTTCTGATGATGTTATGTGGTAATATAACACATTTGATGTATGGTACTAATGTTTAACTTACAAATATCAAATGTAATTGTATTATTTTGTATGGATGTCTGCTTATTAAAAAAACAATTATTTAAACTTGCATATGATACCTTTCCATTAAATTACCCTCAATTCACAGTTAATTCCAATTAATCCCCATGATTCCCATGGAAAGTTTACAATTTGGAATATTTCCAAAATTCCCCAGCTTAACTTCCCATGGAAATTTACCAGAAACTTTCCGGAAATTTCCACCCCTTTGCAACCCTATTCCTGATGGACAGTTGCTGTATCAGTCATGATCCCTTGACTCCTGGCAGAGAGTGAGGGTGAATAACTGGGCGGCTGTTCAAGTGCTGGGCAGGGTGGCCTTTTCACTCAGAGGAGGACGTGCACACGCACACACACACACACACACACACACACACACACACACACACACACACACACACACACACACACACACACACACACACACACCACACACACACACACACAAATGCATGACCCCTTAGTTGCACTGGACACCATGGAGGGGCAAGGTGAAATACGCTCTTGATGAGAAATGAGACATGTTTTTATGTCCCCACTGTAAAGGCAAACATGTTATGAGACCATATGTGTCAAATGTGTTGGATTAAAAATGTGGTTTACGTTCTGATGAGTAGCCAATTTTATATTTACATGTTTACATACAGAACATCTTTAGCAGGGGAGCCCGGATGCAAAAACCAGAGAGGTCCACTGGAGAGATAACGAAGTCTCACAGGTCAGGGAAATTGAATTAAGCAAGTCTGAGGTGATCTGGTTTTTGAACAAAGAGTTGAACCATTAACAAACTTTCTCTGAAATGAGACGCCTTACCGTCAGTGTGGAAAGTGGAAAGATATCTGTAAATGTATAGCTGTGTTGAGGACATGGTGTTTTGATTGTGTTTGTTAATGGTTACCCTGGTCTAAGTTAAAGGTCTTTAAGTTGTCTGCCTTTTCAGCAAGCCAGGTTTCTGTCCACTGTCGGTGCCGAGGTGGGCTCATACTGCCAACCTGCTCTGTCCCACACTAAATAAGCTAAATAAAGATGCATATGTTTCTCTCTGTGCCAGATCACAAGGAAAGGAAATATTTAAAAAGGGGGGTAAAAAAGAAAACAGCATCCGGTGATCATTGAATAAACTTCAGACTCTCTGCGGCCTCATTTGAAAAGAGCAGCAGGACTGTGAAATGTCAGTGACCCTCTCTCCCACACTTCTCCCTTGGCTGACTGCTTTCTTTCCAAGAGAGAGCTCCAAGTCTTCTCAGATGTCAGCTCTAACCTTTGAGTCCATCTGATCACTGGACATTATAAACCAAACCTGCTCAACTTTTTTAAACAAAAGTTCTAGTTTGAAGTGAATAACTGGAAGAGTTTAGGTCCTTTTAATTTAGATGTCTGAGAGCAGGTTGCTGTGGAAATAAAGATCCCTTCACTTCTGGCAGAGAGTGTAAAGGAATAACTGGGCTGCTGTTCAAGTGCTGGGCAAGATGGCCTTTTCATTCAGAGGGATACTCTGTCACAAACAGATGCTCTTCATTTACAGTGGACCCCAGAAACCCGTGCAAAGTCAAGTCTCATTTATGTGTCCATTCTGCAGGCACCTTCGCAGTGATCAGTTTGATGATTGGTGGGGTTGCAGTAAGAGAAGCTCCAGACAACATGTTTCTCGTCTTTCCTGCAAACGGATCCAACATGTCTGCCGTCCTGGATGTGGAAAAGCGTGACGCAAGACGGGTTCAGGTGGCTGTCGTGCTCACAACGCTGGTGGGAATCATCCAGGTCAGCCTCAAGACAACCAAAACATGACAGCGATACCGCTCGCTCACAATCTTCTCACACTCTAGAAATCAGTGTTTATCCAAAGCAGCAGGATCACTGTTGTTGTATCCACACCTCCATTTCATGTTTACATTTGAAACACAATTATGATGTTTGTTCTCATCGCATTAACTCTCCCTCCTTATTTCTCTCTTTCTGCTTCATTTTTCCCAGTTTGTCCTAGGTCTTCTCAGGTTTGGGTTTGTTGCAATCTACCTCACAGAGCCCCTGGTGCGAGGCTTCACTACGGCTGCAGCTGTGCATGTTGTTGTTTCTCAGTTAAAGTACCTGCTAGGGGTGAAAACACAGCGCTTCAGTGGTCCTCTGGCTGTTATTTATGTAAGTTTTTATATTGTCTCTGCCTGGTTTTGTTGCATTTAGTTTGATGTATTATGAATGCAGAAACATGATCATTTAAACCTGCTCCCTGATCTGTTTCTGTTGCTCCAGAGTGTCAAGGCAGTATTCTATGACATCAAAAGCACCAATGTCACAACTCTCATCCTGGGCCTCTCATGCCTCATATTCCTGTATGGCATCAAAGACCTGAACGAGCGTTTCAAGAAGAAACTGCCCATTCCCATACCGGGAGAGATCATCGTGGTCATGGTGTCGACCGGCGTCTCGTTTGGCCTCTCCTTATCAAACGACTACAAGGTGGACGTGGTTGGGAAGATACCAACAGGGTATGCTGTTATGTTGCTTACTGTATGTGTCTGCTCTTTTGACTTTCTTCTTCAGCAGAAACCTACCTTCTAAAAACAGTTGATGTGTTATTTAAACAACTTTTTAAAAGTGTCATTCACAATCCTGTTACAGGTGGCCTGAGTGTGGGAAGGCTTGCTGTTAATCAATCAGTCAATCAATCAATCTTTATTTATACAGCCCCAAATCCCAACAAATGTTATCCTCAGACTCTTTCCAAACAGAGCAGGTCTAGACCATACTCTATGTTCTATCATTAACAAAGACCCAACATCAAGACAGGATAAGCCTTACAGACAGGACTCAGTCTGATCTCATCTTAATCCACCATGAGCAGAGCACTTTGCAGCATTTAGCAAGTTACAGTGGCAAGGGCAAACTTCCTTTCACAGGCAGAAACCTCCAGCAGGACCAGAGGGATGATAGTGGTGAGACGGATAGTAGTAGTAAACGTAGTAGTAGCTGTTACCGCTGGAGTTCGGCACGTCTGTAGCAGCTGGAGTCTGGAACGACTGTTATTGATGAAACCATACCTAAAGCCTCTTTTAGATATGCAGTCCTGAAATGTTCTACACATTTTCAGGAGCTCCTCTCTGATTATTCAAGTTGCTCTGTCACACATGTCCCTCACAGCATGAAGTCATCCCTGACAGAAAGGAGTGTGGTGGGCAGGGGTTTAGTTCTCTGCAGGCAGGACATAACCTCAAAAGCATGCTGCAGAAGCCTGAATGATGGACAGAGCAATGATACAAAGACAGTTTTTGCATTTTATCAATATACTCTTTTGAAATATGTTTATCCTTCAAACTCATGTGTCGCTCTTCCATAGTTGCATCAATTGCAAGGTTCGTCCTTTCAGCGCCAGTATTAAATTTGTGGTTTGTGGTTCTTTTCAGGCTTCTCCCTCCGGCTGCTCCGATGTTCTCCTTGTTGCCCAATCTGATCACAGACTCCTTTGCTGTAGCAATCGTGGGATTCTCAATGGGCATCTCACTTGCAAAGATCTTCGCCCTGAAGCACGGGTACAGCGTGGATGGCAACCAGGTGAGTCTGGTCTTCTATAGATACTGACAAATCTATAGAGTCACAACCAGCCTCCTTTAATAAGCTAAAGTCTTAAACAGAGTTTTATTAACCCTTTCCCTGCTAGATTTGTCCAGCAGAAGTCTAATTTATGTTAACTGGGGGTCTCCACTCAGCTGTGTTTGTGAGCATGTGTGAGTAGGATCCTTCAGACAGACACTAGAGAGAGGTGGATGAAGGAGGGATAAAAAGAACAGCTGCATGTTGCACTGGAAAGTCTGGATATAAGAAGTCACTTTGACAGCAGAGAAACATTATTGACTTACAGTATGCTTTAGGTAATGACTGATCCTCTGTGAAGTTCAGTGCCCTTTGCTCTGTCAACATCGACCACCTTTCACACAAGTTATAGGTTTTTTTTGTTTTTTCCTACATGGGTTTAAACTGTCTTCACTGCCTAATGAGCTGTTTTACATTTATGATTAATTATTTGAACTTTCTGACATCAAACCTCTGTGTTTCAGGAGCTGATTGCACTCGGTATTTGTAACTTCATCAGCTCTTTCTTCCAAACGTTTGCCATCACCTGCTCCATGTCCAGGAGCCTGGTGCAGGAGAGCACAGGTGGAAAAACTCAGGTAACACACACACACACACACACACACACACACACACACACACACACACACACACACACACACACACACACACACACACACACACACACACACACACACACACACACACACACACAGAGTCAGTTACTCACTGTCCTGATTTATGCTGTAAAGCCATGATTATGATTAGAGATGACACTGACACAGTTTTCATTGATTGTTTGTGCAGATTGCAGGGCTGCTGGCGTCTCTGGTGGTGTTGCTTGTGGTGGTGGCCATCGGATTCGTTTTCCAACCGCTCCCTCAGGTGGGTGAAAATAATGATGCAAGGCTTCCACCTTTGAGTCTGACAGTTTTACATCACCAGTGGAGCTGCTGGCACCAAACCTGCCGATCAGTCTGCCAAGTATCTACTCTAATGTGTTTTTTATTGCTTTGTTTCATGCTGATTGATTTTCTGCTCTGTTTCCCAGACTGCGCTGGCTGCCATCATCATGGTGAATCTGTTGGGGATGTTCAAACAGTTCAGGGACATTCCTACTCTGTGGAGGACCAGCAAGATAGAACTGGTCAGTCTGTCACAACAAAATCCATCATAGAGGTCTCGTTCTGCACATTTTAGACTGCTCTGGTTTATGTTTGGTTCTGACTTTATTGATCAGACACTCTACCCTGAAAGAAAGCTTACAAGCAGTTTTAATGTGGTTTTAGCATGACAAACAAAAATTAAAGTTATTGTTTTGGATATGACTCCATAATAAAGAAAATGGTGCATTCGTACCTCATTAGCCAGTAAGAAGTTAGCCTGTATTAGTACATTTTACAGGTTGCTTTTTCTGTTTTTAAAAAGCATCCAAAAAATAAATATGGCAATTTAGGTCTTGCATAAATTAATTTAGAGCTAATTTGAAGAACAGTGAATCCATGTGGTTTAGAGTTTTATAAGTCTACAGACGCATGTTACATTTGTTTAACATGGGAGTGTAAGAAGAAACATTATACTCTACAGTATTGCAATTTTATGTTTTATGATGCAGACTTGATTCTCTGAAAAATGAGCAAATTCAAAACAACTTTCATGAAAAGATTTGTGTCAGTGGTTAGACATGGTCTGCAAATCAAACTTAAGTTATTAAACACTTCCTCTATAAAGAACAACTTTAAACCACACATTAGGAAGTATTTGTTCGTCACTCCTTCAAATATTAACTGAGATGCATGTTTAGTACTTTGGTCACAGGTGTATTCTAGGTAAACATTTTCATTGTTAGAAGGATCTTTACTGTCCAACACAACAAGCACAAATATCTCTTTTGAGCTCCTAGATTGGCACCTGAACTCTGCTCTTTTTCCACATCTTGTGAATGCATATTTATTTTTGGATTGTGAAAAATTCTTATCTTAAACAGAGTCAAGTTCTGTGATAGTCAACCTTTAAGAAAGAGCTGTGTAAAGCTGCAAAGGCCAAGAAAAATCCCCCCAGGCACCCATGTTAAAATGTCCTACTTTACAGCAGGACTGAATATGTTTACGCACAAAAATGTTGGGTCTGGATAGCCTTTTTGTTTGTATTTGTACATGCTGTTCAGGGTTTAAATGTTTTTAAAATCATTTTTAAAGATAGCTGGACTAAGAGTTGGGAATAGATTTGCATAATAAGAAGGGCGACATAGTGGACTTGCAGGCAGGCACGGCCTTAATGTCCGTGGTATAGGGCCCTCCTATGCTCCTCCTGTTTGTCTGTACCTCATATGACTGAAAGTTAGATTGAGCGCTCTTCAGAAACCAATGGGTGACATCACTAAGACTACGTCCATGTTTCATACGGTCTTTGACATCAAAAGATCCCCTTCAGATAAGTGTCACTCTTCTCTTCTGGTCCTGAAAGAATCAGAATCAGAAACACTTTATTTATCCTGGGGAGGGAAATTCAGTCATTACAGAGCTGTAAGAAAGTCAGATATTAATAGAAGAAGGAATAAAATAAGATATAAATACAAATAAAATAAAGTAAAGTAAAGATAAAATGTAATAAAATAAAATAATAATAAAGTATATACAGAAGCGCAGAATAGTTAGAATTACCTATGTACTAAAGTGCTGGGAATGAAGGAGATATATAAACAAGGATGTTAATATAATGATTGTGAGAATCTGTGTCAGTATCATTGATAGTAGGACTGAAACAATCTGCCTTTTTTACCCCGTCAAAAAAGGAAAGGAGGATGTGGATGTTAGATTTTCCCCTTATCTCAGTATTTAAATGTTTCCTCTTCCCTTTTTTCTCTCAGGCGATCTGGCTGGTAGCCTTTGTAGCATCTGTGCTGTTGGGCCTGGATTACGGCCTCCTGGTAGCCATCACATTCGGCATTCTAACAGTCATCTACAGGACACAGAGGTGCTTTTCACAGGCTGCAGATTTTCTTACACCAACACACACATTTAATGTACGAGTTTTAAAATCTTTCTCTGTGTTTCAGCGCTAAAAGTGCCGTCCTGGGGCATGTGTCAGGCACAGGCCTGTACTGTGACGTGGACGAGTATGAAGAGGTAAAAAACACTCCCAGAGAAATCTCTCACAGTCTGCTGGCCCGAGCTGAACATGTCTCTGATGTGTGTTTTGTTCCCAGGCGGCTGAATACGAGGGGATTAAGATTTTCCACTCCAACTCTTCAATCTACTTTGCGAACAGTGACCTTTATGTGAATGCTCTCAAGGAAAAGGTATCTCCACCCAATGACTCTGTTTGAAGTGCTCTAAAGATGAAGAGAACATTTTTATAATATTACAATTATCATATAAAATGATTAAAAACCTTGGTTTTATTGAGGTGTTCGACCTGCAATGAAGTCTAGTATAAACAAACATTGCTTTAATTATGATATCCATAATAACAGTTACCCAGAGTCATGTGATCAAAGTAGCTGTTAGAACAACTGTAAGCTAACAGTCAGGATTAATGTTGTGGTGAGAAGAGGATTTCCTCTTACACCTTGGCATCATTCCACGTTGCTCTAGTTTGCGGTTTTACTTTTTGATAAGGTTTTTTTTTGTTTTAGTTTTTCAAAGCTGGGTCAAAACTTATCTGGGTAAAGCAGACCACGAGGACATTTAATCCACTGAGACTCAGTGATATACGAGGACAGAAACACCTCACGTGACCCGCGAGAGCACACAGCTGGTGCACGGAAACACAAACACACAAACACACACAGAAGATGACTAGATGTTGAGTTGATTCCTGAGTTAAGTGATTCTTCTGTTTTAAAATAGTCCTAGTTAAAGTCTTGTTCTGTTTGAATGAGGTTTTTTTTACGCTTTCGTTGAGTCATGTTAGTGGAAAAACCCTCTTATTGGTATGCCTGTGTGGGATGAAGCTGCTGGCCTCATCAGGATTAAAGCAGGGTGTAAAATGAAGAATGTTTGCACACTCCATGTCCATCAGGGTGGATTACGTCCTCTGTGTACAAGTCATATAATCCTAGTTTAATAACACTGTAATGCTATAAAACCTGATTGACTCTGTGGTTGTTGTATTGAGCGGCTTACAGTCCATACAGTCACTGAAACATCTTCTCTTGGTTAGGTGAACACTGGCTCACAGACTTGCTCACATTCAGCAGTATAAATTAAGTGAAGAAAACGTACTGTCCCTTAAGCAGCTGTGTTCACTGACATGTCTGCGATGGTTTCTGTTCAGACTGGAGTGACTCCTGAAGACTTACAAGCTGCGCGCAAAGCCCAAAAGAAACTGCAGGATAAGGTGAACGGGAATTACAAGTCTCTTCTGAAGAAGTCTGCAAAGGTAAGTCCTCCTCTCCTCCTCTCCTTATGTCCTCATTGCGTACAGTTCAGTACAGTAAGTACACTCAGCTTGTTGACAGGGTAAATATGCAGGGTGCTATGTGCGTCTGTTGTGAGGGCTGCGTTTGAGTCCTGGGGCATTTGAAAAACTTGTTTCACAGCTCGATGTGGTCTCAGGATGAGGCTGACTCATCAGGTTTTAGTCGTGGAAGAAGAAGGCAGTGATTTTTTTTTTAGCATTTCATCCTAAACTAAGAAATCAGAGGTTCACTAAAGAAACAAAAAAACTCTTAACATCTCAGGAGAAAGAGGAAGGCATGCTGTTTTAATCTCTCATAAACAACAGTGTTGATTTCACCCTGATCCTTCTCAAGAGTCATATATCTTAAGATCAGTATCCTGTCTTGATGATTTATTGAGCTGTGATGCTTTAAATACACGATGACTTGTTGAAATCCAGTCATGCAGAGTAAGTTTCTTTGATTCATTCCAGCATAAGGAACCAGGAGAGAACAATGAGATTTTGTCCCAGAGCCACTTTGAAGAGGAGCAGAGGAACGGCCAGCTCGGGGACCGACACAGCGAGACGGACAGCGAAGAGGCCGCCGTCCACTTCATCGTCCTGGACTGGTCGTCTGCCAGCTTCATCGACTCTGTGGGGGCTAAAGCCATCAAACAGGTTTGTCCTTTCTTTCCAGCAGAGGATGTTTCTGAACGTTTTCAACGTTAAATGTGGATTATAATCTGAAGTCTTGATGTGACTGAACGAGTCGTGTGTGTCTCTGCAGGTTATTAAGGAATACGCAGCTGTGGATGTTACCGTGGTGATCGCCGGCTGCAGCAGTAAGTCTATACAATGACTGGTTTGTGTTTATGAAAAGCAGAACTGTAAACGGGAACAAGCAGCACCTGTGTCTGTTATTTAAATCAGAAACATGAAACTGACCTTAATGCTCACAGTTTGCCTTTTTAAAACGCAGCCCAATTTAAATACTTAGTTTGATTTAGAGGAACAGTACAGCCGTTTCCAAACAACATACTGAGAACTTTTAGCCTCAGGAGCTGAAAGGTTTCTTCAGGTGGATGTTTGTTATTCCAACTGAAGATTTGACAATTGTCTGTTGATGTGTGTAAATGAGTTTGTTGTTTTTGCATGCCATTTGCGTGTTCAGACATTACTTGTTTAACCTATTTAAAGATTGAAGTTTAAAGGCTTTAATGGAAATATAAATCATCAGTATATATATATATATAATAAATAAAACAGATTCAGTTTTAAAGTAGACTGCAGCTGCAGTGAAAATTATACATCTGAAATGCCATATTGCCATATTTTGAAAGTTCCTTCACTTTTCATGTAATTTCTTGTTATTATTTGAATGTATTCTTCATGTTTCATTTAGGGTTTTCAGTCATCAGTGGTGTTTAAGTTACAGTGTGTAATATTTAGAGACATGAAGCAGAACAGCCTCGGCAGAAATGGAATAAAATATTCATAAGTTTGTTTAGATGTTAGAGTATAAAATCAACTGAGTATAAAAACAATTTTGTTTGTTAAATTAGAATGAGCCTTATGTCAATCAATCTGTATTTATAAAGAGCCAAATCACAACAAATGTTATCCTTAGACTCTTTCCAAACAGAGCAGGTTAGACCGTACTCTATGTTGTATTATTAACAAAGACCCAACATCAAGACAGGTTAAGATCCAGTCCCATCTTACAGACATGACTCAGTCTGATCTCATCTTGATCCACCATGAACAGAGCACTTTGCAGCATTTAGCAAGTTACAGTGGCAAGGACAAACTTCCTTTAACAGGCAGAAACCTCCAGCAGGACCAGACTCATGTTAGACACACATCTGCTGAGACCATGTTGGAGAGAGGGATAGAGAGGGAGAGAGAGGGAGAGAGAGGGAGAGAGAGAGAGAGAGAGAGAGAGAGAGACAGAGAGAGACAGAGGAGAGAGAGAGAGAGAGAGAGAGAGAGAGAGAGAGAGAGAGAGAGAGAGAGAGAGGAGAGAGAGAGAGAGAGAGAGAGAGAGAGAGAGAGAGAGAGAGAGAGAGAGAGAGAGAGAAAAAATAGTGGTGAGATGGATAGTAGTAGTTGTAGCAGCTGGAGTCTGGCACGTCCACAGCAGCAGAGATCCAGAGCTCAGGGACTCCAGAATGTCTATGGTTAGTAAATTTAATGGGACAGGAAGAGTTAAAGAAAGTGATGGGGGGAGAGAGGAGAGAGAAGGAAAGACAGGATCCCAGTGCGTCAGTCTAAGCCTATAGCAGCATAACTAAGAGCTGGTCCAAGCCTGATCCAGCTCTAACTATAAGCTTTACAAGAGGCAGGCCCCTTCCCCCTTTCACCGACATGTTTCTACATGTGTTTGTACTAAAGGAGTGGCTGTGTGAAATGCACGACAAAGAAGAGAGTGGTTATTGTGCACACAAGAGTTTGTATTTAGATGTTTTTATGGTTTAAAGAATGATCATACTTAGCATGCATCACAGGGGCTTCTTGTCCACCATTACTTCCCTAAGGGGAGGAGTGAGCAAGGAAGCGTTTCAGCCTAGAGTCTGACCGCTTGACATCACTTAATATTCCCATTTCTACACACTGTACCTTCAATTTGTTCCTCTTTTCTTCCCTAACCGTCCCTGTTTAGTTCCCATTTTACTGTTTATTCTAGTTGTTTTTGATATGCTGATGTTTTTGACTTCCTTTATTTGTGCTGAAACATTTCCTCTTGGCCTGATACATACATGGCAGACCAGATATAAAATCAGTTTGTGGCTGCACATTTTTAAAAAATAAGATCTGATGTTGAGTTTGTTTCTTTTGCCTCACAGGAAGTCTTCTGTCTGAGCTGGACAGCTTACAGTTTTTCAACGAGACCGTGACCCCTGAGATGGTGTTCCCCACCGTCCACGATGCTGTGCTGCGATGTCAGCACTCAAAGCCCCGCCCATCAGCTGCTACCAACCAGTGACATCACCTCCGAGGTCACTGAGGTGGAGGCCAGATATTGGACGTCTCTCTGACAACATCACAGTAGAGATGAACTGAGCAGTCATTCATATTGAATAGAGGAGTGTTTGTAGTATTTGTAACATATAAGTGCCACTAAGGCGGGTCAATAAGGCTAATCAGAAATTCAGTGTTGAGTTTCCAGCTGACATTCCTAAAGCCTTATTCCTCTGTGCTGTTGGGATTATGTAGATGTGTACTTCTGAGGTGTTTGTAGATCACTTTTATTGCTCTGTTGAAAGAATATGATAAAATGTGTGCTGCTGCGGTCCATGTTACCTTTGTAGGATGACGTCTGCAGAGCTCCTTTCACACATGAACCCCTGACGTCTTCTAGAGAATCACCATTCACACATGCATATTGGGAAAATTTCCGCCAGATAAGCTGTCTCATATCGGTACAGTCTGTTTGAGTGAGGGGAGGGACGACTCAGTCGATCATGCAAGAGGAGGAAGTCTTCTGTACAGTTTAAAACATAATACAGACTAGTGTGTGGAGCAGTAAAGAGTATAAAGCGGAGAAAGTGCTCAACATTGAACGTAGCGATCGTTGAATTCACCTGATGTCTTCTCACATCAGCTCACCAGACTTCTCCCAGGGAAATTCAGCTAAATAAAACTGTCTGTTTTCGTTCACAGAAGCAGTTCACCTGTGTGTAGTCAGGACATTTTCAGGAGTGTTGAGCATGTGTGAAAGGAGCTCATGTTTGTTGTAGAAGCAGACCAGAAGCTACGTCTCATTAAGCTGTTATCATATGTTGATGGTTACTGAAGACTGGTGTGCTGCTGGATGTCTGAGTATCTTTTCTGCTGTATTTGTCTGTCGATGTGTATTTAAAGGAGCAAAGGCTCTATCATCGTTGTTACAGTGGATTTGCACTCAATTTAAGTGCGACACTAAAGTAGTATTATATGTTCTGTAAGAAAAAAAGAAGTGTTTTCTTATTCCTGAGAGTTATGCTGTTACTGTCTAACACAGGATGCCTTTTAAAAAGTTACATCAAGGTTATTTTAAAAAAAACATTGAGACTGAAATCTGGAATAAACTTTATTTTAAGTGAACAAGTTAACAACAAAAAGACAATATTTGTTTGTACTTTGTTTGACAGGAAGCCAAACGAGAAACTCTCACACACGCGGTTAGTTGTAGGTCATGTATCTGGGGGTGGCGCTGAACTTGGCGTAGGACTTGATGACCTTGTTGACGGCCTCCAGGAAGTCCTTCTCTGTGGCGATCTTCCTGCGAGCTCTGATGGCGAACATGCCGGCCTCTGTGCACACGCTGCGGATCTCAGCGCCTGGGGAGGAAACACAACGTCAAGGTCTGATTTAAGAACATCCTTAAGGACCGAAGGAGAGGTGGAAGAAGAAGAAAGAGGTCATGTTCAACTCTTAGCATAAAAAAATAGTTATATTAAGACCTGAAACTCAGGATTGACTGATTGGACAGAGATAAAATATTGTTGCAGCACTCCCTAGTGGCAACACAGAGCTACACTTATGAACAGACATTTAAAAGGGAAATTTGTCACCATGTTACAGAATAACTAGGTGACAGTATCCCCATAAGCAACTTCATAATCCTTATAAAAGAAAGCTAATGTCCTTCAGAAGTCAAGAACCTCCTTTATTAAGCATGTGGAAGAAAACTATGGTACGATTGTGGGTCTATTTGAGATGTGACAATGAGGGTTTTGGTGCTTCTCTCTCAGTCTTACCGGTGCTGTTGGGGCAGAGTCGAGCCAGCAGCTCAAAGCGAATGTCTCTCTCCACACTCATAGAGCGGGCATGGATCTTAAAGATGTGTGTGCGACCCTGAAACATAGAACAAAAAAGGTCAGAAGATGACTTCACAGAAGGATCTGGAAAAAGTTGAACATAGTGTGCTCCAAGGTTGAGTTTTTCACCTCCAGGTCTGGCAGGCTGAACTCAATCTTCCTGTCCAGACGTCCAGGTCTCATCAGAGCCGGGTCCAGGGTGTCCGGTCTGTTGGTGGCCATCAGCACTTTGATGTTCCCTCTAGGGTCGAAGCCGTCCAGCTGGTTGATGAGCTCCAGCATGGTCCTCTGAACCTCGTTGTCGCCACCAGCTCCGTCATCAAAGCGAGCACCTGGGAGGTTCAGAAACAAAAAGAATCACTGATAAAGTGGAGGTCCAGGTTTAACAATCGGCCATCACAGAATCCTGAGGCAGTCCGGTGAGCTTTACCTCCGATGGCATCAATTTCATCAAAGAAGATCAGACAAGCCTTCTTGGTTCTTGCCATCTCAAACAGCTCACGCACCATCCTGGCTCCCTGAAAACAAAGACAGGAACGCAGAGTGAATGTTTACATTTATCAGGATTCATCATTTCAAACAGCTTCTGTTCTCTGCAGAGTTCGTTTCTCACCTCTCCCACGTACTTCTGCACCAGCTCAGAGCCGATGACTCTGATGAAGCAGGCGTCCGTTCTGTTGGCCACAGCACGGGCACACAGGGTCTTTCCTGTGCCGGGTGGCCCGAACAGCAACACACCCTTAGGAGGCTCAATACCCAGATTGACAAACCTCTCAGGCTGGTTAGAAGAGGACAAAGACAAATGATCAATCAGGACAGAGGTGTGTGAAGTGTTTATATTTAGACCTGTTAGCTGCAGCGTATGGGCATCAGATTGGGACTCTTAAAGACTTTGGTAGTTAAATTATCTTCATTCATGGACACTTACATGAAGCAGTGGAGTCTCCACCACTTCTCTCAGCTTCTCAATCTGCTCCTTACATCCACCCACATCACTGTAGGTCACATCAGGCTTCTCCTCCACCTGGAACATGAGAACAGAATTAATAAAGCGGTGAGTTTGGGATTTTTCCAATTGAATTCTAGTGAAATATGGAAACTATTTCCATCTCAAACATGACAGAGAAACTGTTAAAAACATGTTGCATATTCAGTATTTAGAGTGACATTGTTTTTATGAATGAGTCCCTTAGTTGAATCGTACCTGCATCATGGTGACAGTGGGGTCGATCTTGGGAGGCAGGGGAATATGGATCTGATACTTGTTTCTGTCGACACTGGAAACAAAGAATAAAAAAGTTAGTGTCGCTGAATGTTCAACATAGATGTGACTTTGAATTATGGGTTCAGATATTTTAACGCTTTACCCGACTCTCATGCCTTCCTCGATGTCGGTTGGAGCCACCTGGTCACTCAGGTCCACCACAAACTTAGCAAACTGTTTCACATTGATGATGTATTTCGGGTCCTCGGAGTCTGCGTTGATTATTTTTGTGCATCTGTTTGAGTCAAAAACAGAAAGACAAACATTAGAGACTCCAATTCAAAGATGTGTTTGACACTTAAAGGGAGCATGGTTGATAACCTTTAAAAAAGAACAACAAGTAAAAGCTGTATTCCAAAAACATGGCTACATTAGTTACTTGACACTATGAAGACCAAACGTGTCTATACCTTGCTACCTGCAGCGGCTGTTCACTCTGCAGAGTCTGTTTGTCTGCAGCCAGATCCCACAGAGCTGGTGGAGCCAGGCCTGTGTCTGACTCCTTAATGCCTGAGAGACAAAGGAACACAAAAAAGAGCTTTAAATATAAACAAGAAAACATTCTGAACATCTGAACAAGGTACTGAGAAGAGCTGATGTATGTGGGCGAATCAACTATTTCTACAACATCAATCATACAACAGTTATGTCACTTAATGTACTTGAATAAAAACAGTGTGACCCCATAATCCATAATCTATGCACAAGGAATAAAACTGTATAAATAAAGGGCTCATAAAAATAAGATCTGACATACGGAGGCGACGCTATCATGAATTTTTAATCAACTAACACAGGAAGGATAAAAAACATGTTAAAATAATCCAGAAAGATAAGGTAGAAGATGAAAAGGATGCTTCACAGTGGGTTTCTGTTCTTACTTTGGAAATGATAATTAAAAGCACTAGTTTATATATTTTGAGCCTGCTAGGATAGAAGCAAACCCTGGAGCACACGTCCCACACGTAACGCCTGTAATGACATTAAGTGTGTGTTTGTTTTCACTCACCTGTGAGCTCATTAATCTTTTTGAGCAGCTGCTGGATGTCATCCTCCACCTGTTTGATCTGTCTGGAGTATGTGCTCTGACCCTGATGACAAACAACATGCAGACAACCAGATGAGAACAAGAACACAACAAGGCAAGTGTGAGGTATCTTAGAAGCAGGATTCAATGATTGCAAGCTTTAGTATCGTACAACAAATAGACAGGGTAAAACACTACTTTTCAGACAGGATGAAGTTGTAATAGGTGTTTACAAAATAACTCATTTGGTATCAATGTTTTTTTAAGTATTTTATAGAAAATGATCCTAAGCCCAACTTCACACTGGTTTAAGTGTGCTAAGTTTAAAGGAACAAGCTGAGGACTAGTTATTTTGTCAGGAATGCATGGAGTCAATCATCTGTAGGGACTTCCCTTGTCTTAGTCAGACATTAACTGACTAATACAATCTTTAATAAATCCATACTTACATATGTTTTCAGCAGGGCGATGTCTCCTTCATCCAAAGCTGTGAAGATAAAAACAACACGGATGAGTTAGCATGACAGGCAACCGGCCGCTAGCTAGCATTACTGTGCAATTGAGCAGTATAGACGACTAATGCTGTCAAATTATATCTTATGTATTTTATTCTTTCACCCAAACATCTTTAAAGACATGTATTATACTCTACGGTGTATACAAGGCAGAGAAAAGAGCACGAGTTGGTTTGACGGACAATGCTAACATTAGCTGAGATGCTAACGTCCAGATTCCTTTTCAATGAGGAATGTTTTTAACTATTTCTTTACATTTATTGAATATAGCAATTACCTCTGATGGGTGCGTCATCCTTTTCCTCTTCTTTAGTCTTCCTCTGGTCATCTCCTAAATAATCTGGCATATTTAAACTGAGATTAAAACTGTTTCTAACAAAACAACGAGCTGACTTTCCGACCAGACTGAACCATTACACAGCAGCTTTCAGCTTCCGGTTATGTGACCGCTCAGCGGAAGTGTGTGTCGGAACATTTCGGAGGACGGACATCCAGTTATAAATACTTTTAACAACCCTCCAGTTATGCTCGTTTCTCTAGAACAGCAATAATGTTCCTGGGTTTATTTTTTTTATTAATTTTCACAGATCATGGTTCAATGAGGATGACTCAATCGTTTTTCATTGAAATTAATGTTAAAACTTTTATTTAATGTAGATTGGAAAGCCCTAAATATAAAAAACAATAGTTTTACATGACATTGATTTTAAAAAAATGTATTTTAAATTTTGAGTTATTTTGTTTTAATGAAGTGATGTTGATAAATTAATACGACACCTCTTCTGTCACATGCTGCCCAGACTTTTATTCTGCATTTGGCTGGTTTGGAGGGCATATATTTCATAAAATAGATCTTTAAAAGGGTCTATTTGACCCGCAACATAACAGGAGGGTTAAAAACACAAATTATCCGATTTTTTGTGGAAAATATTGTCAAGATGTATTGAATCTTTTTTTTCGGGGTACATTTTTGAAGAAAAAGGCCCCAGTTTGATTAAAATGTCTGTAATGGTTCCCCGGAACTATCGCGCTGAAGAGGAACTACAATACGGAGTGGTTTGCGGCGTGACACCGGAGCTCGTTTCGGATTGGCACTTGTGAAGAGAGGCCCATGTGGTGAATGAGCGGGCCAGAAACTTCAGCACTTTACAAAGGTTTCTCTTGATAGATTTGTCACCTGTATGTTGGTGTAGCCAGAGAGAAGAAGATGTTGTTGGAAGCGCTGGACGGAGAAGAAACGGCTTTCTTTACAGCCGCTGCCGGTAAGAACTGAGGGAGGCCAGAGGGAGGGAGGGAGCTAACGAGGCTATCTGTGTTAAAGATAGAGATGACATATTCGTTAGCATGAAGCACATATGAAGACAGTTAGAGCTTTATTTAATAATAGGATGATTTATACCTATATAGCTGTAAAGGGGTTTGTATTCTGAATAATGGATCTTGTATCTCGGGCTCTGTTTCTGTGTTGCATAATGTGAAGTAGCCGAGCTGCTGCCCACTCATGGTGCACTGATTTATTTCAGCTCAACATCAGCGTGTAGGAAGCTCTTTATATTCAACACAACTTTACCTGTTTGACATTTAAGAAGCTTTTACAGTCTCTGTGTGTCAGACAGTCACTACAGGGCTGTTACATAATATGTAGACACCTGTTGGACCTTCACACACCTGTCAGGGTAAAATGCATAAAGTCATTCATTCAGATACTTCCTGAATAAAAGACTGTTTCTACTTGAGCATGACTTAATAACATGTCACAACAAGGGAAGAAAAGGAGGCACTGGTGTATTACAATATGCTCTGAGTCATGCATGAGTATGCTGATTTAAGTTTTTTTTTTCTGGCATTATACAAAATAAATCTCAGTGCAGGGTGAGGTAAAAACTGCAGAAAACTGGATAAACCTCAGAATAATGTTGGTATGAAAGTGATTCTAATGCTAAATATCTACTAAAAGACTTGAAAAAGTATATTACACAGATGCAGATACAGGCACTTGTCTGCACATGGTGGGAAGTACAGTTGGTGTTTTATCTGTAACCTTTTTCCCTGTGGCACACAGAGAGGGTTTTTAACTTTATTATAAGCTGGCATCCTTTTTTCTTGGGTGTCATATGGTGACACATTTTGGAAAATCCCACAGAAAACAAAATATTCCTTGTAAAAACAAAGAACCACAACGTTTGATTGAAATATTTATGTAGCACCTTTCAAAACACAGTCACAAAGCGCTTTAAACCAAGTGTACAAATGTACACCGGCAGATTAAACTAACATTGAAAGCATAGAAAAACATCAGGTGTAGGACCTGAGCTGCTAAAAGTGCAAGATACAATACAGGCAGGTTGTACTGGAGTTAAAGTAAGTAAATTACGTGATTGAAATCTAAAATAACAATAAAATTAAAAACAGACAATCAGCAGATTTACTCTAAATGGCCTTCTTATAAAAATAGGTTTTAAAGAGCGATTTAAAAGAAGGTATTGATTGAGCTGACCTCACTTCTCATCACTCTTTTGTAAAGGGCATGAATGTGTCATTGTTTGCAGAAAAGAAAACAGGATGACAAACAAATGCAGTATTTTTCAGTGTGAATGATGCAGCAAAAAAAAGGAATGTTTCAAGTTTGAAAGAGTTCATGAATCAATATCTGAAGGAAACCCTGATTTGTATTTATAGCTTTCATGTTTCCTGCTTTCAGTCCTTGTCCAAGTAGGATGAGGTGTTCCTCTGTAGATCTTCAGTGATAAAGCAAGGGCAAGCAAATCAATTAGCTATAACAGCATACTCACGGTAGAGACTGACTAAACAAAAGTTCTGTTGGGAGGGGGATCAGAATGAAGAACAGAACTCTTCCAGTCCTCTCCCTTTTTCCATTTTAGATGAGGTCAGCTAAATGCATTAAACACACACGGAGGCATCCAAGTGACACCAAAGAAAGACAACACAAAGATGCTGGTGTAAGGAAAATGTACAGTGGTTAGAGTTGTAGTTTCTTCATTTTGTCATTAAACTCGATGACAGTCCGGTTCACTCACCTCTCCGCCCCCCTTTCAGCCTCTGTGCAGGTTCAAGTGGAACCTGTGGGCCGCTGGTTCGAGGCCTTCGTGAAGAGAAGGAACAGGAGTACATCTACCTCCTTCCAGGAGCTGGAGGAGGAGGAAGAGTCCTCAGAGGAAGAGGAGGATGAGGAGTTTCAGCTGGAGGAGTATCCCATGCTCCGCACGCTTGACCCCAAAGACTGGAAGGTACTGAGGCCGTCTCGGGAGCAGAAGTTTTGCTGAGCTTTTGCTGAGTTTTTCTTTCTACTTGATTTAATGAACAAAAAACATCAAATCCTCGTGTTTTAGGAGCAGGACGGATTTAAAAACCGTCACACATTTGCTGTAGAAAATGACATGAAGCTGTCGGAAACTATGGGTTATTTGTTTGCATACAATCTGTTGCAAAAAAGTTTTGATATTTATATTATATTTAGAGTTTTGTAGCGACAAAAATAACTGAGTATACAAAGTGATAACAAAGTGTTTCCACAGTCGGCGCACAAATCAGAATACTCAGAAGGTGACATGACAGCAACAAGCCCAAACATGAAGGGCAAAGAAAAGCAGGCAAAATGAAGGTGCAGTTAGGAAGGTTTAGTTGGAGCAAAAGGACAAAAGATGCAAAAGTAAGTAGAAGACAGAAAGATGAGAACAGTGATGGAATAAAAAATAAAGATCTGAATGTCTACAAGAAGAAAGAAATGCAGTAAGAGAAATATATCATGATAAAGAGAATGTGTTTGTGAAAGTGGATTGCTGCTTATTTGACATTAATCAGAAAGCTGCAGTCCCACTTCATATGTGATATAATTTATTTATAGATTACTCAAAATAAAACTGATCATTGAACGTTTTATTGATTTAATCTTTCAGAATCAGGATCACTACTCTGTCCTCGGGCTGCCACACTTGAGGTACAAAGCCACGCAGAAACAGATCAAAGCTGCCCGTGAGTACGACTTTCATTCTCTTCTTATCGATCATTCCTCTGTCTGTTTAAATAATGTTTCAGTCACGCTCTCTGCTTCTCTGAACAGACAAATTAATCGTGTTGAAGCATCATCCTGACAAGAGAAAAGCTGCTGGGGAGCAGATCGTAGAAGGAGACAACGACTACTTCACCTGTATCACTAAAGGTACGAGAAGCTCTTTATATCTGTGCTCAGTGGTGACTCTGATGTCTCTGAAGTTCCCGAAGTCACAGTCTTCTCTCATTGTTCGACCCTCAGCTATCGAAACCCTATCAGACCCGATGAAGAGGAGAGCCTTCGACAGTGTCGACCCCACCTTTGAAAACGCCGTGCCTTCAAAGAGCGAAGGCAAAGAGAACTTTTTTGAGAGTTTTGCTGCAGTTTTTGACAGAAATGCCAGATGGTCTTCTAAAAAGCACGTGCCCAAACTTGGAACCATGGAGTCCTCTTTTGAAGACGTCGATAATTTTTACTCTTTCTGGTGAGTTTTTATTTGATTAGAGTTACATTGGTGATTATTTGGTGTCAGAAAAGAAGGTTTTGAATCTTTGAGCTGGAAGAGAAAGTGTTGGACTTAAATCTGTTTCTGTTTCAGGTACAACTTTGACTCATGGAGGGAATTCTCGTACCTGGATGAAGAGGAAAAGGAGAAAGCTGAATGGTAGGTTGATGTGTGATGATGGCACTTCATGTCACAGAAACACACTTTAAAATATCTAATTAACATGTTGTGACCTTGTCTCACAGTCGAGATGAGAGGAGATGGATCGAGAAGCAGAACCGAGCCTCCAGAGCTCAGAGGAAAAAGGAGGAGATGAACAGAATACGAACACTAGTTGGTACAGTCTCTCACACACCGCAGCATCAGAGATTTCTCCTAGAGCAGCTTAAAGCATCCTGAAGCTCCACAAAGCTGTTGAATATTTAGTGAAGATGTCTTATGTTCTCTGCAGATACGGCGTACAGCTGTGACCCTAGAATAAAGAAATTCAAAGAAGAAGAAAAAGCCCGGAAAGAGTCTGAGAAGAAAGCCAAAGCTGACGCCAAGAAGAGAGAGCAGGAAGAGAAGGACAGGGTACGCCTGACCTTCATTTACCTTTTTAATGTTCTGATGTTTCAGTCTCTCGGTCCCACAGATTATAGGCTTGGGCATCAGGGGATTCATCAGTCTGTTTTCTGTGTTTCAGATTCGACAGGCGGAGCTGGACGCGGCTCGTTTGGTGAAGGAGAAAGAGGAAGAGGAGGCCAAACAGTTAGCTCAGCAGGCCAAGAAAGAGAAAGAGATCCAGAAGAAAGCCATAAAGAAGGAGAGGCAGAAACTCAGGACCACCTGCAAGGTTCGTACATCGTTTACATCAAATCACAAGCTTTAACGCTGCTCCTTATCTGTGCAGGTTTAATATAAGGAAATCAAATCAAATGCACATCCTCACATGGTCTTAAAATGTTAAATAAATTGCAAATATCCCATCGAGGGTAAGAAATAAGAGAGCACGAGAAGAAAAGAAGATAAAGCTGTACGGCTCTGGAGTCTGCTGAGACAGTTTCTGTACCAAGGTCCTCATGGGTCACTGAGGGGGCTGGACTTTGGTTCTTAGCTTGATCAAACAATTCTCTACTCTAGGTGTCAAACACCGAAGCTTCAACTAAACATTTAATAATAATAATAATAATAATAATAATACCTTAATTTGTATAGTACTTTTCGTGAGTAACAAAGTGCTTCACAAGACCAATAAAAACACAATAAAAGCAAAGAAGCAATAACTGACAGTAAAAGCAGAGAGGTAAAACGTTAAAGATTAAGATAAATTCACAAAATAAAAGCTTTACAATAAAAGTGTGTCTTGAGCAGTGAAATAAAATGAGGGACTGACTGTGCAAGCCTGATTTAACTTTAACAGAACACAAAATAAAGTACGCTTCCCTTTCTTTTTGGACCACAGTTTCTCCAACACTTCTGAACTGTTATCTCTAGACCCTGCTGTTTTTTTCTCTCCAAATATTAAAACCAGTCACTGATGTAGCATCCAACAGTAATAATCTTAACAGTTGTCCCAGACCCATTTTTCTCCTTTATCAGTGGAGTTATGATTTTGTACATTAAATCAAAGTGTTGTCAGAAATGTCTTAGTAAGTAAAGAAACGGAGGCCCTAAGGAACGTAATGTCTCTTCTTATTTCTTTCTTCAGACTAGGGATGTAAATTTCAAGTATTTCCCGTGATCGATCTTTGGAAATGTTAACAATGAGTTATCGATTAATCATTAAAAAAACATAATTGTTTTCCATGTCAAAAACAATACCAAATGCGTTTTTTCCCCTGAATGAAATTTTCCTTCACGACACAGTGTATATAACAGACAGTATTGAAAAGCTACCGATCATATTGAGGTGTTCAATATGTTAAACATGCTGAATATCAACATGTGGAGCAGGCTCATAATATCTGCGGACATACAGTCATAAAAGTGAAGGTTTAGACTTCAACAAGGGAACTGAACAGAAACATATTTCAGACTCACAGTGTCGAGTTTCTGTCTACTCGTTCTTATTGAGAGAAATAAGCATGTGAACGTGGTCAGATGTCAGCCGAAAGCGCAACTGGGTCATAATCAGCCCGGCGGTGGAGTAAAAAGGCGCTGGTGGAGACCTGTCACTCTGCTGCAGCCCCCAGCTGAGCGTTTCCGCTGTGAGCAACACCTTCGGTCAGCTGATTCACATCCAAACATGCTTTAAACTTAAAACACCTCCCTGATAGCTGAACCACATATGAGACTACATGATGTTTGTTCCACTTGATAGAAAATCCAAACAAAAAAAATGTGTTTGAGTAAGTTCTTAACAATCAATTAATCGATACTCGATCAATTGTTGACATCCCTACTTCAGACTTTAGCTTCCTGATTTAAAAGTTTCATGCTTGTAACATATTCAGAGCACCTTTTAATACCTTCATCTTAATGAAACAAATTCCTACAGAGCTGGACTGACCTTTCAGAGCTCCATCACACATTAACTCTGCTTCACGTTTTCTTTGTCCTCACAGAACTGGAACTACTTTGCTGACGATGAAACAGACAGTGTGAAAATGATGGAGGAGGTGGAGAAGCTCTGTGATCGACTGGAGCTGGCGAGGTACAAACACCCACGTCGTCATGTATTAATACTTAGTGTTATGCTTTTAAGATCTTTAAGGACATATTTCTTTAGATGATCAGTTTGTTTCAGTTGAAATAACTTTATTTATCCAAATTTGTTTGGAGCAGCTTGAACATAAAAACTAAATAAATCTGACTGCAGAGCAAAGTTTTAGAAGCAGCTGTAATTTGAATCTCGGTTTCTATGATTCTAAAGATTATTGAGTTTATTTGATTAGTGAAATGCACAATAGTCAACATTTTAGCATTTTACAATCACAGGATGGTTCACAGTGTACCTCACAAACAATACATGCAAAGTGAACACACTACAAAAAACAGATCCACTTAAAACAAGCTGTTAAAATGCAAGATGAACCCAAAGTCCTGAGAACGAGCATCAGAGGAGAGAAAGACATTATTCATGAGGTCATGACCTGTTTGTCTTTAACTGATGTGTGTTTGTTTAAAGGTTAAGTAGTCCTCACAGTCTCTGAGATGAGTGGGTCATTAGTTCAGGACTGTTGGCCTCTAACAGACGACATTAAGTTTGACTAAATTTAGCTTCACACCTCAGTGCATCACAGTCTCCACATTTAGTTTGTCCTCAAAAAGGAAGGAAGTCTCTCCTGAAAATGTATTTGTGATAAGTTCATTCAAAGAAGGGGGGGAGCACATTTACAACTTATGAAAGAAGACAAATATGTTTGCTTCTTACATTCTAGTTATGTAAATAAAGAGGTTTCATGTCTGAAACTTTGACTGTCTTCTTAATGAGAGACGTACTGGGTTGTAATGTGCTGGCTGTTGTGTGTGATCAGGTTGTAAAACAAAATGCCATGCAAGAAAAAATCCTTCATGCATAAATTCTAATGTCTGCTTACCGTGAGAAAAGGTGTTAGATGGCTGAACTTTGGAGGTTAAACTTGATAATGTTTGAGTTTTTTAATGTCTTCTTGAAGGTGAGGTTGGAGACACTGAAATTCTTCCACCACATCAAGTCTGTCTCCACAGTCTAATACATATAGTTGTTGTTGGATTGAAGATGAGCACACAGGAAGCAGCGTGTGTAAGTGAATGTGATTTTGCTTGTCTGTTTACAGTCTGCAGTCTCTGAATGAAATCCTGGCCTCAGGCTCCAAAGAGGACAGCAAGACCGCGGTGGATACTCAGGTAAGACGCTTGTTTAGCAACAACTTGATCTACATGAAGGCAGAAAATATAAAAAGACATCCATCTTTATCACCAATAGTTTAAAACAACATTAAATGTCTTCTTCTACTGAAAACTCAAAGATATTTGGTCACTGCCAAAGACGAGAAAAGAAGAACTCAACATTCATCAGAGGATTTTCTCCCCTTTCTTTAAATCTAAATTATTTTGTCTTCCTTGAATTGTTAACAGCTAATAGTTCAGTTATTGATGCATGTTGAGTCTTCTCAGTATAAAAACCTTGCTGTCCCTCCTCCCCTCAGGTGCAGGAGGTGAACGCTCAGCTGCAGAAGGAGCGGGATGCCGAGATCCAGGCGAGGCAGGCGGCCCGCAGCACTGAGCAGGCCAGCGGGGGAGGAGGAGGAGGAGGGAAGGGCTGGAACGAGGAAGACCTCCAGCTGCTCATCAAAGCTGTTAATCTGTTTCCTGCTGGAACCAACGCCAGGTACAAACATGACACCTGCAGGATGTGTTCAGGGACAAGCCAGGGAAGATCTCCAGTATTTGTCTACGTTAATCTTAAGACCAACAAACCGTATTTATTTTTCATATTACAGGATCATTCTAACTCTTTCTCTAAACTTTTACTGGAAACTTGTCTGAAAGTGAAGCAGAGATGAAACGTATTGTGTGTGTGTGTGTGTGTGTGTGTGTGTGTGTGTGTGTGTGTGTGTGTGTGTGTGTGTGTGTGTGTGTGTGTGTGTGTGTGTGTGTGTGTGTGTGTGTGTGTGTGTGTGTGTGTGTGTGTGTGTGTGTGTGTGTGTGTGTGTGTGTGTGTGTGTGTGTGTGTGTGTGTGTGACGATTCCTCTCTTGGTTTAACCTTTAACACGTGTTCCTTCTTTCTCCTCCAGGTGGGAAGTTATTGCCAACTACATGAACCTGCACTCCACCAGCGGCATGAAGAGGACCGCCAAAGACGTCATCAACAAAGCCAAGAACCTGCAGAGGCTCGGTGAGATCTTTACTGCAAACTGTCATTCAGATCATTCCATCATTCCAGCAATCCATCAATCAATCAGACTTTATTGTAAAGCACTTTTATACAACAATATTGTAACACAAAGTGTTGTTAAAAAAACAGCAATAATTAAATAGAAGAATTTTAATTATACATACACGACGTGTACATATATGAGTGTATGTGTGTATATGAGTATGTATTTATGTATGAGAGTATGTATGTTTATGTATATATACACTCAAACACAAACGTTAAGTGTATGAATATATAAGTTTATGTAAGTTTATGCGTGTGTATGTATTTATAAATGAGGGTATGTAGGTATATATAAATGTATGTATGAGTGTGTGTGCATGCATATATGAATGTATGAGTGAATGTATGTGTGTATATATGAATGTATTATTGTGTATATGAATGTATGTATATTTAAATGTATGTATGAGTGAATGTATATATGTGTATGTATGAATGAATGTGTATGTATGCACGTATGTAGGTATATATGAGTGAATGTGTTTGTATATATGAATGTATGTATGGTAAATGGACTTTTACTTATATTGCACTTTTCTTGTCTTTCTGAGCACTCAAAGCGCTTGTACACTACTTTTCACATTCACTCACTGAAGGTAGAGGCTGCTATATAATATATATGTATGAGTGTATGTATGTATATGTATTTATACATACACTCATAGATACACTTACATATACATACATACTCATTCATATACATACTTACACTTGTATATTATCATAGATACAAACTCATGTATACATACACTCATATATACATACACACACACACTCATATACACATACACTCATATATATACACATACACACACATATACATACATACACACACACACGTTCTCGTAGACATACATACACATACAGATACAGACATACACGTTTATATGTACATTTATACACATGTATACTATCATACATACAAACACTCTGAATACATACATGTACTCATACATTTATATATAGACATACATATATTCATCTGCTTATATATACACAGGGATAGATGAGTCATTGTTGCCTGTATGAAATGAAGCGACAGCAATTTCTTGCCTTAGAAGTCTGAAAATATTAGATAATGGTAAAAAAATGAACAGCAGTTCTCCTAATAAGTCGTACTGTCTGCATCCTAACGTTGTATATGAAATGTGTGTTCATGCCCTCTGCACAGACCCGCTACAGAAAGACGAGATCAACAGGAAAGCCTTTGAGAAGTTCAAGAAGGAACACTCTTCAGTTCCCCCAACCATCGACAACGCTCTGCCCTCAGAGAGGTTTGACTGTGAGTGTTTGAGAGACGTTACGTAGTTCACGTGTGACTGAGTTACCTTCTGCTGGATAAGATGGGAGTTTTAACAGCTTTGCTATGTTGTCTCACTTTGTGTCCAACTGAAAACTATCACAGTAATGGTTCATCTTTCTGAGTACTTTCTGACATTTGAAGCTCAAGAAATGTAAATGATTGTATCTGAAATAAATCTGCCACATTGACCTTCTGTGTGTTCTCACTCAGCCGCTGGTGGTGAAAGCAACGCCGCCCCCTGGACCACAGAGGAACAGAAGCTTCTGGAACAAGCCCTTAAGACCTACCCAGTCAGCACAGCTGAGAGGTGGGAGAAGATCGCTGCTGCCGTCCCAGGAAGAAACAAGAAAGACTGTATGAAGAGGTACAAGGTGAGTCAGAGCTGGATTCTGAGCGTACAGTGGTTTATTTATTCTGTAGGCTAAGATAAAATGACTGGTCAGAAACATCTATGTAACCTGTCGACCCTCCTCTCTCTCTCTCTTTCAGGAACTGGTGGAGATGGTCAAAGCCAAGAAGGCTGCACAGGAGCATGTGGCAGGAAAGAGTAAAAAATGACAAGAACCACAAAGAATAGTATTCTGTGTTATTTTAACATTATTGTGTTGGTCTTTATTTTATAATAAAATTAAAGGAGGAAAAATACTACAAGTGAGACTTAAATATTTTGTTCTGTTTGAATGCTGTACAGTTAGTTCAGAGCCGCTCAAGGTCTCATCCAGAACATCCCGCTGCGGACCTGGTCGTAGTCTGGCAGCTGCTCGATCGGACCTGAAACACAGAAGACATTTATCAGTAACATGTTACAGCGATTTTTAATTCATGCATTCACCTGAGGTTTACTGTTGCTCCTATCTTAATACATTTATTTACCCAGGGAAGAGTACAAATATTTCTACTCACTAAAACTGTCATCTTGTTCACACCTGACCTGATCAGATGTCTTGCCTTTAGAGCAGCAATAACTTAAACATGTACACTTGTATCTATTGTATCCAATAGAGCCGAAGTCAGAGTCCAAAACCAAAAGTTTCTTTCATTAAATTTAGATCATGAATCAGAAAAACTGCAATTAAAAGGTATGACACTTATCAAGTCTTCATTGCGAACAAATTAACAGTTTTTAATTCAATTCTAAGCTCCCTGACCATGATCAGATTCCAATTATTGTGTCAAACAACTACTTCTTGCGTTTACAAGCATATAATTTGGAGCAGGTAATGAACAGAAGATAAGACTATTCATTATTCTTGCAAAAGATCCCCAGAACCTCTGACGATACAGAAAGGAAAAGCAACTCTGCTGCAGAGGCAAGAGAGGGAAGCACTGCGAGAGAAAACTACTGCTGGAGTCAATGAAGTTTGGATGTATGTATTCTGATTATTTAATGTTTTAATCATAAAACTGAAACATTCAAGTCAAAAATTAGTGAAGTGGTACTGAACCTACATTCTAGTATTTAAGCCTAAATGCAACTCGGGTGGAGAAAAGCAAACTTGGATGATCTGCAAATTCAAAGGAATTAGAAAAAAGAATCTGGATGTTGATGATGTGAGGCTTGATAAGATCATACAGATACAGTACAGAATGTGAAGAGAAACTGCAACGCTCCAACGGGTAGTTATCTGGTAATTATCAAACATCCAGCTGATGTTTCAAAATCCTCACACATTTAAATGCAACTCCCTGCAGAGAAATGCAGCCCAATCATCTGCAGGTTCCTGATGAAGGGACATGTCATTTGTGAAATCTTATTGAAATAAAATTGCAGTCCTGGCTCTGTAAGAGGGGGGAGATGGAGAGAAATTCAGGGTTTAGTTCACTGAAGAAAACCTGCTCCCATTCAGGTGAGGTTCACAGGCTCAGTTACCACAGACAAGTAACTGACTCAGGGCTTCAGTTACCTCTCTTTCTGGAATGGAGAACCCAGAGTTTCCCTCATGTCAAGGTCAACAGAGTCAGGGTTTGCTCTAAACCTGCTTTGTGTAAGTAAGTGATCACATAACTACTGAAAGGAAATTTTCTCATCACTCTAATCGCCTGATGTTATCTTAAAAGCCATTTTTAAGCTAGTAAACAGTGAGCAGCTAAATCTTAGAATGGATCCTGATTTTATGAGTTTTATCTGCAGGGTGTTGAATTTTCCTTAATGAGAAAACATTTACAAACATGAACCTACCGACTGCTGCAATGGCGGGAGCTTTGTTGTAGATGTATTTGGTGCACACGTCCTTAATAGTCTTAGCATCTATAGCCTGTTTGGAGAAAAACATGATTAAAACCTCTCGCTGCAGAAAACACAATCATTCTCAACTGCTGGTGTTCGTTCTGACTGCATCCACTCACATCAATCCTGGCCTCCAGCTCGTGCAGAGGGATCCTTCGACTGTAGCACAGCATCTGTCTGCCAATGTCCTCACAGATGGGGGTGGAGCCTGAAAAGGGAAGATAAACATGCTCACATCTACAGAGAACAAAAAAGAATGTTTCACTGATGATCAGCTCAGCCTGATGTGGCTCAGCCTTACCGTCCAGATGAAGCAGCATGTTAGTTTTGAGCAGGTTTTTGGCTCTGGCTACCTCGCTGTCCGTCACACTCGTGCACAGAGACATCCTAAAGTGAGGAGATGTTTCATTTACCACCAGCTCTCTTAACATTACATATGTGATGATAATATACATTTGAAGCTGTCTATGTAACTGTTCTCACCACTCCATCTGAGTGAAGTGCATCATGTCTTTGATGGTCCCGGGCTCACACACCATGTAAAGCCCCCACAGCCCCGTGTCCGTGTAGCAGGTGTTGAAGGACTGGAAGCTGTGGCACAGGTTTCCCTGACAGGCCATCTGAGCCAGTTTACTGGACAGGTTCTGAATCACAGAGAGAACAAACAAACAGGGACGGTTACAGGATGAAGATGAGTCTGTTGATGTTTCAGTCACTTTAAGATTAAACAATGAGACATTTTGTTTGCTTTTCAGTCATGAGGAAAGTAAAGAACTGATCAGTCTGGAAGGTTTCATAATAAAGCTTGTTGAAAGGAAAAAAAAACAGGACAACGAGGAAAGTTTTGTACTAAAGTATACAGGCTGACAGAATTCAGGTCAGATTTAAATTAAGTGACATACACTCCCCTAACAATTAAAAAATCATTATTGTAAGATCACAAGATAAACATAAGATAAGATCATCATCATTATATCACCATATATTTGTCATTTGATCACAACATAACACATTTTATCTCACAGGTGAAGGGATCAGTGTGAGAGCTTGAAAAAAGTTAGGAACGCTGTAAACAAACGATATGTGTGTGAGGCAGCTTCCAAAGGTTTGTTCTTAAAACATAAATTACAAAGTTTGAGATATGTAATCTGTTATTGCTGTGATAATGAAAGCCTCACCTAACATCACATTTGATATATCCAAGTTTATATAAAAGACTTTAATGTTGACCAGCGAGATAAACACAGGTTTGTTTTCACTTTTCAAGAATTTGGAAAGTTGTATTTCCTCTCGTGCTGCCTGTTGCAAGAAATGCAAACAAAATTGGAGTGAAGTTAACTTACATTACCATAAAACTTAAATCAATACACTTGAGCTTTTATTTGCTTCAATCTATAAACTCACCCTGCCTTTATTTGGGACAGGCTGCTAAAGGAGACGGATTTTGATTTTGAACTTTAAATTATTTTTGATTTTGGATAAAATCTTTCAAACAGTAAAGATTAGAAAACATAAATAATATTGATTCAAACCAGCAAGTATATTTACCCATGTATAAAACTAGTTTGCAAATTTTCTGTGTTATTTCAACCTTTATATCTGTCCATAAAGCCAGGACAAGACCATCTCCATCATCCCTATTTTTACTGACTGGGACTTACATTTATTTAGTCTTTATCCTGATTGTTTTAACAAAGACTATAACACCAATCAATGCCAAGCTTCTGCGCAGTGAAGGCAAGTATGACGCTGCAGCAATTCCTCAACCCTCCTTCTTTGCAGTTGGCTTTTATGTTACCGTGTTTGTTGGACATAAGCTGAAGTTCAGCTTTATGTTTCCTCTCACTCTCTTAAATCCTGCTCCTCCTGATTCATGTAGCCTAAACTTGACAGCCTGACAGCATTCATGTCCTATAGTTTTCTCCATGCAGTAAGGCTGATAAGTTGGTGCTTCAAATCAGTTTATAATATGTGGGCTTCTAATTTAGACCCATTAATTGAGACCTGCTTCTATTTGAAGTTTTACAGTATTCGTTTCCTCTGTACTCACCACGCCTCCACCAAACGAGCGATCCCAGTTTCCAATCAGAGTGTTGGCCACCATGAGGGGGATGGTGTCAGGGTGTGACCATCCAACGGCCTCCACTGCGATGGCGATGTGAGCGAGGGGCATCTTGTCGTCACGAACACGGATCTGAAACAACAGTGTGTGATGACATAGGCTTCATTTTCCCACTGAGAGTAATTCAAGACCTTACTATTCCAAGACATATTTTAGCTGAATGATACAGTTATTGATCAGGGAGTTATTTCAATGAGACAACAGAAATGAAAACTTCATTCTTATGATTTTAATGACCTCAGATCTGAGCAGTAAGATTTCAAGCTTACCTCACTCCCTGTGAAGTCACATGGAGGAATGGATGGAGCTTCTCCTTTATCTCTGCTGGGAAGTTTTCCAAAGTGATACTTTGCCAGGTCGATGAGCTCATCGTGTGCAACTCCTGATTTAAAACAGAACAAACACAGAGGCACCTTTCACTTTAGTGTGAATAAAGGACTTTGGTTTGTTAGAACAGTAACATCAGCCTAGCTTCATTATGTTTCTTAATGTTTTTGAAGGTATTTTATCTCACACAGCGCTGAGACAAAAACAGCTTAATGTCCTCAGCTTTGTTTTGGTCAGCTGACTTTCAAAAGTCCTTAAAAAAGCTGAATTTTCATGAATAAAAACATTAACATGCCAGTGATAAAATCTGTGAATCTATCTTGATAACAATTACTATCAATTATTGCTTCAAATCAAGCCAATAGATCAGTGTAAATGAAGCAGGAATAAGATGAACAGAACTGACCTCCAGCAGCAGCCAGCACTATTCTGGGTCCTTTGTAGTGACTGGTGATGTACTCCACCAGGTCTCCTCTGTTGATCGTCCTGCAATCAAACACAACAGACTTATACGATGAAGAAAAACTCAGCTGTTTGTGTTCACACATGCAGTCCACTCCTAGAAATGTGTGAAATGTTCAGGAGTTCAGAGAATGTGTGAATGCAGCTAATGTTTGGTCTTACTTGATGTTCTCAGTGGGACCCAGGATAGTCCGTCCCAGAGCAGTGGACCTGTATGCAGTAGCATGCAGGTAATCAAAGACCACCTCCTGCAGGTTGGTCTCTACTTCCTGCATCTCTCTGAGGATCACACCTCGCTCCCTCTCAATCTCTGCCTCCCCCAGAGTGCTGTTCTGGATGATGTCAGCCAGGATCTCCACGGCTGCAGGAGGTCAAAATATGAACAACATTTCGTTTAATTACACAAATTAATGACATCATGTCTGTGATGTTTGGTGCACATCAGTGTGAGCAGCAGGTTTCACATCTCTGTACTCTACCTCGTGGGAGGTCTTTAGAGAAAGCTTTGGCGTAGTACACAGTTTGCTCTCGGGATGTGTAGGCGTTAAGGTGAGCCCCCATGTTCTCAATCTCCAGCTCCAGATCCAGCTGAGATCGTTTCCTGGTGCCCTGTTGCACACACACACATGAACAAACATTTGGGTAAATGTTGTACTCCTAAAGTTAAACAATTACTGTATCTTTTACTCCACAAATGCATGCAGTGGTTTTATTTCATTTTTCGCATGAAATCACCCTGAAGAAATCCTGCTATTTTTTAAGCTTATATTCATATTGCTGCATGTGTGCCAATGATAGATCTTACAGTAAAGAGCATTTAATATAGTAAGCAGAATGCAAAACTTAACAGCACCATCATCTCACCTTGAAAGCCATATGTTCCAGGAAATGTGCGGTGCCATTGTTTCTCTCGTTCTCATAGCGACTGCCGGCATCGATCCACAGGCCCACCTGGAAGAAATCAGCCAAAAATATTAAGCTCACAGTTTCTACTGCTTCTGTTTGTACTTAGCACAGGTGGCTTTAGAGACAAGCATTGGTCAACAATAAATTAAAACTATTTTACAAAACCTCTACAAGATGCTTATGTTATTAAACTATACATCAAAATAGGTTTGTAACTCATGGATTAGGTTTCCAACAGCTTTCTTATTTGTCACCTGCAAATAAAAACCCTACACATAGATGCAGTAGTATTTTTATTTCAACAGATTCAAAAGGACTTTATTGTTGAGTTTCTACTCATGAGTTTAGACTGTGTAATCTCATTAAGTTTCTGCATACAGAAGGTATATAATAACGTACATTAAACAAAGTAACATAACCTTAAAGCTGCTGTTGGTAGTCACAGAGTAATCATCAGTTCAGACAGAGACTTTGAGGGTCAACACTACCCCTCCCAAACAGATGTCCTCTCACTCCTCATCCCCCCTCCCCTTTCTGCTCGTGAGCGCGCTCCACCTTTAAACGCAACACCAATGTTTACAAGTGTCCTGCTTCTCAGCAAGCATCTTTGGTATCTTGGCCATTTTCTTCTTTGTATATGTGGTCGTGGCCAAAGGAGAAATTGGACGTCTGTGACGTGGCTGTCCGCCATTGTTGCTACAAACTTTGTTTGGGAACTTCTTGTGGACGCTCTTTGAGGAAGTAGTGCCGTACTCACAATCCATCAGGACAACGTAGTAGGGGCCACTCTCAACCAATAAAGACGGAGGGTCGGAGAGTAGCTTTCATTGGTTTGTGATAAAGGGAGCGATGGGAATCATAACATAGCTGGATACATAGACATTGGAAAACAGAGAGTTTTCACAATAATCTTAAATTACTTCATTTACTGATGAATGTCTATGGGTATTCTCCAAACATAGCAGAAAAAAGTAAAGCTTTTTTTGTTTTGACCCCATTTCTACCAAAAGAAGCTATAAAAATGTTTTTATTTTCATGGCTGAATTCAACATTTCTAGAATCTACAGCCAGTTCATAACAGTGGTGTTGTGACGATTTAGGCTGCCTTGTCAAAGGAAAGGCGTCCTTCAATTGTGCATATCCTGAATAGTTAACACACAAAACAATTGCATCCTTACATGTATTCCCACACAAATTAACATGTGGCAAGCTTCCATAAGTACTTCAATTTATTGGCTTTAAGTCAGGGATGTACATTAATAGTAGTGTAGTAAATGTCAAGCAACACCAACACCAATACTCACTCAATTTATAAAGTTAAATTACTTTAACATCTATATTTATACTTCAATACTAAAGAAGTGCAACAGCTCAATGTCCTCTATCAACAGTCTCTCTGCAGCACATCATGTCAGCACACCTGACCCACTGAAAGTAAGTGCCCGAGTGTGTTTACTTTAAACTTACTGTGCAGGTTGTGAGCCCAGAGTCCTCTGAGGCCACCCGGAGCCCGTTCTCTAGGTTGGTCACCTTGGTTTCAGGAACATTGAGAGCCACCTGGTGAGCAGCCTGAGTAGCTAAGAGTCTGTGCTGTCCAGCTGGGAGCTGCAGGTGGAGAACAGACAGACAGGTGGAGAACAGACAGACATGTGGAGAACACTTAGTCATGGTGATCCAGCACATTTAGGTCAGTGACTTAAGCTGGTGTCACACACTTAGAAGCCATAATTAAAATAACTAACCAACGTCATCGACTGTATTAATACTTTAAACAAGTGAAACTTTAAATATTGAGATAAACATCCTCTCTGACCAGCTGTGAATGTCGCAGCTGTTAGCAAACATGTAGCCTAACACATCGCGTGCACAGACGTTTCCCTCCTTTACACAGTTTAATAAAACTGTCAAAGTAGAGTCGATGAAGATTGTTATACTAAACACAACTCTGAACACATGTATCTTACCCTGCTGAGATAATTAGTCTTTAATAAATGTCTTTGAAGGAGAAATCCCCCTGCTGAAGTGAGGCGCTGTACGGACGCCGCCATATTGGTTATGCGCCACACTGCGCGCACGCGTGGTTTCACTGACGCAAGCATTTCATAACATCCGGTAGCGTTTGCAAGACGATTGAGTCAAAAAAATTAAAGTCTCAAGTGATTTATTTTTAAGACAAATAACATAAAGCGGAAGCAGTATTATTAGTATTTTGTTGTTGTAGAAGTTGTGTTAGTGTAAATAAAAAGTCAATCAATGGCAAATAATTTATCTATATATAGTACTAGATGAACTCCCCCTTTTTAAATTGTTATTGTCATAATATCATAGAACATTACTATGATGGTTACAAAGGGGAAAAGTTGGTGTAAAAACTCTGATTAGAATGTAGTACAGATGACCCATAGACTGTATAAAATATGGACGTAGTATCCGTGACGTCACCCATCTGTTTCTGAAGCGTTGTTTTGAGGCCAATCGTCGGCGTCACCCATATTGCTGCTGTCGAGCGAGAGTGATGTAAAGAGGCGGGGTTTGAGCTTCCTAGCCCACAGCTGCAGTGTTCCTGCCTGTCAATCAAGTCAGCTGCGCCTCTAATTGGAAGACTCGTAATCTCAATAGCTTTGAAATTGCAGCATTAGAAAAAAATTCATCACCCCCCCTACAGTGTGTGCCGATCGAGAAGCTATCCAGACTACATTTGTTTATTGTACCAGGCTGTAAACATGTTTATTTCTGCTGTAAAGATCGTCTTTTTTGAGTTGGTGTGTATGTGGTTTCCGGTACTTCCGGAGCCAGCCTCAAGCAGATCCTCGATGACCAGCAGTTTTTAGCACTTCTGCATTGGACTCATATTTTTAGACCGGAGGTTGTCTCTTGGTTCTCCCATGATACATTTTTTTCCCATTTTGTTAGACATGGCACAGTTTAAAATAACAGAACACTACTCTAATTTGTCATGTATTCTCATATTTTGATATATTTTGACAAGTACTTTTTATTGGGTATATTATATCAGGTAAAAAACACCCACCATTAGTGATGGTGTTACTAATTTTAGCGATAGTGTTCTAGCGTTAAATCATGGCCGCTCTTATTTTGAAAGGGTGTGACAGTTGGAAAGCGGAAGTGTGTCTTCAGCTCAGCGCGAATTTCTTCAGAAGGTTTTAAGTTTTTCTGTTGATTGTCAAACTCATCCGAGCTGCTCACAGTGAGTACAACAGCCATGCAACATTAAAATAGTGTTTCATCTTGATGTAAATCTTCACCAAAGTGTTTGTTAATTAAAGGTTTGACTGTTTGAACCCGGATTTGTCTCATTCTCTGCCGGTTTAATGAAGTTCTGTTGTGTTGTTAGCTGCTAATGTTAAGTTAAGCTAGCTAACATGGTGAATGAGTGGCCTTAACTTGAGCTGATGTTAAAAGAAGTATTACAATGAACTGAAAGTGATCAGCTGTGATCTAATGTGTGGCTTCCAGGCTAGAAATGGCGGACAGCGGAGATGTAATGGACGGGAATCTGGAGGATGGCGAGATCTCAGAGTCCGGCTCGGATACAGACATGGGGACAGCAGCGCCTCCTCTCCGGGTTCCTGCAGCTTTCAGCGGACAGTCCTTACACAGCAGAGCCGCTGCACAGTCCTCTGCAGCCGCATACCGCAGCACTGTGAAGACGGCGGACTCCAGCGACAGTGAGCCCGATTCTTCGGACGAGGAGGCCGCTCTGTGGCGAAGGAAGCGGCAGAAAGTGTCCAACGCCCCGCAGCCACCTGCAAGCTCCACCCGCATGCCTGCTCCGAGCGCGCAGGGAGGCCGCAAGGTGAACAACATATGGGGGTCTGTGGTCCAGGAGCAGTGTCAGGATGCTATAGCTGCAGAGCTGGGCATATTCGGCATGGAGGGGGAAGTCAGCATGTCCAGCAGGAATGTAGAGACTTATAACTTTGTCCTGGCTAAAAAGATAATGGAGAAGGAGAGAGAGATGGAGAAGTTGAATAATCAGGGAGAGGTGAGCATGCTGGATGCCCAGCTGGAGGAGTATATGAAGGGCAGGGACTCAGAGGAGCGGGCAGGAGGGGATGCAAAGAGGAAGAGGTCTGCTAAAGAGAGACTGGGCTCCAGAGCTGAGATGGACATCAAGGGTCGGTATGAGATCACAGAGGACGACTCAGACGATAAGGTGGCAGATGAGATTGCTTACAGGCTGCAGGAGCCTAAAAAGGACTTGATAGAACGTGTAGTTAGTATCATCGGGAAGAAGAAAGCTATAGAACTCCTCGGAGAGACCGCCACGCTGGAGGAGTCAGGCGGTGTGTACACAATGGATGGAAGCCGGCGACGGACACCTGGGGGGGTTTATCTCAACCTGCTGAAGAACACGCCCAGCATCAGTAAGTCCCAGGTGAGGAAGGTCTTCTGTGAGGAGCAGCAGAAAGAGTGTAAGAGCAAAAAGGCTGCGCAGAAGAGGAGGCGGCACATGGTGGCAAAGAAGATGAAGCAGGCCATCGGCACGCTGAATCTGCAAGAGCACGACGACGTCTCCAGAGAGACATTTGCCAGCGATACCAACGAGGCCTTGGAGTCGTTAGAGGAGGCTGCAGAGGAAGACGAGGAGGAGGTGCAGGAGGAAACTGCTCTGGGGATCGAGGAGACAGCGGTGGTCTACAATTCTGCAGACCTGGAGGTGTTCTGAGGACTGATCTGAACTTTCGGGGGTCTGAGCATGGACAAGAATAAACTTAAAACACTGATTAAGAAGTCTCTACTGAGTACAGAATCACACCTGTGTCCTTTTTGTTTTTTACTTATAGCAGAATTATTGTTTTGTTTGGAACAGCATGGGTTCAGATTATGTGATCATAGATTTAATGAAAGTTAGTTTGATTTGGGATTTAAACGTTTGTCTTTGGATCAAACTCTTAAAGAACAAAATAACGAAGCTCTCTTGTTGATTTTGTTTTAATTGAAGAAACTTTCTTTGTGTTTGTTTTTGATATAAATTAACGAGGTCCTGATTCAACAAATCCTTCTGTGTGACTGTAACTGGAACATAAATAAAGAAGACCCCGGTTAAGTGACATGAAAACAGTGATTAGTTTGTTCACTCTGCTCTTCCAATGCAATGTAGGACTGGACATACTCTGGCATTTGATCGTTGGAGAGTGTGAGGATGTTTGGGTTGGAAGTTGCATTCATTTTATGCAAATATTGAAAAAATCCAGAGAACTTCAGGATGAAATGGGTAGCTTGGACAGCTCTTGTTGTGCACAGATTTGTCCACTAGATGGCGATCTCTCCCTATCTCCCATAAGGCTTCTTGCTTTATGTTTAGATGAAGTGTCGATAAAAGGATAAAATGCTACATTAGTTTGATAATGCGTCCAGAAAATTACACTCAGAGACCCATAACTCAGAAAGGAAACCAAAATAAGAAATGCAACTTGCATAAGAAATGAAAAGGTAGCATTTAAAAACAGATTGTGATGTTTGATGACAACAACTGCAGCTATGCTTGAACACAATACTTGAAAGAGAACGCTATGCACATTGACTTACCTTAAAAAAGATCAGAGAGGGCAGTGATGCTGCAAAACATGCAGACATTCTTGTCCTCATTACTCTGCAGAATATGCAAAAATTCCTCATGCCTGACGTATTGCAGTGTCAACACTGAACATTAGGACTAAGACAGCCTCTGTATGCACTGGGTGAGAGAAAAAAGGGCAAAGCAGTCAATCAATTAGTATTTATGTAGATAAAAGTCTTTACAAAAGTTCATCTGCGAAGTGGTAAAGAAAGACACTTAAATCGGTAGGTAGAAACCTTCGGCAGGAACAGACTCATTGGTGGATGGTCATCTGCTGCAAGCCGAAGTCAAGCAGTTCAACGGCAAACAAAACAAGAACATAGACGGGCACCATCCCAGGTAAGAGAGCATATAATGGACAACATCACCTAATCACACCTCTCAAGTCTCTTAACAATCTGCTGTGTTAAACCCAAGCCAGTTAAGTCATGTTTAAAAATGACTTCCCCACAGAACTGCTGCAGAATGTGAAATGTGCAGTCTTCACTTCAGATTTCCATCATTTCTTGTAACAATGCCTGCATTTACCAAACACAACCCCTAGGTGGCAGCAAAGTCTTGTGCCAGGTGTGAAAGCAGCTATATTAATACCAAATACTCTGGCATTCACTGACTGTAGAAACTGATATATTCACGTGAGGCTGCATCAATAAATCGATATGTTGATGATAAGAGACTTTGACGTGGTGAGACGATTCTGTATCAAAGGTTGAGGCTGGAAGTCAAACCTGCAACAGATGCATTGACGACTGTATGCAGCATCTGCTCTAGCAACCAGAGCCCTGTGACAGCTCTACTGCATACTTTAGTTGTGTATTATATCACCAACTTTTGAAGGATTTGTACATTTTATTTTTCAAAAATGAAGGTTTTTATTTGGGTGAGTAAGAACTGAAAATATTCCCTCACTAATTTTATGATTAAGAGTATTTTAGAGCTGCTGTTTTTTTCTAAAAATTTATATTTTTTAAGTAAAAATAAAAGTTGTATTAATTGTGTTTTTTTTTTTTAAAGTTGCATGATTTAGTTTGTGCTATCTCAAAGCAAGTTTAGTGAACACCTAAATGGCTTTAACAATATGCACTAATGTGTACAATGAAGATTATTTTTGTCCCCTCAGCCAGATGAGGATTTACTGACATAAAAAATACAATACAGAACAACATATAATCAATAAAAATGATCGGTATTATGATCGTTAACAGCAAATTATTTTTGCAACCTTCTGAAAAGAGTATAACACGGGCCTTCCACCAGATCTGTGACCGGTCCGTCTACGATCCGCTGCGGTCCGGGTCCGTGATCTTTCATCCGTCAACAATGACCGGTTGCATTTCCAGAACGCAGCACAGAGCTGGAGTCATGTGACCAAGGTTTTCAGCCATTAATCACTGAATCAAGGATTCTCCTCCTCCTCTCCTCATCCATGTTGTCTTTCTGGTCCTCTGAAAACCTCTGACCTGTTGACTCCAGGCTTGGCTCCACTCATCATGACAGTTTGTTGTTGTAGTTAAGTGAAATACGATCTGGTGATAACACAGAGTGTTTCATTCTTTATTAACCTGATGTTTTCATTTTGTTTTGGTGCCTGACTTCCTGTCCCGCTCCATCTGCTCTGTTGAGATTGATGCATCGTGCTCCGGCATTCGGCAAAAATAGAAGTCTTGTGTATCTGATCCGGAGGGCTCTGACCTGTCGGATCAGAGATGCAGCCGGAACGCAACAGAGCTGATCCAGTGGAAGTTAACACATTGACTAGAATAGAAACCTATCAGATCTGGTGCCATGATGGATCAGAGACGGATCTGGTGGAAGTCCTGGGTTAGAGGAGAGATGTGGGATGACATGCAGCAAAGGTCAGAAGGTCAGGATCAAACCCAGAATGCCCACTTTAAGGACCCTAGCCTCTATACAAGTGGTGCATGATTAATCTGCTGAGCTACCACTGGACTCTGTACCCGTCCTGATTGTTTCTGATTTCAACTTTAATGTTCAACAAACATCAGAAGCAGAAAACCAGCCCTCAGTTAACCATCCAATATCACACATCTGAATGTTTATAAGCTAAACACATCTCCGTTAACTGATGCCACATGCTAAAGTAGCTCCCTCTGAATCAAAGTGAGAGTATACAGCCGCCCTGCACAGCTCCGGGTGGAGAATGACAGCCTTTAATGGTGGCGGTGGATTTGTCAGTCCTCTGCAACGATCATTATCTTTGCTCGTGGCTGCCACATGAAAGGCCCGGCGTTGTGGCAGAAACGCGTTTGATAATCCCACCACTTACGGCTGTTTTCATATTCGCTGGCGGATGCGTCTGCTCTGATAAGGCGTTAGTGTGCACATCATGATCCCATGCAGCAATTAGGCAAGCTGATTAGGAGAGGTGCAGAAACCAGCCTCTTCATCCTGTGCAGGTTTTTAATGCACCTGGAGGAGTTCACTGTTCATACACATGCAAAAACACATTCATTGTTTGCATTGAAGGCGATCAAAGCAGGATTATCAAAGACAGGAGAGCTGCAGGAGGTGAAAGATGCTCTGCCTCGTCTTATTTATGTGAAATTGTTGCACACTCTCTGGTCTCAGGACCTCTGTATCTGTCACCTGGCAACGAACTTGTTGCCTGGATACAACACGCTGTTTCTTATTTTCCATCGGATCAAACAGGACCCGGGTTGAAAGACTTGTATCTTTGGACAGGAGGGGAGGTGCTGCATGATGTCAGCACAAACAGAGCTGTCAACAAATATTGCTCCATGAAAATAAAACGTCTGTGTGAGAGTGATTTGTATGTATTTTCAGATTTAGCAGTCGTAAAGATTCCACTCGCGACCATGAAGGATAATTAACCCTTATGTGACTATCTTAACTGCAGCAACACTGTTTGTAATGTATACATATGATCTGGCATGTTGCCCTGCAGACTTGAGGGGTGCATTCACAGCCTGTATGAAAAGATGCATATGATGACAGCTCTCTAAAAGTGAAACAAAACATCTGGAGCTTTCCTTACTGACTGTCTGCAGCATTGGTCATAAATCCTCCATGTTGACAGACGGGACATGGGTCAAACTATAAAATCAAAGTGTTGCTGTTATCTCTACCTCTTCTGGTTTCAGTGACTTTGTAGAGATCAGCAGCTTTGAGATGCTCTCGCCAGCTCTGCTGCCGTTGTCTGGATCACAGGACAGGACGTTGCTCCTCAGGCTGCTCTCACATCGGTGCCCACCAACTGTCATTATTTCCCCACTCTGAAGACCAGACGACCCCAAAGGCAGATGGGGACAGACTCCTTTATGTGGATTAAATTAAAGTGACATGTGATCAGGTTGTCTCAAGCATGACTTCTGTGACTCTTAGATTAGTCAGAAGCATTCTATTCTATTCTAACATTTTTACCACAGTGGCTACTTTTACATGAGACTTTTAATTCCTCTTTAATTCAGAATTAAAATTAAATCCTCTTTAAAAAGATTAAAAAGGACCATGTAAACACCTAATTCCGAATGAAATGATAATTCCGAATTAAACTTAAATCTGATGCAAGTGGCTGGTTTATTCTGATTTTAAATCCCAATTGAATAATTCCTCTATCATGTATACATTCATTCCGCTTTAAATTAATTCCGATTGTTCTGCGCATGCTTGTTCCCTTGTCCTGTCGCTATGACGCACATATTCCGCGCTGGCTGGTACATATTCCAGGATGGCCTCCCGTAGCAAGCGTTGGACTTGAGCCGAGACTATTTATTTAATTGGAGCCTTAGAAGAATTGGATATTATGAAAAGAATACAAGGCGGTACTCAGCACAACTACCAAGTCGGTAGAGGACAATGGCCACGGGCATGTTTAGAGGGATGGGTTCACGGACATAGGCTTCATCGGGGGACATGAAGCCCTGCACCAGGCCACAAAGCTTCACAAACGACGCGCGGGTCATCCGAAAGTTCTCCTTCCACTCAACATCCGTGAACTCGGTCAGGACGATTCAATTCCACCAGTCCTTGCTTCGCACTTTCATCCACTGTTGTCTGGACTTACGAGCGGGATGTGGCAGTGGGCTGAGGTTGAACAGCCATTTCACTAACTGTTGGCTTTGATGCACCAAAGTACGGTTTTCCGCCTCCCTTCTCCGGTCCTCTATCTCTTTTCTCCTCCTCAGCTGATGGAAGTGAAGCAGTATATTTGTGTCGAGCTGCTTTTTAAAAACTATAGTCAAAATCAAAGCAAAATTTGAACTTATTGTGTGGTCTTCCATGCTGTAACCGTAAATAAACGAAGCAGAACTGGAGTCTGTTTTCTTCCGGTAGACGAGAAAACGCCACGCCCACCCCTGTCCAATCAGAACCCTTCACAACCCCCAGACCTTAAGCGGAATTGAATAAAGACGATTAAATGTGTTTTCCATGTAAACCTCAATTCGGAATTACTATTTCAATGTAAATCGAAGGAGAAAACTTTAATTCCGAATTATTTAATTCTGAATTATTAATTCCGAATTAAAAAACATCATGTAACCGTGGCCAATGTCAACAGGCAGAGATGGAATGTGACAGACTACTTTCTAAGATTGATTGATTTGATATGATGTGTGTGATCAGGTTGTCTTAAGCATGGCTTCTGATGATAGACTGTATAAATAATGGACGTAGTATCTGTGACGTCACCCATCTGTTCCTGAGCGCTGTTTTGAAGCCATATTGGTTATGCTGGACTCAACCAAGCTTAGTGTGAGGTAAAGAGGCGGGGATTGAGCCTCCCAGCCAACAGCTGTTTTCCCGCCTGTCAAGTAGGTCATATCCTTATTTGGGCAAAACTCGTAATCTTAATATCTTCTGAACTGTGGTGTTATAAAAAAATTCACCCCCTGTACAGTGTGTGCCGATAGAGAAATTAGCTACGTAGACCGAAGCTGTTTTTTGAACCAGGCTGTAAACATGTTTATTTCTGCTGTAAAGATCATCTTCTTTGAATGGGTGTGTATGTGGTTTCCTGTGTTTCTGCAGCCAGCGTCAAGTGGACGCTCGATGAATTACAGTTTATAACAATTCCGTATGGGCTTCATATTTTGAGACCGGAGGCTGCCGCTTGCTTCTGATGTTGAGAAAGAATCACCTTTGTTATGGAGTTTTGAACAATCAGGAGCATTCTATTATATTGTGGTCCGTTGTTCTATGATGTGTTCTGTTCCGTTCCATTCTCTCCCATTTAATTCTAACATTTTTACCACAGCGTCAACAGGCAGGGGGAGGTGTGACGGACTACTGTCTGTGGTTTGATTTGATATGACGTGTGTGATCAGGTTGTCTCAAGCATTGCTTCTGTTGTTTAGCATGAATCACAGTTCTTATGGTGTTTTGGCCGTTCAGAAGCATTCTATTCTATCATGTTCCCTTGTGTTGCCTCCGCTGTTCTCAATTAATCCCAAATACATGACACAGCCAGGTAATAAACGGATTCATTGTAGACTAATTAAAGCTCATCATATTTTTACTCATAGCCAGCTTAGACTAAGCTTCACCTTTACTCTCTGTGGTGTTGCTTACAAACTCACAGTTAGCTCAAGTATTCATTTCTGGAGTTCATTACTACACAAGTCATTGTAGAGACTTAAGATGCGTCTGTTATCAGAATAAACTTTGTGCTGGTGCATCTGCTCTTTGAGAACTGATCACAATCATAGAACGGCCGATATGTCACAAACTGAGATCAGAGGAAGCTGTTCGAAAAGATCTGTTTCGTCTGTAACGATCACATGAGTAGAAGTAAGCTGCAATCTAAGTTTATCAGTGACCGCTCAGGGCTGATCCTGGAGCTGATTCTGGAGTTGCTGACAAAGAGGCAAAACCACGCTCGAGCAGAGAGGGGCTGTGGTTTTTATTTATGTTCTTCCCTCACAGTAACATCTGTTTTCTGAGCTTCAGTTAGTGACTAGAAGATGCACGGTAAAGGTGAGTTAGATAACATCATCTACAGAGAGGACTACAGAGAGCCGGCAGTGACTCATCTCTTGCAGCCAAACAAAGGTGACCCCGTTGGGTGAAGAGAGGAGACACGAGATCGTAAAGCATGTCAGCAGCGGGGATGATATCACTTCAGTCCGAAGACTCTCCCTCCTTTTTTAATTCAGGAACATTCTGCACACGGCTTATGCATGACTTAACTTCCTATCAAAGTTTTCCATTAGCAGCAATGTTAGCTTAAGTGCTTGTTGTTGTAAGATGGGAGGAGACCAGAATGCAATTTGTTTGATGACTTTGTACCAAAGTATAGTTCCACAGCGGACAGGAACACCGCCCTAAACCCAACTTGATCCAGCATCCACCTGACTGAACCCAACAAGTGGTATTAGACTCAGGCTCCTGCAGCTGGTGCCTCTTTATATCTGGTTCTAGTTTGCTTAAGTGAAATGCCAGATTAATCTAACTCAATTCCAACAAATCCCTTTCCAATCCTTAAATTAGAGTCTCTCTTAGAATGTCTCTTCTGCCCCTTGCCGACACAAACACTGACGTCCTCTAGACATGCTCGTTTTGCAAGGTGTCCTGTTGGTGCTCCACCTCCCTGTAATGTTTGTTTTGGTACCATGTTGAGGAATATTTCTGTGCAGGATTCAGAAAGTTAAATGAGCTGGATATGCAATTAACCATGCCAGCAGACTGTCCAATTTTTTAGGGAGGTAAATTCTTGCAAACCTACATTTTAAAAGTATAAAAGCAGGTATCTGTGTCTGTGGCTCACTCTTTAAAGGTGACATATCATGCCCTTTTTCAACCATTTAATAAAGTCCCCTGTTGTCTAAATGAAACATCCTTGCCATGTGTCAGTCAAAATATTTTATAAATCAAACAAGAGAGGAGGTTTTGAACCACCCTTTCTAGAAACGCTTCGTTTTTGGTGTGTGTCTTTTTAAATCCAAATGAGCTCATTTTCTCTTCTGCGAGGTGTGCCAACATGGAAAGAGCGTTGTGTTATTACAGTCTTCACAAGTTGATCAGGATGAAATCTGGAGATATGTATACCAGACTGAGTGACAGGAGGGACAGGAGGACTTTGCTGCCTTCGCTGACTTTAAAGATCGAAATAAACGAAACAACGATAACGTCTTTTCTCAGGCACATTCTCCGGAACATAAAGTATGAAATGTGCATTTTAACAAGTCAAATATACAGTGAAACACAGCTCCATAGCCCTACATGTCTGCAAACACTGGTGAATGATTATAGTAATGCCCCCCCTTCATGTAGTGACGTGCTGTCTCACGGTGCATGATCATAAGAATTATTAACTGATTCATTTTAAAATGTAGTAAAAAAGTATGATTTTTTTGGGTTACCGCATAACAATTTTTTTTGCTTTATTGCTGGTAAATGTAAGTTATTAAAGCTAGGGTTGGTAGTTACGGAAAACTAGCATGAATTTGAATGTAGCATTTCTTCAGGACTCCGTCTTCACACGGCGAGCAGATTCTGAACAGAGCGTCTGATTGTATGATCAGACTCAAGTGGACCACTAATTAAGGACTGGGTGGTCTTATTTCACATTTTGTGAGTGAGTTAATACTCCAGACATCCACGTATGTGTGCAAAATACTGAACAAGTGTTTTTTTTATGATATGTCCCCTTTAACTTGCTAACAAGCTAGATAATGAGTTATCCTCAGGTTTAAAAGTTATAATTTAAATAACTAAGTGTTTTCTTCCTCTTTCCAGCTCCATCCGCTCATCCAAATCTGACCATTTCTGCCTCCAAAAACCAAACATGGTGATGGCCAAGTTGCCAAAATGCTCCAAACTAAACTCAGCTACATGTCTGGTTTGTCTCTTGGTCAGTTCTGGTACTGATTCTGTGCTTCCTCTTCTCACAGTTATGAGAACAGCTTGTGCTGCTGGTTGCTTAGGTACAGCTGGAGCCTGTCTTCATGTCTTCTTTTTGGGGAGGGGGGGCTGGTCTGTGCGGTGAGCTTCACATGATGCAGCCTGCAGAGAGAAGATGGAGAAAATATGCGATGTGCATTGCATCTGCAGCTGGCCATGAAGTACGGGACAGGTTCTGGTTGATGTTGATGCAGCAGAGTCACAAACGCAGGAGCAACAGGAGGAATTCAAACTTCACATGGAGGTGATTCGATGGCTTTAGTGAGTGAGCACAAGGACGCTCTTTCTTTCACTCCACTCTAATGGGCATCTTTTGAAGCTCTCTCTCTCTCTCTTCAGTGATGTTCCTTGTGGTTTGACGTGGGTTGCCTTTTCAGTCGCGGTGAAGGAGCCAACTATGCCAACTATATTTATTACTATTTCCATATAAAGCTCTGAGCGCGTATGTTTGACGCAACCTCACACAAAAGCTTACTTTTATTTTCACACACACAGCAGGCTAACACTTCTGCTCTGACGTGAAACGACCTTGGTTCGAGTTTCACTTTAAAAGAAGTCGTTAAAAATGACAGGACCGATGTGAGGGGGCGGCTTTGGGTGGGTGGGTGGAGCACAGCAGGGAAAGTACTGCGTTAACAATATCCAAGGTTTGAAGTTTGATACCTGCTGATGCTTCCTGCTGACCATCAGTGTTTTTAAAAGTTCAAACTGTAGAAGAGTCTCATCTTCATGCAACTACTGTTCCTCATTTCATGCTATTTTCAGACTGAACACATTTAATCTGCTCGTTGGACGATGTTTCTTTCCTCATTCAGCTGTTCTTTCTTCAAAGGTTTGATGGTAAAATGTGATGATTGATGAAGTATTTCACACCTAGATGATGAAGTGCTCAAAAAATAAAGGGAACACTTAAACAATCCATCCTAGATCTCGATTAATGAAATATTCCATTTGAAAATCTTTATTCATTACAAAGTGGAATGTGTTGAGAACCAAATAACATAAAATGATCAATGGAAATCAAAATCATTAACCCATGGAGGTCTGGATTCAGAATCATACTCAAAATCAAAGTGGAAAATCAGATCACAGGCTGATCCAACTTCTGTGGAAATTCCTCAAGACAATTCAAAATGAGGCACAGTAGTGCGTGTGGCCTCCACGTGCCTGTATACACTCCCTACAACGTCTGGGCATGCTCCTGATGAGACAACAGATGTTCTCCTGAGGGATCGCCTCTCAGACCTGTATCAGGGCATCAATCCTGGACAGTCTGTGGTGCGATGTGGCGTCGGTGGATGGAATGACATGATGCCCCAGAGGTGCTCTATTGGATTCAGGTCTGGGGAACGGGCAGGCCAGTCCATAACATCAATGCCTTTCTCATGCAGGAACTGCTGACACACTCCAGCCTCATGAGGTCGGGCATTGTCATGCATCAGAAGGAACCCAGGACCCACTGCACCAGCATATGGTCTTACAATGGGTCTGAGGATCTCATCCTGGTACTTAATGGCAGTCAGGGTACCTCTGGAAGGCACATGGAGGTCTGTGCAGCCATCCAAGGATATGCCTCCCCAAATCATCACTGACTCATCGCCAAACCGGTCACGCTGGAGGATGTTGCAGGCAGCAGAATGTTCTCCACAGCGTCTCCAGACTCTGTCACGTCTGTCACATGTGCTCAGTATGAACCTGCTCTCATCCGTGAAGAGCACAGGGGCACAATGGCAAATCTGCCAATCCTGGTTTTCTTTGGCAAATGCCAATTGGCATGCACGGTGTTGGGCTGTGAGTACAGGCCCCACTTCTGGAAGTCTGGCCCTCATACCACCCAGTTTGTTTCTCACAGTTTGAGTAGAAACATGCACATTAGTGGCTTGCTGGAGGTCATTTTGTAGGGCTCTGGCAGTGCTCCTCCTGTTCCTCCTTGCACTAACGAGCAGAAAGTGGTTCTGCTGCTGGGTTGTTGGCCTCCTACGGCCCCCTCCATGTCTCCTGGTGTACTGGCCTGTCTCCTGGTATCTCCTCCATGCTCTTGACACTGTGCTGGGAGACACTGCAAACCTTCTTGCCACAGCGTGCATTGATGTGCCACCCTGGATGAGCTGCACTACCTGAGCAACTTCTGTGGGTTGCAGACACCGCAGCATGCTACCTCTAATGGTGAGGGCACTGGTAAAATGCAAAAGTGACCAAAAATCCGGCAGAAAGGATGAGAACAGGGAAATGGTCTGTGGCCTCCACCTGCAGAACCATTCCTTTATGGGGGTTGTCTTGCTAATTGCCTCTCATTTCGACCTGTTGTCTGTTCCATCTGCACAACAGCAGGTGAAATTGATACACAATCACAATAAGTGTTGCTTCCTAACTAAGTGTTCCCTTTATTTTTTTGAGCAGTGTATATTGAAACTGTTACTGTAAACAAACATACCTGAAATCTGTTTTTTAAATCATTATGAATGAATGACCGATCTTCAGCATGTGTGATATCATGATACTGAGTAAATTACTGGAAAATGTACTGTGAGCTGGTGATCATGCAAGTTGGAATCCCATCAGGGTGAGCAGGACTCCTCTGCTTTGTGTTGCTTTTGATAAAGCTGGTGAAAGAGGAGTAGCGTGCAGTACAAACAAAAAGAAAAAGTTAAAACGGGCTAAAAACATTTATTTGGGGGGGGACTGAAGATTCTTGTGGTAATTCTGAAGGGTACTTTGGTGCCCCCCTGTGGACAAAAGGGTAAGGTAAACTTCCCCTATATACATGGGTTACCAATATACAGTATATAGACTACATAGTATAAAATGCAGGAAGAGGATGGCACTATTCCACCTCCAGTGGAGCCGCCACCATCTCACTCTGATCAAGGTGACAAAGAAGTTTATTGAGTAATGCAGGCATAACAACACTTCCCAAAGCATGCTGGGATCTCTTTTAAATCCCTTCTTAAAACATACTTTCATTGCAGAGCCTTTCCTGATTTCCATCTGAACTTTTATTTTGATTGAGTTTAACTATTTAAAAAAAAAACATATTTTAAAATAATTGTATTATTTTACAGTTTTTTAAAAGGAACTATGTATCTTTTTACAGTATGTCTTATCTAATTTCCATCCTGTTCATGTGTGAGTAGTGTTCTCTAAAAATCTTCCAAGAGTCAAACAAACTCTTCACTGTCAATCTTTGCTTCAGACAATGTGAATTCAAGCTGTCTGTCCTCGTCTGACATCAATATGGTGACCGTTACAGGCACCAAACAAATCAAATAAAAAGAGATTGGCTTGTTAGTTTTATAGATCATTTAGATGCATCAGTTTCATTTTTATTAAGGTAAAAAGTAAACTTTATATACTTTGGTCTTTTTCATTATCATTTAAAAACTCCTCACAGGAGCTTTAAAAGTCTAACGAAGTGCAGGATGGCAGTAAATGTCATCAGTGTCATCAATTTCAAGGCACTGAGTTAAAATAATGGAACTGAAAATAATGAATATGAAAAGGTTCAGCTCAGAAAATAAGAATCACATACAGTGATGTGATGAAAACACAGTAAATCCTGAAACTATCACTGTCGTATCTATACTGATTTGACAGTTTAATAGTGAAAGATCAAAAACATGTTTATATTCTCACAAAATTGCAAACCCCAGCATGCATCTGTTCTATTTTTCAGGTCACACCTGCTGCACATCAGTCACGATGCATCACGTTGTTTCATTGATGTTTGTATAATGTGTGTGTTTGTGAATGCATGACTGAGCCTCTCACAGTTATCTGAGGAACACTCAGTGTGATCAACGCTCCAGAGCTTCCTCGCTGTGGAAAACGTGACACACGGATGGGTTGGAGCAGCGCAGACATGTCAGTGAATGAAAAGTCTTGTCAAGTACACAGAATGACAGATTGCCCCGAGAACGCCATTAACTGCCCGATTCAGAGCCGAATGAGGGGTCATTTGCATACAAATAGTGTGTCTTTATGAATCAATGATGGATGAGTTCACCAATATAGACTCCGTCGCTGTTTCCAGTTTTTTCCAGCTTGGAGGACAGGGCCTCAGGGTTCTCAGGAGTCTCAAGAGAGTCTCAGAAAACAGTGGAGGAATGGATTGATAAAAATGTTTCTCTTAAGCAGGATTATTTCATTGCTTGATCCCCAGAGCCAAAGAGCCAAACATGCAGCAAATGCATGCTGTAAAAACGTAAAGATCTGCACACCAGGAAGCTCCCGTTGAAGGGTTTATTCAGTACAGAGCCAACACGCTCCTCCTCAGACTTACAAGAACAATTGTGAGTTGCCGTCTTAAACACATACAGACATCCACAGCTGAAATCCACGAGTTATCAATCAGATATCATGTGCCTGCATCAGAATCATGTGAAAGCATGAACGTTATACCTCCAACAGGTGAAATGCAGAGTGAGAAAACATCGCTTGTTTACATAAAATCATTAATCTTATTAAACGTGATAAATTCAGACTTTAGCGATATGTTGGTTGTGCACGCTCATGTTGTGACATTGATAGATTCATTCTGCAGCCCTAACCTTCACCACTCTTCTGCTATAAATTAAAGGAGAGCTGATGTTGGTATAAATGATGGTGTGGTGTGCAGCTGGATTGTAATTCTGCCGTACATCTTCAACCTCTGGATAAAAAACATAACAACACACCTATAAATCATCCCACTGAGCCAATAACACAACAGGTTTCATCATGATGGAGACAGAATCTACACTCTCATTTTCTGTTTATTAATCTCTCTCTCATTTTGTCCATCTTGTTGCCTGTCGGTCATAGTTTTCTTAATTTCCAGTGACGCTCAGAAACCATTTCAGAGACATTCGACACACCAATCTGAAAACCTTCAAACTATCCACCTGTAAAACTGCATCACCACGGCTGCTAGCTGCAATAGATTACTGATCTGATGCATGTTGCAGGTCTTTCTGACACATAAAGAAGAAACAAACAATCAATCAATCAATCTAGTACACCTATTTCACCGTGATCATTTCTAATCTGACTCGTGACGGAGGCATCTTGACGCTCCTGCAGGATCTAAATATTGTGCTGTGTTCACAGGATTCCCTCCTCTCCTATCTTGACATCTCTTTTCACACCGCTCTCTGCAAAATGTTTGGTTTTTCACCGAGCGTGGATGTCTCTGAGCCTGATGGCAATCTCATTAATCTGCTGGCTGACTTCACCGCCCTTGTCATTCCTCTCTGGCCCTCAGATAATGGGCTTCTATTATGTGGACCAGTGTGTAATCGCCTGGACTCACAGACCACTCAGATTGCTTTGGTTCCATCATGTTGCTGTAATGCTTTAGGCGCTGCACATGTCTCCCATTTGTCTCTCACATCAGAGGGAATATAGGTCGCTGGTGATGCTGACTGTGAGGCGGCATGGAGAAGAAACTTGTGTCGAGTTTACCGTTCGACTGTAAAGTGGTGACTTTCTCTGGCTTCTTAATTTCAATGTACCTAATGTAGAACAATTAAGGAACTATCAGACATTTTTGAGACAACAAAATCCATCAAAACAACACCAGTGTTGGAAAAACCAAACTGGAAGAAGTCGCTATAAATCCACTTAGAAACTTTTTCCTGCATGCTTCTTTTCGTGACATTTCTGCTCTCAAAGTTTAAATTTCTAGGTCATTTCCAATTTCAAGTTTGTACAAACTACACATTTTCTCCTCTCTCAGTTACCATGTTTGCTGTGGCATCCAATGCAATCATTGCTGATGAAGTTCTTGATGTGCATCCAACATGTGAAGGCCTAAAATTGATTATATAAAATAAGCTGACATGTATACGACACGGGTCCCACTGCCAAAAAATGTGTGGGAATCAATCCTTAAACAAATTATTCCACATCTTGCTCTATGCATATCATGGCCTCCTGTGGGTTAAAGTTGTGCAAAGCATGGCCTAACCAGGTCTAGATCAAGGTAACTCTTCAAAAGAATACAGCAGAACTTAGCACCAATCAATATATAAAGTGTTAGATGGCTTTTACTTTGTAAAGACTCACAAAGGAATACTATGAAGTCATGGCCCACCCTAAGCTGTCTGAAAATTGGTTGGACTGAGGGGTCAGGTTGGAATGGTAGCTGGGGATCTCTAGCACAGACTCCGGTTCATAAGGCTTCTTCTTGAGTCTGCAGTAAACAGCATATAATCGTCGCTGTCAGAATCACTCATTTTGTTAGAATGGTTGCACTATTACCTCTGAAGACCGACTTGAACAGCTGATCAGTGCGCTGCAGGCAGAGGAAGATGTATGAATCATGTCAGTGAAAAGTGGACAAACAAACTGGCTTTCTGTCGGATGAAGACTCTCTAATTGGAGCCACCCACACATTGACTTTAGTGTTTGAATCAGAGTTTAGAAGTTAAGAAAGCGTATTATGTGGTCGAGCTGAACCCGTTTGAAGTAGTTGATAGCCTAGCTTCCGTCCTGGTTCTTCATCCATTTTTTTGCACAAAGGGGCCAATCTGAGTGGGATCCCTTTACTGTTGAAAGTATCTCATATAACCCCTTTTGGCAACCATCTTTGGCACAATTGGAGACACAGTTGCTTTCCCTTAAATGCTGCGCTCCATCCTCCCTCCATCCTTCGCCTCTCTCCTGGCCAGGTGTGAAGAACTGTTGATGGCACATATATGGTGACTCCACCATCTACTTGGAAAGTATCAGGCTGTTTATGGGCTTAATGGTCCTCTTTGTTCACCATCTGGTTTCCGTCGTCTGCTGTCTGGTGCCTTCAGCCAACAGCAGGTTTATCTGAGTTCTTCAACTGGAAATTAAACTGATGGAGAAATGTGAGGGGACCAAAACAATAAATAATAAATCATTAACAATGGCATAAAAAGTGCTATCAAACCCAAGAACTGAGAGAAATAAATGCAGATATTTCTCTGTGGGTTTGCATGTGGCTCATTTCAGATGAATTATTTGTTTAAACATTGTTTATTGCATCTCTGAGTTTTATTAGACATTCATTGCAACATGAGAATGCTAGAATCTAAACTCCCACCAACCAGTTAACCCTACACAACAAAGCAAATGTCCTCCTTCAAACTGTGTCCATCATCCATTCACTGGATGAGATGTTGGGACGTCAAAGCATAGAATTGTTTGTTTTGGTGTGAGTCAGAGAGAGCCTCACTGCGTAGACAGCCACGATGGTCTGAGACACAGTTCTGCAGACACTCCTGACAAAAAAGGACAAATAAAAATTAGCATTAAATTATGAGTGTCTCTCAGAGGAGTGTCCTTTGTCTGGACTCTCCCCGGACAGATTTAGAGAACAGAGGCTGAGAGGAGAAACGATAATGAAGAGGAAATCTCCTTCAGCATGTCTGAAGGCTGTGATTGGTCAGAAGTTTGCCGGGACACTAAAGGGATATCCAAGACACATGCTGAAGCCATTTCAGATCAAAGATGCAGATTTCATAAAACTAATTGAGTGTGCAGCTTGAGCATGCCTGTCAGAGACGATGACATAATGCATCTCAAAGACATTGGAGAGTCTCTGTGTTGAAATGTGTCAGCGTACAACATTGATGATATCTGCAGAGGTTAAACCTTGATTAAGGCTGTTTGATTGGAGGGTACAGATATGAATCCTCTTTATTGTAAATACAGAGAGGAGTTCAAGACTTCATCCTCATCTCAAAAAGTGTATGTGAGGTAAAATGTCTAAAAAGCTTTATTAAGCAAGAGGCGGCATACTGATAGGAAAATAATTCTCCCATAAGCCCTTGGGTTTTTCAGGGTTTTGATGCCGATGTAGATCAGCTGGATGGCGTATATTTGACTTGGAGATTTCTGGAGAAGAAAAGTCAAGTCAAGTGCCAAGCAAAGGATCCAAAACAATGATGGATGAATGGATAGATAGATGGATGGATGGGTGGGTGGATGTATGGATGTATGGATGTATGGATGTATGGATGTATGGATGCATGGATGTATGGATGTATGGGTGGATGGGTGGGTGTGTGGGTGGATGGATAGATGGATGGATGAACTGTTGGAAGGATGCATGGATGGACGGATATACAGTACATATACAGATATACAGTGGATGAATGACTAATTAAAGGATGGATAGATTACTATATAGATAAATTGAATTTATAGATGGATGGATGAATGGAAGGGATCGATGGAAGCACGGTTGAGAGGATCAAAGGATGGCTAGAAGGAAAGATGGATGGACAGATGGATTGAAGGACGCATAAATGGGTGGATTGTATTGATTGGATAGAAAGATAGATGGATGGATGAATGAATGGATGTAAGGATGCATGGGTGGATGTTTTTATAGATGGAAGGACAGATGACTAGTTGAAGGATGGATATATGAATAGTGATAAATTGTTGAATTTAAAGATGGATGGATGAATAGAAGGGAGAATGATGACAGGATGAATATATGGATGGATGGATGGAAGCAAGGATGACAGCATTGATAAATAGAAGGTTCAAGGGATGGATGGAAGGATGCATCATGGATAAATGGTTGGTTTTAAAGATGGATGGATGGATAGTTGAATGGATGGATGAATGAAGGGATGAATCGAAATATAGATGGAATTAGGGATTACTAGTTGAAGGATGGACAGATTAAAAAAGATAAATGAATGGATGGGAAGATGTGTGTTTGTTTTGATTAACACTGACATGAAAAAATACTTTCTGAAAGACTTTTGCTGAATTAATAACACACATTTTGGACCATCCTGCAGAATCCCAGATAACGAGGGTGCCAAAGATATTTTGTTAAACTTGGTTTCCTCCAAAATACATTTAACACAGTGCTAATAAGGCCAACTGTTGTTATTTTAACGATTAAATATAATTATCTCCACAGGTTTCATCTCCAGAGCCAGTCCAGCTGCTTTCATCCAAAATCTAAAATAACAGCTCTCTTAAATTCCAGCGAGGGAGAGGAGCACACAGAGTACATCTACATGTTGAACACGATTAAGGAATAATTTTTCATATGAATTGCTCCTAATCTGTGCGACTCCTCTATTTAACATTAATTGGCTCATTAAATCACTGCCAGCAGGCTGACAGCGGTGTGAGATTAATAAGCTCCGTGTCTGTATGGAGAAATCCTCACAGCTTCAGTGCAGCTGCGTCTCAAAGACTCACAAGACCGATGAGGAGCACAGGTGAGAGCACCTCTAAATTAAACTTACTTTAAAGCACACTCACCTTCAATTAATCTGAAGTAGAAGCTCTGAAAGTGTGAGGTCGGAGAATATATTGTTCTTTTTAAAATATGAATCACTGCTCTGTCCTATAAATAGACAGTAAAGCAAGTGGTCTACAAGGAAGCTAGATTAGCTGCTATATTAGTCACTGGGTCTCCACTACAGTCACACAAGTACCGCTGATTGCTTTTCTTTCCTCCCCCGGAAAATTACTAAAAGCCCATAACAGTGAGTAGGAGCAGAGTGTTGCTTTTCAGGGCTGCAAAAACACAAGCTGGAGGGTACAGAGAGATCTGATTCACTTTCTTATTTTAACAGCCTGATATTCACTGCCACTATTTCAAAATACAACATAAGAGCTGGTTTTATTTTATCACTTTCAACTGTAAAATTCAGACCTAGTTTCAAGTTGTCAGAGGCCAAAGGAGATACATGCTCTAATGGTGAGGCATCTTCATATCTTAAGAGCTCATAGTGTCCTATTACCCCTCTAGAACACTACGTAGTATGGGAGGTCGAGCCTTAATTTATTAGGAATCTCTCCTTTGGAATCATCTACCAGTCAGGGTCCCGGAGGCAGACACCCTCTCTACTGATAAGAGTAGGCTTCAAACTTTCCTTTTTCAATAAAGCTTATAGTGATGACTGGCTCAGGCTTGGACCACCTCTTAGTTATGCTGCCGGGGGAACTGACACACTTATATCTTATCCTTCCCTCTATCTCATTTGTCTGCCTCTGTCTCTTACTTTAACTCTTCTCGTCCCATTAAAGTTACCAACCATAGACCTTTCTGGAGTCCCTGAGCTCCCTTGTCTCGTAGATTCCTCTGGATCTCTGCCGTAGACGACCTGCTGCTGTGGACGTGCCAGACTCCAGCTGCTACAACTACTACTATCCGTCTCACCACTATCATGTTTCTCTCTCTTCATCTCCCTCTATCCCTCTCTTCAACACGGTCTCAGCAGATGTGTGTCTAACATGAGTCTGGTCCTTTTGGAGGTTTCTGCCTGTTAAAGGAAGTTTGTCCTTGCCACTGTAACTTGCTAAATGCTGCAAAGTGCTCTGCTCATGTTGGATTAAGATGAGATGAGACTGAGTCCTGTCATTAAGATGGGACTGGACCTTATCCTGTCTTGATGTTGGGTCTTTGTTAATAATAGAACATAGAGTACGGTCTAGACCTGCTCTGTTTAGAAAGAGCCTTCAGATAACATTTGTTGTGATTTGGGGCTATATAAATAAAGATGTTTTTGTGTTTGGTCAGACATTGAGTGTTACAGCACAGTTGAGAAAAAATCACACCATTGGAACCAACACATAATTACCATTGTGCTCATAACCAATGCATTTACTCAGATTACATTTGCATATTTCCATAATGGAGGTTGCTCTACAATAAGACCATTCACTCTCCAATATGCTGCAAGAAAAATGAAGAATAAAAGTGTTCCTCTCCGTTAAAGCATGAATCAGAGTCGTGTTCTTATCTCATTTGAAGATTATCTCTGACAGAGATCAATATAAATGTTCCTGTTTAGCGGATGCTCTTTAAATCTGTGCTCTGGTGGTTTGTTCTGCACGCTCTGCTCTCTGCATATCTCAGTGTTCCACATTTTTAACACTCTGTGTTTTTATATCAACATATTCATAATGCATAAATTACCATCAGAACACACATCCTCAGGCAGAATGAGAAAGTTTGGGAATGTGAGAGCCTGTTTAGTAGATCAAAGTGTGGCATTTACTGTTTCCTTTAAAAACAAATCAGGACCGAATGATTACTGGGGGAAATGTTTAACTTTGAATAATACAAAGATTTTTAGACAAACATTCTAATCTCAAGCATGTATTAATTTGTTTATAAATTAAAATTTCACTGCTCACCCACACAGAAACTCAAAAATGTTACTCCATGCAGACGACTTGATTTAGATTACATTTATATTCCTAAAGTCCTAAAACATGTCTCCATATAGAGACGTAGAGCAACATGTCATGACATTATGACCACTGATTATCTCTTTACAATGACCCCTGGAGGATGTGAGGGACTTTGACCAAATTGTGATAGCTCAACGACTCAAAGCATCTCACAACTGCAGCTCCTCCGGGGTGTTCCCGATTTGCAGCGGTCAGTACCGACCAAAAGAGGTCCAAGGAAGGAAAACCTGTGAATGGAATCCATGGGTGTGCTTGGGGTCCAATCCAATAGAAAGGTTACTGGAGTTCAACCTGCTGAAAAAGTTGACGCTGGGTCTGACAGAAAGGTTGTCCACCTATGCAAGTGCCTACATGAGCGTCAGAACTGGACCATGGAGCAGTGGAAGAAGGTGACCTTGAAGCGCTCCAAATTCCCAAGATCTCAGTCCAGTCCAGCATCTGCGGGATGAACTGGACAACCAAGTCTGATCCATGGAGGTCCTGCCTCACAACTTCCACAACTTAAATGATCTGCTGCTAACGTCCTTGTACCAGATACCACAGCACACCTTGAGAGTCTAAAGGAGTCCACATCTCATCAGGTCAAGGCACTTGACTTTAATTATGATCAAAACCTTGAAATGAAAATGATGACCTTCCTTTAAACCTCTGTACTTCCTGTCGAGTGCTCCTGTCCAGTAAAGAGTAGGAAAGGTGTCATCGCTCTTTCCACAGGCTCTCTGTGAATGACCATTACCTGCTGTGTTCACACACCAGCTCACCTGACTTCCTGCTGACATTGTGTTCCAAGTGTTTTGATATAGCTGTTGCATTCCTTGAACACTTGGACTTCAACAAGATATTTTGGGCGCAGCGATGTGTTAATATAATGTGTCTCTCTGGTGAATCTCTGGTGTGGCCTTAAAGAAACCAGATATGACATTCATGGAGTTCAATGAATTCACTTCACAAGTCCAAACCTCGTGAGTCACTGAACAAAACTTCAAGCTCCAAAGTTGCATTTCAGATATTATGCCAGCGGCCATCGCAGACCGATGACATCATCACAAGAAAAATACCCGCGCTGAGCTGCAGGTCTGAGGCTGCTGTGGAGCTGTGATTGGATGTGCTTCCTTAGACCCGCTGCACTAATTTAGCTCCTTTAGTCTGGGGGGGGGGGGGGGGGGGGGGGGGGCAGAGTGTAAAATCCAAAGTGACTGGATTTATGTAAAATAACACACAACTGGCTTTTTATAGGAAGGCGCCACCTCCTGTTGGCATGGTAACAGGCCGTCGTAATTGGCCCCTGATTTTCTGGTGGTGTGAACTGAGGCGTTGCTCCCTTCACTCTTGCTTTTTTTCATTTGTGGATAATCATGGCGGTGACAGAGCGGTGAACACACACACACACACACATACACACACATCTGGCTGCTCATTGCTAACACAGGCGTCTCCCTGAGCCTCTCTGTCACTTCCCTGTTTCGTGCAGCGTTTTAATTTTGACTTTAACAGCTGGTTATGGTTCTACAAATTGCTGCACATGTAGATTAACTGTATTTCTAAGTAGCTTGATGGTGGCCTCAACACAATCCTCATTCCCTGAAAAAAATTGAAGCCCAGCTGAGTGTCCTGATGTGATCTGACATCAAACTTCTAAAGGTGACCACACCAGCTGACACACAGATACATGTTTATAATGCACTGCCTGTATGATGGTGACATCACTGTCTAATAGCAAATCTGCGAACACACAAGCGCGGGTTTGTCTAACAGTGGGCATAATAAACTAAGGTAAACAACAGCTCCTAAGTTGATTTAAGCAGGTAAGTCTGCAAACACCAGACAACAACTTGTTAACACCTACTATGGACCATAAAGAAGGGAACAAGTCCACACTACACAAGGTTATAAAAGAGGTGTTCAAACTTAGATTGGGGAGAGCTTTTGGTGTAGTTTGGTTCGGCAGTTAAATTGCATGCCCCATTTTCAGACGATATTTCAGCCATAGTCCTTGAAGCGGACAGCTAGGGTTTCATTCTGTGGTACTTTTCCCTGTGTGGTAGTTTAGTGTACTGTACACTGAAACTAGTAAAATGCCAAAACTCTGCTCATTTATACTCATTTGGTCTCTATTTCAGCAGTACCAACTGAAACCATGGGGCAGTGTCGAGCAAAGTAGCACACAAGGAAACATGCTGCAGAACTTTTGTGGCTTAGTTCAACATAACATACTTATATCATAAAATTCAGGGTACAAAATGACATTTTAAAACCTTTTCTGTCATCCAAAAGTTGGCTGCGTCTTAAACACAGGTGTGATCAATAAACCAATATAAAATACAGAGAGATATATTCTATTGTGTTATGGTATTTTACCCAGAAGTTAGGCTTCAATGCCTGGGCGTAACCAGTCTAGCAGTGCCACTCTTTAACTGTTTTTTCCTCATTAGGTTATAATCATGCATTTAAAGAAAACACTCATACACTAAGTAAATAAACCTTGTCGAGTTATGGTTTCATTGAAAATACTCACACAATTTAAGACAAGTGGCCTGTGGACATGGCATGAGTCTCTGCAAATTGGTGACTGGCAATGAGTCCATCCGCACCTCACATCAACGCTATCACTGCTTCTGTAGACTGAGCTAAACTATAGCAGGGTGGCGATAGATGGTACTAGAGAGAGCTACACATCTGCACAAAAACTGCACATTGCTCAATGCAATGGAATGGTCTTCGAGCAGGAGCGGAGTTTAAACCTTTTTTCCCTATGAATGCCTCAAAAAACAGACTGCATCCTGTAAAATAATGTGACTTATATTCTGAATTCTATGGTGTGTTTTATGGTGTGGTCTGGTATGTTTGAGCACTCTCAAGTGGATGTGTCATGTTCACTGTCCATCCCAATGAAAACATCACTTGGACCTGTGTGGGTATTGATGGTTATATTGTTGTTTTTGTTGCATCTATTTTCATACTTAAAGGAAGCATAGATGGGCTTTAACTGGTAGCTTAGCTCACCACACTTTACAATTAGCTTCTACAACACTGAGTGTAGCACATCACCAAAAAATATCCAAAACACTGTACTCACATGTGACTCTGATCTGATGTTTCCAAACCAAAATGAGCGTAACAATCCGACAGACACTTCTTGTGTTTGGAAAGTCTTTCTTTTAACTCATATGACCCACATGTGACTTGTATTTTTAACACTTTGTTTTGTTGTTGCCATGAGGATAAGTAAATCTTTATCCACCTGAGACAGCTGTTTGGATTCAGGGTCCACGGAGGACAGAGAGAGGAAGAAGAAGAAGAAGAAGAAGAAGAGACAGTGTTTTGATTGGTATTGTGAGAGACACATCAGCTCATTTACACGCAAAAAACTTGGCATGTGACGAAGACGGGAGGGAGACACTGAGCGAGACGCTGAGCGAGAGAAACAGATGTCTTCTGTTTTTGTCATCCGCTTTTAGAACAGTCAGGTCCAATCGTTAGCAGCCACACATTACAGCAGGGAAAAGCCATGATTAAGGTGTGAACGCGGCCTTGTTCACACTTATTCTTCTCTGCATTGCATGAGTCTGAGTCTAATTTAAACAAACGGCGCACACTCACGCACACACGCACACACACACACGCATGCACACACGCACACATCTATACATAGGTGCCGGTAACAACACTATTGCTTCCTGTACCTGGAAACCTCACACAGGCAGCACCACTAAAACCCTCACTGTCTCTGTAATCCCATCTGCCAGCAGCTCTGCACACATTCATTACAGCTGCACGGAGCACTTGATAACTCCACAGTCTATTTATTTACACTGACAGGACGGCACTCAGGCCTGTGAAGCTGCACAGTGTCATTCAAGATTTTAAAGGAACTCAGGATTTCAGGCAGTTTGAATCATTCCGCTCTAAAACTTACATGCACAGTGCTTCTGTGTCTGTACTTTTCATTTGTATGAGGGCAGAGCATTGCTTTGTGGGATGTGAAGCAAAAAGTATATATTCTAGGGGCTTAAGAAAATACAGTCTTGCAACATTATGCTTTGTGATACTGTACTGCTTCTCAAAAACACAGTTTACCAGCAACTCTTAAATTTGAACCTGAAAATTATAATCTCTGTGCTCAGACTGCACAGAGTAGTGCGATGATGTTGGATGTTACAGGATCTGTGATACATAACAATCCAGATCCAGTGATTCAGTCATCAAAAAGGCAACTTTGCACCTGGATTGTATGCACCTGGTGATAGGTTTTTAACAGATTTAGTGGGTTTAATATGAGAGTAGATTTACAGAGATTGCAGTATATTTCTTTGTTGGTGGTATTTGCCAACGGTTTAAAGGCCCATGAAAAAATGTCACATTGGACCCCTGCCACAACAGAAATATTCTTATTTCAACCAGGAGAGACATGTTTATGAATTAACAACATGTATATTGAAGAGATTACATGATATTGAATCACTGTCAGTTTCTTTGGTGCTTTAACTCTACAGGGAGACGGGATGATCGAGGGTTCACGGCTCTGAGGGGACGTGAAATCCTTACACCCTGGGAGTTTAGACCATAGTGGAGGAGTAGTTTTTGCCAATGATAATGTCAGTGGCTGATGAAATGACATGAATATCCACAGTGAGTGATATTTTTTCACTCTCAATGACAGCATGAGGGTTTTTTGTTAGAGAACACTGCTGCTGGGCGCCGCTGGCCTAGCGGTCTAAGCGTGCGCCCCATGTGCAGAGAGGCTATAGTCCAGCGGTCGCAGATTCGACTCCCGACCTCTACTATCTGCATGTCTTCCCCCCACTCTCTACTCCCAACATTTCCTGTCTCTCCCCAGCTGTCCTATCTAATAAAGGCAAAATCCCTAAAATCACAACTAAAAGGTATCACTTTGTCCACAGGGGGCACCAAATAGACACAAACAGAAAGTTCCTCACTTTAAGTTAACAAAGAAACTATCTGTATACATTTTTATTGGGCCTGAGAAGGAGAGAGGTAGAGGAAGAGATGAATGTCCAAACTGAGCCTACAGTAAGTGAGGAAAGGATATAACCCTTGTTAAAGCTGTTATAAACTTGAAGTCATAACATCATTGGTGCAGGCAATGTAGATAAATTACAAATGAAAACAAAAAAAATCAACAACAAAAACAAACACCTCAGCAGGCAGCGTCCAAACGCTCCATAATAACAATTTCATTCTTCACAGGTGTCAGGCAGTGTTGCCAAAATATGAGCTTGACTGTCATCATTGTTTCACACAGCTTCAGTTTTCATTAAATCACCGGCTGGTTGTTGAGCCATCACACTGCATTTAATAAGTCAGAGCAGGCAGTACAGATATCCTCAAAAGTGACAGACACACATTGCAACTCATTTTCAACAGCACAGTCTCTGTGTGCAAACACACGCTAACAATTATTCCCTGATACCTGCCTGTTTAGGTTTGATTGGTATGATAATACTTAGAACCTTAGAAGTTGCCTAAAATGCAAATTATAATAACATAATAATAAACTGCAGCAACAAGATGCTTTCGTTCATCAGAAAATTTGTCGGGCAAAGCATGCACCAACTTTAAGCTCCGATTACATGTCCATGCATCATTTCTGTGACAGATTCAGGGAAAGACGATGAGATTGTGATATTTTAAACTAAATGAAGTATTGCAATAATGCAACTGTGACTTAATAAGCAGTGCAGAGGTTAGTGTGAATGTAATGTCACAAATTGTTTTGAGGACAATGATTTGCAAAACTAATGTTGAGTATTTTTGCAGTCTCTATGATACTTTTCTAGGAGCAGGAGCATCTATTATTGAACGGGAGGGTGGATGTGCGTTGCTATGTCAAATTTGTCAGCCACATAAAGCCACACCTTAAATTGTAACCTGTCTTATGTTGCATTCAATATAAAATAAGACGTTGATTGACAAATTAGACGTATAAGTGATACTCTAATAAGAAAAAAGTTTACAAAGTTAATCATTAAAGTGATGAATAGTTTCTTTACTTATGTACCTCTGTACTTATATACTTTTTACAGCCTGCGGACATGGCCGTTAGAAAGACACCAGGCTACAGACACTTCTGAACTAGCTTCACTTCAGTTAAGAGAGGCTCCATCCACTTTCTATAGTCCATCAGGGGTTTTGGGTAATAATTAAGAGACACGAGAGAACATTTTATTGACTGTTTTTCTTACAGAGTTTGAATGTGTGGTGCAAACTTTACCATCCAATGGTTTGTCTAATCTATGTTTCTGTTGTAATTGTAAATACAGCTTTTGTAAACATATATGGAAGCTAATAAGTAGAGTATATATCTGAAGGTCATCACTCAGGAGCTCACTGCAGGAGCTCCCTGGCTAAAGCTCCATCCTTCAACCGTGGACAAAAAGTCTCCAAATAAACTCAGCCATCAGTGCTGTTTAGGGTACATTAATATAACATGATCCCTGCAATACTTTTATATTTCTATGATACATTGCAGATGTATTTAATCCTATCTTGATCATATTGTTATATGTTTTAACCAGTTACTTTCTTTCTTGCTCAAATGTAAGAATGCTGAGCTGCTGCTGAAATAAAAATGCGATGTATAACTGGGGGAGAGGGATGTTCTTGTAGCCTGCACAGTCACAGTCTTCAACTTCACTGAACTTTTTTTAACTGTAGAGTTTTCCAAAGTATCTTGATGTACAGAACATCTTCTGTGAAGTGTAAGACTCGGCTTGTTTCGGGGTCACTCGAGGGGAAAAAGTTTAAACTGTCTTCCCGTGTGATGGTTCCAGCTGTGTTCAGCGAAGTCCACAACATGCTGTTTTAGTGTAGCCATGCAGCTCTTTTTTAGCACCATCCATTATCACAAAGTGAGGTCTGCAATCCTGAAAGCTACTGCTCAGGTATTTAGCTCAGCCTCAGCTCACACATCTCCTCGGGTCACTTGTTATCTTACGATGAGGAGTCTTTTCATTCCAAATGACACTCGTGGTTGCAGCTAGTTTGTGATGGTAGCAGACAGAGTACGACTAGGCTTCAGCTGGTTGTGCTACATCTTGATAAAACACCACTGCACAAATAGTCTCTGACTTTACTGCAGGTATATTGGTTGCACAGGTGTTTCGGACACAGCGGACAATTTGGATGAAATAAAAGGTATTAAAAGGACTTCTTCTTCGCCAAATGTTACATTACTTGTTGCCATTAGCTTGCTAGCTTAGTGAGTTAGCGCACCGTGGAGTTATTTACATTGCTAGGAGGAGTTAAGGAGACAATTTTCAGTCCTAAGGGGGCTTGAAACCAGCAGGATGATGGATTTGACTTAAATCCGACTTTTCAGCGAGCGTAATATTGAAGGTGCTGCTTCTCTACGTGCTCTAAATGTTTTCTTTCAGTTATGTTACACACATATTCACACATTCAAACTTCGAGCCCAGACCTACCATTCAAGGTTGATTTGAGGCTGCCAGAGTCTGAAATTTTTCAAATGACTCTCGCCGTTTTCATTTGTGCAACAGTCACAGTAAATGTCACATTATTTAGGAGTCAAATAATGGACCTCTCTGTCTGCTGACAAGTTCCTCTTACCTTTTCATTTGAACTTTCTCAGACTTCCTGAGAGTGAGTGAGGAGCTGATGGAGCAGCAGCAGCAGCAGCTTGTTGAGCCGCTCAGCGAGAGCCGGAGTCATTCAGAGGTTAGCAGAGACGGCGTCGATCATCAGGGAGACATCAAAGGCTGAAATGAACCATGTTGACAACTACTCGCTCTCTGTTAAACTCAGCTGATTTGGAGGAGAGTGATTCTTATCAGCCACTCTGCCATCTGGAAACTTTATTGACAGAAGAACTGTTTCCTCTCCCACTGCGAAGACGGAGAGGTCAAAGGTCAGGATCAGATCTATTTGATTGTTTCTGTTTGTTGTGCTGATCAGAAAATCTTCTTATCCAAAAATAATTTCCTGCTGTACGAGCAGCTCCTTCAGTAAACGCTGCTACAGGCTTTTTTTCTGTCACACGGGGATGTCTTGTTGCTAGGAAACATCCAAATAGATTTTTGACCCTGTTCATTGCTTTGTTGCTGCGAGCGTTTATCTGTTTTGTCCAGAATGTGTCTGTCTGCTTCAGTAAAGCCTGTCTCAAAGACCTCCTGCAACTCTGGTGTTCCATCAGGTTTCCTTTTACCCCAGGTTGACTGTTCATTGGCTGGTTTGCAAAATAGGTACCAATACAGAATAAAATCACCTGGATAGACTGAAAAGGAAGCTCCTGTATTCCCCGGACCCTCCTTTCAGTGGATCACCTTTTGTGATGTTTCATTACTACTCACCAGATCGAAAGCCCCAAGATTTAGGATCTGCACATCGTCAGGTTTCAACAGGCTTTGGTGTATGCAAGAGAGAGAGTCTGTATGGAGAGCAAAAGCAGATACAGTTCAGTCTGATGTCATCACGTTCAGGTGCTTCCAGAGTCAGTCTCAAGCGGACACTCTAGGAACTGCAGTTTTTAGCACTTCATTTCTGAAGACTTGGTTGCCTCTTAAAGACAGACCTGACAAGGCTTCAATTTGACTACAAATCTGCCACATGATGTTATAACTTTGGCAAACTTAACCCCTGTTACTTACAGGTAAACTGGTTTCTTTTTCTGGTCCATGCCACTGTAGTAACCAACAGTGAAGCATCTGTGTAACTGAGACTCACTAGAAACAGATAAACAGGCGCTCCTCTGGGGGATGCAATGAATCATGAAACATATGATGGTGTTTATTTTGAAGACAAATCAGGAGGAGGGAATTGTATTCCCCTTCTAGCAACACCAGAAGTTGGCCATCGTTCCCAGGGGTATATATCATCGCTGGACCCAAGATTGGGTGTCCCATGAAACAGATGTCTAGCCTAATAAACACTGTAAATAATAGATGTTAATAATGATAAATATGAATTGTAGTAGCTTGAAGAGGAAAGTTGGTTTTACAACTTACAACTGTGACTTTAAGACAGAGATCAGGCTTGTGTACATTACATTTCTTAAAGTCAATAATGTGTATGCACCTCTTTAAATGTGTGAATGTTTCATTTTAAAGCATACTAAAGTATAACTGTCCCTCCACTCGGGATAAATACATGCAAATTATGAAGTAAAAGAAAGCAACTTGTCTCTCTTTCTGCTCTCTGTGTTTCTTTATAAAAATCCAGCACAGCACCAGTGAAGCAACACTTCCACCTACAAGAATGCGAGCACACGTTAGGACGCTGACCCTGCTTCCTCTTCCCTCCTCCTCCTCAGTCCTCTCCAGATTGTTTACCTCCTGTCAGTGCCGGCTAAAACTCTGCAGGAATCTCAGATTTTTTCATTTCCCATTGTGCTTGATGGCTGCTGCTGGATGACTGATGAACCCTGACTCTGAGCAGCGCAATAAAGACGCTTGATGTAAATGCAGCAGCTCCTCTGTAATGCGGTCGTGTTTTAATGACTTTGGGTTTTGGCATCTTACATCCTTTGAAATCCTGCACGTATTTGATTACAGCTGTATGTTAATGTGTTTTTAAAATGATGAACTGATTCAGAGAAACAGACTCTCTGTCACTGGGAGCGTTTGTGTGATGTGACCTTGAGTGGAGGATGTCAGGTGTTCAGCAGATCCATCTCAGGGCGCTCACTGTCATGTCTGTAATTATGGTAAACATGACTCTGTGGTGTAATATCACACCCATATAAGTGACAGATCTATTATCTTTGTATGATGTGTGACTCCTCCGCCTGCAGCTACACACACAAACACACACCCCCCCCCCACATGATGCTTCCACCGATGAATCCCCTGAAGCTGCCCCTCCCTACTCATCAGGGATAAACACAATGATAATACTCAGCTTGTAGTTTGAATAAGGCTTCTCAAAACTAAAGCCAAAACATTTAGAGCTCCCCCTGGTGACTGGCTGCAGAAAAGGCCATAAAGCCTGCCTCCTCCATGTCAACAGATGCAATATGGGACACACTTAAAAAACAAAATACATGCTAAATAAATGATTTGTTGTTCATTTGATGCTGATTTACGTAAGACATGTAATTTTTCTCAGAAGTTTAGATTTAATAACCGATTTGATGCTATAAAAGGGGGGGGGGGGGGGGGGGAACGCCACGGAAAAGTGAGAAAAAATGTAACAAACACTGACAAGAGTCATTTCACTTTCTGAAACCTGAAGTGTCTGCTCCCAGAATCTGTGCTGCTATAGACGAGACTAATCTGAGGGATATATGCTGTCTAATCTTTGAGTTAAATGAGTGCTCTGCTGAGTAGAGGAGTTGTAATGTAACTAGCCAGTGCATGCATTGGCTACAAAATCACCAGTGGAATATGCAAGCGCCTTCTTCAGCAGTATTTTGGCTTCATCCTTTCTTACAACTTGGAAAATGGAGGCATGTCGTCCATATTAAAGCACAGCCCATATTTAAGAAACACAACAAAGCCCCTTTTGTACAAACATTTTTAGATACTTTCAGGATGTTCAAGCCCTGATAACTTCATAAACTTTCTGTTCACACACGCACCTCACAGTGGGAGATGATCTCTGATGGACACCCTCTCATAACTGTTTGGTTTAAGTGTGTTTAGCTGCTAAAAACTGCACGTGCTGCTGTCATCACACGTTAGTGCTTACATATTAAACTCTACGTAAGCCAGTATTGGTGTCCCGGTGTGTTCTTTACCAATGCATTGTGGTATTGCAGAATCACAAGAGGCACAAAACACACACACTCAGACATGCACATACACACGGTGCTCATGGTGCTGTTCCGCACTGCAAGCTCCAACACTACAGTGAAACAACTCCACTGTTACACCTACGTTACTCCCTCTGATGGTGGATTAGAGATGAAACAACTTAACACCAATGTTTGCTCCTCTGTGCATTACATACGGCAGACAATGCAATGCAAGTGTAAAGGCTGATTTATCCGCGTCCGCTTAGCCCCTGTACCTACGCAGAGGCCTATACACGTAGCTGACGTGAACCTCCTCCAAAATGTAACTACGCGTCAAATCAACGCAGACTATAAGCCCTGTGATTGGTCCGCTTGGCGGCATTGAATTTCCCGCTTTTACGCCACTTCCGGGATCCTGCACATCGGCCGTGTATTTCATCTCCTCCTCTCTATTCTTCATGTAATCATGTCTGTATGATAAACAGCAACATGTATCAGCTGTAGATTAACATCACACGCTCTGAAGAGTTATGGAAAAGTAAACAGAGATCGTAGCGAGGCCAGAAGCAGGCGGACGGCTATCAGAGAGACCACACTGCCCTCAAGTGTTTCGGAGTAGAATTGCTGCACGTCACGGACACATCGACGCACAAGTATGTGTTGCTCATGTCCGCGTCAGCCCCTGCTGCGTAGGGGCGACGCAGGACTATAAATCAGCCTTAAGTATCCTGACGTGAACTGGAAGTAAGTAAGAGTAAGGAGGAATTCAGGAGAAACACTCAACTGGGATGAGAATGCTGTCCCGAATTTTCCTCCATGTTTCAACATATTTCACACAGTCTTAACCCGGCCTGACTCACAAAAAGGACTCAGATCTTGAGTGCATGCAAAGCTTAACTGGAGTATATCGGATGTGAAAGAGAAGCTACAGTGTGTATGTTAACCCTGTAGAAGTCCTGCTGCTCTCCTGCAGCTGTATCCTGTGGAAAGCGAGCAGAGACTGGAATGCAGCGGCTGCTAAATGTTGTGAGGCGAGCTGTGGGAGGGTGATAATGATGTACGGGTCTGGCTGGTCACATGGGAGCTGTAAGTAATGAAGAAAAGAGATTTAAAGAAGACCTTCAGATGACTTCCACAGCAGGAGACGCTCTGTAATGGAGCTTGATGGAGTAATAAAACAAAGCCTGGCGGTGGCGGGGACGCTGGTATTTACAGTGTGTGTGTGTGTGTGTGTGTGTGTGTGTGTGTGTGTGTGTGTGTGTGTGTGTGTGTGTGTGTGTGTGTGTGTGTGTGTGTGTGTGTGTGTTAGTGTGTGTGTGTGTGTGTGTTGATTGTTCCTGCAGAGAAACGCTTGGAGCAACAGTACAGTATCATTGTTTCCATTATCTGAAGTGGTTTATATTCTTTAAACTGCCTTTTAGCGTGCATGTGTCTCTGTTTGTTTGCATACACTGGTAATAAATACGAGCAGTAAAAATCACAGAGATGATTCTTAAAGCAGCGGGGTAGAGGTCTGTGAAGGAATAAAGCACACAGATAGAGATGAAAGACTGTTAGAGAATAAAGTTAGGGCCAGAGAGTTCTACAAAACCAAGACCTGGTTCAGACTACAGGAGATTTAAACCTGTTTAAAACTCAGCTGGCTTAATGCATTAAGATTAGACGTGTAAACCCCCTCATAAAATCAGAATTCTGGACCAAACATCCTCACCAACCGGGGGCCGAGTGCACCAGCTGGCCGTGAATTAAGTCAGTCATATTATTCACTTAGCTGTGACAGACTCATCCTTGAGTCAACTCTCCCTGTCCCATTAAAGTTACTAACCGACTCTTCTGGAGTCCCTGAGCTCCCTTGTCTCGAAGGTTCCTCTAGATCTCTGCTGCTGTGGATGTGCCAGACTCCAGCTGCTACAACTACCACTATCATCTCTCTCTCTCTCTCTCTCTCTCTCTCTCTCTAACATGAGTCTGGTCCTGCTGGAGGTTTCTGCCTGTTAAAGGAAGTTTGTCCTTGCCACTGTAACTTGCTAAATGCTGCAAAGTGCTCTGCTCATGGTGGATTAAGATGAGATCAGACTGAGTCATGTCTGTAAGAAGGGACTGGATCTTATCCGGTCTTGATGTTGGGTCTTTGTTAAAAATACAACATAGAGTACAGTCAAGACCTGCTCTGTTTGGAAAGAGTCTGAGGAGAACACTTGTTGTGAATTGGTGCTATTTAAATAAAGATTGATTGACCTAACATCATGCTCAGGATGCTACGCTCAAATGCTGTTAATAAAAAAATGTTGTACTGTGTTACACGCTGAAAGTTTTATAAGCGTGGCGAATCGAAAATATAATCTCAATTCACCGCCTCTGGATTAATCAGCGACAAAAAGATGATGAGTTGTGGTTCGATGGGTAGGTTTTGTTGGTCAGGCTCGGTCTACACTGATTGAAGAAAGGAGTGAACCATGATTGCAATCTTGTTTCACTGTCTCCGGTCACATTTGTGTTAACTTGCAGATTTGGGAACATTGTAGAGCAGTAAATTGCAAATTTAGGAGCTTTCAACTCAAATCTTTGGGAAGTACCGGCCTCTAGTGTCATCATTTTTTGAGACAATTTTTCAATTGCTAAGACATCACGCTGTGGAACGCTTGTGGTGTGTGTGTATGTGTGTGTGTGTGTAGACAGATGGCTGTGAGTGTTTCCTGTTCAAATAGTGAGTCATGCTTTAAAAGAGGATTACCTCAAGTCAGTCTCAGACAGGTAGCTAGCGGTGCGCCTGGCAGTCGTTCACAGGAGAACACAGATGTCAGAATCTTGCAGTTAAAGCTCATCATGCCATCATCTCTTTTAATCTCCTTAAAAGCTCCTAAACAATCCCTTCAGGACGCAGAGCCGAGGAGAAATCGCTCCTGTCAGTCTGTGAAGCTGACTTCAATGTAGCTTGAGAGTGTAAAGAGCCGTGCTGTCTGCAGGGGACGCGGTCTATATCAGACAGTCTGAGGATACAAGTTAGTTTAGTTCATTTAGTCACAGCAGATGATAAACACTCTAACTACTGAGCTAGATTCAAAGTTACTTAAGTCCAAGCATCCATTCAGTTATCTATACCATTTATCCTATTTTAGGTTGCATTAAAAGTAACACAGTATTTTATCCTACCTTAGTTATTGTGCAAATTTGATTATTTCTGGTACAAAAAATCTTGCCTGGTATTATTCAGTCAACAAGTACAATCCTGGGGTTAAATCTTGGGCAGTGTATTGTTCAAAATTTTGCAATACAATCAACATACAGGGGTTCTTATTCAATATATCATAGGCAAGATAATATATATTTCAAGTTTCTGAATAGGTGGTATGCTCCTGGGTTGCAGAGTAGTGAAATTAGTGCTGTTGCCTCACAGCAAGAAGGTTCTTGGTCCAAATCCCTGGCAGGAACCTTTCTGTATGGAGTTTGCATGCTCACCCCGGGCATGCCTGGGTTCTAGAGTTCCCTCCCACAGTTCAAAGACATGCTCGGGTTAGATGGTGACACTTAATTGTCTCTAAATGTTAGCCCTGTGATAGACCGCCAATGACAGCTGGGATAGGCTCCATCCCCTGTGACTCTGAATGGAAAAGCGGTTTAGATAATGGATGGATGGTATCAAGCTTTTTCATATTTTACAAACATTAAGTTAAAATGCTGATTGTTAATACTAAATGTGGCTAAAGCTACAAACTGTGAGGTAAAGGTGTGTTGCAGTAAACCCAGGATGAGGCTGCAGGCTGCTCTGAACAGCTTGTTAAAAAAAAAAATCACACAAGACTTGTTCAATTTGTGACGTCACTGATTGGTGAATCTCTTTCAAGCAGCAACCTCCGGTCGCTAGAATTGAAGCCAATGCGGAAGTGTTAAAAACTGCAGTTCATCGAGCATCCACTAGAGGCTGGCTCCGGAAGTGCCGTAAACCACATCCACACAAATTCAAAAAGGCCGATCTTTACAGCAGAAATAAACATGTTTACATCCTGGTAGCCTGGGGTGAATTTTTTCATAAAGTGGTAATTTCCGAGATAGTAAGATTACAAGTTTTCCATTATGAGATGCACAGCTGACCTGACTGACAGGCGGGAATACTGTAGTTGTTGGCTAGGAGGCTCAAAGCCTGCCTCTTTATGTCACATTCGCTCAACAGCAGTTATGTCGGGTTCAGCATTTCCAATATGGCTGCCGCCAATGATTGGCCTCAAAACACTGCTTCAGACGTGTGACGTCACGGGTACTACGTCCATTATTTACACAGCCTATGATCTCCGTGGAAGAGGAGAATAAACGTAACGCTGTCCAAAACATACCTCCTTATTTAATGTTACATTATATATTTAAGAATTTATCATTTTTAATAGAGAAACAACCCTTTGTAGCATGGTAACAGTGGAGGAGGTGTCTTGAGTGATGGGTCAGGAGTGCTGGGGTGTGGCTAGGATGGTCTTAAAGAGACATGGCTGAAATTAGGGTTCTCTGAGACACCAATCTGAGGTGAGTAAAGAAGTTTTGGAGCATTAAAGCTACTACAAATAAAAATAATAACTTCCAGAAATCTAAAAACTGATCAGAAAATTAGAAGATAATTGTTTAAATCATGTCCTTCTTATTAGCACCAGTAATATGTCAATGTAGTTAATGAGAGGAGCAGAGACTGACGTCAGAAATCCTGGATGATGGTAATCAGGTTATAATACACACACAAGGAGAAGTCCTACAAACAAAGTCACACAGCTCGATTAAACAATAGCACAATTATAGCGTCAGAGGAAGCCACAGAGCACGTATAGATTCATCCTCCACATACACACAGAGGGCTCTTTGACCTGTTTCTTAATAAGGGGAGGACACATTATGGAGCCTCGTCCTTCCTCAAAGAGCTCTTCCTTTTCGTATATGTTATTGTAATGATGAGATGAGATGTATATACCAACAACGGCCATAAACGACATAAATTGCATACGAGCCATGATGCACATATTCTCCACGCCTGTGACTGAAGGGATCTCACATGATTATTGCTCCAGCGCTCCTCTCAGTCATAGCGACCCCTCTGATTTCATCTGTTTGCACTGGTTGCTGACAGAGGTCAACAGTGCTCTGATAGATAAGGTGGTGGCTGAATAAATTTGTCACAGATTTGAATTTTAATCATGAGAAAATATATCTGCTGTTCTGGTGAGGGCAGGCGGGTGATTATTGAGGAGGAGAACACAGGAAGCCTCTGACTCTTAGACCTCTTCAGAGAAGAAAACTAAATCCAAGAGGACAGGAGAGGAAGGAGGAGTGAAGGATAGAAGATCGACTCCAGACCAAACTCTTTAAATATACACTTTAGACTATGTCGGTCATTATTTTATGAGGTCAATGGATCTGATAACATTGTTTGATATAAAACAGATATAGGTTTTCTCAGTGGTGTTTACCAATCTCATGTGTTTGTTGAAACCATGCAGACCAATTGCCAAAGCATTGCATCTGTGACCATTCAAATACAGTGTATTTGCTTGGTGCAGGGCCATTCTTTTTTTAAATGTTTTCCAGGAAACTATGAAGTCTAAAAACAGTACAACTACAAGACAACTCATATGACAGTTTTTGGACTGGCACGTGCATATATGTTACAATCAGGGAAAGTAGGGAAGGACCTTTAAATAAAACTAGGACTAAACAGTCTGTCACATCTTATTGTGGTTGTGGGTCATGTCACTTGGTGCAGCAGCAGCAGAACGTGCAGCAGCCATGGTGTCTTTAAGATTTTGTGTTATCAGTAAGTTATCCAGCTGATGCTGCCTCTTTCCAGTAGATTGCACTGCCACAAAAATACAAGATACGTTCAGGTGGGGACTGTAATCCAAAGTGGCAGCTGGTGGTCACATTGGGTGGGTGGTTGTCCAAGAAATGCATTACACCTATAAATAGTTAATGCAGCAGCAAAAGCGACATACCATGTGAGACACTAAGTTACAGAACAGCACTACAATAAAATGTCTTTACCTCTCTCTCTCTTCCTCGACAGTGACCGCCCGTTTTTTTTCCTTTACCCGCTTACTCTGTCTCTGTCTAACGATTGGGTGGCCCTAGTCAAGTTGACGGGCGATTTTCCCCAGCATAGCTTCATGCTAGTTCTGATGTGACTTGTGTTGGATTCATGCATTTTAATTCTGTCAGATAAATGTTTCAGATCCACAGTTCCTTGTTGCATCAAAGCTACATGAGCAAGAAAGAAAGCATGGGAAACAGTAAAGGGACTTCTTAGCTACACTTGGTGTTAGCCAGTCCTTCCACTGAAAACAAGAACTACAAAACTTAAGAATTGGACAATTACAACAATCGCTCTCCATCACCTTGCAAACACATCTGGTTTGCAGTAGGTAAGTGGTAAAACCTGCCTTCAAAATAAAAGCCCTAAAATCAGTTTCCAACAATGAACACAACAGAAAAGAATACCAAACCATGAGTTACAGAAATTGACAGTTAAAAGGTAAATACCTATTTCCCTCCTGTTAAAGGGTCATTTGCGATACGCCTGCAAAAATGAGTAATTCTTGAAGATTTATAAAGCAGGGGCTGACTTTCTGAAATGTTGTTTGGGGTGCCACTGAGTAATTTCACCATGCCTGCACAAAACTCATATCATCCTTTTAAGTATTTCACTGAGCTTAGGTCTACCAAATTTGGTGACTGTACAATTATCCTAACCCCCTTAAAAATCAACTTCCTGTTCCTGGTGAAATAAGCGCTTCAGCCTCACAGAGTTGATCCCCACTAATGAATCTCAGGACGCAACTGTATTAATCTGATTGGTTTATTTTTGACCTTGAAATTGGAATTGTAGGATATAAAACAGCACAATTAATTTATTGGTATTTCATTTAGAACAGTATTTAATTTTGCACATAAGCCATCGCTCTAATGCGAAATTGCTGTTGAAGGTGCTGCTCACCGTAAAAACTGTGAAAATGCCAGCTTCGGGTTTTGGCTCATTGAAGACTGTGGTTCAAAGCCTCCTAAACTGTCTTCAGTTAGTTCAGTCTGAAACTTTTAGAGATGATTGGTAGGATCAAACAGAAATGGCGGAAGTAAGCCTGGGGAAGAAGTCACTGAGGCTTTCAGGAGAACATGGAGACGCATTATTACTTCAGCATGGAGGAAGGGAACAAAAAAGCAGCATTGATGACAGTTTCACTGCCACAGAACCTGCTATTATCTCCATTAAACCCTCCCAGTGTGACCTGCTGTGTGTGCCGGGGGTAACCATGCCAGCCAGGAGAGAAGATAGCGATGACATCATCAGATCTCGGCCATTTGCCTTCTGGGAAGCCCGCTCGAAAGATCGATTTGGTCGGCCCCTGGAGGCACGGCTCATCGGGCACACGATGCGCCCACTCCCGCTCTCATTCCTCTCCTGCCTCTACCCATCATCATTTACATTTTGATGGGTCTGTGCCCGAGATGAGGACCGATCTTCATCAAGGTCAGAGCTGCATCACCTGAAGGAAGAGAGGAGCGGGAGAGGAAAGAGGGAATCAGAGCTGATGGTGATGTGGGAGGAGGACGGGAGGAGACACAGACACAGACTCTAAGTGAAAGACTGAAAGGACCGTGACGAGTCCGATTGGATGGGTGAAATCGAGAATGAAGAGAGACAGAGGGAGATGAAACAGAGGGGTAAACGAGTGGGAGGGAGCGCATTCACTGAACAATGGGTCCACATTTTGTGCAGGTTGAGGAGCAGTCTGCCAAATACAGGTTTGAAATAGAGGAGATACATGATATGATTGCAGTTTTCCTGTGATTCAGACGAAGCCTTGGTTGAGGTAAGTGGGTCGTGAACGGGGAAGCTGCTTTCCTCTCCGCTCTGGGCACAGAAACAAGCTCAAACCTCAAAGTTAATAAACATACCCAGTTACAGCTGAGTCTGTTTGCCTTGTGAAGTAATCAATTAAAAGTGTGGTACAAATATGAAGGACAGAAAGTTATATCATGAAGTCACTGCTAGAAAAAATGAGGGTAAGAGGAGATATACTTTCTGTGTATTTAGGGAAAAAGCTGCACACTGAAAACAGTCTGGTACACACATGTTGCCAACAGAGAGCATGCTTGATAACCTTGATAGAGAGTGAGAGTCATGTTGGGAGTAAGAGATCTGACACACATCACACCAACACGTACACACACTCGTACACACAGGCACTTATCTCACATCCATCTGACATCACACCTTCAGCATGTATGTTACATTAAGGAGCACTTATCTAACAGAAACACACACATACTGTTGTTCATGTGTGTCCTCTCTCAAGGATAGCACACACACTGCTGCATCTGGGGTTCAAATATATTAACAGTGTGTGTTAGCTGGCCATGTGACTGATTTTTACTTGATATTTTTGGTGATGGAAATGTAGTATTAGCAGCTCATATAAAGATGTCGTCAGCATAGAGGTTTAATTTTTGGCATTGTAGGTTTTCTTTTCTTTGGACACCAAATAGTTTGCATTAAATTACTTTTTAAAGACTTATCCCACAGTTTTTTTCTTTGCACTGTAACACATAGAGACAGAATCATAGGTTTCAAGGAGTGAGACATCCAAACTACACCTTTATACGTCCAATAATATTTTTTTCACATCCTGCACACTTATTTCACCTGTGCACCAAACCTGGACTGGTTATTAAACTCTTCTTGTTTTTTGCCATAGACTGTAAAAATCATGGACACAGTCTCAGTGGGGTCACACTGGTTTCTGAAGGGACGTTTTGAAATCTAGTGGTGGTAGGTGAAATATTGGAAATGGTGACTTCAACTAACTTTGGATCAAGCTAGAAAGACAAAGAGGTAGCTTCCGGCCTCCTGGCGAACAGCTACACCAAGCCCACCCGTCAGTCAACTACTCCTGCCCCTATTTAAAAAAAAATCATGTTCAACTACTGGCCTTTATGCTTCCTAAATAGATGCAGTATGTAAAACAAATCAGCCCCATACAGTGTGTATAAAAACATAAAAGAGCAACATATCCAAAAAGTGGTCTTTGAACCAGGCTGTAAACATGTTTATTTGCCATTAGGCATCTTAACATATTATCTAATAGGGATTCTTTGGCTTTTGGACTAGCAGAAACCTCCTGTGTTTCCTTGAGTGTCCACTTGAGGCTGTGTCCAAAAGCTATGGAAGTCCCATTAAAACTCATTTAGAAATGTCTATTTCTACACCAGAATTAAACATGTTTACAGCTGTTTAGAAACACAGTTTTTGGTCTGAAGCTGGGGTGAATCTTTTATACCTCATCAGTTTTGACGGCATCGTGGCTAAAAGTGATGCATAGTTTTGTGTGATGGAGCTGTTCACCAGGAGGTTAAAAGCCCACCTCGGCTCCGCCTCTTTGCATGTTTACAGGTTGATCAAAAGTTAGTTTGAGTCAACATTCTCATATGGTTACCGTCATTGATGTGCTTCAAAACCCTGCTCAAGAAATCGGAGACGTCATTGAGACTAGGTCCATGGTTTAAATAGTTTGTGCTTTTGGAGTGAACCTCAAAGAGACATTTGAGAAACCGTACTTTTTGTACTTTCACGTTCGCTTCATTTTTCAACACCAGAGGATGTTGCTTGAATTTAACACTCGTCTCGTGTGTGACGTGCAATTCGGGTCCATCCATCCATTTATCCATCCATCCATTATCTAGACCGCTTATCCCGTTAGGGGTCACGGGGGCTGGAGCCTATCCCAGCTGGCTTCGGGCGGATGGCAGGGTACACCCTGGACAGGTCGCCAACCTATCACAGGGCTGCAATTTGGGTCCGTTACTAGTTATTCTTCTGACTGATTGGCAACAACTTTTGTGCCACTTTCCTCCCAGTTATTCTTCGACAAATCGCCAGTACAATGTCGGACTCTTCAGTTACAGCAAAACAAATAAAGGGTATTTGCAAAAACACAAGCTCTGACAAAATGGAGCTGAGGTCATGTCACTGAGTAGAAGTGATGCTGATGTGAGCTGTCATCCTCTGCCCTGCTGCATCTCGGGCACATGTCAAAGTCAAAGCCCGGATCACGGAGCAGATTTCTCAGATTTTGACCTCTGACCTACACCGAGCGCTGACAAAACAGCTGCAGAGATACGAGTTTAGAGATAACCGCTTGGTAATAAACACAACAAAAATCTAAAGACAAAGAATTAGAGCTTTAGAGTTTATCATCGCTGCACCTTTTAGAGAGGAGCTGGGTTAAGTAGCGCTCTCTTCTCAGGATGAATCATTACTCATGACGGCTCCAGTTTACAACTTTCAAGGCTGTTCTTTGAGTGAGCTTCAAGTTATTCTTTAAAATCAAGTCTGATAATAAAATAATAAAGAGATGAATAAGATTAGTATGAAGGAATAAGAGTGAGCTGCTGTTTAATCAATCCTAATCCTGCCTGTCAGGAGTTGATTTTAATACCACACCCACCCTCGTCTAAATTTCTCTTATGTAATCCTTTTCAGATCCTCTGCTGCTTTGTCCTGAGTGTGTGCCCTGTTGCCATGGTGATCTATGAGAGGAGAGATGCTGTTTGAAGGGCAAATGGGGGGCAAAGGCCCAAGCAGCCTGAATTAAAGACACGGCGGAGTGTATCGCTGCAGAGATCGTATCTGCGGCTCTCATTCTATCCGCCATCTATATATATATATATATATATATATATATATATATATATATATATATATATATATGTATATGTATATATATATATACACACACACAATCATACAAAGCTCCACCATCACAGACCTGAAACAGAGACACATTGCAGTGATGGAGAAAGAAAAAGAGGCATCTGAGGGCAGGTTTTCACCTAAGATGAATTACTTCATTCTGCTGAGAAAAAGGAGGCCAGGCAATATAAGGACGAGGTAACACCGTCGTCCCTACCCTCCCCCGTCTTCCCCCAACACAGCTCAGTCCAAGGCTTCTCGAAGGCAGACAGACTTCACCTACAGTCCAGAAGAAAGAGTCCGTCCTACTTTAATATGTCTTGGTTTAAAGGCCGTCTCTTACCTGCATTTCTTATAGACATATTTTACATGTTTTTATCTCTCAGGCCACGTTGTTCAAAAGGTTACAAATACGTGAAAAAGACTTGAAAATCCAAACAGCTTTCAGAAGAAGAACTGGATTGGATCAACTTTACGTATGGACATCATTGTTTCCATAAGGGGTAATCTGACAGTGATTTATAAAGAACAGATGTCTGCATGCGAGTGTAAACAACATCATGTTTGAGCTCAAATTCAACTTGTTGCTGAATCTGATGACGTTGTATGAAGCAGTGTTTAGATTTATTGCAATACATCAGAAACATTTGAAAAGTTCTTTCTTTTCTCTCAAGATGGACCTGACAAAATGTGCATTTTTACTTTTCACAAATCTACTTCATGATGTTGTTATTTCCGCTAATTTAAGACCTGCAATTTAAAGAAATTAATGAGAATTACTTAGCTTCCAGTATGTCATGTGCAGACATGAAAAGCAAAGGCAGGGAGAGCAGCAGCAAAGACCCCCGGGGTACAGAACAGAGCGAGCATCAGTGATGATTCATATCAATCAATCAATCAATCAATCAATCAATCAATCTTTATTTGTATAGCGCCAAATCACAACAAACATTATCTCAAGACGCTTTTACAAACATAGGAGCTCTGGACCACTCTATGTCAATATATGTCTAATCTATCAGAATATATCTAAAAAAAGAAATGTTCATCAAAGATGACAGATTGGCCATAATCCTCCTGTCAGCCACCACCTCCACAGGGTCCAGGACTGAGCTGGCCTTCTTCACCAGTGTGTTCAGTCTTGCTCTCTTGTATCCTGTCCACCCACAGCAGGTTTAATCCATCCAATGTGGCGTTCGTGTCCGGTGTTAGCTCTGTTAGCATGATGCTACTCTGCCAGTATTCCCTCTGGTGCTGGGTTAGCTCGTCCACCTTATCGTAAATAGATCTTACATTCCCCATAACGGTGGGTAGAAGGACAGGTCGATGTCGTCTTTTCTTACCTTGCACCTCAATACCAGCACGTCGTCCTTGCCTCCCTCTCTTCAGCTCGCAGGGAACATCGGGCCTATATATATGACACTGGTAAAATCAGACACAGCAGAAAGGAGGAGCTGGGGTGGAGGAGGGATGTAAACTGATCTTAAATGCTGCAAATCTAAATCAGTGTTGTCTTGTATTACCAGGGTGACATTTGCTTATCTTCATACAGCATTACCTTAAATAGCTTTTGCATTGTATTAGTCTCACAGTTAAAATATTCAAAGTGAGGACTGTTTGACTTTTCCTCTTCAGACTGAAGAGTTAAGTCGTCAGTTCTTCCTTCCTTTTTTTGACTACTATGATTTTTTATATCATTTCAGGAGGAACAAAAGCACAGAACTTTTGAAAAGCTTTTGTAGAAGAAGTTTGAAAACTTTACTGAGATGATCCATACAGACACAACCTTCTCGAAGACTTAGAGGCTTTCTTAGAATCCATTAAACAGAGTTTATAACTCTCTATTCAAAGCAGCCAGGCTTCATTGAAAACAACAATTATTTTACCTTGAAGAACAAGGAAGCAGAGTGTGACTCAAACAAGTTCTGATTGTGTTTTTGTCTGTTACAAAAGTATTGTGTTGGATCCAAACAGCAAAGCAGAGCAGCACGATAAATCACAAAGTCTGAATGAATATTATCTATTATTTTAAGCTAACAACTAATGCTTTCTCATCCAGCATGCTTGTACTTTACCTGCTGGATGGAGGCCTAAATATAAGGTTCATGGTTTGTTGGGATTTACTTGGAGTCCAACAGGAACATCTCTGCTCAAGACAGAAGGCCTCTCTCTGAACCGATCCTTTCTTTCAGACGCGCAGAATAACAACCAATCACAAAAACAAGACCCTTAAGAGGACGTGCGTTGATCAGGAACATCTCCAGGAATTTATTTGCAGTCTTTACAGCTTTGTAAAAATAAAATCCTGGTCCCAGGTTTGAAACTATGTGCATGCTCTTAAGGCTCTGCAACAGAATCACCCTGCAGCAGCTGTGTTGAGTAAGAAAGGACAAAAGCAGCCGTCAGAAACCATCTGCCAGGTTTTACTTTCCTCACACTGACCAGGTGTGTGGGCTCTACTCAATGAGTGCTGTGTTTACTCCGCAGTCATAAACACCAACTGCTGAGCTGGAGCGCGTCGTGATTCTCCTCCTGATCACACAAAAACTTCAACCAGGAGGAGAGGCAGAGGAATTTATATCTCACCTTCTGACATGTATAAGTTTCCTCTTCATGTGTTTGCTTGAAGCTCTGTTTGTGCCGTGTCTCCACTCAGACGTTTAAGTCCAGCATGGTCGATCATGTCTGTAATAGGATGGCAGTGAAGAATTGGGTCGAGTTGAATGGAAGGAGCGCAGCGTGAAGGAGAGTCTAACCTCTGCTCGTCAAACAGAGAAAACACAGACCACACTAGAACACACTTCTTTATTATCCACAGAGTGTTGTTTTATGATACGAGCCCATGCGTGGACACAAACATCCTCTCTGACCCTGATTCCTGCAGGTTTTGATTTTCCTGGAACTCTGGAGGTGACACTGAGAGCGTTTGAGCCTCTGAGTTTTACCCAGCAACAGCCGAACCAGCCCCTCTGAAATATCTGTCTCACGTCGTATGAATATGTAACACAGCTGTTTATTCAGCGTTATAATTAGTATGATTGTGCTTTCTTCTTCAGTCATTATGCAGACATTCAGACTCTTTTGAATTAGCTTTGAGTCTGAGTCTTATGACTTTCTCTTCTCCATCATCTCTGACAGCGTTGTTAAAATTCAGAGTTTCATCTATTATTGCCCGTCGTCTTAATTTTAGCTTTTAACGATAATGAGCCTATCAACTTAAAAAAGCAACCACTGATCGTTCTGTGACGTGATTTAAAAAAGAACAAGTTAAGACAGTTATACTTTGGAGCGCCCATCCATCTGTTTCCATCGAGCTGTGGGTTCAGTGTTTCTAGAACATTAAATTTTGGCTGAACTCAAGAGACGATCCAATCAAATCCTGGTCTCGATCCAATCGCAACAGCTATTAAAAACATCTCACAACGTTTTTTTTTGTGTTTTCATTAAAGAGATATTTTATGACTATACTTTGTCATCATATTGAAAAAAGAGCACCAAACACGAAGCACTCCTGATAATTAATGCCGTGCCGGGTTGACACGTTTCAGCATGCTGCTGGTGTTTGACATCACACAGACATTGCACGTTGGCGCCTTTTTTTCTCATTACTGCATAAAATCAAGCCACATTTTAGACCTCTGCCGTGTCCTGTCCACCATGATTACTTCCTCGACTTCTTGGTTCTAGTTTGTGCTGACTGCCTCTCATGATTTTCATGAGTTGCTTTCTTTTGTACTTTCTTTTATGTACTTTTTCTTTGATTTAGCGTTTTATTTAGCAGATTCACCTTCTGTCTTATCCCTGTTTATATTGTATTGGTAATACCGGGATACCCGAGTGTTTTCTTTTGTGGACTTCTATTTAAGTAAGTTTTTGTTAAAACTCTTTTGTTCTTTTGATGATTAAATCTTTGTGTTTCCACTTAGCTCCTCCTTCCAGTTTTTCCTAATGTGACAGAGATGTGTGACGTTATTATTTTGCAAGGCATGCAGAACTAATGGAAGGCATCAATAAAACAGACTTAAGCACAAAGGCAAATTATATTGTTTGCTCAAACTAGTTTGCACTGGTTCTCATCTGAACAACAAAGCCAGCATTTTGGAAGTAATCAACGTTTGATATGCCAACTTCAGTGGCCAGAACTAAAGAATAGAATACAATTCTATGGCTACTTGCAAGATCTGCATAATGAATGTTTTGAGGTGTGGTAGTAGCAAAATATACAATTGGTGTAATGCTACAGAAGGTGATGACACAAAGTGGATACCCTTTTCAGCTGCAGAAATGCAGCAAACTTCCAAGTGATGGTCCAAAAGCGCCAAAAAAATGTTCTCAAAATCATCATTATGGAAGAGGAACCCCAGAAATACTTAACCATAAATCTGAACGCTACTAACGCCAAAACCTGGTCCCCTGTCTAAGGAGAGTTTGTGTTATCTTGGTAGAGTCTGTTTATTGAGATCAGGAGAATATACATGTTGAAAGACTTTATCAACACAAGAATCGTCCTCCTGAAATTGAAAAAAGGTTGCTCTCTTTGCATGACATCGCACCCAGCTCAAACTGACTCAGCACATTTCAAAGGCCTTTACAACATGCCATGCAACACCATGATACAGCAATTTGTAAACACTGCAAACATGATGACGCTGAGTTGTTCATTGGGACCTGATCCTTGTATGTAAATGTCTCTGATTACTACATGCAGGTATAGGTACAGGTGACGTGAAGCAGCCAATGGGAAAATGATTTCCCCGGATATAAAAAGGCCGTCTTGTGAGCTGTAAATGTGAAGGCTTGCCAGTGAACGTTGTGCCAGATGGCTTCCTCCTGAAGCATAGCTTCCCCATATGTCAATCCGCAGTAATGACTCCCATCAGGTTAGCAGAAGGGAGGAAGGTTATGCGCCCAGCCATCGGCTTCAAACGCTACGTTTCTCCCTGCAGACGGATTCCCATTCAGGAGCTTCTGCCGAGGCTGACATTTGGACGATCATGACCCAGATTATGTTGTTTTAAGTTTCTGATCTGCACAATCATCTTCTCTTTTTGGGAGAAGATGGCACCAAACATAGAGCAGATGATGAATGAGGCCTGCTGGTTGTCAGATTAGATGACATATGATGTTTCTTTCTTTGGAATGACAAATGATGAGGAATGGCTCCGTGTTTGATCTGATTGATCAGCTCGGGTCAAATGTTTGAGCATCTCATCCGTCATTCTGAGCAGCTGACCAGGACGGTCATTTGTCCGGTGTCCTATCTTGATCTCTGCCTGTCCTCATTGAAATGTGCCATCAAAATGTCCGATTCACAGCGAGCGTGTGTGTTTGCATGCAAGGATGACTGAAAGGACTTCCATTCAGCAGCTCGGCACAGATGAGATGAAAAGACACGATTTTCTAAGGATGGAGTTCTGCTGAAGGCTCCAAGGACGAGTCTTTGTGCTGCAAGAGAAAATCTCACCACCTTCAACTAAAGGTTAACAACTCAAATTCAATATGTCACGGCCTCCATGGAGGCAACATAAAGACTTTTTTTTATGAGCAGCATACAGTGGCTTCACATTGACTCTGCATGGTTTTTAAACCTCTGTTTTTTCCTGGAGATAGTCGGTGGATCTGTGAAGGAGCGAGCTGAAAAAGCTTGTGTTCATTATGTTGAGATGGGGTGATGGGACTATTTTAATTATTTTGGAGTGAGAGAATAAGAAATGATCCAAATGTGAGTTTTGATTTTTGTTGGTCAAAATAAACTGTCTCTAAGAATTTCAACACTTACTCAGGAGTCATCAGTTTGACAAAAATGCTTCAACACAAAACTATTCTGCAAATCTAAATCCTGCAGAGTGGACACATCCAAACAAAGTTAAGTTCTTACATCACACCAGATTATCACTTTCAATAAGCAAGATTCATCCCTTTGCTCAGGTCGTAGACCAACGTGGCTTTGAGGATTTCACTTATCGTACCAAGAAAGATGAATAGCATCTAACAGGGACGATGTGCAGAAATAAAACAAAGCAGGTAACGCGTAGTTAGGGAGGTAGCACAGA